>NC_133534.1:44858216-45511716 GCF_048544455.1 Silene latifolia
GGTGTGCTTTTTTATCGGAAGAGAAAGAAGAATCATTTCAATGGTTGTTCAACGTGTTTAATGAAGCTATGGGTGACGATCTTCGTCTTGTCTCCATTTTCACTGGTCTTAAAGCAATGGCAAATGCTGTTGAAGCGGTATTTTCTATTTACAATTGTTAAATTTCCCACATGATCAGTTAATTGTTCAATATGTGACCACTCAAGCTATGTTATGTTAGTAATCATACTAATGTGATACAATATCTCAACAAATGGTGTCATATTATATTCACAAACTTATTAACTTAACGTCTAATATGTCACTAATATATCACTAGATGTTATCATTTTTTACTGACGATATTAGTTTTTCAAATGTCAACAATAATCCAATATATGATGACATATAATATTGATAAATTTGTTGACTAATATTTCTAATATGTCACCATATGAAGGACTTATGTATACATTAAAATCAATTCTGAAGTTGTAAACATCTAACCTCGATATGGTAACATTGTCTTCTGTCCTGAGCAGGTATACCCACAAAGCAGACATAGGCTATGCCAATGGCATATCCAACAAAATGCCATCTCTCACTTTGGATCTTTAAAGCATGATAGGCCATTCCAGAATATGTTCAACAAATGCCTAAATGGTTGATTTAATGAAACTGAATTTGAAGCGACATGGCGAACAATGACGACAGAGTATGGCCTCGACAACCACCCATGGTTCAATAGACTGTACAGCCTATGAACAAAATGGCGCACCACACTCAATAATATGCATTTTTCAATGGGTATTATTTCTTCCCAAAGGAGCGAGAGTACAAACCATGTAATGGGTTTCCAAGCTTCAAAAAAAACTTCAGTTACCGAATTCTTTGGTATATTTGAAACGAGTGTCCGAAGATGGAGAGGAGAGGAGGAGCGCAAAGAATTCAACTGTATTAGAGCGACCCCGACCTCCGTGTTCCCCCTAGTGGACCTCTTGCAACATGCGTCACAGATTTACACTCTAGATCTGTTTCGTGTGTTTGATAAAGAGTTTGGACTTGCTATGGGTACCCGACCAACTATTGTCCAATCTGAAGACTCTACTTTATTGTATAGGGTGCACACCGGTGGCAATGAGGGATCATCCCATCACGTGACTTATGATTGTGTGAACCATCTAACTGACTACACTTGTAGAAAGTATCAAGTGTTTGGCATGATATGCAGTCACATCATACGCGTCCTCCACATGCACTCTGTTAAGGAAATCCCGACCGCTTACATTCTAAGGCGGTGGACTAAATTTGCAAAGACTGAGGTGTGGAACCGTTTACTCCCAGCAGACATGCGCCGAAGTCCTGCAAACGAGGCCATAAATTGGCGACGTTTAATGCTTACAAATGTCAACAATCTGATAACAAAGAGCCAGAACGTTGTGGAAGCAAGGGCAATTGTTGAGAACTTCTGTGTTACGGCCAATGCTGAAATAATCTCTCTACTAAAAAAGCTTGCAATGGATGCGGACCAGAACACTCAAACAAGCGAAGGGCGTGAAATTCTAGATCTTGTTCGATGTACGATGAAAGGTAGGAGCCAAAGGAAGAAACGGTCTCTCGGTAAGAAGAAGAAAACGAAGAAATCCAATGACAGCGGACCGATGAATTGCGATTCCTACACGCCAATTCTGAGGCTCCTGTGAACGTTTTAGATATGGTAACATTTTGACCTTTTGCAAGCGACATCGCACCACACCCTTCTGCAACAAATGTGCACGCTTAGAAAACCACATCACTTTTTGCTAAGCTGAAGACATGTGCTCAACTACTTATCATTTGGCTTAATAATTATGTGGTCTCTTATTTGTCATTTTGAAATTATGTTTAATAATTATGGACATGTATTTTAATGAATCGTTAAATATAGGTCATTACGTGACCATCATTGCACAATTTGTGAGCACCTTTTAGGTGGTAATATAATGTCTATATATGTGAACATGTATGGCATTATATCCAAAGTTGAATTTGATTTGCCATTATATCCAAAGTTGATTTGCCATTATATCACAAAACACAACCATCAATCTAAGTACTGTCTTCTTTCTTCCCCAAAATATCACCTTATATAAATTGATAACATAATAGAAAAATATGTTCACCGAATATGTATTCTTATGTGTTAAATGTATTTCTTATGACATTCAACTTTCATTGCATAATATAGGTCATTATGTGACCATCATTAAATAATTTGTTAGCATCTTTTACGTGGTAACATTGAAAGGATTCACTAACCCTCAAATTAAACTCTTTAATTATAAATTTAAATTTCTTATAAATTAGATGTTGATATTATGCATGCATAACAATATATAAATAGATAAGTAAAGAAAATGTTCCTTACATTAGTGAAATCGGTTTATAGGGCACAAGTAAGAACACCTTTCTATACTTGTTCTTGAGCTCAAGGTAAATGGGTGATCCTCCTTTGTCTCAATATTGTGAGAACCTCCTTTTAATTGCACCAAAACAACCCCTTAAATATAATTTATATATTAACTAGATATATGAAATTAGAGACCTTAAAATTAATCTTATTATTATTTCTATTACCACTTTTAGTAAGTTTAAATTTAAGATTTTGAACAATTTATTTTTCTAAAACTAATTTTAGAGAGAAAACGAGAGAAGAGTGAGTGTGTAAAAATGTAAGAATGAATTAGAGTAAAAATAAGAACAACTCTTATCATTTTAGAGGGGAGAAAACTGATGGAGGGAAGGCCATAGAGCCAATGCATGCCCCCTTTACTTTTTCTATTGTTCTTCTCAAAACAAACTAGGGTATAGTCTTGGATTAGATGGTAATCATTATGCTTTTAACAATTAAAAATAATTAACCATATTAATCCTAAACCCTTCTAAAAACCAGTCCATATAGATAATATGGAGTCCATTTTATTTTTCTCAATTGTCACTTTGTCATATAATGTGTAACATGTAACATGTAACATGTTATTAATAATATTAATGCATATTTAACAATTAAATATCATTACATATATTATTTTAATTATATACAACAATTGACTAGTAATTCACAATTACAAGTAAATAAAATGGTTCATGTTAATATAATCTACAACATATTGCAATTATAATTAACCGTTCATTCTTAATTTAATTGTTTCATAAACAAAATTTTAGTAATATATAACATTTTATTTACTAAAACGAATCTCATTTAATCGAATTACAATAAGATTCATATTCTCGCTCACTTATGTAATTTGTTCAATTTTAAGGAATTAATTAATCTGCATCATTATACAATTAATTAATTTATCTATTAAGGGAATTGTCCTTTAAGTGTGATCTTAAGGGATCAACTGATCACCACCGTCAAACGACATTAATGTCAAACTCTAGTCAGCCAATCATTACCGATTAATGTTGATCAGTTGACGTATAAAAAATGAATCCTCTCTTTATGTATTCTTATTATGAGTTTTAATAATGTGATCGCACTATTGTCAAGGACACATACTCCAACAATCTCCCACTTGTCCGAGACAAGTGTGCGTCACCAATTCTCTTGTCCTATTACTATCTCTCACTCAATGTAAGGTGTCTTGCAGGTCGTCCTTGTAAGTGATCATATCAAGAGTGGTTTCCTCGATCTGGAGAGTAACTGTCAGACCAGAATTATCTAACATAGATACCCTCCGAGCGTGGCCACGCATTTTTAGTTCCCTCGAGTGGCCCTGAGATTTTTAAATAATCCTGGCAAGGGGATGGACAATTCCTATTGCACTATTCCCTTTGTTTAGCCACAACTCATCATGACCCAAAAGATGCCCATTTGACCTCATTTACGAAAGTCGTAGAGCATAATTTAAAGTCACTCAGAAACTGTGCCAACTGGGGCGAACAGTCTCTAGTCAAAGAATTGACTCAAAAGAATACTATAGTAGCTCTTGCCACGACCAGGCTATATGAATTACCAGAACTCTATAAGCGGTCACTGTCCGACAAAGTGTCTCTTACAATCTGTCTATGTGATCGACTAGTCATCTCTTATGACCCTATGGCACTTGAACTTGCCATCAATCAACTCACACTCTAGTCACTTAGAGACGTCACCTCATATAAGTAACTAGGGGCAATTACTATGTTAATCCAGTTCACTTTAATAGGGTTCAATGTTGTCTCAACAAACTATTTGGATATAACAAAGTAATAGATGAGTTTAAGAAACTCAAACGATAAATGCGATTATCACATATGAATAGTCAATACCATATTAATACTTCATATCATATAATCTAAAGTGTATATTTTACACTTGTCAAGGTGCAATAAAAGCTTTGTTAGTGGATATACCATGTATCCATTTAGTCCAACTTTATGAATTGCTATTTCCTTCTATTCAGACATTTCTAATGTCATGAACTTTTCTAAGTACATGTCTAGACTTCTTCTTAGACCTGGGCTCTTTAGCTTGAAATATGCTCCTACTGTTATCATATAACTTGTGATAAAATACTTGGCGAAAGGATCTACCCATAGTTCCCTTATTGATCACCATATTACAACGTACTCAAACTCCATTTGTAGAACTTGCAATGATTGATACTAGAACACTTTTCTAGTCACTTACTCCTAAGTCAATAAAATCAGTCTTGGATTTCGATAAATCCTTATAAGTTTGGAAACTAGAGTTTGGGTAACCCTTCCACACAACTTAGTATGTCATCCAAAAAAAAGAACGGATCCTCAGTTCTTCTCAAGAATTATAATGGACGCTCTTTGAAGGTTTTCAAATGACCTTATCATATGAAATAACTTGTCATTGACTTGTTATGCTCCAAGCATATGTTTCATCAGGGGATGTGCATGATATGCATTTATAGGCCTACATGATCGTTCTAATGGCGGAATCATCAGCAATCGATCTCATTTGACCAACAACGCATGGGGTTCAGTGAATGACTATGACTCTCTCATAGTAATTCCACTTTCCTCAAAATGAATAATCTCCTCAACCTATGTTGATATTAAATAGATAAAGAATCTTATCAACATAAGATACTTGTCTAAGTGCCAATTTAAAATTCCCTATATCATTATAGATTTGGAATTTTAGATTGAATCATGTCTTCTTTCATCGAGAATTGAAAAACAAAAACACTCTGTTAGAACACATTTGTTGATGATGACATGCCTACTTTTAACCATGCTTTAAGATGTTCCAGTTCAGGATTTAGTCCTCTTCCCCAATCAAGAATTAATCAATGTTCAAGGTCAAGAAGTGTTGATGAAGCTACCCAAGAATTGTGTTGTAATAAGAGTCACTTATGTAAGGGTAAAAGAGTGTAGTACTAAGGTAACAGTAAGCAAGACTGTTGTTCAATAACGGTCTGCTTACTAAGGCAACAATCAGCAAGACCGTTGCCTTAACTTGTGTCACTTGGAAGAAGTCTTCAATTTCAAAATACTCATATTTTCAAATACAAACTTCTATTTTTGAAATACTCATTTATGATATTTAAGTTTTATGAAAAGTTATTGTTTAAGAAAAAGGATATTCAAATGGCATCTTTCAAAAGGTTTTAACTCAAAATAGCAATACATTTTATCATGGCTTTTGGAAAGAAGAACTTGTTTCTTTCCAAAATTGTTCCTCTAAAATGTCTTCACTTGGTTGTCAACCTTGCCTTGACTGATTTTCAAAAGCCCTTTAAAGATAATAACAAAGCTCCTTTTCTTCTTCAACCTTTGGAAGAATGCTCCCTTTAATGCAAACTTGGCTAAGTCAACATTATTTGTTTTCTACCTTATGTCTTGACCTCTAAACCCTATTTGCTTCACTATAAAAGGAGCACTCTTCTCCCTCATTTTTTCAAGACTTTCCAGAGAATTTCAAAGTGTTTTGCAAATTTGTTTTTAAGAACTTAAAGCTTTTTACTTCCTTTGCAAAATATTTTTAAGTCTTCCAGTGGCAACAGTCTTCACTACCGTTGCCATAAGTATTGCATTCTCTTGCCTAGAATCGTTTAATCTATAAGTCGTCCTTATCAATTCTTTCATAGAATCAGTTCGAGGAAACTTGATCTTTGTAAACATTCTAGTAAGAGTCTTGAGTTTCTAGACAGAGTAGTCTTGGAACTCGTGTCGCAACCGGAGTAGGTTGTTAGTCCTTTTATTGTAAGGGTTTAAGTAGTCGGAGTAGATCACTTAGCTTATTAATAAAAGAAGATTGGACGTAGGCCCTTAGAGTGTTGGCCGAACCAATTCAAAAGCATCGTGTTAATTTTTCGTTAATTTAATTTCCGCTGCATTTATCTTACTCGTTGTTCACTCACGTTTTATTTAACAACAGTTGCTGATACTGTTGCTTTTGGTCAGTAGCCTTCTCTCATGAGCTAAGACATACAAGCAACAGTCAGATCAATCGTTGCCTTACAACAATCTTTTTAAACAACGTGATACACTCTTAATGAATCAATTTACTTGATGTATCCACTTGTTCTTCATATTATCAATCAACTTTCTTTAATTCAATAAAGACTAAGTTGAAATTTTAAAAATAGTACCTAATTCACCCCCTCCCCCTCTTAGGTACGTACTTAGAATCCTAAACTCTTCAATTGGTATCAGAGCCTCGTGCTCTTGATCGAGACTAACCGCCTTAGAGTTTGATTCTTGGGATATGGATTCCTCAAAACACTCCAAGATCCCGGTCTTTATCGGTGAGAATTTTGGGTGGTGGAAGCACAAAATGGAGCACTATATCAAAAGTATTGATTATCAATGTTGGAAAATCATTGAGAACGGACCTCTTGCTATTGAGGAAACCGACATCCTTACGGGTTTTACTAAGGTCAAAGATGAGAAAGATTACAATGAAAACGATTTTAAATTGGCCGAGAAAAACTCAAAAGCGATGTCGATTCTTCAACGGTGTGTTGGTGAGGCCGAAGTGAGTCGGATTTCCGGATGTCCTACGGCTAAATTAATTTGGGATTCCCTTGTTCTTACCTATGAAGGGACGTCTCAAGTTAAAAAATACCGTATTGACCTTCTCATGCAACAATATGAGATGTTTCACATGTCAAAGGACGGGTCCATAAATAGTTTTTCATCTCGCTTTTCGTGTATTATAAATGAACTAAAAAGCCTAGGAAGAAATTTCGAGTCCGAGACACCATTCAAAAAATTCTTCGTAGTCTTACCACTAAATGGCAACCTAAGGTTACCGCCATAGAGGAGGCCAAAGATCTATCCACTCTATCTCTTCATGAACTAATGGGATCACTAATGGCTCAGGAGTTCAATCTCGATAAGCACTCTAGTGAATCCTCAAGGGGAAAGAGTCTTGCTTTAGCATCCTCTTAAATTGATGATGAGGATGAAGAAGAAGATGAGTTTGCTTTGTTCTCTAGGAACTTAGTTGGAATGGTGAATGGCCATGGACATAAAAAGTTCAACAATAACTACACGAAAAAACACTTTCCAAAGAAAAGACCCTCCACCACGATTGGATGCTTTAAATGTGGTGACAAATCAAATCAAATTAAAGAATGTCCTAAGTGGGATGAGATTAAGTCCAAAGATAAGCGAGATAAGGCTAAAAAGGACTACAAAAATCGAGTCATGTCCGCCATATGGGGAATGTCCGACTCCGAGGACGATGAAATCATCGAGGAGGAATTAGAGGCTAAAATGTGTCTTACAAGTCGTCTCAAGGACAAAGTCTCAAAACCCTCTAAAACCGAGCATCTTAGATGTCTTATGGCTCACCCCGACGATTCCGACTCCAATTCCGACAATGAGGTAAAACTTCTAAAAGCCAAACCTAGGACTTACTCCAGAGAAAAAGTATGTAAGCTTCTTGACAAACTCTTTGATAAGTGTCATTCACAAACTGAAAAGTTGGATCTCATGCAAGATGAAATAGAGGAAATTGCTCAAGAAAACTATCATCTTAAAAGTGAACTTAAGGCAACAGACAGTGCGACTGTTGCCTCTGATGAGGTGAAAAGAGTAAACAAATTGAACAAGGAGTTGTCAAACGAACTAAACTGTCTTAGGTCGAACCCCAATGATGTTTCTGATCTTGAGAATGTCAATACCACTCTGATTTTACAAATGTCCATGATAACTAATTGTTGGAGCTTGTGTCCTCCACAAATTAGTGTGATAACATTTGTAAATCTCTTACAGGTTCACAAGGGTATACTTCGTATATTTAATCAGTTGATTAACGTTTACCTAATAACGGTTGGCTTGCTAGAAAGTTTGACGTTATTATCATACAGATGGCGGTGATCAACTGGTCCCTAAAGGTCACACCTATAGGACGTGTTTGAGAAATGTGGTTATAGAAATATAATTACATTGATGCCCAAAATGACTAAAAAGTTAGTCAATGTGTTGATGAGATAATTATTTAATGAAAATTAAATAATATTAAGTTGAGACGAATTAACTGTCAATTCGTAAATTAAATATAATAAGTTATATTTAATTAAATATATATAATGTTAGCTTGGACGAATTAATCTGTTGATTCGTAATTAAATATAATCAGTTGTATTTAATATCAACAAGATGAATGTGTCATAGTGGTAATAGTGAGGGTACACATACCAAGAGGTCATGGGTTCGATCCTCACTAGATGACAATTCAACACATATTATATATTTTTGGAAAGACCAAAATAAGGAGAATTTTAGTCCTTATTTCGGTCAGTTTGGCCGAATATTAGGAGAGATTTATCTTTCCTAATTGACTCCATATTTCGGTCTGTATAAAAAGAAAGGGAGAGATTTATTTCTACCCTAATGCTTTTTCTTGACCTTGCCTCCTCTCTCTCATCAGAAAAACACAAAAACAACTAAATTTTACAGAAAATTTTAGATCGATTTCTAGCATAATCAAAGGGCATATCTCATATCGTCTTGGGTGCAACTGATAGGCGAATATCAATTTTGATATTGTTCTTAAGCCATATTTGCTAGGACCGAAGGTTATTTCTGAATCTTTTACTTTTGTTTATGTATTTTATTTTATGACTAGTGATCGTCATCATTAAATTCGTTATAATCCTTAATAATAAGGGAAGTATACAGATTATTTCCCACAAGTGGTATCAGAGCCAAGGCCACGAATTTTATTTTGATGATTTTCATAATTTGAATTAAGCAAAATTGTTTGAATCGAAAAAAAAAAAAAAAAAAAAAAAAAAAAAACGAACTGCTGGAAGTTTTTTTTTCTGCCACTGTTTTTTTATTCTAGCCGAAAAGAAAAGAAAAAAAGGCTGTTACTGTTTTTGTTTTGTTCTAGACGAAAAAAAAAGGCTGCTACTGTTTTTTGTTTTGTTCTAGCCGAAAAGAAAAAAAAAAAGCTGCCACTGGTTTTTTGTTTTGTTCTAGCCGAAAAGAAAAAAAAAAGGCTGCCACTGGTTTTTGTGTTCTAGCCGAAAAGAAAAAAAAGCTGCTACTGTTGTTTTTTTGTTCTAGCCGAAAAGAAGAAAAAAAGGGCTGCTAGTGTTTTTGTTCCAGCCGAAAATAAAAATTTTTTTTGTCTCTTTATTCTATTTTGCCGAGACCAAAGAATAAAAGGGAGGTTTTTTGTTTTGTTTTGGCCTAGAATGATTATACATTAAATTTGCAATGTATGATAAATAATTGTGAAGCGGTTCATAATTCTTAGATACCTAATTATTTTAAAGTAGTTTAAAATATTGATGGATTAAATTCATATTACAAGTTTAATATGAATTAAGATTAAAATTATTGTGATTAATTGAGGAATTGTCACTTAATTTGATCAATTAAATGGGTGGTTTGGATAAATTAATCAACATAATTAAGGAATTGTGTCATGTATGTTTAATTTATTTTAGTTGATGCTTTTTAATTTTGTTGAATGAATCGAATGAATGAATTTTATTTACGTATTTAATTTTGCAATCGGTTGTAATTTGTATTACTTAGTGTGGCCTTAGTCAAATTATGTTTTCGTAATGAAGGAAACATGATTTCGTATGTAATTATGAGATCTCGAATCTCCTTTATTTTAGTTTTGGGTTTTTGAAATTAGAATGTAATTAATAGGTCAATTATGTAATTTTATTTATTGTAATTTCAAAGAAGACTAAAGATGGAGATTGAAGCTCACTCCCGCTACATGGATCAAGATGGAACATCAAGACAAGCTTCTCGGGTCCAAGGATGGATTCCAAACTTGTATTTATTGTTCATTTTGATAGGATAGGCCACACTAGGACTTTTACTGTTTTTACGTTTTTTTTTATTCTTATTGCTTTTCATTCACATGTTAGTTTATGCATCATATTTCGCCTAAAACCAAACCACCTACTACTAAATTGCATGAAAATTGACTCATATAGGTTGTATGTTAGTTTTCATGGACATGCAGATGTCACAGTCTTTAAGCCATAAACTTAATTTAAATCATTCTCGCATGCTAGATTATAGTTCACTTAAAATGAATTAAAATAAAGTTGATGGGATATTCCTCTAAAATGGAAATTGAGATTAGTCTTTGTAACACCCCGTATTTTATTAAGTTGGATAAAATTCTTTTAAGTGCTATTTTGAATTTTATTACATCATTTAACGATTTATATATATATATATATATATATGCTTAGCTAATTAATTAATTTCATCATAATTCGATACGTTAATTTTAATAATCATTAATAAGTTTATTTAAAGTTAGTTCGAGTTTATTGAAGTTAGTTCGAGTTTATTTATTTAATAATTTCCGTTTCTTTACGAGTCCTTATGAAAGTTGTTTTAAGTAAACCCGAGATGGATTTTGGGAACAAAACCGTCCAATTAGCTATTTTGAGCTTATTTCACTAAATTAGCAATTTTTATTAATATCTTGTTAGTTTTAAAAATCGCTAATAATTCCGATTCAAGCTGATATTGTATTATTTACGTTAACTAGCTGAGTTTATTTTATTTTCACTCATTAAATTTATTTATTATTGATTCCGTTTTATTACTGAAACTTTTACTTAAATCGGTTAAATTTAACTCGAAACGGTTTTAATAACGATCGAAGTTTCTTAACGACGAAGAAACGTACGTATAATATATAGCAGGCTAGCAGGCTCGTCACTCATTCTTTCATTTCCCACGTCTCTTTTGTTCTTCTTCGTCCTTCTTCGTCCTTCTTTTGTTCCTTCTTCAACCTTTGTCTATAATCCGTCCTGGTGCTCCGTTTGTCATCCGTTTTCAACTATTTTTGTTCCATAGCGCTCCTTTCGTCGTTCTCGTCAATCCGTTGTAAGTAAAATTCATTTTCGTCATGTATTTTTACAAACCCATTTATATTTTCAGCTTTATTTATTATAAGACGGTTGTATGTACTAAAATAGACGGTCTGGTAGAAGATTGGTTAGTCTGTTTTATAATTGAGACGGTGTATAATTATATATAGGGATCCTTATGGATGTTAATTAGTCAGTTGTATAGTTGAGACGGTGTATACTGACCTTTAGGGATCATTTGGGATGCTAGCTAGTAAGTGGTATATTTAAGACGGTGTATACTGACATGTAGGGATTGTTTTGGGATGCTATTTGGGATCTTGTTTAGTTGTGGTATTGTGCAGTAAATTAGGACTGTTTTTGAGTCCGCTTTGCAGGTACTTTGGGACATTTTTGGGACTGTTTTGACTCGGTTTAGGACTGGTTTAGGATTGATTGAACTCTGTTTTGGTACCAGTTTTTGTGCAGCCTTCTGACTGTTTTGGGACAGTCGAAATGGAGGCCGTGTGGGCTGTTTTGGCCTCGGTTTTAGGAGCCGTGACAGGCTGAGTTGGGCTCAGTTTTGGGACGTATAAAATGGTGCTTTATGGGACTGTTTCTAGGGCGTAAAAGTTGTGACAATTTTCTTGGTATGCCTGTCAAAAGGGAGGGTCATAATGGTTTATGAACATAAGACAGTAGCTAATGAATATGATTTACATGTTTTGATTTAAATTAATTTCCGTCTCATATTTTATATAACGATAATTCGTTAATATCGTCCCTTCACATAATTATTTTAGGTGACTCATATGTGGTTGAAGATGAAGAGTAATTTTGGGTTTTAGAAGCTTTCTCAAGTTTATTGCTTGCCTTTTTTGTAGCTTAAGGTAACTATTCCGAGTTACTCGACGAATTAATGTCACATTAGTAGTTAATGTGTGCCTGTTGTTTGTTAAGTGTTTAGGTGATTGATAATGTGTTACTTTCGTTTTTCACATGATAGAAATTAGAAATAGCATGAGAATAATATTGCGATAAAATTTGTAATTTGGGCCAAAGCGAGCCAAGACTCGAAGTGGGCAGATTGACCGAACGAGTTTGGTCAAACTAGGTTTAAACCGGTCACCTCGATTTGACCGATGACCCGTCGCGGGACTCGGGTCGAGGGTTTGTCTTTGAGGTGAGATTGGATGTTTTTATGTTATGCCTTGATATTTGTAATTATCATTTCACATGTTGGTTGTTGGATGCTTTGGATGCCTTATACTTGAGTCTTCTTGCCTTGTTGCCATTTTAGCTTGTTCTCATGAATTATGAGATTAACGGTTAGCTGGAATTTGGATTATTATTGATATTGAGGATATTGTTGGATTGTCTGCTGAATAGACATTTATATAGCCTTTCAAATGATAGAATGTTAGCATTTATGTTGGTAAGTTGGACTTTTTGTCCTCTTATGGTTAAGTGAGTGTCTTAATTGACTTGTGTGGTGAGTCGTGTGTGGTGTGGGCTAAAGTATTCAAGCTGGGACTAGCTGGGACTAGGTCCTAGGTGAGTATTTCGGCCTTCATCATAGATAGGTCTTTATAGTCTCTGACGAGTATATGTTCACTGCTTGATAGCCTTTGTGTTCCTGACTAGTGGATTTATATCCAAGTTGGGGCATGACCTCAGGTACTTATTTTGATAGTATGGGGTCAGCTTAAGTACTAGCCAACCCTTCGGTGGTGTCTTTAGGGTACTCACTTCACTTTGTTTTAAAAAAAGTTGTGGGTCTTGGGTGCGGTGGTGTGTATCCGCATGTCTAGGTCTGCGCAGATTTTAGGCTAGGGTTGTGTTGTCTCTTGGCCATGTTTTCTTAATAGTAACCGCTGAGGCAAGATACCGGTTCGATTACCTTTCCTACCTCGTGGTATAGACTCGAGTTACAAAGTGACTATTGACGGTGCTAAGAACTTATGCCTGTCTTTGATATATTGCCCTTTCTTGTATGGTGATTCTATGAATCATAGAAGGTGAGATGCAAGCCGGCTATGGTTGATAGAGTTTGGATTCCTGGATATTATGTGATTCACATGATAGTGTAGTATGAGTCGGTCTAGTTTTCACATGCTAGGACTATGTGTTGTTATATTGTTGTTCACATGATAAGCACGATTGTCTAGCATCTATATGCTAAGGCATTGTGTGATTCGTATTCATATTCTTATGTTTACATGTTATATTAATTATGACATTTCGTGGCTGGGAGAACTCGGAGTTACTCCCCACTGACTGTGGCTTTCGTATTTGTATAAAATGCGAATGACAGGTAGGTGATGCATATATGGGGTACATGGACGAGCTAGCGAGCAAAGTAACCTTGGGACCTAGACTGGTTTTATTTCATTGTGACCCTTAAACCCTTTTTGTGTCACATACATTTTAGGGACATATGTCTCCCTCTTTTTCTTTGGTTTGTATCACTTTATTCTCGCAGCTTTAGCATAGTTATGTAAATTAGTCTGTTAGCATTTGCAGGTGTTGGCATCCTCCTTCTGGAAATGTTTGTGAATGGTTTAGAAAAGTTTTAAAAATGACAGGTTTTAATTAGTTGAACCAATTACAAACATATCCTGTCAGTTTTTCTGTAGAATTACGTGTTTACTTTTCCGCAATAAATGAGGGTGTCAAAGTTGGTATCAGAGCATATTTGCTCCCGACGCACGTTTGTGCACCCCACTATAAATAACTTGACCTTAAAATAATAAACTTGAGAGACGGGTAAGATGGGTAGATTTAGGATCTTATGTTGTAGTCTCTTTGTGTTTGCTCTTTGTTAGGTACTAACATGTTTGTTGATTGTCATTTAATAATTGTTGCGTTCTTAGATCAATGACCGTGAACTTATTTATAGTTAATGGAGTTATTGCCCTTATTAAAAAATTTGAACTAAAGGTTTTGAAAATATTTTAATGTTTTTCACTGGTTTTAACGTCAATTAGTGTTAAAGCTTGTTATTGGAGACGTCTGATAATTAGTTTTATCATTTGTTGGTGTAAAAATGTATTTTTATGTCTTTGAATTGGAATATTGATGTTCTTGAGTGATCGCCAAGAGTATCTCCGTTCCATTGAAAGGACACTTATATTTTAAAAAGATCAAGATTTAGTGCCTTTTGCTGAGGATTGAAGATTTGTTCAACCTTTGAAGAATGCTTCTACTTCCTTGAAGATATTTCTCGTTCTTTTTGTATCTCGCCTTATTCTTAATCTCTTGGTGCCTATCCTTCTTCTAAACTCTCTATTCTTCTTCCTAGGAAGTTACATTTGTATCCTCCCAACGTGTCCTTTCACCCTTGCTAATCCTCCCTTAACGCCTTTTAGATAGTTCTTTTTCTTTTGTGGGGTGTTAACCTTGGTTGGATAATTTGGCTTGTGGAGTTGTTTCTGGTTGACCTATAACCCCGGTTTTGAGAAGTTGTGATATTGGAAGGACTTAGGTTGAGTGTTGTTACCTTAGGAGTAAACACGGAGTAAGGTTTATGATGTGATTTTGGAAAGAGATACCTTTAGGATGTTGATAGCCATACATAAATTGATGTTACCTTATGACATTGTTGTTTGAGATTTGAGTATCTGACATTTCCTTGTTGTCTAATTTCCCTTTCTCCTTGATCATGAGCGTTACCGTTCATACCTCCTTTCCTCGCTTCATCTTGCTCCTCCTTTAAGTTTGACACTCGTATCTTGTGAAACTCTATCTTTGACATCCTTGTAATTTTGACTTCAATTTCTACCCTATGAAATTCTTTATAGCTCTCTTGTTGGTTAAGTTTGAGCTCTCTTAACATACTTTGTTTTTTATGCTATCTAAGTTACTTTCCTTTTTGTACAACTTCTAAACTTTCAAGCTACCAGTTTCGATTCATTCTTAAAAGTTTATGTCACTTCTGCAAACCTAACGTATTTGTAAAGATTTGGAAAATGAAAATTCGATTAAATTCTCTAATTGCTCTTTGAGTATAGACTTCTTTATCATAGTTTTGAGTTGCTAAACCTGAGATTTTTGTAAATTTTATCCAATTTCTATTCACTTTGATCTAATTATGATGCTTTTGTCAAAGTTTAATGTTACACTTTCAGGGATTTGACCCCCAATTGGGTTTAAAAGTGAAACCTTTATTTCTATTTTGGCTTTTTGCAAAAGAAAATTTGGGTAAATTACCTTTTCTTTTGATTTTAACGTTGATCGGATGTTAGAACTCGTTATTAGAAACGTTTAATAACTTGTTCTACTCTTGTCGACGAGTGATTTTCGGTTTTAAATTTGTCTTTGACTTGGAAAGTTAGCGCTCTTGTGTGCACGACAAGGGCAATTCCGTTCCATGAATGAGACTTATATTTTTGAAAACTCTTCATTAATGTTTTTGAAGGTATTTTGATTTTTGATTTATACAAATGATTTGCCTTTTGACCTTATCTTTGATTTGGAATGTGATGTTCTTGAATGCGCAACGAGAGCACTTCCGTTCCTTTGATGAGAATCTGGTTATGTCGGAAACTTTTATTTGAAACTTTTGAAAGAATTTTGATTCTTACGATAAGTGACCTTTTAAATGTTTTGGTTACCGATTCCAATTTCAGTTTTATTTTCATAACCTTCCATTTCTACTTTCAAGTTTCGAGGACGAAACTTTTTAAAAGATGGGGTGATTGTAACACCCCGTATTTTATTAAGTTGGATAAAATTCTTTTAAGTGCTATTTTGAATTTTATTACATCATTTAACGATATATATATATATATATATATATATATGCTTAGCTAATTAATTAATTTCATCATAATTCGATACGTTAATTTTAATAATCATTAATAAGTTTATTTAAAGTTAGTTCGAGTTTATTGAAGTTAGTTCGAGTTTATTTATTTAATAATTTCCGTTTCTTTACGAGTCCTTATGAAAGTTGTTTTAAGTAAACCCGAGATGGATTTTGGGAACAAAACCGTCCAATTAGCTATTTTGAGCTTATTTCACTAAATTAGCAATTTTTATTAATATCTGTTAGTTTCGTAAAAATCGCTAATAATTCCGATTCAAGCTGATATTGTATTATTTACGTTAACTAGCTGAGTTTATTTTATTTTCACTCATTAAATTTATTTATTATTGATTCCGTTTTATTACTGAAACTTTTACTTAAATCGGTTAAATTTAACTCGAAACGGTTTTAATAACGATCGAAGTTTCTTAACGACGAAGAAACGTACGTATAATATATAGCAAAGCTAAGCGTGCTCGTCACTCATTCTTTCATTTCCCACGTCTCTTTTGTTCTTCTTCGTCCTTCTTCGTCCTTCTTTTGTTCCTTCTTCAACCTTTGTCTATAATCCGTCCTGGTGCTCCGTTTGTCATCCGTTTTCAACTATTTTTGTTCCATAGCGCTCCTTTCGTCGTTCTCGTCAATCCGTTGTAAGTAAAATTCATTTTCGTCATGTATTTTTACAAACCCATTTATATTTTCAGCTTTATTTATTATAAGACGGTTGTATGTACTAAAATAGACGGTCTGGTAGAAGATTGGTTAGTCTGTTTTATAATTGAGACGGTGTATAATTATATATAGGGATCCTTATGGATGTTAATTAGTCGGTTGTATAGTTGAGACGGTGTATCCGACCTTTAGGGATCATTTGGGATGCTAGCTAGTAAGTGGTATATTTAAGACGGTGTATACTGACATGTAGGGATTGTTTTGGGATGCTATTTGGGATCTTGTTTAGTTGTGGTATTGTGCAAGTAAATTAGACTGTTTTTGAGTCCGCTTTGCAGGTACTTTGGGACATTTTGGGACTGTTTTGACTCGGTTTAGGACTGGTTTAGGATTGATTGAACTCTGTTTTGGTACCAGTTTTTTGTGCGATTTTCCCTCGATTGTTTTAGGACAATCGAAATGGAGGCCGTGTGGGCTGTTTTGGCCTCGGTTTTAGGAGCCGTGACAGGCTGAGTTGGGCTCAGTTTTGGGACGTATAAAATGGTGCTTTATGGGACTGTTTCTAGGGCGTAAAAGTTGTGACAATTTTCTTGGTATGCCTGTCAAAAGGGAGGGTCATAATGGTTTATGAACATAAGACAATAGCTAATGAATATGATTTACATGTTTTGATTTAAATTAATTTCCGTCTCATATTTTATATAACGATAATTCGTTAATATCGTCCCTTCACATAATTATTTTAGGTGACTCATATGTGGTTGAAGATGAAGAGTAATTTTGGGTTTTAGAAGCTTTCTCAAGTTTATTGCTTGCCTTTTTTGTAGCTTAAGGTAACTATTCCGAGTTACTCGACGAATTAATGTCACATTAGTAGTTAATGTGTGCCTGTTGTTTGTTAAGTGTTTAGGTGATTGATAATGTGTTACTTTCGTTTTTCACATGATAGAAATTAGAAATAGCATGAGAATAATATTGCGATAAAATTTGTAATTTGGGCCAAAGCAGAGCCAAGACTCGAGTGGGCAGATTGACCGAACGAGTTTGGTCAAACTAGGTTTAAACCGGTCAGCCTCGATTTGACCGATGACCCGTCGCGGGACTCGGGTCGAGGGTTTGTCTTTGAGGTGAGATTGGATGTTTTATGTTATGCCTTGATATTTGTAATTATCATTTCACATGTTGGTTGTTGGATGCTTTGGATGCCTTATACTTGAGTCTTCTTGCCTTGTTGCCATTTTAGCTTGTTCTCATGAATTATGAGATTAACGGTTAGCTGGAATTTGGATTATTATTGATATTGAGGATATTGTTGGATTGTTCTTTGAATAGACATTTATATAGCCTTTCACATGATAGAATGTTAGCATTTATGTTGGTAAGTTGGACTTTTTGTCCTCTTATGGTTAAGTGAGTGTCTTAATTGACTTGTGTGGTGAGTCGTGTGTGGTGTGGGCTAAAGTATTCAAGCTGGGACTAGCTGGGACTAGGTCCTAGGTGAGTATTTCGGCCTTCATCATAGATAGGTCTTTATAGTCTCTGACGAGTATATGTTCACTGCTTGATAGCCTTTGTGTTCCTGACTAGTGGATTTATATCCAAGTTGGGGCATGACCTCAGGTACTTATTTTGATAGTATGGGGTCAGCTTAAGTACTAGCCAACCCTTCGGTGGTGTCCTTAGGGTACTCACTTCATTTTGTTTTAAAAAAAGTTGTGGGTCTTGGGTGCGGTGGTGTGTATCCGCATGTCTAGGTCTGCGCAGATTTTAGGCTAGGGTTGTGTTGTCTCTTGGCCATGTTTTCTTAATAGTAACCGCTGAGCCAAGATACCGGTTCGATTACCTTCCCTACCTCGTGGTATAGACTCGAGTTACAAAGTGACTATTGACGGTGCTAAGAACTTATGCCTGTCTTTGATATATTGCCCTTTCTTGTATGGTGATTCTATGAATCATAGAAGGTGAGATGCAAGCCGGCTATGGTTGATAGAGTTTGGATTCCTGGATGTTATGTGATTCACATGATAGTGTAGTATGAGTCGGTCTAGTTTTCACATGCTAGGACTATGTGTTGTTATATTGTTGTTCACATGATAAGCACGATTGTCTAGCATCTATATGCTAAGGCATTGTGTGATTCGTATTCATATTCTTATGTTTACATGTTATATTAATTATGACATTTCGTGGCTGGGAGAACTCGGAGTTACTCCCCACTGACTGTGGCTTTCGTATTTGTATAAAATGCGAATGACAGGTAGGTGATGCATATATGGGGTACATGGACGAGCTAGCGAGCAAAGTAACCTTGGGACCTAGACTGGTTTTATTTCATTGTGACCCTTAAACCCTTTTTGTGTCACATACATTTTAGGGACATATGTCTCCCTCTTTTTCTTTGGTTTGTATCACTTTATTCTCATGACTTTAGCATAGTTATGTAAATTAGTCGTTAGCATTTGCGGTGTTGGCATCCTCCTTCTGGAAATGTTTGTGAATGGTTTAGAAAAGTTTTAAAAATGACAGGTTTTAATTAGTTGAACCAATTACAAACATATCCTGTCAGTTTTTCTGTAGAATTACGTGTTTACTTTTCCGCAATAAATGAGGGTGTCAAAGTCTTTATAAGGGCAAACATCTATGAATCCCTTCTTCGTCGGTAGGCCTAATATGACCTCTTCTACGTTGGGTAAGTAGTTGTGTTGACTTAGTTTACCTCAACATCATAGTCCGAAGTGTTTCTCGTGATTATGATGGACTATAGATAGAATTTACAGAAATTTATCGACCAAGAATTCTAACGGTAGAATTAGCTAAAAGGTTAGCTTATCAATTTACAGAGAATTGAGTCTTGGGGTCATTTATATAATTCTTGAGGGAGGTCAATTGTATAAATGTTTTTGAGTCTTCGCGTTATGAGTACATTAGTTCATTAGCCTTAAAATAAAAATGATGCACATGCTTATTATTTTATTCTTCTTTCGCAGTGTAGAACACGTTTATTATCAATAATACTGTTACAACAAATGGCTGGAAACATTGTTGTCAGAATCCCGATTCGATCCTATGATTTTACGATTTTACGATCTAAAAACGTTTGACCGATCCCGGATCCTACGATTCTATTATGATTGTAGAATCTTATGATTCTATCTATTTGAAATTTTCTAGAGGTAGGATCATAATACGATTTTACGATCCTACGATCCTACGATCCGAATCCATAGTAAACATATTAAAATATATTTTTATATAATGATATCATAAAATCCTAATTTCATGTAATTGCAGAAACAGTTCATGAAATGATACTAAAACTCATTTTTAATCAATATTTTGTGTATAAATAAGTGTTTTAATCTTCAATTATATATTTTTACCAAATAAAAAACTATATTTAGTGAATTTGTAGAGTCTTACGATTCTACGATCCGATTCTGCCGATTCGATCCTACCCTCCCCATCGATTCAAAGTAAAATCCCGATCCTAACAACATTGGCTGGAAATAACGCAATCCCAATGCCTAGTGCCACACTAGATCGTTCGTCCTGGCTTAAGATGTTCATGGACCAAATGAATCAGTCCACTCGACTGAAGAATGATGGGTCCAATTTTGCGGACTGGGAGGCGGCAATACGGAATGCTGCCACTGCTGACGGTAAGCTCGGGTATTTAACTGAGCCAATACCGGTCAACCAAGGCCCAAATGCAGGAGCCAACGAGTCATTCGCTTATAGTGACTTCGTTATGAAAGCGGGTGCGATAAAGAACGTACTCATCTTTGCAATGGAAACCAATTTGCAGAGACGCTTCATTTCCCAAGGTGCAAACAAGATTTTCACCACGCTCACTAACGAGTTCTCAAAGGCACCGAGGATCGTTACATATGAGCATACCTGTCGCTTCTTTGATGCGAAACTCCAGAAGGGCCAACCGGTTAGCCCACACATTCTTCACATGATTGAGAATGTCGAGAAGCTGGAGGCACTGAATTGTAAAATCAGTGAGAGCATTGTAATTGACCGAATGCTTCATTCTCTTAACGATGGTTTTGCCCTTTTCAGGGCGAACTATTACATGAATGACTTGAAAAAGAGTCCTCATGAGCTACACTCCCTTCTCGTACAGACCGAGAAGGATATGAAATTGAGTGGGAGCATGAAGCAGGATGTTCTCACGATTTACAATAAAGGTAAAGGTAAGGGCAAGGCTCATGGCGACCTAGTTGTAGGTAAGCCAAAGTTTAAGAAGCCAGGAAACGGTAAGAGTGCGCCTGGTGAGACTAGTGGCTCACAGGGCAAGACAAAGAGTAAGGGCGGTGACATAGAGTGCCATCATTGTCACAAGACTGGACATTGGAGGAGGAACTGTCCCGTCTACCGTGAGGACATCAAGGCAGGCCGCGTCGTTCCTGTTGGTATGTCATCTTATATTCATATGATTGAGATAACCATGCAAGTTTCGGAACTTGGGTACTAGATACTGGTTGTGGTTCTCATCTGTGTAATCATTTGCAGGGCCTAAAGAACATCATACCTCTCGAAAAAGGTGATGTGGACCTGCGAGTCGGGAATGGAGCACGAGTTGCTGCTGCCTCGAAGGGAACATATGTAATCCAACTCCCTAGTGGTTTTGAGTTATCTTTAAATAACTGTTACTAAGTACCCAGTTTATCTAAGAATATTATTTCTGTTTCCGTACTTGCTAAAGACGGTTTTACATTTTCAATAAAGGATAATAGTTGTATTTTCTCTTTTAATGAAATGATTTATGGCAAAGAAGTTTCCATGAATGGACTTTATATCTTAGATCAAACCACGGAAGTATTACACATGAATAATAAGAAATTAAAGGTTGGTGACAAAGATCAAACCTATCTATGACATTGTCGAATGGGACACATAAATGAGAAACGCGTGAAGAAACTCGTCGATAATGGGACTATTCCCGCATTCGGATTTTCTACATATGGCACGTGTGAATCATGTCTCATTGGCAAGATGACTCGAATTTCCTTCAAAGGTGTTGGAATGCGCGCTAGTGACCTATTAGGACTCATACATACGGACGTATGTGGACCTATGTCAATTACCGCTAGAGATGGCTATAGATATTTTATCACTTTCACGGACGATTTGAGTAGATACGGATATGTCTACTTAATGAAGCATAAAAGTGAGTCCTTTGAGAAATTCAAGGAATACCAGAATAGGGTACAGAACCAACTGGGTAGAAAGATTAAAGCACTCCGTTCAGATCGGGGTGGCGAATATCTTTCAAATGAGTTTGATCAACACCTGAAAGACTGTGGAATCGCTCTACAGTTAACTCCACCTGGAACACCTCAATTGAATGGTGTGTCCGAACGGAGAAATCGAACCTTACTTGATATGGTTCGATCCATGATGAGTCACACGGTAGTGCCTGATTCATTATGGGGTTATGCTCTTTTGTCAGCCGCTCTTATACTTAACCGAAGTCCGTCTAAAGCTGTCGACAAGACTCCATATGAAATGTGGAAGGGAACGGTACCTAACTTGTCCTTTATTCGGGTTTGGGGCTGCAAGGCTTATGTCAAGTGGAGACATGAGGATAAGCTCGGCCCGCGATCGGTCAAGACATACTTTATAGGTTATCCAAAAGGAACATTTGGTCATTACTTTTATTCGCCTACCGAACATCGAGTTTTTGTTGCGGCTAGTGCAACGTTCTTAGAGAAAGAATTTCTCGAGAACAAGACGAGTAATAGAACCTTCGAGCTGTCAGAGATTCCAGAACCAACGACCGAGGAACAGATGGAGGAAGTTGTACCTCTAACTGATGATACGGTTAATATTCCTGAGGAACCTAGGAGGTCGGGTAGAGACTCTCATCCTCTGGACAGATCCATTGGTATGGTTGAGGAGAATGACGTTTTACTTCTATAAAGTAATGAACCCGCAACCTATAAAGGTGCTATGGCCTGTTCCGACTCAAAGCTATGGCTCGAAGCCGTGCTATCCGAGATGGACTCCATGTATGAGAATAACGTATGGGATCTAGTTGATTTACCTAATAAGGTAAAACCTCTACAGTGCAAATGGCTTTACAAAATAAAGCGTTCTGTAGACGCGCAACCAGATATCTATAAGGCACGACTTGTGGCAAAAGGTTTCACTCAAGTGCAAGGATTGCATTATGATGAGAATTTTGCACCTGTAGTCATGCTACGTTCCATTCGGATAATCTTAGCGATTGCCGCATTTCATGATTATGAGATTTGGCAAATGGATGTGAAAACCGCCTTCTTAAACGGTTATTTGGAGGAAGAGTTGTACATGGTGCAACCCGAAGGTTTCATAGATCCTAAGCATCCTAAGAAAGTATGCAAGCTTAAGCGTTCCATTTATGGACTTAAGCAAGCTTCTCGGAGTTGGAATCATCGTTTCGACCAAGTGATAAAAGAGTATGGTTTCACTCGATCGGTCGAAGAACCATGCTTATATATCAAGTCGAGTGGGAGCAAGATTGTATTCTTGATATTGTATGTCGATGACATACTCTTGATTGGGAATGGCATTCCTCTCCTATCCTCGGTTAAAGAATGGTTGAAGAACCATTTCCAGATGAAAGATCTGAGTGAGGCACAACGCATTTTGGGAATCCGTATCTACCGAGATAGATCACGACGGACGTTATCACTTAGTCAGGAGTCTTATTTGGATAAGGTTCTTGAGAGGTTCAGCATGACCAACTCCAAGAAGGGGAACCTTCCTATGACGACGGGGATGCAGTTGAGCAAGTCTCAGTCACCCACGACGCCTGAAGGTATTGAGCGCATGAGTCGTGTTCCTTATGCATCTGCAATAGGATCGATCATGTATGCCATGATATGCACACGTCCAGACGTGGCATATGCATTGAGTATGATGAGTCGGTACCAAAAGACTCCAGGTGAAACACACTGGATAGCAGTCAAATTTATCCTCAAGTACCTACGGAGGACTAAGGATTGGGTATTGACTTATGGAGGAGATACTAAGCTATGCGCAATCGGTTACGCAGATGCTAGCTTCCAAACGGATCGAGATGATTCAAAATTTCAGTCCGGGTTCGTCTTCACTCTTAAAGTGTTGTAGCAGATTCTACTACTGAACCGTTGAATTATGATAAGCATGTAGGGCATGTTAATTCCATGGGAATTAAACGTGTTCCTGAGTTGTAGTACTTGATTATGGATTTGATACATTATCTTTTTCATATACTATTTATAACTTCATCGTTTTATATATAATATTTTGTTTTTCATGTGGATTGTACTGACAACATTGAACGCCACAAAGTGAACTGAATTACATTATATTTGTTTTGGTCCGTAATCGCCAATGTGAGCTGATAACTCCGGCTATTATATTGTGCAGTCGATTGATGGTGGGTTCAACGAGCCATAAGTCAAACGGTTGACTGATCGATCACAGATACGAAATTATGACGATACCTCGTAGGACAACTTTTTGTGACAACGTAATGGAGTCCTAAATGTTTAAAAACATTCGGTGCCAGGTCGTGGATAGGACATTCATTGTGTTCCTAGAGTCGATTCTTTTGACTATCGACTGTCTCTTGAGATTAAGGCAGTTTTTGGGTGACTTTGGTTTCTTTCTCACGGTCTACCGTAACTGGGGCTAAGTAGATTTTTTCTGGGTCATTTCATACTGTGCTTAGATCTGCAGGATTCGAGTTGAGGAAAATATCCAACCCTTATCAGGTATTGTTATTTCTCAGGGCCACTCGAGGAGTTGTAACTGAAATGCATGGCCATGCTCGAATGTTGATTCGTTTATCAGTTAAGTTACTCTCTAGTCGGGGAAACCACTCTTGATATTGATTGCTTATAAAATACGACCTTTGTGAATTCGGATTTGCAAATTGTTTTACATTGAGTGGGAGAAATTTTATAGGATATGAGAATCGGTTATCGCACATACACTTGTGAGGACAAGTGGGAGTTTGTTGGAGCTTGTGTCCTCCACAAATTAGTGTGATAACATTTGTAAATCTCTTACAGGTTCACAAGGGTATACTTCGTATATTTAATCAGTTGATTAACGTTTACCTAATAACGGTTGGCTTGCTAGAAAGTTTGACGTTATTATCATACAAATGGCGGTGATCAACTGGTCCCTAAAGATCACACCTATAGGACGTGTTTGAGAAATGTGGTTATAGAAATATAATTACATTGATGCCCAAAATGACTAAAAAGTTAGTCAATGTGTTGATGAGATAATTATTTAATGAAAATTAAATAATGTTAAGTTGAGACGAATTAACTGTCAATTTGTAAATTAAATATAATAAGTTATATTTAATTAAATATATATAATGTTAGCTTGGACGAATTAATCTGTTGATTCGTAATTAAATATAATCAGTTGTATTTAATATCAACAAGATGAATGTGTCATAGTGGTAATAGTGAGGGTACACATACCAAGAGGTCATGGGTTCGATCCTCACTAGATGACAATTCAACACATATTATATATTTTTGGAAAGACCAAAATAAGGAGAATTTTAGTCCTTATTTCGGTCAGTTTGGCCGAATATTAGGAGAGATTTATCTTTCCTAATTGACTCCATATTTCGGTCTGTATAAAAAGAAAGGGAGAGATTTATTTCTACCCTAATGCTTTTTCTTGACCTTGCCTCATCTCTCTCATCAGAAAAACACAAAAACAACTAAATTTTACAGAAAATTTTAGATCGATTTCTAGCATAATCAAAGGGCATATCTCATATCGTCTTGGGTGCAACTGATAGGCGAATATCAATTTTGATATTGTTCTTAGGCCATATTTGTTAGGACCGAAGGTTAGTTCTGAATCTTTTACTTTTGTCACATTCAAAAGATGAGTGTGACGGAGATGCGCATGTTGAGGTGGATGTGCGGACATACAAGGCAAGATCGGTTAAGGAATGAGGTGATTAGGGAAAAGGTAAAAGTGGCGCCAATAGAGGACAAGATGATGGAAAACAAACTAAGATGGTTTGGCCATATGAGAAGGAGACCTATGGACGCACCGGTTAGGAGGCTGGAGACTTGGAGAACAGAAAAGGTCCCTAGAGGCAGAGGAAGACCGAGACAGACATGGTTGAGAGTGATAGAGCACAATATGAGAGTTCTGGGGCTTGGGGAGAGTATGGTGACGGAGAGGGGATAATGGAGGGAAAGGATACATGTGGATTTTTAGTATTTGATGTTTTTTTGACAGATTTAATGTTTTTTATTTAATTTAAAAATTAAATTATTTATTTTTCTCTCCTTTAGTACACTTTTTCACCAACCACTTTCTTATAGATTTTACCTGGTTCATTCCGGAGCCTTAACTCTATTTCGGTTTTTAAAAATCGTTTTAATCTTTTCTCTCGATTTAAATTTTAAGTTTTATAAAAGAAAGACGGAATTCGATTTTAAAACCCCTAAGTTTACCTTGACTTTCCATTACATTTTCGTTCTTCCTTTTTGTTTTTCATCTTCCCTTTTTTTTATTCGCATTTTGAGGTGTGCGTTCACCCTTGGACGGTTCGAAAGGATGATTCATGTCAGCCGACCCCAAATCATTTTGGGATTAAGGCTCTGATGTTGTTGTTGTTGTTGTTGTTGTTGTTGTTGTATGTATTTTATTTTATTTTATGACTAGTGATCGTCATCATTAAATTCGTTATAATCCTTAATAATAAGGGAAGTATACAGATTATTTCCCACACTAATAAACGTGATGAACTTCTAAATGAACAATCCATATCTAAAGGTGTAATTGATGACTTAGTTGATGAGATAGAAGAACTTAAAACAACAGTGTCTCAGACCGTTGCCTCTGACAATGTCAAGGAAGTGTCAAATGAACTAGTCACTAATTTATCTAAAGAGAATGAGTGTCTCAAAGTCAACTTAGATGCCTACAAAAGGGAGATTAGAATGCTTCATGAAATTTTTTTCAAATTTCAAAATGAATCTCCCGAATGTAGCTCATCTAGATCCAAAATTGTTCATTTAGATAGTTGCATATCGAGTCTTAAGCTTAATGTTCAACAAAAATCTGAAAGTTTCATGGAATTAAAATCCGAGTATGTTTTAATGAAGGAGTTAAAAAACTCTAAAGAAAGGAACAAGTATCTCACCTTTAAAGTCGATGAACTAAAAAGAGAACTTGTTGAGGCAAAGAATGTGTCTAAGAATTCGGAATAAAGTCAAAATGCCCTAAATTTCCTCACTAATCAGTCCAAGAGATGTGACAAAACTGCCGGTCTTGGTTTCAAATGGAACAGTCAGTCTGACTGTTGCCTCAGAAAACCGGATCCAACTCAAACCGACTTTAGAAGAAGGAAATATGTTGGTCTTCCCGAGTACATCATTTGCAACTATTGTGGTAAAACCGGTCATGTCTTTAATGCTTGCAAGAAAAGACATAGTGACATTAACAAAAACATTAAGGTTGTAAAACAAGTTTGGATTCGAAAAGATTTGTTGCAAAATGTGAAGGATAAAAAGGGACCCAAATTTATTTGGGTTCCTAAACTCAAAGTCTAATCTTGTGTAGGGCTTGGTGAGAGGCGGCCGCAATTGGTACTTGGATAGTGGATTTTCTCGTCATATGACGGGAGATAGAAGCCAATTCCTCTCACTAGAAGCTTATGATGGTGGCAAGGTAACTTTTGGCAACGTCAAGAAAGGTGAAATAATAGGCATGGGAAAGGTCGGTAAGTCATCGTTACTCTATGTCGACAATGTGCGGCTTGTCAAATGTTTGAAACATAATCTCCTTAGCATTTCTCAACTTTGTGATAAAGGTAATATTGTGGAATTTAGTGCTAATTTGTGTCGAATAATTGATGCCACAACTCATGAAATTATTCTCGAAGGGAGACGTGTCAAAGATGTTTACTTAACCGACTTAAACACGTTATCCGGTCATACCATGTCATGCATGAGTGTAATGAAAAATGATCCTTGGTTGTGGCACAAAAGGTTTTGACATGTTAGTGCTAAAACTCTTAATACTCTTAAAAGACTTGACTTGGTAGAAGGATTTCCTAACCTGAAATTTGCCTTTGATAAAGTATGTGATGAATGTGCTAGATGCAAACATGTTAGAAGTTCCTTTAAGTCTAAAAGAATTGTGAGTACTCTTCGCCCATTACAACTTTTGCATATCGACTTATGTGGACCAATGAGAAGTAGAAGTAGAGGAGGTAGTCGTTATGTGTGTGTCATTGTTGATGATTATTCTGTTGGGATTCATTAATCTCATTTGTTTACATATTGAATATGTGAATAAATAATTTAGTCATAAAATTAATTCAATATCTTATACATGCAAAACTAGTACAAGAGTAAAGAAAAATCGGTTCCTTACAATTGTTGATTCGGCAATATGGGCACTAGCAAGGTCTCCTACCTTGGCTAGATCTTGAGCTTTCCTTATGGATGAACAAGATTCAAGTGTAGAATCTCTCCTCAAGGATTGTACCAAGATAATACCCTTAATAGTTTAAATTAATATGAGACTAGTATTAATAAAAACTACCCTTAAAATGACACAAAATAATTTGTATTTTGCTCTTGAAAATTTCGGCCAAGAGGGAGAGGTTTTGTGAGCTTTTATTTTTGTTCAACAACAAAAACTAGAGAGATTTATTTTTCTCAAGTTGTAAATTAATAAGAATGAATTAGTGTAAAGGAAAAATACACTACTTGAGTGTATAAGGGGGAGGCAACTGGTTTTAGCATGGGTAGAGTGCCCAATGCTTTTGCTTGTTGCTCTTCACAAGAGTGTAGGCTTAAAAGCCTATAATTAGTAGGCAATGATAATGTTTTCCACTAATTAAAATAACAAAACACAAATTTTCCTTCCTCTCCCATTTTACACGGCAAATATGTATAATATGGACCCATTTTAACTTTGTCAATTTGTTAATTTGTATTGTGTGACAAATTGGACATGTTCCTAGACATGTCATTTAAATAATGCATTTTTTAACAAATTAAAAATCATTATCTAAATGAAATAAATCACATACAAAATTAAATATTAATTCACAATTACAATTACTTAAAATGGGTCATAGAATTATAAATCACAACTTCTTATATTTATAATAAGCAATTCATTCTATATTTTAATTGTTTCATAAACAATAATTTAATCTAAGCAATAAAACAATTCGATTACTTAGACCGAATCTTATTTAATCAAATTACAGTAAGACACGTAATTTTACTCACAAAATCACTCGTCAATTTTAAGGAATTTAATTAACCCGTATCGGCATACGATTAATTAAATAATCAATTAAGAGCATTACCCTATAGGTATGACCTTAGGGGATCAACTGGTCACCACCGTCGTACGACAGTAATGTCAAACCCTAGTTAGCCAATCATTACCGATATGTGTGGACCAGTTGACTAAGAAGTATAACTTTCCCTCATGTATTCTTAATATGAGATTTAAACATGTGATCTCAATATGATCAACAATGTGATCGCATTATTGTCGGGGACACTTACTCCAACATATTCTAGGTTTGTTTGGGCACTTTTCTTAAGTTCCAAGAGTGAGGCATTTGTTGAGTTTTTAATTTGGTTGAAAAAGATTCAAAATAAACTTGATCTCAAACTTGTTTTCATAAGAACGGATCATGGAACCGAATTTGAAAACTCATCATTTAGCACTTATTGTAATGACAATGGTGTAGACCATAATTTTTCGGCTCCTAGAACACCACAACAAAATGAAGTGGTCGAACGAATGAATAGGACCCTTGAAAGTATGGCTAGAACCATGTTGCTGTGTAGTAAATTGCCAAAGAACTTTTGGGCCGAAGCGTTAAACACCGCTTGCTATATTCATAATCGAGTCATGATAAGAAGCATAATCAATAAAACACCCTATGAAATTTTACGTGGTAGAAAACCCAATATCTCATATTTTAGATGCTTTGGGAGCAAATGTTTTGTTCACAACAATGGTAAAGACAACTTGGGAAAATTCGATCCACGTAGTGATGAAGCGGTTTTTATTGGTTATTCCGACCATAGCAAGGCTTATAAAGTTTATAACAAATGAACCATGCTAATTAAAGAAAGTGTCCATGTCATATTTGATGAATCTAGCATTCTTGGACAGGTACAAAATGATGAAGAAGATGATGAAGATGATGAAGATGACGAATTTGAGATTGGTCTTGTGAGAAAAGACTGTGTGTTTGAGGATGAGCAGGCTCCAATCAATGACGTTAGGCAACAGTCACAGACACTGTTGCCTTCTAATGCGAGCACCAATCTAGGGGGAACAAACAGAGACATTGCTGCCCCTGATTCCACACCCCATTCAGCAATGGTTCCCACGACTGTTGCCTTCACTTCCAGAACTGTAATAGTCCCAGACACCGTTGCCTCAGAAGAATCCTCAAAAACCAATCCAGAGCCTACCTCTAATCAACAGACAACAGTCACGGAGAATGTTGCCTCTGAGGGGGAACAAAACGTCTTTGTTCCTAGAAAATAGAAACATCAAAGCTCTCATCCACTCTCAAATCTGACAAGCGACTTGAACTCCGGTATTAAAACAAGGGCCTCTCTCAACAACTTTGCATCTCTTGATGAGTTTTGTGCCCATAGCGCATTTCTCTCTTAAATCGAGCCGGCCAATATAACAATTGCATTAACCGATGCCGATTGGATGCTAGCTATGCAAGATGAGCTCAATCAATTTAAAAGAAATGAGGTATGGCACCTTGTCCCTAGATCATCTAATCGTATCGTCATTGGTACTAGATGGGTCTTTCGCAATAAGCTTGATGATTCCGGTGAAATCGTAAGGAATAAAGCTAGACTAGTGGTGCAAGGTTACAACCAACAAGAGGGAATTAATTACGATGAAACCTATGCACCTGTAGCTAGGCTTGAGGCCATACGATTATTAATAGCTTTTGCGGCTCACAAAGGCATTAAGCTTTTCCAAATAGATGTCAAAACCGCCTTTTTAAATGGATATTTGGAAGAGGATGTCTTTGTAGAGCAACCACCGGGATTTTTAGACAATGATTTTCCTAAACATGTTTTCAAATTAGACAAAGCTCTTTATGGTTTAAAACAAGCACCTAGGTATTGGTATGATAGATTGTCTAAATTTCTGATTGAAAACGGTTTTAGAAGAGGTTCCATTGACAAAACATTGTTTCTAAAGCAACATTCTAGTGAACTGTTGGTTGTCCAAGTATATGTCGATGACATCATATTTGTTGCAACAAATGAGATTCTTTATACTTATTTTTCGGAACTAATGAAATCGGAATTCGAAATGAGTATGATGGGTGAGCTAGGATTTTTTCTTGGGCTCCAAATCAAGCAATCCAAAGATGGAATCATGATCCATCAACAAAAGTACATTAACGAGATGCTTAAAAAATTTGGGATGACTAATGACAACAATCACTCCACACCTATGATATCCAAGTCCAAATTGGACAAAGATGAGAAAGGTAAGAGCATTAGTGAAAAGGTGTATCAGGGTATGATTGGATCGCTTCTCTACTTGACCGCAAGTCGTCCCGACATTCTTTTTAGTGTTTGTTTATGTGATAGATTTCAATCAAATCCAAAAGAATCTCACTTTAAAGCCGTTAAACGCATTCTTCGATATTTGATTGGAACACAAGATCTTTATTTATGGTACCCCTTACATTGTCCCTTTGATCTTATAGGATATTCCGATGCGAACTATGCAGGGTGTAGTGTTGATAGAAAGAGCACTTCCGAAATTGCAACGTTCTTGGGTCCTTGCTTGATCTCGTGGGGCTCAAAGAAACAAAATGTAGACACCTCATTTCTGCACCTCCCGCAAACCACCCGGTGATGATTGGGCCGCATGTTTGATTCGCGGAACGATTTGTGACAGTTCGTAAGATTATCGTCAAGTGACTGCTCAAATATTAATGTCGACCTCTTAGTTGTCATCTACGTCCCGATACGGTCGTTTTGGCAGTAATTAGAGTATATTCGGAGTCCAGGTAAAAAACCGTCTCCATTTTCTGATAACTGTTAGATCCCGAGTCGGAATGTTCTGGAATGTTCCGGATATTTCTATTCCATATTTTACAAGTTTTATCTTTTGGCAAATAATATCCCGTAATATTCATGTTAAATATTAAGGAAGATCGGATTATTTCCGTCCTACCATAACTCAAACGCGGAAATCTTTCTTCAGCAGGAGGAAACCTCCGGGAATAGACAAAGCAGTCTTTGCGCCTCTTCCAAGAGACGCAGTGGCTGCTGCGCCTCTTCCCAGGCCCTTCTCTGCATGTTCCACGTATCTTTTTCATATCTTTCCGAGATTCACTTCCAAAGAGTCTCCGAAACCCTATTCCGTCACGTGATTAGTATAAATAGGAGCCTTCGTTCCTCATATTTCTCACGCGAGTGTCCGCCCTTCTCTTCTCCCTTTGCATTCTAGACTTTGTTCTTACTAATTGGTGCCTACGTGCTTGAACTTTCGACCACGTAAGCTCGGATCTTTCCGGGTACCAGCCTCTCCGTTGCATGACCGACCAATTTGACCAACTACACTCAATCAACTTAATTAATCAATTTGTTTCAATCGTTTTCCTCTTACGAGGGCACTCTTTTTGCATTCGCGTCGAGCATCACTAATCGATATCTTAGTCCTTCTCGTTTCGTCAACATGTAAGTCTGAGGGTGTATAATCCTTATTTATTTATTGTATTTACTTATCATTATTGTAAGGTTTACGTCGAAAATACCATTAAAACCGATTTCTAAAACCCTTTGTTAAAACCTGTTTTTGCGGATTTCCAGTAAATAACCGTCGAGAAAAGACGCAGCAACTGCTGCGCCTCTTCGAAGGAGCGCAGTTCCTGCTGCGCCTCTTCGTGAGGGGCCATGATTTCTCGCTTCTTTTCTTCTTCGTTTGTCCTCTGTAATTCGTGTTCAAATTCTTTCCTTTGTTTGTTTCGTCTATTAATTCTTCGTCATCATATCAATAATCATATGTATATAATTCATCATTCATTAACATGTTTTAATCATTGCTAATCCGACTTAGATCCCTTGTAATCCAATACTTGTGGGTTTTCGTCATTAAATTCAATTCCGGATTGTAGAGATTCAATTTATTCAATATTGGGTTTCTGGAATTCGTCTTTGATATAGTTTAATCTGTTTGTTCGTATATTCGTCATATATCATCATGTTTAGCCTAATTGATTTCAATAGAGGACTCATTCACCATGTCATTAATTAATCGTTAATCCATGTAAATTAATTCGTTTAATTCCGTCTCATTCATGTTTTACTGTTTTTATGACCCATTCATATGATAAATAGTCCATTAATCACTTTTATCCGAGTAAATATTATCAATCAATCATTAAAATCATCAATTGACATTAACGATTTGCGATTCGGCCACGGCCGAGAACTCACCCTTGGAGAACGACGCAAGAATCGCTGCGCCTCTTCAGGGGCTCTGCTGCGCCTGTTCCAGGATGATTTCTGTCTCTGAACTCCGTTGTTGCTTGACTAGTTCAATTAGTACGTATTAATTAACTATTAGTCGTATTATCACCTTCTGACTTGTTCGCTAATTTTATTCTTTTATTCTTTTATTCTTTTATTCCGTTTTCTCAAATTATCCGTTTTAAAGGTATTTTCGACATAAATCGCCTATCTTAATGTAATTATTGTAATTTTCATTATTGTAATTTCTTTATTGTATTTATCCTATTGTTTGTATGTTTTCACATGTAAATCAATATTAAATCCTATTTCAACCCAATTGTTTGTTAAACTACTTGTTTCACCGATTTAGTCTAATTCTCACATGCTAGGATCAAAACTTGGATGTTGCATTGCATGCATATAACCAACGATATATCGAGTACGAATAACTTCCCTAATCATTAGTAGAGGCCGCTATCGAGGCGGGCGGGATTAGGTGTTCGATCAAAAGAGCTTCCTAATACGTACCCTCACCCCTTACTCCAGATCTCCGTGAGCACCCGTGTTCATTGGCATCCACGAGAGTCATTCTAGACATAGAATGCTAAGGGTAACGATTGCTTAGTGTTCATGTCACTACTTTATGTCTTGACATGACATGAGGTATTCGAACGGTTCCAATTTCCCATAAAAATTGGTGGCGACTCCATACAAAATGCAAACGCTTGTTTCCGCTCCTCACCAAGCGCCCCCGTGGGCGGCCCGCTGTCCACACAAAACACGGTTGCTCTTTCAACGTCCGAAAGTGAATACGTTAGTGCCGCTCATTGTTGCTCACAACTTCTATGGGTAAAACAACTTCTTCTCTACTTTGGTATTATTTATGACTCCGTTCCCATTTTATGTGATAATACGAGTGCGATAAATATATCAAAAAATCCTATTCAACATTCTAAGACCAAGCACATTGAAATTCGTCACCATTTTATTCGTGATCACGTAGAAAAAACATGTTGAACTTATGTTTTGCAAAACCGAAGACCAAATTGCCGACATATTTACTAAACCACTTGCAAGAGAACAATTTGAAAAACTTAGGTTACAAATTGGCTTGATTAATTGCATGTAATTTCTATGTGCATTAAACTAATCCCTCATATGATTGACTAAAACGGGTTTGCTATTCTTCATTCTAGTTTATCCATTCCATGTTATGTCCTTAATCGATAAATCGTCTTTGTCTTAATGATCACTCAAGCGGACGTCTATACTTATGTTTAATTGTCATCCACCGAAATGATTAAAACTCTCACCCACACAATTTATGTCACCTACCCTACAACTATCTTACTTAATCTCACCCACTACCCTCCGTCCTTATCCTAAAAGAAACCCAACCGCCGTCTAAATTAACGGAACACAACCCCTCAACTTTTCATCCACCTACCCTTATTTTACCATGGTCAAAACCTCATTCAACACAAAAATTCCTTCTCCATCACCCACCATGTCCCAAACCTCATCATCTCATGATACCCCATCCAACCCCACCTCTAAACCAAAAGGATCCTATGCTTTCCCCATCAAGCCGTCACCAGAAATCACCCATGAACCCCAACCCTTGAACATAATTCCAAACCTGACTCCAACCTCCTCCTTGACAAGGAAACAGACCATATCTGGGTCAAATAAATCGCCATCTGCCTCCAGTGCCTCGTCGGAACCCATCCTCATCAATATTGAAGAAGCAACCGATGATACGGGTGGCTCTAAGGCTGCTCGAAAATCGCCACTCAAAAAGGGAAAACTCACATCCAAACTACCTTACATTGTTGAAGATGAGGCTGAGTTCGACGACAATGAGAAAGAGGAAGATGATGGTGTTGACAAATCTGAAGGAAATGGGGAAAATCAGTCTCATGAAACTAGGAAATCGGTCTCCGGTGAAAAAGATACAGGAAATGTTGACATGGAAGTGGATCCGGTTGACAAATCGGTCGGATCTGAGGAAAGTGAGGAGGAACCAGATCAAAAGGAACCACCAAAGAAGAAGGAAAAAGGGAAATCGGCTGTGGGAAATGGGGAATTTTTATCGGCTACGGATGCCGTTACCTTATCCGGAATATGGGATCCGATTGCTGTCAAAAAACAAATTGATGATAACCCTTTAATTACTCACTGATGAAATCAAAAAGAATTGTGGGAAACTGCTCCATAAGGATGCCCTTCACACTCCACGGGTCTACCCGTCCTCTTGGCTTTCATCCAACTCGGCTTTCTCGGGATTTGAGGCCGCTATTGTGGCTCAAGGTTGGGAGGATATCGTTCAATTAGAGGAACCCGTCATTGCCAGTGAAGTCATTCAGTTCTTTGCCACGGTCCATGTACTCTCAAGCTTGAAAACCCTGACCGCCAAAGTCAATGGTAAGTCCTTCAACCTTTCCCAAACTCAATTTGCAAAAATCCTAACCCTTGACAATCACAGGTACGACCTTAACCCTGCCGGAAAAACATGGCCTACCCTAGAGTATGCCTCTCCCTCTGTCATTGCCAAAACCGTGACCCCCTTTTATCCCAAGTGTAAACTCGTCAACCCAAATGAACTCCCTGCCCTACCAAAACTCTTATTCAACTTACTGTGTCGTACTATTTACCCACCAAATGACCGTACCAAACTCACAGTTGCCCAACACTATCTCATTTTTCACTTAATGACCCACCGAAAAATCAACCTCCCTACCCTCTTTTTTAAACGAATTGCCATGATCGAGTCAAAAATCCAAGACCCTAACTACATCAACCCTATTCGCCTACCTTATGCCATTTGGATTTCCATGATTATTCGGTCCAAGGTGTTGCTTGTTAAGGGCAGTTTCCACTCTCAAGGGATGTTTGATACGATGTCGGTTGGAAATTTAGGGAAAATGATGTTGAAAACAGAAAAGGGAATCTTGGAAGTTGTGAAATCAAACAAGGCAAATAAGGCTGCCGAAAAGCCCTCAGGAAAAGGTGGGGACGTGTCGGGTGTTGTGAACAGCTCCTTGGTTCTTGATACCTTGACTCGGGTTAAGGAAGACGTGGCATGTCCTCCGGGTTTGAAAGAAGATGTGGCGCTTATTAAGTCCACTCTTGATTACCTCAAAGGCGAAGTCGCTATTATCTCCGCTTTGCTTCAAGAGAAATCCGACGATGGTGATGCCGGGAATATCGATGGCTCGGATGATGATAATGATGATTTGGATGGGATCCAAGATTCGACCCACTAAACCCGTATTCCCTCCTAAAAAATCTGCCTAACCATTTTGTTTGCCACCGTTGCCCCTACCCCTCTTTTATCTATTTTGGTGGTGTACTAATTAAACTATGCATTAGTCGTACTGAACTTGCTGTTTAAACTATGTTTGAACCTTGTTAAATGTTGACCTTGTCATTTTGTTGCAAATTTGGTTGTCTTTTGTGTGACGTAATATGCATGTTTATTCTGTGTCCGGGGTTAGTATTTCTTTGTTTGATGATGTCAACAAGGGGAAAAGGGAAATTCATGTTCTTATTACTTGTTAGTTGATTAATCTCTTGCTTTGTGGTAGACTAAATATGATAGTAATCTTGCTTTAGGATTTGTGACCTCATAAGTTTAACTCCCTAATTCTACCTTCATGATTATTTTTGGACTAACTATTTGAGGGGGAACTTTTTGGAACATTCATTTTATAAGGCTTGTTATCATCAAAGGGGGAATTTTTTAGAACATATTTGTTGATGATGACATGCCTACTTTTAACCATGCTTTAAGTTGTTCCATTTCAGCATTTAGTTCTCTTCCCCAATCAAGAATTAATCAATGTTCAAGGTCAAGAAGTGTTGATGAAGCTACCCAAGAATTGTGTTGTAATAAGAGCCACTTATGTAAGGGTAAAAGAGTGTAGTACTAAGGCAACAGTAAGCAAGACTGTTGTTCAATAACGGTCTGGTTACTAAGGCAACAGTCAGCAAGACCGTTGCCTTAACTCGTGTCACTTGGAAGAAGTCTTCAATTTTAAAATACTCATATTTCCAAATACAAACTTCTATTTTTGAAATGCTCATTTCTGATATTTGAGTTTTATGAAAAGTTATTGTTTAAGAAAAGGATATTCAAATGGCATCTTTCAAAAGGTTTTAACTCAAAATGTCAATACATTTTATCATGGCTTTTGGAAAGAAGAACTTGTTTCTTTCCAAAATTGTTCCTCTAAAATGTCCTCACTTGGTTGTCAACCTTGCCTCGACTGATTTTCAAAAGCCCTTTAAAGATAATAACAAAGGTCCTTTTCTTCTTCAACCTTTGGAAGAATGCTCCCTTTTATGCAAACTTGGCTAAGTCAAAATTATTTGTTTTCTACCTACTGTCTTGACTTCTAAACCCTAGTTTGCTTCACTATAAAAGGAGCACTCTTCTCCCTCATTTTTTCAAGACTTTCCAGAGAATTTCAAAGTGTTTTGCAAACTTGATTTTAAGAACTTAAAGCTTTTTACTTCCTTTGCAAAATATTTCTAAGTCTTCCAGTGGCAACAGTCTTCACTACCGTTGCCTTAAGTATTGCATTCTCTTGCCAAGAATCGTTTGATCTATAAGTTGTCCTTCAATTCTTTAATATAAACAGTTTGAGGAAACTTGATCTTTGTAAACATTCTAATAAGATTCTTGAGTTTCTAGACGGAGTAGTCTTGGAACTCGTGTCGCAACCGGAGTAGGTTGTTGGTCCTTTTATTGTAAGGGTTTAAGTAGTCGGAGTAGATCACTTAGCTTATTAATAAAAGAAGATTGGACGTAGTCCCTTAGAGTGTTGGCCGAACCAATTCAAAAGCATCGTGTTAATTTTTCGATAATTTAATTTCCACTACATTTATCTTACTCGTTGTTCACTCACGTTTTATTTAACAACTGTTGCTGATACTGTTGCTTTTGGTCAGTAGCCTTCTCTCATGAGCTAAGACATACAAGCAACAGTCAGATCAATCGTTGCCTTACAACAATCTTTTTAAACAAAGTGATACACTCTTAATGAATCAATTTACTTGATGTATTCACTTGTTCTTCATATTATCAATCAACTTTCTTTAATTCAATAAAGACTAAGTTGAAATTTTAAAAATAGTACCTAATTCAACCCCTCTCCCTCTTAGGTACTTAGAATCCTAAACTCTTCACACTCCTTCATTGATGGCAGTGTTAGCATGTCATCCTTAATGACATTAATATGAAAGACAATTTCTCCCACTGATCTTCATGTCTTAACATGGCATATCGACTCCCACTTAAATCCATGTATACTTATGGCCTCTCGACAACTCGAGTGAAACCATTTTCTTATCACATAATTGAAATTATCATTGCAATTTTAAGTATTAATTAAAACCTCGTGCTTATGTCACACATACACTCTTTTCTAAATACCTATTTAGAAATTGGTCTTAACTTGCTTATTCACACTATAAGGTGTAGCAATGATGATATGGATCTTCGCATAGTTAACTTTTAACTTAGCTTTGTAGACAATTTAACGTCTACCCATGCAACTCTTATGCATAGACTTCACATTGGTTCGTTAGGCTCTTATGTAAGATTGAATTGAAATTACTCGATACAACCACTTCATAATCTTTATTAAAGATCACTTTCTATTGGTCCCTTCACTATTCTCGAGTTTGACCTAACAAGCTTTCTTTTGGTCTTCTCACTAGTCTTGAGTTTGACCTAACAAGCTTTCTTTTGGTCTCCTCACTAGTCTTGAGTTTGACCTAACGAGATTTCTTTTGGTCTCCTCACTAGTCTTGAGTTTGACCTAACAAGCTGTATTTTGGTCTCCTCACTAGTCTTGAGTTTGACCTAACAAGCTTTATTTTGGTCTCCTCACTAGTTTTAAGTTTGACCTAACAAGCTTTCTTTTGGTCTCCTCACTAGTCTTGAGTTTGATGCTGATTTTCTCCCACTCTATCTTTTGAAAAATACGCCTATTTTTCTCGAAAGATAGCTATGCAAGCAACAAACAATTCTCAAGAGAAAATGTCGCACATTATGACCTTAATAGGTGCCCTCTTGTAATGACATTGTAATCTAGTAGTAAGATAGACTAACCTTTATAAGACAAAGGATTGGACTCATATCCATGTCTCATACAATTTTAGGGTCTTAAGACCTCCCATAACTCGGAGTCTTATAAGTGGTTACAACTCTTAGTTATAAGTGGTGTTCTCAATTGGTTTATAAAATTCTCTACCTTGAGTTCAAATAACTCTATTTGACTTTTCAATCGTTCTATCTTATCTCAAATAAGATGTGATATTTAGTCATAAAAGCATAAGAGGGAATCAAATTAAATTCATGGCTTATGAACGCATTGCAATGATCCAATCGTTGTAATTCTTTTATGATCAATTTAAGTCAAATTAATTTATGTTGTTGATGTAAAAAGTGCATAATGACAAGTTTTTAGAACAACGAAAATTCCATAAACCGAATGACTTGGGTTGAAAGCCAAGTCATTAAAATTCATACAACCATTGCTTGTAAAATGGAAATAAAACAAACTTCCATGTCCAACATGGAAATCAAAAGAAGTTCTAAAATAATAAGCCAAAATACAATAATACTAAGAAGACAATACAAAATAAAAGCCAAGCTTCCATAGGTCTTCTACTATGGGCGGCTACCCTAGCATTCCTTTGTTGAAGATTTTCTTCAAGCTTGCTTCTCCTTGCCTTTGTCTTTGTTCACATGCCCTATAATACATTATAGGGGGTGAGAATCACAACTTGTATCTTAATACCAAAGTTGGGATTTATATCAATAACACAATAAATTAGAGAATTTATTACCTACTGGAGTCACACGTCCAGTTTTAACATCTCCAAGATACTTTGGGCAATTTCGCTTCCAATGGCCCGTACCACAACAATAGTGTCACTTATCTTCGGAAGATGCACCCTTTTGGGCTTGGATGAGGTATTCCCAATAGCTTTCCCTTTGCCCTTGTTGGGAGTGGGTTTCTTACCCTTTCTAGCGCTTTTCTTGAATTTCCCCTTATTCTTTTCATTAATATTGAGCACATCCTTAGTCGCACTCACATTGAGACCCATGTCTCTCTCGGCTTGTACAAACAAGTTGTGCAATTCATGAAGAGAGGTTTTCATGTTTTGCATATTGTAGTTTACCCTAAACTGTACATATGCTTTGATGCGGTTTAAGGAATGTAGCACTCGATCAATAACAAGTTGCTCGGGAATTTCAACCTCTTGAATTTCGAGCGTTTCAACATGCTCAATCAATTTGAGCACATGAGGGCTCACTTTTTGACCCTCTTTGATGTTGAGTTCAAAGAATGCGGAGGCCGCCTCATATTGGATGATTCTAGGGGCATGCAAAAACATGGTCACAAGCTTGGTGTAGATCTCGTAGGCGGTGCCTATCTTAATAGCACTCCTTTGGAGATCGGCTTCCATAGAGAAGATCAAGACATTCTTGATCGCGACCGATTCTTTTAGGTAAGCCTCATACGCCTCCCTAACCGCGGCAGAAGACCTAGTAGTAGGTGTAGCCGGAGCGGCTTCGGTAAGGTAACGAAGCTTGTCGTCACCTTCCGCGGCCAAGCGGAGTTGCGCATCCCAATCGGCAAAGTTAGTGCCATTCTTTTCAAGTTTACATCGATCCATAAAGGAACGGAGTTAAGAAGCATTAGTGAGTGGTGGAGCGGTTCCACTTGTGGAAGCGGATGAAATCGGAGTTGTCATTGCAAATTAATCGAATTGACTACAAAAAGGAAATGAAGGAAACAATTAACATTTATCATTTTACTTGTAAACATTTTTAACAATGTTTTAAAATTATGCATTTATATAATGACCTCGCACCTAAATTATATAAATGATTCCGAGATCCATCTTTACACAAACATGGGAACGGAAAACCGATACAACCCATACTTGCATAAATTTGGTGAATTAACTCTTTAATTGATTCTACTATAGAATTCTCGGTCGATGTATTTCATAAATTCCATCTCTAACCCCGGAACATAAGACTAGTCTTTATATTCCGTTGAGTCCAACCAAATTTCGCGTGTAATAACGTTTTATTACCCCATTTAACCAATGAAAAATGGAAGTACCACGGGGAACCGAATCTACCCCAAATGTCCAAGGGATTCATGAGTCCTACTATTTGGTAAGGCTAATCTCAATTTTAAATATGTGAGAGGTCTTGTCGATTTATTATCTATCATCTTTAAGTGAACTAAGTCGATGAATACTCGATAATTATAATTGGCAATAGTCGATAAAACGATTAAATATGCATGTGAAGTTATGACAATTTGGCAATGCATGCAAACATATAAAGCAAGCAAATAAGGAAAATAAATGTCCTAGTATGGCCTTTCCTAAAATAGAAAATCTTATATTCTATTACATATTCGGAAACTAACTCCTTTGGTCCCTTGAATCTTCATTTGACACGCCTCCCAAGGATAAACACCGTCTTGATTGGAACTCCTTTCCGAATGGCACCGTCTTTAGGAAACTCCGGGATTACAAATAATTAAATAATAAAATGTACATTGTACTACCTATTATACATTTGTAAAATAAAATCTAATGAAATAAAATAAGAGTGATACGAGATCACATTAAATTACAACCGAATCAATATTCCCTTACATTACGGGTAATATCGATTAAAACTAAGGCCATACTAAGATAAAATTACATAATTCAAAATTATACAAATAAAATATGACATTCATCAATGAAATATGTAACATTATAATATGTATCTAACATGCCAATTTATGTGCCAAATCGCCCTATTTAAACTTATATCGTAAATATAGTCCGGTTTTATGGATATTCGCAATTTTAACTTATTAAAATTACACAAAATAATATTAAAATATAATTTTAGTCAAAGTTAATTATCCTAACCTTTTAGGACTCAAAAATTAGTCATCACTCAATTTTTGACAATAATTCAACTTGTTTTATCATTTATGCTCATTTTTTACCTTAATATCATAATCTTTTATGATATAAATCCAAATTAAATTACAATAAATTCAAAATTTGAATTTTAAATTGTTGAACATTCTGGAAAAATTCCACGACACTCATAATGTTTAAAATCAAGGTTAAAATTTTCGAATTTTATTTCGAGAAAATATAGTTGCAATTAATCGGTTTTATCAAACAAAACATCTAAAGCATATGAAAATTAATCTAATAAATATTCCAACTTTATATCTGATTTTTGTAATAATAATTCAACCTAAAATAATTTTCTCATGCCATGTATTTTCATTTTAGCTATTTTTGCTAAAATAGTCACTATTTATGTCATTTTTAAACTAAAAAATTCATAAATCATGCAAAATGAATCAAGTTCATCTAAAATATTACAACCAGTGAGTAAAATGTGCATGTGACAACATATTAAAATTTTATGACCTGATTCGAAGTTTAACTAATTTTAACCATTTTACCTCCATTTATGTCATTTTTATCTCATAAAAATTATAAATCATGCAAAATAAATCAAATTTATACGAAATTTTGCATACATTAAGTAAAATATGCATGTGAGGTCATATAAAAACTTTAAGATCAGAAACTTAGTCTAACTATTTTTAGCATTTTAAACACCATTTTATACATTAAAATGTAATAAAATTACTAAAAATCATTAAAATGAGCCAAAAATTACCATAAATCATCAAAATGACCTAAATTCATTTTAGGACCAGAATATATGACATGCAAAAATTTTCGTGACCTAATCATATAAATCACAAATTTCTAGTTTTAATTTAGTCGGAAAAACTAAGCCGATTATGCATGCAACAACCAAAGCTCTTGATACCACTTGAAAGGATTCATTAACCCTCAAATTAAACTCTTTAATTATAAATCTAAATTTCTCATAAATTAGATGTTGATCTTATGCATGCATAACAATATATAAATAGATAAGTAAAGAAAATGTTTCTTACATTAGTAAAATCGGTTTATAGGGCACAAGTAAGAACACCTTTCTATACTTGTTCTTGAGCTCAAGGTAAATGGATAATCCTCCTTTGTCTCAATATTGTGAGAACCTCCTTTCAATTGCACCAAGACAACCCCTTAAATCTAATTTATATATTAACTAGATATATGAAATTAGAGACCTTAAAATTAATCTTATTATTATTATTATTTCTATTACTACTTTTAGTAATTTTAAATATAATATTTAGAACAATTTATTTTTCTAAAACTTATTTTAGAGAGATAAAGAGAGAAGAGTGAGTGTGTAAAAATGTAAGAATGAATTACAGTAAAAATAAGAACAACTCTTATCATTTTAGAGGGGAGAAAACCGGGGAGGGGGAGGGGGGGAGGGGGAGAGGCCATAGAGCCAATGCATGCCCCTTTACTTTTTCTATTGTTCTTCTCAAAACAAACTAGGGTATAGTCTAGGATTAGATGGTAATCATTATGCTTTTAACAATTAAAAATAATTAACCATATTAATCCTAAACCCTTCTAAAAACCGGTCCATATAGATAATATGGAGTCCATTTTATTTCTGTCAATTGTTACTTTGTCATATAATGTGTAACATGTAACATGTTATTAATAATATTAATGCATATTTAACAATTAAATATCATTACATATATTATTTTAATTATATACAACAATTGACTAGTAATTCACAATTACAAGTAAATAAAATGGTTCATGTAATACAATCTACAACATATTGCAATATAATTAACCGTTCATTCTTAATTTAATTGTTTCATAAACAAAGTTTTAGTAATATATAACATTTTATTTACTAAAACGAATCTCATTTAATCGAATTACAATAAGATTCATATTTTCACTCACATAAGTAAATTGTTCAATTTTAAGGAATTAATTAATCTGCATCATTATACAATTAATTAATTTATCTATTAAGGGAATTGTCCTTTAGGTATGAGCTTAAGGGATCAACTGATCACCACCGTCAAACGACAGTAATGTCAAACTCTAGTCAGCCAATCATTACCGATTAATGTTGATCAGTTGACGTATAAAAAATGAATCATCCATTTATGTATTCTTATTATGAGTTTTAATAATGTGATCGCACTATTGTCGAGGACACATACTCCAACAAACATAATGGCTAAACATGTGAACATGTATTGCAGTTTATATCCAATGTTGACCTATAGAAACTGACAACATAATAGAGGAATTTGTAAACAGTTGACAATCTAGTATGTTCATGTATTTCTTATGACATTAAACTTTCAGCTGTTATGTTGCCATTGCTGATCAATGTGACCTTATATCTAATGAGGTCATTCTTGTTAAATATGTTATCATATCTAGTTTGTCAACGTAATACCACGCTTTGTAAACAAAATAGGACAACACACATTTATACCAACATAAACTTCACATAACATGTTCTACAAACAAGGCCAAAGAAGACAGGCCATAAACCAACAAACCAACATGTCCAAAATAAAAGCTAGTCACCACATTTACAACCCAATAAACCGTACCACCAAACATGTCCAAAATGCGGGCCATAAAAAATATCAAAAATGAGGCCATACATGATCTCCAAAATAAACCAAGCCCAAGCACATAACATCACTACTTATTCTGGGCAGTTGTCTTCTTCCCCCTGCTGCGAGTGGTAGTCTGGGTCACCATCTGACTTGGAACGCCAATGTCATCTAGGCCAAGGGAGAAGGACGGTGGATTCACCATTTCCACATCAATCAGGGCATCCAACTTTTCTCCAAGAGCATTCCAGGCTGCAACAAACTCCGGATTGGCCAACGCCTGCGTAAAGGACCCCTGTGATTGTGAGCCTTGTAACACCCCGCAATTTACACGTCATCCTAAATAATAAAACTCATATTTTTAAATAATAAGAATGATTCACAATAAAATTTTATCCTTTAAAATCTATTATTTTTCGACAGTGATATCCAAATACCCATCCTAAACTTACACTCTTTATGCCGACGAATAACTACTTCGTCGTTGATGCTAATTTTATGATGTTTTAAAGATAGATTTAGCTCTTGGTTGTAAAATAAAAGTTGTAGATATTTCTCTTAGCTTTCCAACGCCACCAAAAACACCTCAATCGGAGTTCTGTAGAGGAAATTATGCCCGAAATACGAAAGTTTGTCGCAGAAATCCGCGAACAAGACCCACACTCGTTATTCCTCTTTTCACTTTGAGTAATCATTTACCTCATCACCTAGGCACATGACAAGTTGGCAACTTGATTTTTTTTCCTTGGAGCCCAAGACCTACCCTCTTAGGCATGTGACTAATTTACCTAGAGTAATAGCCTAAAGACTAGCCTTAATCATTTCTACCACTCACTAATTTACCTAGAGTAATAGCCTAAAGACTAGCCTTAATCATTTCTACCACCCACTCTTTATTAGCTTCCTATTACCTACAAGTTAGACATAATCATTCTACAAAATTTCCTCTCTAAAATCCTTCACTTGGCCGTAGCTTTCAACATCCATTTCCAACCTTTGTTTCTTTCATTCTCACATCTCTTTCATCTTGCTCATTTGTAAGTGTGGGTAATTATTTAATTGTCATTCTTATACTAGTTTATTTAGAGTAGTATTTAATTATTTGTTTTAATTCTTATGTTTGTTCAAGGAGGTGAGCAAGATACCTTGGTTGAGGTAGATCATTTGGGTTGATCTTATAACACTATCCTACCTATTTACTAGTAATAATCTCTATCAAGGTAACTAGGTTTTGTCCTTTCTATGATTTTTGAATTTCAAGTGCTTTTATGTGGTTATAATAAGATTGATAATATATATGATGTTTAAAATCATGGAAATATATGAGATTCATGATTTATATAATAAAGAGTAGTTTTTATTATTTTTTGTGATGAATATATACTTCTTTAATGTTTTCTATTATTTATTTGTGTTTTTATGTGATTTAACAATCTAATCAATATGTAAAATATATGGATGATTATAGAAATTATATTTTTGATTATATTTTGATTTATTATCATTATTTATGAGTTTGCATGTGATTATTTTAGTTTTATAACTATCATATGTTTATTTGTTGTTATTTGATATTTAATCACGGTTTTATGTGATAATCGTCTAATAAATATATAAAACATAAAATAATTTCGAAAAATTTACTTCCTTAATTTTATTATGGCCTATTATAATTTATATAATATTTAAATTGATTATTTTATTTTTATAATTATTATTGCTCTTATTTAATATATATTCGTGCTTTATGCAATTAATCTCAAGTAAATATTTAAAATATTTAAATAAGTGTTAAAATTGAATGTTTTATCATAATATGACTTGTTTTAGTGTATTAAAGTTTTTCATGTCCATTTTGTAATTTTTATAATCACTTTTGAATTTTATAACTAATTAGTCCATAAATAAGGTTTAATTGTGTTAGAATAATAAATAAATATAAATAAAATATTTACGATTTATTTTTATGCATATTCTGTCCTATACTTATGAAAAATAAATTATTAATAGTCGTGACACAATTTGCTTAATTATTTCTTTATTTTTGCATGAAATCGCCTATTAAATGCTATTTTAAGTTAAATATATGAAATGAGGTTAAATAATTTATTAGGTACTGTTTTTATTGAATTCATAGCTCCTTAAAATGTCTAGTAATTTTGCATGGGCAGAATATAAGAATTAATAGGTGTTTAATTATTTGAATTAATAAATGTTTATTAAGGAAATAAGTGTTCCGGGTGTAATTCCGAAGCAAGTTTGTGACCACGTAAGCTTGTAGAATGACGTCTTCACTTATCTCTTCCTTTCGGTCTCTCCTGTAAAAGATGAACAAACTGAGGGCTCGGCTTGGTACCGAGCGAACTCACTCCGACGCTCAAGTCAGTAAACTTAAAGAGATAAGCTTTGTGTTAACTTGACAAAGTATATTGTAGAGAGATAAGGGAGTTTATACCAGATTTTAGGTGATATTTGGGATCGTTTTCTCAATGAGAATTGAGGAGTATTTATAGACTTTCACCTTTTGTCACGTAGTGGCCAAGTGGCTAGCAGGTGGAAAGACTGTTCTACCCTCGGCCGAGGGACCCATGGCAGGCCGGCTGGCCTGGTTGACTCCGATCCATGCCGAGGGGACTGGATGTGAGTACGCGGATATGCTTCTCGGCCGGCTAGTTGCCGAGACCGAGACCCAAGTGACAGGCCGACAGGCTGCGCCGGTTAGGCTGTCTAATACGTTGACTTGCTGTCTTTTATCTTTGACCTTGCTCAATGTGTTGACTCGGTCAGCGGGTGCAGAATATGCCCCATCAATTTGCCCCTAGCGTAGTCTATGCCGTGATATGGACCTTCGATGAGTGTTGAGCGTATTCTGCGCAAGTTGAACTTCTTCCCCGGCTTCTTCGTCCTCGGCTTGCTTCTGTTCAGGCCATACCATATCCCCCCTCCACATGGATGTGTAATGGACATCCGATGTGGAAAAGAAAATGGCGCTGGCCGAGACCAAGGTTGAGAGTGCCGTTTGTACTTTTGATTGCCCCCGGCCGGTGCTGTCTTTGCTTTGTTGATCAGCTGGTCGTTAGCAAGTAGATACCAAGGAGCGTGTCGAAGAAGATTGGTAACTGTATGTCGATTGACATTCCGTGGCTGCATGCTTGACACGTGGCTTGGCATTGATTGGTGGACGTTTCATGGGCTTTGCCCTGATTGGTCCGCCTCATGGGCTTTGCTCTATAAATAGAGCAGTTATCCCCTCATTTTGGCCTTCAAACTTCATTTTCTCAAAAAATTTCCTCTCTCCTAGCTTTTTCGAAGAAATTTCTCTCTAGTCTTCAAAGCGTTACTCGGCGTAACCCTTTCTTTCAAGGTAAACAAACAAGTTCTTCCTCAATCTTTTTTTCTTGTTAAGTAATTGTTGCCGCTATGTCTTCTGCTGATGCTATGCCCAGTACCTCTGCGCCGGGGGGCGAGCCGTCGCATCCTGATGAGCAGGAGCCACTGGTCGTCACCCCGATAGGGTTCGGGGGCCCCAAGTCTCCTTCTCCTGAAATTGATGAGAGATTTTTGGAGGGTATTGATGATGATGATGACGAAGAGAGGCCGCGTTATTCGTGGCACGGCGATGCCTGTTCGATCAATCCTGATCGTGCTTGGACGAACAAGTTCGCTAGTTGTTCCGGTTCTGACCTTTTTGAAGATCATTACTCCTTCGGCAAGGGGTATAAAATAATTGTTCCTGAGGGTGATCGGGCCGTCTGTTGCCCTCCCGAGGGTTGTATCGGCGTGTACATCAGACACCTGGAGTATGAGCTCCGGTTTCCTCTTAATGAACACGTTGCTGCTATAACTAAAGCCATGAATGTCGTCGTGGCTCAACTGCATCCGTTGGCCATCAGGACGATTATTGGCTTTGTTTGGTTATGTTTTTTTAAAGGGGAGGCCCCAACGGTGAACCTCTTCCGCCGGCTCCACCATCTTAAGCAGACTACCCTAGGCGGCTCGGGGTGGTACAACATACAGACCGAGCCGGGTTTTGTTACCGTTTCCAAGCTGACGTCTTGCAAGGACTGGAAGGGGCGGTGGGTATACGTCGAGGTTCCGGAGGACTATCCGCTGCCCCGGTCCTTTCAGAGCCGCGTCAATTTGCGGTGTGAGAATCAAGGGGAGCATGACAGATATGTCTCCCGGAATAAGCTTAAGATGGACGCCTTGAAGGTCTATCTTAATGAGGACGAAACGCGGGCAATAAGGTTGTTTGAGGCTGAGAAGGATGGCACGCCAAAGGGATGGATGCCCCCGACGCAGATCGTTCTTCAGGATGAGCCGCTTTGCCACGTCGGCCTCATACCGGCCCTCAGCCAGGGTGAGTGGGGTCGGTATGAGGCCCATCATTGCTTTTTACATTTCTGTATTTGAACCTTGGTTTATTTATTTTGCTTAACTCCTGCTTCGTTTCTTTTGCAGACCGATTTGGCCCGAAACTGCCTGTCTCCGTCCTCAAGAGGTTGGGACTTGATGAGAATGGGAGAGTTGTTGAGCTGCATCCTAAGGCCGCGCCACGTGATCGCAGACCGGCCCCTCACGAACTTATGGAGCAGCAGTTGAAGGCACTGGATGTGGCGGCGGCTCAAGCGCAGATTGCCGGTAACGTGCCGCGCCGGAGACCAAAAACAACGTCTACGGCGGCAACGGCGTCAACTCCAGCTCAATCTTCAATCCTCGTAATCCAAAAGGAGCAGGTGGTCGTCGACGTTGAAGAGGAGGTCACCGTTGTGGAGGGTCCTCCTCCTTCAAATAAGAGAAAAGAGGCAACGCCGCCGCCGCCTATTTCGTTATTCGAGGCCGGGAAAGAAAAGAGGCAGTAGGCCCTCCGCCCAAGAAGGCTAAGACTGGTACGGATCTAACCCACGGCTCAGTTTTAGCAGGTTCATTGGGCATTCCTGATGACAGGCTCTCTGACATGTCAATGAATGTTGACATGGATGCTTTGTCTGGATTTTTTGTAGATCAGTCGTCGCCGGCTGTCGTCCTCACTGAACGGCAGTTGGAGAAGCAGCCTGTGCAGACGGGCGATAAAAATGTCACCGTCGACTCCTCAACCCATAAGGTTTCCCCCGCCCAGCTTAGGGCGGAAGGCATAAGGTTGTCCAAGAAGCTGACGAAGTGGACTGAACTAGCCGGCGCTCATATCATGGAGCAAGAGACGGTCATGGCTCGAGCTGGCCCTGCGCTTGAACGACTTAGCCTCGAGCTTGCCGCTGCTAAGAAGGAGGCCGAGAGGTCGAAAGAAGACTTCCAGGCCGCCAAGAAGGACTTCCTCGCAGAGCGAAAGCTTAGGGAGGATGCTGAGAAGGCGGTCCTAGCCGAGAGGGCCAAGGTTGAGGCTGCATTGGCTGATGCCGCTAAGCTGCGGGTGGAGCGGGACAAATTTGAGGGCGGCTATAACGCCGTGGTTGGGCAGAAGGAGAGATGGAAGACTCTGCATTCGGCTGAGGCGAAGGAGCACAAAAACACAAAGGCTATCCTTGCCCAGAGGGAGAAGGACATTGAGACGCTGAAAACCGTCATCATCCCCGACATGTGTGCCCAGTACCGGGACCAGGCCGAAGATACTACCAGGGAGGTAATTAAAGAGCTCCTTCCTGAAGGCTCCTTCTCGTGGAAAGATTTTGACCGGCTTCTTGATGAGAAGGCGGCTGCTGCGGAGGCAAATGCTGCGGAGAAGGCAAAGGCGGGGAAGGCCGCTGAGGAGGCTACGGAGAAGGCGGACCAGGATGCTAAAGTGAAGGAGGCCAGGGAGGAAGCTGAGAGGGCAATGGCACGTAAAGCTGCCAAGTCGGCTTCTGGGCCGCCCACTGATGGTGATGCTGCTACTGCTGCCGGTGGCAAGTAGAAACAGGCATAGGGAGATGGGCGGTCGTCACCAGATTCACCCGGCCCTTCAGACAGCTTCAGCTGTTCGGGGGGCCAACTATTGAGCCTTTCCTCCCTGCCATCCTTTTGGCGCTTCAAGTCTTATGTCTGTAACCTTTTGTTGTACCTTTTGTTTTTTTTAAACTTTGGTAGGTTGTGTTTAGGCTATCCCTATGGGGACGGCCGTCGACTTTGTTTTGCCTTACCTGTAAGCATTTTTCAATAAAGTTTGTTTATTTTGCCTCCATTAAGTTGTCCTCTTACGTTTCAACATATTGAGCGCTTTTTCGTTTTTACTTTCGCCTTGGCCGAGGCAGTTAGAAGGCGCATCTCAATTGTACTTAAACGTTTTTAAACATGTTGGCATGTCGGTCGCTTCCTCCTCCACTCCCGGTCTTAGCCGAGGCGGTCAGATTTGCGCTTCCCAACCGCTGTTGTGAACATGTTAGTGTATCGGTCGTTGTGTCCCCGTCACTCCCGGCTTTGGCCGAGGCAATCGAGGTTACGGCTCGACAGCGTTCGTATCTGTAGACATATTGATCGCTTCCTCTGCCACTCCCGGATTGGCCGAGGCGGTCAGATTTGCGTTTCTCAACTGTACTTATACGTTCCTATGCATGTTGGTCACTTTCGCGAGTATCAACTGCATTTGTAGTGACTGCCGTGGCGTCTACTAAGCATGTTGGTCGCTTTCACGAGTATCAACTGCCATTGCGGTGACTGCCCGGCTTTGGCCGTGGCGTCTACCTTGGTAAGACTACGGAGGGGACTCTTCACTTTGATAGAAAACTTGGATCACTCTTCATTATATATAATCAAGCGTTGGGGTGCCCACAACGGTATCGGACACCTCCGCCGCTATATGAAGTATTTTCTAAGGTTCTCAGTGTTCCAGTGGCTCATTAGAGGCACTCCCTCCATGTCTGTCAGCCGGTATGTCCCCGACCTCATTTCTTCAACCACTTTGTAGGGTCCTTCCCAGTTGGCCGTCATTTTACCATGGATGTTTCCTTTGTTTGTTGCGGCCGACTTTCTTAGGACTAGATCTCCTACTCTTAAGTCCCTTTTGTGGACCCTACGGTTGTATGCTCTTCTCATTCGGTTTTGATATACTGCCAAGTTGAGCCGTGCCGTGTCTCGACTTTCTTCGACCAGGTCTAGGGAGGCTCTTAGGCCTTCCTCATTTTCGACTGGGTCAAAGGTTTGCGTTCTGAATGTCGGCACCGATGCTTCAATTGGCAGGACGGCTTCAGACCCATAGACTAGGTGGAATGGACTGTACCCTGTTGCTTTCTTTTCCGTGGTTCGAAGTGACCACAGGACGCCGGGTAGTTCATCGGCCCATCTTCCCTTTAGATCTTCAACCTTCTTTTTCAACCCGTTCAATATTGTTTTGTTGGCTGCCTCCGCCTGCCCGTTGCTCTGAGGGTGGCAGATGGAGGAGTATGCGAATTTGATACCGAGCTCTTCTAGCCAGTTCATCACCATGTCACTCCAAAACTCTCGGCCGTGGTCAAATACCATGACTTGGGGTAACCCAAAACGAGTTATGATGTTCTCCCAAATCACCTTTCTTACGGCCTCCGTGGTCTTGGCAGGTACCGCGACAGCCTCGACCCATTTGGTGAAGTAGTCAATGGCGACGATCAGGTACTTCCTTCCTCCGGAGGCCGTCGGAAAGGGTCCTAGTAAATCCATCCCCCATTGTGCAAATGGCAGGGGACTAAGTACCGGTTGCAGGTCTCAGGAAGGTGCATGTATTACCGGAGCATGCGTCTTGACAATTCTTGCACTTCTTGGTCTTTGCTCTGGAATCCTCAAGCATGGTAAGCCAGAAGTAGCCGGCTCGGAGAGCTTTGTGGGCTAGCGTTCTTGCCCCCATGTGATGTCCACAGATGCCTTCGTGAATCTCTGTCAGTATTAGCTCTGCGTCGGCTGGGCCGACACATTTCAAGAGTGGTCTTATTACAAACCTTCTATATAATTCTCCTTCGAACACTGAGTACCTTGCGGCGATCCTTCTTATCTTCTGCGAGAGACTGCGGTCCTCCGGCAACTCTTTTGTTAGTTTGTATTTCATTATCGGAGTCATCCACGTCGTCTCGGTTTCGATGTCGCCCACCATGCCGACGGTCTCAGTGATGCTTTTAGCATTTCTGATATCCACCAGCACGGTTCGACTGACATTCTTGATGCTTGAACTGGCAAGTTTTGAGAGAGCGTCGGCTCGGTTGTTCTCAGACCTGAGGATGCACTGTATTTGGAAAGATTTTAATTTTGCGGTGTCGGCCTTTACCCTTTCCAGGTACCTTACCATCCCGTCGTCTCGAGCCTCATACTCTCCTCTGATTTGATTAGTTACTTAGAGCGAGTCTGTCTTCAACACAATGTGTTCCGCCCCGGCAGCTCTAGCTAACTCGACTCCAGTTATCACCGCCTCATATTCGGATTCGTTATTTGAGGCCGAGAAGGTAAACTTCAAGGCGTACTCAAACTCGTCCCCGTTAGGGCTGGTGATAAGGATGCCGGCTCCTGAGCTGTTCGTCGTGGAGGACCCGTCGGTATATACTTCCCATACACCGGGATGTGATTCTTCTTGATATGTGCACTCGGCCAGGAAGTCTGCAAGCGCTTGCCCTTTTATCGAGGGCCTCGGCTTGTACTGAATGCCAAAGCCGGATAGCTCCACCGCCCATTTGATAAGTCTGCAGGATTTTTCGAATTTTTCTAACGCTTTCTCCAATGGCTGGTCGGTTAAGACCATCACGGGATGTGCGTCGAAGTAGGGTTTCAGCTTCCTTGCGGCAACGACGACGGCGAAGGCCGCTTTTTCGATCAGTGGGTAATTTCTTTCGGTGGCCAGCAGTGTGTGGCTGATAAAGTAGATTGGGTGTTGTTGCTTGTTTTCTTCCCTGACGATTACGGCACTGACCATGGCCGAGGTAACTGCTAAGTATAGATATAGCGTCTCCCCCAGCATCGGCCTGGACAGGGTCGGCAGTGTCAGAAGGTGAGCTTTCAGTTGCCTGAAAGCTGTGCTCTGTTGCTCCCCCCAGCTAAAGTCTTTATTCCCTTTCAACACCGTAAAGAACGGAGTGCTCTTGTCGGCCGACCGAGAGATGAAGCGGGCAAGAGCCGCCATTCTCCCGGTCAGCGTCATAACCTCTTTTCGATTTCTCGGCTCCGGCAGGTCCAGTATTGCTTGGACTTTCTCTGGATTGGCATCAATTCCCCTGGTGCTGACAAGCACACCGAGGAACTTGCCGGCCCGGACACCGAAGTTGCATTTCATTGGGTTAAGCTTCATCTTATATTTTCTTAGTGAACAAAATGTCTCGCTCAAGTCGGCCAAGTGCTCACTGTCAGACTTGCTTTTTACAATAGCATCGTCGACGTAAGCCTCGATGTTTCGCCCTTTTTTAATCTTGAAACACTTTGTCCACCAGCCTAGTGTAAGTTGCGCCAGCATTTTTCAAACCGAACGGCATCATTTTATACATGTATGTGCCGTTACCGGTGATGAATGCGCACTTAGGCATGTCTTCTTCGGCCATAAACACCTGATGATACCCTGAGAAGGCGTCTAACAGGCTTAGCATGGTGTAGCCTACCGTTGCGTCAATTAAGCTATATATTCGAGGCAAGGGATAACAATCTTTAGGGCACGCTTTATTAAGATTGGTAAAATCAACACACATCCTCCACGCCCCTGACGATTTCCTCACCATTACAACATTGACTAGCCACTCAGGGTAAGTACAAGGAATGATAAAGCCTGCCTCTAACAATTTTTCTACTTCGGCTTTGATGGCCTCATCCTTCTCGGCCGAGGAGTTCCTCATCTTCTGCTTGACAGGGCGAGCGGTGGAGAGTACGTTCAGCTTGTGAACGATCACCTCCCGGCTCACGCCTGGCATCTCGGCGGCTGAGTATGCGAAGACATCTTTGTTCTTCCTCAGCAGGTCTAGGATATCGGCTCTGAATTTTGGCTCCAGGCCGACACCGACAGTTACGGTGCGCCCTGGGTCAATTTCCACTTCCTCGGTCTCGGCTCCTTCGACCATGCCGACGTTGTTGGTGTGCATCGGATCACCCTCCTGCTGTAAGGATGGGCTCTTCCCTTTCTCTGATTTCTTTGCCACTTTGAGGGATTGCATGTTGCACCCCCTGGCAGATACTTGGACATTGACTATTTCGTCTCTTTCGTCCTTTGAGACGAGCTTTTGCGCTTCCCCCCGGTCCGAGACATACATCAATGTCGGGCCGGATGGACATCATCGCATCGGCCTCGCTCAAAGTGACTCGGCCTATGAGAACATTGTAGGCAGACGAACCATCAATGACCACGAACTCAGATAAAATATTCTTGGCCGCATCGGCTTGGTCAAACATCACCGGCAGTCTGATTGACCCCATGGGTACCAGGCCGGCCCCGGAGAAGCTGTATAGCGGGTTGGTGCAGGGGCTCAGGTCTTCAATCTTCAGACCGAGATTGAGAAAGCACTCCCTGAACATGATGTTTGTGTAGGCGCCTGTGTCAATTAGGCACCTTTTGACCAAGTGGTTGGCTATGTCTAGGTGGACTACAAGCGGGTCGCTGTGCGGGGCGACGACTCCGTCGTAGTCCTTCTTTCCGATGGTTATATCGGGGATTTTGGAAGCGGGGATCGCTGTTTTGGGCACAAAGTTGATGGCCTGGTATAGCTCATTCAGGTGCCGTTTGTGCCCATTAGCTGACCCACCGTTCTCGTTCCCCCCGATGACAACCTGGATCACTCCCATTCGCTGGAATATTGATTTTCTATTCGCCCCGTCGGAGCTTGTTTCTGGGCCTCCAGCTACGTACTTGCTGAGGGCCCCCTTTCGGATTAGCTCCTCGATGGCGTTCCTCAAATGCCGACAGTTGTCGGTCTTATGGCCGGTTTGGCCGTGGTAGTCGCAAAACTGGCTAGTGTCGCCGTCCCCCCTCGCCTTGGGGGGCCTGGCCCACTTCTGCCCTTCATTCTTGCTTATGGCAAAGACCTTGGCCGGTGATTTGACCAGGGGGGTGAGACCGCTGTACCGCTTCTGGGTGTATGGTCCCGAACTCCCCCCGGCGCCCGCCGAGTTCTGATTCCTATTAAATATTTCAGGCCGTGACCTATTCATGTCACGGCGACCTTCATCAACGTTCTCCCGGCGGCTCTTCCTCTCTGGGTGCCCAAATTCGATGTGGCCTACCCAGGTCTTGTGAATATCCTCCACCTTCACGGCTCGATCGGCCATCTTTCTGGCGGTGTCGAGGTTGAGGTCCTCGCACTTGATCAGCTCGTTTTTGAACTCGTCTTTCGGGAGGCCTTTCATCAGTGCGAAGGCCGCCAGTTCGGTGTTCAGCTCTCGGATCTGCTGAACCTTTGCGTCGAATCTCTTCACGTAGCTCCGGAGGGACTCGTCCTCCCCCTGTCGGATAGTGAGGAGATCTGATGTCTCCACGGCCCTTCTCTTGTTGCAAGCGTACTGGGCTATGAAGTTGTCTCTCAGGTCGGCATAGCAGTATACCGAACCATTACGTAGCCTCTTGTACCAACTCTGAGCCATCCCATGGAGGGTGGTTGGGAAGACTCGGCACCACACCTCATCGGGCTGCTCCCATACCGACATGTGCGACTCGAAAGCCTCGGCATGGTCGGTTGGGTCATTATCCCCCTTGTATGATAGGGGCGGCAGCTTCAGTTTAGTCGGCACAGAGACTTCGAGGACATAGGCACTGAGGGGCTGTCTGACCACGTGTCGAATGACACGCGGAGATCGGCTCCTCGCAACCTTAGTCCGGCTTCTCTCGCTCTCGTGGGAAGGGCTTCTTGTTGTCCGACTTTGGAGAGTCGGACTTCTTTCGTTTCTTCGGGGGTGGCCTCGGTGTTGCCGCGGCGACGCTGTCCTCCCGCGAGTGGGGGAAGGACTTAGGTCTGCCACTGGCAGCACGGGCTCTGCTGGCGTCCTAGTATGCTGTGCTCCTTGTATCGCTCCGGTCAAGTTGTTCGGAGTCACTTTATGGGCCCTGGTCACCTGTGGGTGCGCTGCCGTCACCGTCGTTGTGGCGGGGGTGATCGGCGTACTACCCATCAGGTCCAGGAATAGCTTTAGTTTGGCTGCATCGACCATATGTTCCATGATAGTGACTTGGCCGGTAGGCAGCGGTGTTTCTGGTAGTATCGGCATCCCGTACGCCGGTTGAATGATTCGGCCGGTGGGGGACTGACCGTTCTCAGAATTAGGGAACGGGTCATCCTGGTAGAATGCGTTTTCATCACTCACAACTATTTCTTGTTGTTTTGACATCCTCTTAGCTTGCTGAGTGGGTTTTGTTTTGTTTTTTTTTTGTAAGGGAGGTGACTAGCTTTTAGTATCTCTTCCCACAGACGGCGCCAATTGTTCCGGATGTAATTCCGAAGCAAGTTTGTGACCACTTAAGCTTGTAGAATGACGTCTTCACTTGTCTCTTCCTTTCGGTCTCTCCTGTAAAAGATGAACAAACTGAGGGCTCGGCTTGGTACCGAGCGAACTCACTCCGACGCTCAAGTCAGTAAACTTAAAGAGATAAGCCGTGTGTTAACTTGGAAAAGTATATTGTAGAGAGATAAGGGAGTTTATACCAGATTTTAGGTGATATTTGGGATCGTTTTCTCAATGAGAATTGAGGAGTATTTATAGACTTTCACATTTTGTCACGTAGTGGCCAAGTGGCTAGCAGGTGGAAAGACTGTTCTACCCTCGGCCGAGGGATCCATGGCAGGCCAGCTGGCCTGGTTGACTCCATGCCGAGGGGACTGGATGTGAGTACGCGGATATGCTTCTCGGCCGGCTAGTTGCCGAGACCGAGACCCAAGTGACAGGCCGACAGGCTGCGTCGGTTAGGCTGTCTAATACGTTGACTTGCTGTCTTTTATCTTTGACCTTGCTCAATGTGTTGACTCGGTCAGCGGGTGCAGAATATGCCCCATCAATAAGTAATAATATATTAGATGTTATCATGTCTTGTGAATATATTCTCCATAAAGATGTTTATAAAATGAGTGAAGAGTCTATTGATCCAAAATACTCAAGAGGGGGGGGGGGTGAATTGAGGATTTAAAACTTTTTAAACCTTTTTCGATTGTATGTATGCAATTGATTATTTAAAGTTTATTGATTAAACTTTAACTAATCAACTTACAATTGAAAGCAAAGTAAGCGAAATAACGAAACAAGAAGAGACACGCGGATTTTTGAAGTGGTTCAGTTTCACAAGTCGAAACCTACGTCCACTATTCTCGATTAATAAATTTAGTACCTTTCTACGGATTACAAATTTACTAACCCAACTCGTACAACTAACTCTAGCTGTAACTCAATGAGTACCGTTAAATACTCGAGTGACTAACTTACGCTAATAAGAAAGCACTAATGATTCTTCTAATAGTTCACGTTAATGAACAAGTAAGAAATCAATTATAGTACTATTCTCTTATAACGATAATGAAAGAACGAATGCACAAATCTATAAATCACACGACCTTTTTCGAAAATAAACAAAACGGTTTTCTTGCTTTAAAACACGGTTTTTGTTTTGTGAAAATATATGAAAGTTATGCTCAAAGGTCTTAACTTTAATGATGTAAAGTATGGAGTATTTATAGTAAAAGAGGAGCAAGGGTTTCGGTTTACTAAAAACCCTAGATGCTGTGTGGTGTCTTGTAAAGCAAGAAGGAATTAGGTTAAATCTTTCCTTAATTCTTTTCCAAGACTTGCCTTAATAAATAATATTTTCCTATCTTAACAACTCACCAATATCATGGAGATTAGGAAAGATAATATAAGGAGATAAAGAAATCTCTAACAAATATTATCCTAATACCTTAACCCTTATCCAAGCAAAGACTTATTGTGCAAGAAGGAAATTACTATTCACGTTTACTATTCACGCGGCACTGTTCACGGGCACTATTCACACAGCACTATTCATCCCTAATATTTTTATAAGATAGGAAGGAATAAATAAAATAATAAAGAGATAACAAATCTCTAACCAAATATTATTTTAAAGATTTACTCAATCTTTTCCTTCTATCTTTACAAAAATAATATCTTATAAGTTAGGAAAGAATAAATCAAAATAATATAAAAGAGATATTAAATCTCTAATCAAATATTATAAAGATTTACACAAAACCCTAACTTGTACAAAGAGTAACCGTGTATGAGAAAGAAACGACTCATAAGCCCATTCCTCTTTCACGGAAACCCTAGGTAAGATAAATTAGGTTTAGGGTATTATAGAGTATGTAGAAACTAGAAACCCTAATTAGCAAGATGTCTCAACTCATAAGTTGATTCAATCATAATTACTTATTATAGGCTAATAGTAAAACCATACTCAATATTAAAATAAGCTCCCTTGTAAAATAAATACTTTTACTAAAACATTTAAAACGGTTTTCCAAAAACAAATTAAAAACTATTTTGTCGTGTGTTTTATAAACTTCACATCTCAATGTTATAGTAGAAGAGCTATAACATTGAGCTCTTATATAAGTAATGTTATAGCTGTGAGGCTATAACTTTACCAATGTAAGAAGTCCATTCTTACGTTATCATTACGAGATAATCACCTACGCTATTCTAATCTTCGTTAGGAGATCTTCGAGTGTAGGCTACTTCGTCATTCAAGCTTGATCAATCTTTAGATGAGCTTTATCTTCTCATGACGCTTGAATAACTCTTTCACTATCTTGTAATATCTTGATCCGTGATTGAGGGCTTGATCACAATATGTTCTTGTATACTTCAATCACAATTCTTTAATGCTTGCGATTAGTAAGTCCAATCTAAAAGACTAAACAAACAATCACGCGCAACGAGTATATAAAATATAAAGCACTCTTGACATGATCAAAACATAAACATATATTCTATATGGTTCAACAAATTCCCCCTTTTTGATGATGGCAAGTCTCCTACAATTGCGACAAAGTATGTAGTTCCCCCTCAATATAATACCGTCATCTTTATAGATAAAGATCAACGCAAGATCAAACAATTATATACAAAGTATAGCATCTAAGGACCTTAAGAGATTAAAGGTTCTGACAAGGAGCAAGCTTAGGCAAATACTAAATCATGGTCATTTCTTCCCCCTCTTGACATCATCGAAAAGACGAGAACAGACATAAAACGACTAGAATGATATCAACGGAGGCAAGAAATATTAATCAAAGCACATATTATAGTATAAGAACGATTTCAACATAAGCAAGCTCTAAATATAGAGTGTGCAATACAAACCGAGATGAATAGAGATTTTGTAGGAGAGAAGAAAATTAGTCACTCACCTAACTACGACCTACAAAAGCATGCATGCAATCTAACATGATAGATATCTCTAGTAACCGTACATATACACTCCAACCAAACGAGGTCCAAAACACATGCCGAGGACTTACATATGAATGTGAGGTGAGGTAATTGGGTAAGAAGGGGCAAAATAATTTGGATATGTGGAGGTAAAAGCCAAGCTAGCACGGATCACAACCAAAAGTAACCATATTCCACTTTCCAACCCAACATGAAAGATGATGCACCATGCCATGTATGGCAAACACTCACTCACATCAACAAGTACTTCTCCTCAAGTAATATGGAAATGAATAAGAATAGAAGTAATAAGAGATTTTTGCCTTTCCATTTTTTATAGAATCATTTTCCTCTTTTTTTCGTATATTTTTTTTTCACATTTCCTTTTTTTTTAGTTCATCTTTTTCTTCCTTCCTTCCAATATTCATCACAACACCAACCAAATTGACCACAACAAAACTTCCAAATATACCAACAAGACTAGCTTGACAAGGGTAGGCCATATGGAATGTAGTTGAATAAATAGGTCAAAACAGGACAAATTTGGCTAATGTGAGGTTAATAGGTAAAATGTAAAGGAAGGGTCGCCTCTCCACATGTGTAACCACCACAAACCCGAGTGTATACAGGTAATAAGAGACAAATTTCATGCTTATGCAATTTGATGTTACATGCCATGTAAGGAGTATTACTCACATCCTAAATGAAACCAATCATGAATGTCATTGGTTTATGAATCTCTAAACCTTAGAATGTATATGTGATGAATAAGAGTTATGGTTTGTATACAACACAAAATATAACAGACTAGCAAATGGAATATTCTCATAAGATAATAAAATACTATACATGAATATACTTGCAACGGAAAATACGAACACAGTTATACAATCTCGTCAAATCTAGTCAGTCATACGGGAAGGAAATAACTATGATAGTTTAGGTGCCACCGATTAAACCAATTTCCAACCGTAAAGTCTCAAAACGTCCTCTAGCTAATGATTTTGTCAAAATGTCTGCCCACTGTTTTTCAGTACTACAAAATTCAAGTTTTATATTCCCCTTCTCAACATGGTCTCTAATGAAATGGTGTCTAATTTCAATATGTTTGGTACGTGAATGTTGTGCGGGATTTTTAGAAATAATAATTGCACTAGTATTATCACATAAAATAGGAATACATCCTACGTCAACACCATAATCACGTAATTGTTGCTTAAGTCATAAAAGTTGAGTACATACCGATCCTCTGCAGAATATATTCGGCTTCAAAGCGATTGAGAGAGCAACCGAATTTTGTTTCTTGAACCCCACGTGATGATACATGGTCCGACAAACGTGGCGACACCCGACGTGCTTTTCTGTCTAGAGAGCTGCGTAGTCGGCATCGAATAACCGACTAGGTCAAAATTGCATTCCATAGGATACCATAGGTATAAGTTGGCCGTTCCAATTAAGTAACGTAAAATTCGCTTTACGGCCGTCATATGCGATTCTTTGGGAGATGATTGATATCTCGCACAAACGCATACACTAAACATAATATCGGGTCTACTTGCGGTCAAATATAACAGTGACCCAATCATCCCACGGTAAGTAGTTTCATCAACTGATTTACCGTTTTCATCCAATGTCAATTTCTTGTTCTCGACCATTGGAGTAGGCATAGCATGTGAACTTTCCATCCCAAATTTCCGAATCAACTCTTTGATGTATTTCTGTTGATGGATCTTAATGCCTTCATCTGTTTGTTGTATTTGCAGACCTAGGAAGAATTTCAATTCTCCCATCATACTCATCTCGAACTCGGAAGTCATTAACTCAGAAAAGTATTTGCATAGTCGTCGGTTGGTCGAACCAAAGATGATATCATCGACGTATATTTGAACAACCAAAAGGTCAGAATCCTCAGTTTTTAGAAATAGGGTTTTGTCGATAGATCCTCTACTGAATCCACTGTCAAGTAGAAACTTGGATAATCTGTCGTACCAAGCCCTAGGTGCTTGCTTCAATCCGTATAGGGCTTTATCTAATTTGAACACGTGATCCTCAAATTTCATATTCTTAAAACCAGGGGGTTGTTCAACGAAGACTTCTTCTTGTAGATAACCGTTCAAGAATGCCGTCTTGACATCCATTTGGAAGAGCTTCATTCCTTTGTGTGCGGCGAATGCAATCAGAAGTCTAATAGCTTCAAGACGAGCAACAGGTGCGAAGGTCTCGTCATAATCTATTCCTTCTTGTTGATTATACCCTTGGACCACCAATCTTGCCTTGTTTCTGACAATGACTCCGGCATCATCTAATTTGTTCCTGAAGACCCACCGAGTTCCAATTACTGTCCGATCTTTTGGTCTAGGAACTAAATGCCAAACCTTGTTTCTTTCGAACTGTTGAAGCTCTTCTTGCATAGCTATAATCCAATCTGATTCAGCAAGAGCTTCATTGATGTTCTTTGGTTCGATCATGGATAGGAAAGAGTAGAAAGAGCAGAAGTTGTTTAAGGAACGTCTTGTTTGAACACCCTTTTTAATATTCCCAAGAATATTATCCATGGGGTGTGAGTTCTTGTATTTCCACTTTGTCAAAGTACTTGGTTCTTCCTCGTTATTTGAGCTTGTCCCGACTTCATTTGGCTCGGAATTAGAGGAAGTTCCCCCTGAATCCAATTCGGGTGTTGAATTTGAGCCGATTATAACCTCGGGCTCTCCACTTTGATTTGGATTCAATGTTACAGTAACATCATCTATAACATTAGTTTGGGAGTTCTTATTTTGAGTCGGTGTTATAGTATCATCAACTATAACTTTGTCCTACTCCTTTTTGTCTTTTGAGGAACGATCGAGTTCATCGTTTATTCCCTCAATTTCATTATCCTCTAATTCCAAATCCGGGGGATCGTCTCTTGAAAGACGAAAGTCGGGTTCATCTAAGTCTTCTTCCTCATCCTGTAAAGGCTTATCGAACATGTTATCTTCATCAAAGATAACGTGGACACTTTCTTCAATACAGAGAGTTTTCTTATTGAATACTTTGTAAGCCTTGCTATGATCTGAGTATCCTATAAAAATTGCCTCATCACTCCTAGGGTCGAATTTACTCAAACGGTTTTTACCATTATTATGTACAAAACATTCACTCCCAAAACAACGGAAATGGGAGATATTAGGTTTTCGACCTCTAAGGAGTTCATAGGGGGTTTTCTTAAGGATAGGTCGGATCATAGCTCGATTATGGATGTAGCAAGAAGTACTTATGGCTTCAGCCTAAAAGTTACGAGGTAAACCACTACACAGAAGCATTGTACGTGCCATATCTTCTAAAGTTCTATTCATACGTTCAACGACACCGTTTTGTTGCGGAGTTCTTGGTGCAGAAAAGTTATGCCCTACACCATTAACTCTACAATATTCTATAAAGGTTTGATTATCAAATTCGGTGCCATGATCCGTACGAATAGATACTAGATTAGTCTTATACTTATTTTGAACACGTTTCATAAGACAATCAAATTCATCAAAAGTTTCGTCTTTTGAATGAAGAAAGATAGGCCATACATACCTTGAGTAGTCATCTTACCTTCATAGGTCCACATAAATCCATGTGTACCAGTTCCAAGGCTTCATTTGTGCTCACTACTCTTTTAGGTTTGAACGATGATCTTACTTGTTTACACCTAGCACATGTGTCACACATCTTTTCTTGGTCGAACTTGATCTTAGGCAACCCTTCAACCAAGTCCCACTTCTTGAGTTTATTCAAGGTTAGCGAGTTAATGTGACCGAATCGTTTATGCCATAAACAAGGATCATCAAGTGTAACTTTCATACACGAAAATGAGTTAGTAGGTACAGCATTTAAATCTACCATATAAACATTCCTTTTTCGGTGGCCTTCAAGAATAACGTTGCTAGTTCCTTCAATAATAATGCGACAACTATCAGTATGAAAAACTACTTTGTTACCTTTGTCGCATAGTTGAGATATGCTTAGCAAGTTGTGTTTTAGACCATCTACGAGATAAACGTCACTTATTGTGTGAGACTTAGAGATTCCGATTTTGCCAACGCCGATTACTTTTCCCTTTTTATTGTCCCCGAACGTTACTTTTCCTCCGTTGAACGGCTTGAGTGAAAGAAATAGATTCTTATCTCCGGTCATGTGTCTTGAACATCCACTGTCAAGATACCATTGGTTGTTTTCTTTCACTTCTTCCTGCAGAAAGGATTAGATACAGTTTTTAGGTACCCAAGCTAAGTTGGGTCCCTTATGATTAGTTACTCTAAATACTAAGTCCTTTCGAACCCAAACACGTCTAATGACCGTTTTCCTAACCTTAGGTTTGTTTGGCATGGGAGATGTTCTAGGGTTAGGGCTTCCTCTAGGTCTCGGAACTTCTCTAGGTCTCGGAACTTCTCTAGGTCTCTCTTGACTAGACGCCTTGTGAATAGGTTTACTGGGTTGAGATCTACAAGGGCTTTGTGAAGTGCTAGGTTTCTTAGAGTAGTCAAAGGCCATGTCATAGAACCAGCGAAATTTATTGTTCCTTTCTTCGTTAGGTTCGTTAATGGGAGTTTCCTTATCCTCGTCAACTGTGTCAGCATTTTTGGCATGTTCGGCATTTTTTCGTAAATCATGAGCTTTTTTGACACAATTGATTTGGATGTGACCCGTATGACCACAGTAATTGCAAATCAAATATTCAGGAAGATCAGCATACTTCCTCTTTCTAAAATCAAAATCCGAAGGTGCTGATTTGCATTTAGAGTGATCTCTACGGCTGTAGCACACATGTCCCAGTCCCATCTTCATATTATTGTCGGATTGTTCGGTTAGGAAGTTTAGGACTTTTGTGCTACATTCCCATTTGTCATGGACCTTTCTAGCGTGTAGAAGTAGGTCTTTTAGGGTTTTAATTTCCTCTTGACATTTCGTGTGATCTACATCATTGTCCTTTTTAAAATTGTCACGATAGTCTTGGAATCGTTTGTTAAGAATGAACACAACATCGGTGTGGTGTTTCTTAACATTGATCATATTGGTCTTAGATTCTTTCAATTGCTTTGAAAGAGAATCTATCTCTTTCTTTTGATCCAAGATCACTTCTTCATTAGATGTGACCTTAGTTTTCAAGAGTTCTTTGACTTTTCTAAGTTCTAAAGTTATAGCTTCATTAGCTATAACTTTGGCTTGAAGGTGCTTGACGTTAAGCTTTAGGTCGGAAGTTATAGCTTCATTAGCTATAATTTTGGACTCTAATTCCTTCTTTTCAGCCATAGCAGAATCTAATGTTGTAGCTTTCTCAGCTATAACTTTAGATTTCAACTTCTTAGCATTAGTCTTGAGAGTATGATTCTCTTCTGCGATTTCGAGAATCTGTTCCTTTAGATCTTTTAATTCCAGATCCTGTTCGTGACACTTATCAAGAGATTGTTCAAAGTATTCAATTAAAGCACTTTTAGACAATTTCCTAACATGTTTCTTAAGCTCAAGGTAACTTACCTCATCATCATCGTCCTCGTCTGATTCTCCAAGAAAGCAGTAGTTTGAATGAGAATTTGTGCTTTCATTGTCGCTGTCGGAGATTAGGTCAAGACTAACACTGCTAAGACAAAGGTTTGCTACTTCGTCGTCTTCAGATTCCTCGTCATCTTCCGAGTCAAGGTCTCCCCAACATGAAGCCATCATAACTTGCTTGAATTCTTTCTTTGTCTTCTCACGTTTCGTCTTGTCCTTTATCTTCTCCCATGTTGGACAATCTTTGATCATGTGACCAGATTCTCCACACTTGAAGCAACCTCTATTTGCGAAGGACGACTTTGAGTCATTAACCTTTTTGTTGAATGACTTGTTGCTATTGTTGTTATAGGATGATTTTGTTTGTCTATTTCGAAAAATTTTATTTTTAAAACGTCGTGCAAACAAGACAGTTTCATCCTCTAATTCAGAGTCTACTTCTTCGCTCGCTAAGGCCATACTCTTATTTCGACTTGGTTCAGCGTCATCTTTGTTAAGAGTAATTTCATGGGCCATGAGAGCACCTATGAGTTCTTGATAGGATAAGGTTTCAAGATCTCGTGATTCCTCCATTGCAGTGACCTTAGCACGCCACTTCTTAGTAAGGCTCCTAAGAACCTTTCTAGCAATGTCCTCAGTACTGAATTTCCTACCTAGGTTTTTTAGTTCGTTTATGATACTTGAAAACCTTGCGGACATACTATCTAGGGACTCATTGGGCTCCATAATGAATAGCTCATATTTTTGCATAAGCAAATCAATTCGGTGCTTCCTAACAATGGAAGTACCTTCATAAGCTAATTCAAGCCCATCCTATATCTCCTTGGCCGTGGAACAAGAGGAGAACCGATCGAACTCAGTAGAGGTCATTCCGTTTTGTAGAAGACTTATTGCTTTGGAGTTCTTTTCGGCTTTCTTGTAGTCGGCCTCGACATAGTCCTCTTCTTTCTTTTCATAGGTAGTGCCTTCCTCGGATGCCACAAGAATTTTATGCGGTCCGTTTTGAATAATCCTCCAGCACTCCCAATCGTGTCCTTTCACATAGTGAGTCATCATGTTTTTCCACAATCCGTAATTCTTCCCATCAAAGACGGGACACTTGAGATATTTGGAATCCATTTATCACGTGATAGGCAGCGGAATATAAAACTATAGGATAAATGAAAAACAAGATAGATCAGCCTCTTTGCGGTTAGGCAATCAAGAGCACGAGGCTCTGATACCAATTGAAGAGTCTATTGATCCAAAATACTCAAGAGGGGGGGGGGGGTGAATCGAGGATTTAAAACTTTTTAAACCTTTTTCGATTGTATGTATGCAATTGATTATTTAAAGTTTATTGATTAAACTTTAACTAATCAACTAACGATTGAAAGCAAAGTAAGCGAAAGAACGAAACAAGAAGAGACACGCGGATTTTTGAAGTGGTTCAGTTTCACAAGTCGAAACCTACGTCCACTATTCTCGATTAATAAATTTAGTACCTTTATACGGATTACAAATTTACTAACCCAACTCGTACAACTAACTCTAGCTGTAACTCAATGAGTACCGTTAAATACTCGAGTGACTAACTTACGCTAATAAGAAAGCACTAATGATTCTTCTAATAGTTCACGTTAATGAACAAGTAAGAAATCAATTATAGTACTATTATCTTATAACGATAATGAAAGAACGAATGCACAAGTCTATAAATCACACGACTTTTTTCGAAAATAAACAAAACGGTTTTCTTGCTTTAAAACACGGTTTTTGTTTTGTGAAAATATATGAAAGTTATGCTCAAAGGTCTTAACTTTAATGATGTAAAGTACGGAGTATTTATAGTAAAAGAGGAGCAAGGGTTTCGGTTTACTAAAAACCCTAGATGCCGTGTGGTGTCTTGTAAAGCAAGAAGGAATTAGGTTAAATCTTTCCTTAATTCTTTTCCAAGACTTGCCTTAATAAATAATATTTTCCTATCTTAACAACTCACCAATATCTTGGAGATTAGGAAAGATAATATAAGGAGATAAAGAAATCTCTAACAAATATTATCCTAATACCTTAACCCTTATCCAAGCAAAGACTTATTGTGCAAGAAGGAAATTACTATTCACGTTTACTATTCACGCGGCACTGTTCACGGGCACTATTCACACAGCACTATTCATCCCTAATATTTTTATAAGATAGGAAGGAATAAATAAAATAATAAAGAGATAACAAATCTCTAACCAAATATTATTTTAAAGATTTACTCAATCTTTTCCTTCTATCTTTACAAAAATAATATCTTATAAGTTAGGAAAGAATAAATCAAAATAATATAAAAGAGATATTAAATCTCTAATCAAATATTATAAAGATTTACACAAAACCCTAACTTGTACAAAGAGTAACCGTGTATGAGAAAGAAACGACTCATAAGCCCATTCCTCTTTCACGGAAACCCTAGGTAAGATAAATTAGGTTTAGGGTATTATAGAGTATGTAGAAACTAGAAACCCTAATTAGCAAGATGCCTCAACTCATAAGTTGATTCAATCATAATTACTAATTATAGGCTAATAGTAAAACCATACTCAATATTAAAATAAGCTCCCTTGTAAAATAAATACTTTTACTAAAACATTTAAAACGGTTTTCCAAAAACAAATTAAAAACTATTTTGTCGTGTGTTTTATAAACTTCACATCTCAATGTTATAGTAGAAGAGCTATAACATTGAGCTCTTATATAAGTAATGTTATAGCTGTGAGGCTATAACTTTACCAATGTAAGAAGTCCATTCTTACGTTATCATTACGAGATAATCACCTACGCTATTCTAATCTTCGTTAGGAGATCTTCGAGTGTAGGCTACTTCGTCATTCAAGCTTGATCAATCTTTAGATGAGCTTTATCTTCTCATGACGCTTGAATAACTCTTTCACTATCTTGTAATATCTTGATCCGTGATTGAGGGCTTGATCACAATATGTTCTTGTATACTTCAATCACAATTCTTTAATGCTTGCGATTAGTAAGTCCAATCTAAAAGACTAAACAAACAATCACGCGCAACGAGTATATAAAATATAAAGCACTCTTGACATCATCAAAACATAAACATATATTCTATATGGTTCAACAATGAGATTACAATAATGTATGTGTTAAGAATTGATTGTCACTTCTACAATGCTAAATGTCATGTATATGCTTTTTTGTGATATTGCCTTTCGTAAATTATATATTGACATGAGTGCCTCTTGTTTTATATTGGAAAAGTTGAACTTATACTCTAGCTTTGACGACCATTATTTAATTTCATTTGATATTATTTATCGCTCAGTTATGAGCATTTTGGCATGTTAACATGAGGTTATTCATGGTGCACATTTGTTATCTTTTGGACCTTGTTCCATTTTATATATGGTTTAGCTAGAGTATAAGATATCGAGTAGATTTCAGGTTATTGGTCTGCTTGAGAAGAGCAATACCAAACTGGGTAGGTTTCAGGTTATTGGCCTACCTAGTACCCTGGCCTGGTTTCAGGTTATTGGCCTGCTATGGGGTGACCGTCCTTTTTGGATACTCTTATGAGTCTATGGATATGTCGTTTGGGGGTCAAGGGTCCGCACTTTTATGCCTTGACTGGTTAAGGGTCCGCACATTTACGCCTTAACTGGACATTATTGTTAGAAATCTATATCTCATTATACAACATATTCTTATATGTTACAAATTAATTTAGTCATAAAATTAATTTAAATCTTATGCATGCAAACTAAATAAGAAGAGATAAGAAAATCAATTTCTCACCATTTAAATTTCGGTCAAATGGGCACCAACAAGATCTCCTTCTTATTAGTTCTTGAGTTTTCCAATATTGGATGAACATTCATGACTTCAAAATAGAAGCCCTCCGATTAGTAGCACCCAAGACTATCCCTTAATCCCACAAACTAATATGTACTAGATATTTGTAATGTGGTTTACCTTAAAATTGATTACTAATACTCATATACTACTACTAGTATTATTAGTTATTGATTCATACAAATTAGATTCATCATACTTGATTTTATGATGAACAAGAGAGAGAAGTTTATGTTTTTCTTAAAACATGAGAGAAATAGAAAAAAATAAGAGAAAAACTCTCTAAAAAACCCCACAAAACCGGTGGCCTCTTATGGTTTTTTAGACCATAATTATTTTTCTTTTTGTCTTCACAAGACAAATGTGTAAGCCTTTTTCCATAGTCATGTCACTATCAAGCATATTGGACAAATGAATAAGACAAATGGAAAAAGACAAAACTTCTCACAATGCCCATCAATTTCGGTTTATATGTGTAATATGGAGTCCATTTTATTTTTGTCAATTGTACAATTGTATGTCATGTGACATGTGACATGTCTTATATCATGTTTTAATTTAAAATGCATATTTAACAAATTATATATCATTTACAAATTAAATAAATCACATTTAACAAATTGATTAATAATACAAAATTACTTTCACATAAAATGGTCATTTAATTACTAGTTAGTATAATTCACAGCATCTTGTAATTATAACTAACTTATCATTCTCATCTCGCGTGTTTCGCAAACACCGATTAATTTTAGTAATATAACTTCTTAAATTACTAAATAAAATCTTATTTAATCACATTATAATAAGATGTCATTTTCTCTCTTATGATAATAATTTGTTCAATTTTAAGGAATTAATTAATCTGTATCGACATACAATTAATTAACCTTTTCAATTAAGGGAATCGTCCTTTAGGTGTGACCTCAAGGGATCAACTGATCACCATCGTCGCACGACAGTAATGTCAAACTCTAGCCAGCCAATCATTACCGATATGTGTGGACCAGTTGACTATATATGTAATGTATCATCCCTTTCGTATTCTTGGTATGAGATTTAAATATGTGATCAATATGATCAACAATTGTGATCGCATTATTGTCGGGGACACTTACTCCAACAATCTCCCACTTGTCCTCGACAAGTGTGCGTCACCAATTCTCTTGTCCTATTACTATCTCCCACTCAATGCAAGGTGTCTTTCGGGTCGTACTTGCAAGTGATCATATCGAGAGTGGTTTCCTCGATCCGGAGAATAAGCGATCGACCGGAATTTATCTACCATAGATACCTTCCGAGCGTGGCCACGCATTTCCAGTTCATTACTCCTCGAGTGGCCCTGAGATATTGTTTTAACCCTGACAAAGGGGTGGACAATTCCTATCGCACTTATTCCCTTCGACTAGCCACAACCATCGTAACCCAAAATATGCCCATTTGACCCCATTTACGAAGGTCGTAGTAACACAAATCAAAGTTAATCTGAAACTGTGCCATCTTAGGCGAACAGTCTTTAGTCAAAAGAATCGACTCATTAGAATACTGTAGTAGCTCTCGCCACGACCAGGCTATATAAATTTGCCAGAACTCTATAAGCGGTCACTGCCCGACAAAGTGTTCCTAACAGTCTGCCTATGTGATCGACTAGTCATCTCACATGACTCTATGGCACTTGAACTTGCCATCAATCGCGTCACACTTTAGTCACTTCGAGACGTTACCTCATACAAGTGACTATGGGCGAATACCATGTTAATCCGGGTTCACTTTAACGGGGTTCAATGTTGTCTCTACAACCCGTTTGGATGTAACAAAGTATAATAAAAGAGTTTTAAAGTAAAACTCGAACGACAAATGCGATTATCACATATGAATAATCAATGCCTGATTACTACTTCATATTCTATAATCCAGTTTGATCTTGAATGTAGTTGTTCATCTCAATTTAATTGAAATGACATGACTCATCATGTTAAGCCTATGAGAAGGCTTTGGTTAGTAGGTTTTATCAACTTCTTGCACCTTACTCAACCTCACTACATACTCGTTTTCCTTTCTAATGTATACATTTTCATTACAAAACTTTCTGAGTACGTGTCGAGATCCAATCAAGACATAGGCCCTCTAGCCTTAGAATAGCTCCCACTGTTTTCACAGTGCGCAGGACTCATCCTTCTTGCACATCTCATGATTGCAAGTGTACTCAATTTTCCGTTGAAAATATTTCACATTGTTCTTTATTCCCTAGAACGATTCTAAAAAATCTATTTCTTAAATAACATAGCCTACAATGGTATCTTAACCATCCTAATGTGTTTTTATTATGGTTTTGTCGGAAACCATGCGCAATCTCAATTGTCAATTGTCACTTGTGTAACACCCTTACACAAAATTGCATCAAAAACATTTTGCTTTACATCCTTAATCCTTCTGCAAGCACTTAAGGGTAATTAATATGGCTACTTAAATTTCGATTTTGAAACAATTCATCATACTCAAAGTATATGAAGTGTTATACATCATTTCCTATTTAATTGATTCGGCAGCGGAAGCGAATGGAATCAATCAAATATGTTCAACTTGATTGAACTAGTCATGAATCTTATAAACATAAGACTTCTTATTTGACGCTAATATCATGTAGATTTATCTCCATAAATCCGGATATTAAAGATGTACTATATTTCTCCAAAGTCTTAAATCATTCGTAATGATCAATATGTCATCTACATATAAGACTAATTAAAATTTCCGTAACTCCCACTAAACTCCATGTATAAACACAACTTCTCGACTTATCGAGAAAAGTTTTATAACATGATCAAAACATTGATTCCAACTCATTGATGTCCTACTTAATACCCTCTCTTAAGTTTCACATTATCTTAGAATTGCAAGAATCTACAAAACTCAAGACATGTATTGAATACATTCCTTCTAATTGAAGAAGTGGGTTTTAGATTCATTTGCTATATGTATATCATCATAATGAAACACAATCCCTAAGAAGATCCAAATATACTTAAGCATTTCAACTAGTGCAAAACCCTTTGCAACCAATCAAGCCTTTTATTTCAGATTTTCATGGCTCTAAGCCTTGTATTGAGTTGTGACTTAAACATTCTCATGTAAGTCATATGTCCATTACTTTTTAGAAGTAATCAACTTGAATCAAATGATTTCTTTGTAAGTTACAATCTATTTACTTTCTAAAAGTAACACTAATTCATCATCTTCAACGAGTGATGATTTTAACCTCCTAGTTTTTGAAGAAACAACGTCTTTCACAAAACGTCTCATGTAGCCAAGAAAGACCAGTTTCTTGCGACATAACATTCTTTGTGGCTCTTCAATAATTTCTCCCACTCTGTCTTCTAGAAATAAACTTGTATTTTAGAAAGACAGCTTCACGAGCCACAAACTTGTTGTACTCGTGATAATTGAAAGGGAAAAGTGAGCATTTGTTTCTTGTGTAAGCTTACAAACATGGTACATTACCATTTCATATCTCATATGGTTCGTTTAGATTTAGTGGAAAATAATTTAGACAAAAATGATAAATTCCCCAAAAGGATCAAGTAACTCAAGGTAACTTGATTGAAGTCCAAACCATATCGAATAGCGTTTGAATTCTTTATCCAACCACACATTATCCCTTAATGCGTGTTAAGAGAGATTAACCTGTGATACTATATCACATTTCATTTGGCTTATATCAAAGTCTTCACTTCGATAACCCCTATCACGACTAAATCGTGATTCCTTGAACTCTTTGAACTTCTTCAAAGATTTCTCTATTTACCTTATTAAGTGAACACATTAGCATCAACTTAAATCGTTGGTAAAAGAAAATGATCAACCTATTATGGATCAATGATTTACAACCTCGATCTCCTTTTAAAAGGCACAAGACATCTTGCTTTGAATACAAGATACGCATATACCATAAGATTAACAATCTAATGGTTTCAAGAGTACTCGATAACTCTTTGCGTTGACAATTCTAGAATTTAAGGTTTAATCCTGGGTTACCAATTTGAGTCTTACATCATCCACATGATATATCATTTAAGTTTGGTTTAGAATATAATCACCTTGATAATGGGATAGCCATACATCAAATCATGGTGTATAGGGTCACAAAAGTGAAACCTCTTTTGTATCTTAACAAGTTTATATTCTTATTTAGAGTTTATGCACTTAATAGTCATAATTAAGTACAACTATAAACCCAAAACTAGATTGAGTACACAATTACTCTATCTCTCGACATTATTGTTGCTAGTCGTCATATTCTAATCATCTTATGTGTCGAATACAATGATGTAAACCTCCACTGGTTTCTAATATTGACGAAGTAGTACTAGCAAAATTTATGTTTAATCAAATAAACATTTAAAGAAGAAGGTCTCATTAGATGTCCCACAACTAACTTGTTGATTCTTCAATAATTTTTCAATAATTTGGGGTAGTTTCCTTTCTAGTGTCCAACATTTAAGACAATGGAAACTTTATCGGTCGGGATTGATAGGTTGAGTATCGCTATTCTCAACAACTTTACTTTTAACATTACCTTGTATCAATTCCATTATAATCTTTACTTCTTGAACCTCGTCCTTTTCTTAACGGTTTAAGAGAATGCTCCCACTCATTTCAAAGAATTTTTACTTAGAGAAGCAAAGTTGAATCTTATGAAGACTACTCTTCAATTCAATCGTTTTAGTCTTTAAAACTTTCATTGAAGTGGTTGCGTTATTTTGGTCAATTACGAATTCTGACAAATCTAATTACCAAAACAATTTATCGCTTCAAGGTACTTAATTCAATTAAGTATATGAAAAACAATTCATTGTAAGTAGATGTGTTAGTCAAGAATCAAAAACCTATTTGATAATGAATAACTTTAATCTATACTCTTTACAAGAGATCCTTACAATGGATAATACGAGGTTTTTAGAAGAAAAATTCAAATTTTGTCTTTAGTTACGATGTTTTAATGGAGATTTGAACTAAAAACGAAATGATATTGTATATGAATTGTGGTAAAGAAATAGAACAATATGATAACGGAATAATGAAAACAAAACATTCATCGTTATAATAATACTTGTAGATAACAAGTAAAACATTTACATAGTGACCTCTACCCAACTATGATAAATGATTCCGAGATCCAAATTCATATTAACTTGGGCACGGGATAGCCGATGAAACCCTTATCAATATAACTCGGTGGACTAACTCTTTAATCGATTCTAGTTTTAGAATTCTTGGTAGATAAAATTACTCTAATATTTATCTATAGCCCGGAACACATGCGACTACGGTCACGAATACTTCCGTTGAGCTCAATCCAAATTTCGAATAAATGTGTCCATGATCCAAATTCACATCAACTTGGGCACGGGATAGCCGATGAAACCCTCATCAACACGAATTCGGTGGATAGACATTTATCACCCACTTCCCCTACGTAACAAGGTTTGTACCCGGGATAGCTGAGTGCACTCCCTCGCGAAATAGGTTTTCATGGTTTCTACTTTTTGGTAAGGCTATGTCTCAATTGTTTATTTTTAGCGAGAGGTCATGTCAATTTATTATCTATCACGTTTTAAGTGAACTAAAGCGGTGAACTACGATAATTCTAATTGACACGGTCGAAAAAACTCGATTAAAATGACAATGCATGTTTTAGTTATGGCGATTTAGCGATGCATGCGACATATAGATAAAATGCAAAGCATAAATTAAATTCTAGTATGGCCTTCCTAAAATAGAAAATCTAATTAATTATTACATATTCGGAAACCAACTCCATTGGTCCCTTGAACTTCGGTTCTTAGCACGCATCTCGAGGTAACACCGTCTTTACGTATCACCTTCTTGAGTGACACCGTCTTCAAGGAACTCCGGAATAAATAAATTACATAACAAATTACATAATTTCCTATTATACATTTGTAATTAAAATAAAATAAATCTATTAAATTACAAAACGGTGATACGAGATCACAATAAATTACAACCGAATCGATATTCCCATACATTTCGGGTAATACCAATTAAAAACTAAGGCCATACTAAGTAAAATTACATAATTCAAAAATTACATAAAATAAAATTATGACAATCATAAATAAAATGCAGCATTATAATATGTATGAACATGCCCAATTTTATGCTAAATCGCCTTTAAGGAGCCAATATCGTATATTAAATGGTTTTTACGGATTTGCGTGATTCAACCTTATAAAATCACAATAAATTACATAAATTCATATATATGCACAAGTTAATTACTCTAACCTCTTAGGACTCAAAATTAGTCTCCACTAACTATTTGACTATAATTAACTCATATTTCTTAAAATTGTTCATTAATGGACTCAAAATTACAATAAAATGCCATAAACTTTAAATAAATCACAACAATTTCAAATAAATTTAAAATTTGAAATTTAAACTCATGAATATTCTGGAAAAATACCATGACACTCATAATGTTCAAAAACTTAGGTTAAAATTTCGAAATTTATCGGGAAAAACAATGTTGCGGTTAATCGGATTTATCAATTAAAATCATAAAAACATGCGAAAATTATATTCATCAACTTTTCAATTTTAGATCTGAAAAAAATAATAAAATGATAAAATACAACATGTGACGTTTTTCCTTAATCATGAAGTATGTTTTAGCAATTATTCACTAATTAAGTCACTATTTATGCTATTTTTCATCAAAAATTCATAAATCATGCATGAAGACTTCATTATAGCCTATTATTTTACACACATCTTGTAAAATTGCATGTGACAACATACTAAATTTCTATGACCAGATTCGAAATTTATCTCATATTAACCTATTTTTCATTTAAATTCGATTTTTATCATGAAAAATCCATATTTCGAGCATAAAAACTCCAAAAATTCTAAAAATTTTCATATCATCTAAAAATAATATATGTGAAAACATATCCAAAAACAACTGGAAAATACAAAGTTTAGCTAATTTTCGTCCAAAAATGACATTTTTATCATAAAATCACATTTTTAATGCCATTATTGTATAAAATGAACAATAAAAATCCATAAACTAACCAAAAAATCTTAAATACATTTTAGGACCAGAAAATTTAACATGCATAATAAATTTCGTGATATATCATAATAAACACAAATTTATAAGTTTTATATGTTAATCGTATAACTCGGAAAAACTATAACCGATTTGCATGCAAACAACCTTGGGCTCTTGATACCGCTTATTAGAAATCTATATCTCATTATACAACATATTCTTATATGTTACAAATTAATTTAGTCATAAAATTAATTTAAATCTTATGCATGCAAACTAAATAAGAAGAGATAAGAAAATCAATTTCTCACCATTTAAATTTCGGTCAAATGGGCACCAACAAGATCTCCTTCTTGTTAGTTCTTGAGCTTTCCAATATTGGATGAACATTCATGACTTCAAAATAGAAGCCCTCCAATTAGTAGCACCCAAGACTATCCCTTAATCTCACAAACTAATATGTACTAGATATTTGTAATGTGGTTTACCTTAAAATTGATTACTAATACTCATATACTACTACTAGTATTATTAGTTATTGATTCATACAAATTAGATTCATCATACTTGATTTTATGATGAACAAGAGAGAGAAGTTTATGTTTTTCTTAAAACATGAGAGAAATAGAAAAAAAATAAGAGAAAAACTCTCTAAAAAACCCCCCACAAAACCGGTGGCCTCTTATGGTTTTTTAGACCATAATTATTTTTCTTTTTGTCTTCACAAGACAAATGTGTAAGCCTTTGTCCATAGTCATGTCACTATCAAGCATATTGGACAAATGAATAAGACAAATGGAAAAAGACAAAACTTCTCACAATGCCCATCATTTTTGTCAATTGTACAATTGTATGGCATGTGACATGTGACATGTCTTATGTCATGTTTTAATTTAAAATGAATATTTAACAAATTAAATATCATTTACAAATTAAATAAATCACATTTAACAAATTGATTAGTAATACAAAATTACTTTCACATAAAATGGTCATTTAATTACTAGTTAGTATAATTCACAACATCTTGTAATTATAACTAACTTATCATTCTCATCTCGCGTGTTTCGCAAACACCGATTAATTTTAGTAATATAACTTCTTAAATTACTAAATAAAATCTTATTTAATCACATTATAATAAGATGTCATTTTCTCTCTTATGATAATAATTTGTTCAATTTTAAGGAATTAATTAATCTGTATCGACATACAATTAATTAACCTTTTCAATTAAGGGAATCGTCCTTTACACGACCTCAAGGGATCAACTGATCACCACCGTCGCACGACAGTAATGTCAAACTCTAGCCAGCCAATCATTACCGATATGTGTGGACCAGTTAACTATATATGTAATGTATCATCCCTTTCGTATTCTTGGTATGAGATTTAAATATGTGATCAATATGATCAACAATTGTGATCGCATTATTGTCGGGGACACTTACTCCAACAATTATGTCCCTCGAGAGTCTGGCCAGTCTTAGACATGGGTTCACGGTTATGTGTCCCGCCGTAGGGTTATTTTGGTGCCAGGTTATTGACACCAAGGTTTAGGGTTTCAGGTTATTGGCCCTAGACGGTGCTCGTTCTTGTCTCGTGTTATTTTATGTATTTATGGTCCAAGATTTGGATGTGTTTACCACTCGTATATTATCATTACTCATTTCATATGTCATTCAAGTAAATTGGTGTTATTTCTTTTTTTATTATGACCACCTTCTTTTACCGTATTTCATATACTCATGTAAGTGACATGAAACTTGTAAGTTGTTACACATTTTAATTAATCATGTGGTATCATTATTACTCACTCATTTGTGATTATATACCTTGATATTTAATTTCCATGAAGTTCACATGTTTTCATATTTTGAATGGATTATATGTTGTCTCTTATTATTTGCTCATAATTGTTTCTTGATTTTTCTTAAGTCATGGCTGGGAGGACTCCTAGTTACTCCCCACTGACGGTGGTTGTTGATATTTTTTTTTCAGGTTGATGTGCTTCTTGGTCATGGATGGGTTTTGAGAGAGAGATAATAAATAATAATTATGATGTTTAGTAATCGAACCTTGTTTTATTTTGGACGGGTTTTCATTCCCGAGAGTAGTTGTATGCGTAGTTAATTATTACTTTATATATTTCGGTAGCATCCGTATTTATCGTCATGGTGTTTCCGCCACCATGGACTTTAATTAATATAAAATGCAATATTTATCTAGCTTATTTGTATTATTAAATCCGGGGGTGTTACAAGCCTGAAGCTCCATGTAATACTACGGTTTTCTATGTCTATGGGTACTCTATCGAGTGGGTCTTACTCTGTCGAGTAAGTATGTTTTTATACGAAACAGTAGTCTGTGATGGATACTCGATCGAGTACGTGTGGCACTCGATCGAGTAAGGGGCACTCGATCGAGTAAGTCACTTACTCGATCGAGTAAGTGAGTCTTACGGGTTATTTTAGCCAGGTTTTGTTAATAACGCGTGATTACCATAAAAGGATTTCGTCATCTTTCTTAATCAGTTTTCACTTTTCTAAAACCTTTCAAGAGAGAAAAAGAGTTACGTTGTTCTCATTCTTCGCGTTGTTAGCAAATCCTAAGGGCTAGAGTCGTCGGATCTTTATGTTCTTTACGCCGTTGAGACCGTTGAATTGTGGGTAAGATCCTAGTATAGTTTTTTAGATCGTTTCATTGATTTTAGTTGAAACCCTAATTGGGTAATTTGGGGGTTTTGGGGAGTATCGTTGATGTTAGATTGTGATTGTATGATTGTGTATTTATAGGAGGTGATTTCGTTGAAGAACGATTATGATTAGCTGATTGTGACGATCTTGGTGATTTCTTTCCAGGTAGGGTTTCCCTACTCAGTATTGGTTACATAAGTAATGTTGGTGATTGTCGTTGTTGTTGTGGATTCTTTATCGTATTGGCATTGGTTTTGGTAATTGTTGTTTGTATAAGATGATTTATTGATAACTATCTGTGATCTTCGGGGTGCATCCCTGGCTGAGTGGAGTCACTTGCGGGAGTGGCTTCACGCCCTTGATTCACCTTCTGTGGAACCCGCCACAGAAGAGATGTGCACATTAATGAACATGGGTTTATCGCTCGGATGAGATGAGCGGGGCTTAGGTGGGAACGGCTGCGGTCCCCCACTGGCGGCGAGAAGTACTTGTTGCGATGGGTACTCTGGCAGGGCTACACACTTCAGTGTGTAGTCAGGTGTGTGGAGATGAGATGGAGTTGTGCTGATTGAGTTGTGCTGATTGAGTTGTTTGTAATGTTGTTTTATTGCAGCTGTGTGGTTTTGTGTAATTAGTACTGACCCCGTTTAAATGTTTTAAAAATTGTGGTGATCCATTCGGGGGTGGTGAGCAGTTGTCTAGCATGTATACTATGGATGCGCGCGGGATTAGCTGGGGATGGAGTTGCCACGAGTCTGATAGTAGTCTTCCGCTGTGTTGTTTTTATACTTTTGTTACTTCAGCTGTAGTTTGGTTGTAGAACACTTGTACTTTACTTTACAGTTGGTTTTGTTATGTAATCACTTAAACTTATTTATTAAAGTACGTTCTTTTATGGTCTATTTGATATACATTGCATCGGGTAACCGAGATGGTAGCACTTCCATGCCTTAAGTGGTCCTGGTAAGGCACTTGGAGTATGGGGGTGTTACACTCCACTTGTCAACTCACTGGACTGAAGCTCCACACCACCCTCGTCCTGGGCTGCTAACTCCCGCATCAGGCTTTTGTGCATAACATTAACCACAGAAAGATTCCTCCTTGTTGTCATCCAATTATGGACGCGGACCTATACAAAATTCAAGAATGTCAGCAAATGGTTATAAATGGTCACATACTGACCTAACTGATAAACATTACAGAGAAATCTATAAACAATATGGTAGCCAATTTGGAAAAGGTTTAGAGACCAGCGTACATCATAGAATGAGGCCTGCAATTCCTCATCACTCGGAACTCCGTCTGGCAGTGGGACGTGGACAAATCGCAGTGGAGGGTTCCTTGAAGCTGGTTCGTGCTCAGTTGGCCTAAGGTAAAGCCTTTTTACTTGGTGCCTTGATACTGGATACGTCTGAAGCTCCCAAATACCAATGCCAAACCCGCGATGATGGGGGTATGCTGCTACTTCCTGGGCCATTCTTTGCTTCAACCGCTCGTACGTCCAATGTTGCAGTAGTGGTAGACTAGTCAACTCTGGCACACCCCACCACGTCAAGCGGTGGAAGTACATCAGCTGCAGGAACATCAGACAACCGCCGACGTTCTTGGTGTCGTGTGTCCTCCACGAATCCACTGTTGCGTTCAGACGGTGTAGCACCAATGAACACCGATCCAATTGAGCAATGGCATCAACATCCTCTACAGTTTTGACCAAGTGAAAGTCGATACGGTTGAGCACAGTAGGTGCCAAGAATGTCCCCATAGCAAACACCACAAACATCTTTTTGAAATCAACCCCTCCATCAGGCAGCCCCAACATCTCTTGTCTAACACTCTCCAATGACAACTCATCGTTTTTGGATAGCTTGAAACGTTCACGCCAAATTTTGGCCAAAACCTGATCGGTCTTCGCATCTATTTTTTTGTCAGTGAAGGTAACATGAAGGCATCATAGACATCGTGCTTCGTTAGAACAAATTGGATGTGCCTGTTAAAGAGAAACATCCGGGAGCTAGGATCATATTTACGGAGCAACCAATCAACCATTTGATGATAAAAAGCATGTGTTTTCAGCTCCAGTAGGCCACCAAAGCCGATGTCTTCCACATCCTTCTTTTGAGACTCCGTTAACACAGCAATTAACAACTGTCTCGGTTATCCATGGCCATCCACCTCCTTCTTTTTCCTACGATAAATAATTTTAGCACCATATGTTAATATGACACATACAAAAATACACCAAATATCCCCAACTTTGTCACACATTTTAAACAATTTTCGTAATATTGTAACCTACATACTTTCTTAATCAAAATGAGAACATTAAAAGATCAAGTCACATACCAAAATGACAACAAATTTACCCCACTTTGTCACTCTTTAAATTACACTACAAATAACTCAAAATTGGTTACCCAATAAGTCAAGACACATACAAAAATACACCAAATTTCCCCAAACTTGCCACCATTTTGAACAATTTTGTTAATATTGTAACCTACATACGCTCTTAAAAAAATGAGAACATTAAAAGAGCAAGACACATACCAAAATGTCAACAAATTTACCCCACTTTGTCACCCTTTCAATTACACTACAATTAACTCAAAATTGGTTACCCAATAAGTCAAGACACATACAAAAACACACCAAATTTCCCCAAACGTGTCACCATTTTGAACAATTTTGTTAATATTGTAACCTACATACGCTCTTAAAAAAAATGAGAACATTAAAAGAGCAAGACACATACCAAAATGTCAACAAATTTACCCCACTTTGTCACCCTTTCAATTACACTACAATTAACTCAAAATTGGTTACCCAATAAGTCAAGACACATACAAAAATACACCAAATTTCCCCAAACTTGTCACCATTTTGAACAATTTTGTTAATATTGTAACCTACATACTCTCTTAAAAAAAATGAGAACATTAAAAGAGCAAGCCACATATCAAAATGTCAACAAATTTACCCCACTTTGTCACCCTTTAAATTACACTACAATTAACTCAAAATTGAACACTCAATAAGTCAAGACACATACAAAAATACACCAAATTTCCCAAACTTGTCACCATTTTCAACACTTTTGTTAATATTGTAACCTACATACTCTCTTAACAAAAATGACAACATTAAAAGAGTAAGACACATACCAAAATGTCAACAAATTTACCCCACTTTGACACCCTTTAAATCACACTACAATTAACTCAAAATTGGTTACCCAATAAGTTAAGACACATTTAAAAATGCACCAAATTTCTCCAAATTTGTCACCATTTGAAAATTTTTTGTTAATATTATAACCTAGATACTTTCTTAACAAAAATGAGAACATTAAAAGAGCAAGACACATACAAAAATGACACCAAATTTATCAGATGTTGTCACCCTTTAAATTACATTACAATTAACTCAAAATTGGTTCCCCAATAAGTCAAGACACATACAAAAAATACATCAAATTTACCCCACTTTGTCATCATTTTAATACTATTTGGTGGCCATTTAATCAACACAGCAATGGACCCGAATCTGGTTACAAATAACACTACCTACATACCAATTTCATTAACAAAACTTTACTAATAAACAAGAAGATTCAGCTCATAGAAGATTCACAGCTAAGCTGACTCACTTTGACACCACCATAGAAGATTCAGCTCCTTTTCGTTTCTTTGATCCTTCACCAACCTTCCGCTGAACCATTTTCAAGGCCTTTGGTTCTAGTGAACGATCTGCAAAATTAAAACAAATTAGTGTACAAAATGTCAACAAGATAACTGAATTTGTAATTACTTCAGTCCCATAACATTCACACTAAAAATGGTCACAGAAAACTCATACCAAAACATAGATAATATCACCATTTTCACAAACAATGGTTACATCTTTTTTAATAAAGATCTACTCTAACCATGTCAATAACTTGTTACCTTTTTATTTGTATTTGTTATTATTTTCAAATATAACATGTAACCAGTTCAGCAACAATGTAAACAATATCGACAAATACACAAAAAATGTCAACAAATTACGAATCCACCAACAAAACGGGTTTACCTTTTGTTACCTCCGTTGGCTTTGCAACAACTTTCTTTTTCAGCACGCTTTTCCCAACATTTACCGCTATCTTCACAGCAGCATCAACAACGTCTATATTTGTGGAACAAAAATGAGAGTATTAGGATCATGACAAAATATCAGCAACACCAAAAAAAACAACCCGATAAATAGAGAACTTGCCTATTTTAACGTCCTCCCCTTCCTCTACATCTGTCTCAATATCGTCTTCCTCCTAATCTGCTTCGTTCTCTTCCTCCACTGCCTTTCCCTTGCCCTTGCTTTTGGCACTCCCTAAACTGAATGTCACCTTCTTCTTCCTATCTTTAGTCAGACCTATTGCCTATTCATCTGTTCCCTCGTCAGCCACATCAGTCTCCTCGACTTCATCCTCCACTGCCTTACCTTTTCCTTTCCCTTTCCACGACACTCCAGCCACAACTTTTTTCCTTCCTCGAGCAGTTGAAGTTTTCGACGGGTCGGACTCTACAGTTTCTTAAACAAAATGAGAACACAAACAACATTGACAAACAATCGGACAACTTCAAGACACAAAAAACAAATACATATAATAAAACCACCATAATCAAACAATTTGTCCACATGGATCATTTGCATGTCTCCATTATTAAACCACAAAACTATAATAAAAACCATTAAGCAAGGAAATTAAAAGAAAATCAATGGAAATACATACCTCCACCGACATCATCACCCGCCTTTGTGGCTCTTGTGTTTTTCTTAACTGGTTGTCGTTTTGTTACCATTTTTGTTGATAATGTTTTGTAATTTGTTTGCTGTTTATGAAGGATCGGAATGAGAAAGAGGCATATGAAAGATTTTTTAAGAGAAATTTGAAAGGGGAGAGAGAAGGAGAGAAGATGATACGGATGAATATGAAATTTTTTTAGAGAAATTAGGTTAACATTAGACGATTTGTGGTAAATAACTTACATTGGGAAGGGATCTTTAATATTTGTTTAATGCCAACCAATCCCCTCAGGCACAGTAACAGTCAACATTTACTGTTGAGCACAGTACGGGTTGTCTACCCATTTAGAACTTAAACGGCACTATCCAACCCGTCGCAAGCTTGCGACGGGTATCTTCGTCACAAGCAAGACGGATTGATACATATAAGGGTAGAGGTAAAGATTGGATGTATTCATGTATACATTATTGTAACTTGTAATACACGGTAATTAGTGGTGTTTGAATATATGAGCCTATTGGAAAGACAAGCAAATTTTAATTACAATGGAGATATTTGGAAAGACAACAGTTTTGGTTCGACTTTATTAAATAAAAATATGCTTTTATTTTCTTCCATTAAAATTTATTTAAAACAATTAATATACACAAATAAATTAAAAATTTATTATCTTATATTTTTAATGGTCTGGGTGGGTTGGCCCATTTGGAAAAACAATTAACCATTTTCTAAAGGTAAGAAAATTAGATTGGGCCTATTTATTTAATTGGGCCGGGCTTATCCAGCCCACAGCCCACTTTTTTGAAAATTTTGTGTCCAAGCCCGCTAAAAATAAGGGCCGGATGGATCAGGTTATTGGGCGGTATGACCCATGAACAGCTTTAGACAAAGCTAATCTAACCATTTTCTAAAGGTAAGAAAATTAGATTGAGTCTTTACGATAAGCCAACCTATTTTATCATTTTGAATGATATAGCCACATAAACAGAATGACTAGAATGAATCCAGGCAAACTTGACTCATACCGTGTTTGTCAAGTCTAGCCTAATAAAGTTTTGAAGTAGCATATGTTCTCATTAAAATTACCATACAAATCCCAGTGGCCTGATACTTTAAAGCACTTGCTTATGACAGTGCAACAAGAGAACGAATACATGAAACTTCATCCGATGACATAAAGAAACTTCATCTGAAATTGATCCGAACTGAATGACCCGGCCTGGTTGACCCGTTTGCCTGCCTACCTAGTCTAGAGACCTTCATATATAGACTCCAGTCCATGATCATTTAACAAGTTGGTCAAATTCCTTTTTCTAGCATTGTTATAATACTAGTCTTGTTAGAGATATAGCCTGGTTAGCCCAAAGTGTAATATCTTCGGGCAGAACTCTTCGATCATCTAGTAGAATGTTGTGTGGTTTGATGTCAAAAAGCAAAATCCGAGCATTACAGCTTAGGTGAAAGGAGACAATCCATTATGATTTACTCGTGCTGGATATTCACCATCAATCATTAGATACATTACGATTTACTCAAAAATTCATTCCGATTAAGAGTTGCATTAAATGGCTACTTGACATTTTTATAGTCACATATTATATGTATAATACACGAAGATATGGTACAATTAGAAAAGTATCGGCTTTCTGTATTTCTCAATCACTGATTTCAGTGAAAGTTCCAGAAGTATCTAAGACCACTCTTGGAGGTGAAAAGAGATTTCGCCTAGGCGGCATGTCTATCGACTCCAGGCGCCCTTGTAGCATATCCACCACACGACTTATTGATGGACGATCTGATGGATAAGTCTGAATACACCATAAGCTTACCAAAATCATCTTCCTTTGTACGGCTTTTTCTTCAGCATTTGTAGTTCCTTCAAATGGAGATTCACACTCAACTTCAAGTCTATCGTATATCCACTCCGGAAAATCCAGTTGACTGCTTCTTTGTTGATCAGCTGACAAATTTTTCCGGCCACAAACCATATCTAAAACCATCATTCCGAAGCTATAAACATCGGATTTATGGGAAACTCCCCCAATAGTCCTACAAAAGACTTCAGGGGCTATATAACCGTCCCTCTCGCTTCCATCATTGATATGGTACTTACTTGTAAGGGACATAGTCTGGCAAGCCCAAAGTCCGAAATCTTTGGGCAGAACTTTTCATCCAATAGAATATTGTGAGGTTTAATATCAAAGTGCAAAATCCGAGCGTTACAACCTCGGTGTAAGTAGTCAAGTCCTCTTGCGATACCTATGGCGATATTATATAGTGTTTCCCAAGATAAAGGCCGATTGATAGCACTTGCACCATGAAAAGTGAACTTTTCAAGAGAGCCATTTGGTAAATATTCATATATCAAGGCTCTTTTGTTACCCTCAATGCAAAATCCTAAAAGAGCAACAATATTGACATGATTAGTTCTACTGATGCTAGCTACCTCATTGAGGAAGTCCTCCCCGTCTCCCTTGGATTGTTTCAACACCTTCACCGCGATAAGACGCCCGTTCAATAGCTTGCCTTTGTACACAATAGCATAACCACCTTCACCAAGTTTGTCTTTGAAACCATTGGTCATTTTCTTTATATTTGCATATGTATGCCTTGTTAAAGCCAAGGAACCATAAATTTGTAAGAAGGCATTAACATTTGGGCACTTTGTTGCCTTTGACTTCCACAGAATGCTAAATTTCTTGGTTGATCTCCATTTTTTTAGACAACAAAGTGTAACCGTGGTTGCTGCAAAAAAAGCTGTAGAAAATAATTTTTTATTAAAATTGCTAGATAAATTTATGAACTAGTGGAGGATGTTTATCTTGAAACACAAATTAACAGACAATTTTTACATGTTCTTAATTAAACTTTGTGAAATTATTATTATATATTCCAATTTTTTCTCTCTCTCTCATGTTTAGCCTCGATTTGTTATCTTCTCATACAGTCATACAAATCTTGACTTTGCGGCATTCACTTTGTTTTTCACTCTAACATCATCTCACCGCCTAAATAAACCTCATAGGTTGGATTTCATGGTCTTCACCCTTCTGCTTCTTAACTTGAATTTGGATTTCATAAACTAAAAAATTGTCCTATATTATTCATTATCTTTTAATAGTCTAAATATTTGGGGTTTTCTCTACCTTTGTTGGCGAATAAGTGCAAATCCCCTATATACTAAATGAATAGGAAAAGCTTCACATTTTCCTGCCTAAAAACACCTTTTCTATTTTGATATAATTAACTCTTATTTACTTACCTATTTTGATACAATTTCCTGTCTACAAAGATTTGTCGTATAAAGGATTTGTATCTAAGTTTTGTGATAAAAATTTCTTGACTTTATAAGATAAGTCATAGCTAAAATATACGGAGTATGTTATTAAAAAAAAAATCTTACTCCATTATTAGTCTTCCCATTTATTTTTCTCTTGATCTCCTAGACAATATTTTGACCGCTCTTTTCGACACACTTACATAACTTCTTTTTTGCTTGAAAATGATATTTTGTGAAAGAAAAGAGATTTTAATAAATGGGAAGATATAAAAAAAATGAAGTATAAAATAATATCACTAATTTCGCGTAAAAAAATAAATATATATTCATTAAAATACACATTTCATCTCACTACATAAATCTCTTGATTAATTTTGTTGTTTTAATTTATTTTCTCAAATCAAATAAAATAATGAATTGTCAATTTAGAATTTATAAATAATAAAATAGAACTCTATAAATACCGTGGGTCTACACTAGTGTAGAATCAATAGTATAAACATCAAATTAATATGGGCAGAGTTAATATAAAAATAAATAATTATATATGGTAAATTGAGATTATTGAGGGCAAAGTTTTTCATTTAAGTATTTATAATTTTAAGTTTAAATTCCCTCAAAAAAAATCTTAAGTTAAGTGCAAACTAATTATTGTAAATGGCCATCTAGGGACAACAAACAAAATCTCATTGAAGACGGGCGATATCTGTCACAAGCTTGTGACGGATACCGTTTCCTCTCACAAAATGCTCATTGAGAGGTGAGTGGGAACTGGGAAGCACATGGGAGGTGCCCCACCTTGTCCCCTCTCCCTTTTGTGAGAGGTCACAAGCTTGTGACGGGATTAGCCCGTCACAAGCAAGACTAGCTGGACAACAAAACTGTTGGTTAACGAAATTTCAATTAAATTGTAACATTAAGCATCATCTTTATCGGTGTCTGATATCAAAACAAGTCTCATTCACTAAATAGATCACATGCCTTGAGCAAGAATTTCTTCAATCAACAGTTTAAGTATACCCGTTGCAGGACCAATTTGTTTACAGTAATTAGTTTAATCTAAACTTTAAAATGCCATTAAGAAATTAAAAAAAAATGTTTTAAATGAATTATAGTTTACCTGATATAACACAACTAATGACGAAAATGAGAGCCACTGGTAAATGTTGTCCTGTATGGTAAAAAAAAATACAAAATTACAATCATGCGTTATTTAATAGCTAATGATATACGAAGTACATAATTGATAATTCTGAAATCAAGATTTTTAATTATATGATTTATATGATTATATAATTTTATTAATGGGATGCTCTAATAATCCTTGTTTTTTCATTTCTAGGGTGTAACCTAATTTTTTTTTTAATTATTGCAAGTGGAGAGAGAAAGGGGTACTAATCTAAACTATATCTCCCAGTCTCATATTCATCCACACTATTGTTTCATATACCTTATATAAAAAAGCGCTATGCTGGTCAAACTTATACAAGACTTTGCGTGACCCCTTTCATTTTGCATAACTTGGCAAAGATGGTCAAGATCGTCAAACCTTGCGTAGTATTTTTATGACACTTTTACCCTATCTTACCTTTACAACTTACATCTTATGCCACTATAGCTATAGATGTCAATATTTCATCCTAAGCAATGACAAATGTCATTCATGTAGTATCTTACTTGAGGCCAACAATATATTTCACCTTACCTTTGGTATTTCATTTCAATTATTATTTTTTTCATTTCAATTATAATATGTTTGCTTTTATGCAAGTTGTCCACTTTTTTCTAATTACATTTATTTATCTCACTTAATTATTTGTTCATTTTTTCGACATAATTGATTATCGATATTGTATATTCTCTATGTTTCGATCATTCGTTTAGCTTTGAAGCCTTTGATCATTATCCATAATTAATATGAACAAATTTTTTTATCACCTAAAGTCCTAATAATAGGTGTGTGATTTCCTATTAATTGTATTTGCTTCTTACATCTTTAGTGGTAAGCCATAAGTTATTGTGGCTTGCTTTGCCACATAAGAATTTTCAACAATATTGCTTGTAAGCAGGATACCGCTCCAATGGTGAGCGACATACAATTGTAGATTGACTTGACCCACTTAAAATAATCGACCAATGAAAAGAAAGCTACTCGAAATCAAGCATGTAGCTTGGTAGAGCAGGTGTAGCTTTCAAGCGGGTCGCATTTTTCCTAATCCAATGGTGAGCAACCCGCTTGAATTTTTTATAAAATTGCAAGCAGGTCCTTCTTAGTAACCATTGGAGATGCTCTTATCTTTTGCCCTTTTCGCGTTTAATTGTGATGTCCTTTGGCCTTATTTTATTATTTTGATGGCCTTACTACGGATTTTTGAGTGTAGGTTTTTTTTTACGACCGCATACTCTATTACTCTACTTTGTAATACTATGAGAAACCTTGACAATTAGTAACACCATTATTTTGTTCTGCAACTGAAATGCTTTTGGACTAAAATAAACATATGCATATTCTAAACTATGTATATAGAAATAAACATATGAATATTTGTATATTACAATCACATTCAATATATACGTGCGTAGCACGTACCAAATAACTAGTAAATTAAAAAAAATCTAAATTATGCCATCTTTTTTCTTGTACTAGACTCGTTCAATTTTTTTACTGGTGATCGCAGGTAATGTTTACGTGAGTCCCTTTTTTTTCGTTTTCTTCTTCCATGTTCTATTATTTGCTCTCTAACTGTCATTCTTCATCCCTTTCTTCTTCTTCCTTATTCTTTTTTCTTTATCCCTTTTCTTTTTCTTCTTCTATTTCCCTGTCTATCCACTATTTTTATTCTCCCTAATAGAAATAATTATAATAGTTGAGTCTCAACCATCAATTTAAGGTTTTGATTAAGATCACTCCCCTCCTTAATTTTTATTTTATCCTTTTCCTGTTCCTCTATTCTTGAAATTTATTGAATTTAAATTCAACCTCGTAACTGATTTAAGGGGGGAAATGAATTTTTGAACCCTTTTGCAATTTCGCTGAGGTGTAATCTGTATTGAGGCATGTTTGATATTATACTTTAGGTCACTATAACAGGTTCCGCCCTTGCAATTAGAGGTCGGTACTTGCACATTCTTGTTTATCAGTGCATACATGAGATTCTTAGTTGCATCACACCCAAACTTTTCTTGTACAGATTCTGTAGAGTTTGTGCTTAATCATTATCTTTTCCTTCTATAATTTGGCTTAATCATTATCACAATTTGTGCAAGTGTTTATAAAAAACTGAAGAATTTTGAAAGAAAAATATACTCTATATATTAAGAGCATGTTTGGCCTTATTTTTAAAATATAGTTTCTGTTTTTTTAAAAGTAATTTTAAAAAAAAAAACTGTTTTTTCAAAAAATTAAGGTAGGTTTGATTAAGCTCATAATAAGTGTTTTGTATAATTTCTAGTGTTTGGCCTAATTTACTTGTTTTAGTTTATTTTGAATTCATTTATTGTTGTATAAATATATTTTCCATCAACATATATAGAAATATAGAATCATAGATAAATTAAATAGGTACGGATTATACTATGTTGTAAATTATACTATAAGACCTTTGTATAGTACGACTGCTTAAACAGTCGCCATTTTATGTTAAAAATGACAATGTTTTATTTTTTATAAAGTGACTAATTTTTATTAGTGGTCACTTTTTAACATAAAGAAATGATCACTATTTATCGTAAAATGCTCACTTTGTGTCTCTCGCAGTCTCGCTCCATACGATGGTGGCGCACAATAATTACTGTACTTAGTACAGTATTATTTATTGTGAATCCAATTTATGCATACAAGAATGTGACCTTTTTTTTATGTTTTTTCTTAATCTTTTCATGATACTTGTGATATTTTTTAATTAGTGCCCATTTTTATAATACCAGATTATAAATATGTATTTTATTGCATGGTTTTATAATGTTACCATTAACATAAAAGATTACAAATTTTGTTTATTAACATATTTTGACAAAAATAAAAAAATAATTTACGGTAATGTTACGTCATGCCTTCAAATAATAATTTACCTAAACAAAGTTGAAAGTTTATAGTTGTTGGTTTTGGAAGAAATAGAAATAGAATCATTAATTTGATGATTCTGTTTTTTTTTTTTGGGTGAAAAAGTGGATTTGAGTTTTAGAAAAACTTATTCTATTTTTTAAAAATTGGGTGTTTGGCACAGCTTCTAGTTTTGAGAAACAGAAACACTTTTTTAATCTTGGTCAAACACATACTAAATGGCTTCAAATCCTTAATCATAGACCATGTCTGATGTGATAGAGGAAGATATGAAGGGCACATACAGTATACTGTATTGATCGAGTGTAATCTATTCTAAAATGGGTAAGTGCCTTAAGTTTGTATTTGATTTGTCTTTTTTTATTTGTCAAATTATTTGCAAATACAATGATGAATTTGGGAATGATTTTAAGGGGAAATGAATCAGATTCCTAAATGATTTAAGAGGTTAAAGGGGTTTTCAAATTAGTTAAAGGGAAGAAAGAGGTAAAATAAGTAAAGGGGAAACTTCTAAATACAGGTAACCTTCCAATAGTGCACTGCAAGAAAAATCTGAATTATAATTCATATTTTTCTGAACTAAACAATAGTATGGATTAATACGAGAAGGGAGGCGTTGTAATACTCCGTATTTATAAGTCTTGGGGTACTCTATCGAGTAGTCCTTACTCTGTCGAGTAAGGGTAAGTTGCGAGATAAAATAGTTTCTGACCTGTTGGGTACTCGATCGAGTAGCTGGGGTACTCGATCGAGTAAGGGGGTACTCGATCGAGTACCTTGGGTACTCGATCGAGTGTCCGGTTTTACGGGGAGTTTTCTCGGGTTTTGTTAATTATGCGATTAAGGTATTTAAGCTCCGTCGTCATTGTTTTAAATCACTTTTACAAAACCTAAAACCCTGTTTAAGAGAGAAGGCAACCAGTTCATCTTCCTAATCGCATCCTTAGCAATTCCGGAGTTCGACGGTTGTCATTCTTGTCGTTATTCGTATCGTTGAGTTCCCTGCGTCGAGGGTAAGCTTTTAATATAGTTTTTATAATGTTTTGTTAAGATTGGTTAAACCCTAATTTAGGAATTGGGGGTTTTGGTGTGTAGTTTGTGATGTGTAGTCTTTATGTGCTGTATGATAGGAGGAGAATTCGTAGAGGAGCCGTTTTGATACAAATTGTAGATACCGTCTGCGTGTTGTGCTTTCGGGTAGGATTTCCTACTCGTATTAGTCCCATAAAGGGGATATTGGTGATGTGCTGTAGTTAGTTGTTTGATATGATGATTGTGATTGTGATTGTGATTGTGATTGGTTGTCTATGGCTCTCGAGATGCGTTCTCGGCTGAGTGGGGTCACTTGCGGGAGTGACTTCACGCCCTAGTTTCGCCCTTCGTGGAACCCGCCACGGGAGGGGATGTGCACATTAATGGGACGGGGTTATCGCTCGTACGATGAGCGGGGCTTAGGTGGGAACGGCTGCGGTCCCCCCATGGGGTGGGGTCCGGTGGACGGTCGATTGAGACGATGGGAGTTGGTGGTGTGTGTGTGTGTGTGTGTGACAGTTCAGCTGTCTGTTTATCTTATTGTTGATATATGTATTGAATTGTGTGATTAGTACTGACCCCGTTTAAATGTTTTAAAAACTGTGGTGATCCATTCGGGGGTGGTGAGCAGTTATTGAGCAGGTGTGATATGATGCGTATGGGATAGCCAGGATGAGTCATCACGTGGCGGTTAGAAGTCTTCCGTGTGTCGACGAAGTCTAGTAGCTTTGATAGTTTTAGCTGTAGACCGTATGAGAACCTTGTAATTCCTTTTATTAGTTTTGGTTTGAGCATGTAATCACTTAATCTATAATTACTTTAAAAGTACTTATGATATTCAGTACCTCGGGCAACCGAGATGGTAGTATCCTTATACCTGAGTGGTCCTGATAAGGCACTTGGAGTATGGGGGTGTTACAAATGGTATCAGAGCGACGATTTTGGAACCTGTAACAAATAAACATAATGAACATAGGGAGTCTAATAAAATGAACCTGGTGTATGTGTAATGGGAGCCCCGGCTGATGCTAGGTTTTGGGTGAGTAGGCGCCCTCACTTCAAAATCTTGGCCCCATGATACTTAAGCCAGTCACATGGTATGGGAACGTGGAGTCCGTGTGTATATGTGCGACGTGTATGTTAATTGTGCTGTATATGGTTTGTTGAAAGCATGTTGCATGATAGTTGGTTGACATGTTGGTTGGAATCGTTGGAAAAGTATATGAGAATGATGAATGATATGGTAGAAAAAGAAAGTAGTTCGTATATGATGATGTGTGATGAAGTGGATTTGTAATGTTGTTGTATTAGCAACATGGGAATAGGATTTGTAGTGTATGGGTGTGGTTTGTGTTATGAAAAGTTATGAAAATTTAAAACATGCGGGTAATACATGATTGAAAGTTGAATGTTATATGAGCATGATAGATGGTAATGTTTGGCTTTTTGGTGAGTAGTAACATGAAGAATAGAGGTTCAATGATATGTGTTTTGTATAACGAATTGGATGAAAAGCATGATGGCTGTTTATAACGTGGCACTTAATAACACGAAGTAGATTATTTTGTTAATTGTATGAGGAGTCGCGCAGATTTGAATGCGTAGTTGTAATCATAATGTTGAAATAATAATGAATGCATAGTACGTTGGGATATGTGAGATAACATGCGGGTAGTATTCACGAGTCTGCATGACTCGATCGAGGGGGTTTGAATCGATCGAGTGGGTACTTGTCGTTATTTTGACCAGAATCGTGTTTTTGGGCACTCGATCGAGTACCTCGGGCACTCGATCGAGTATGGGGTCACTCGATCGAGTAGCCTGGCTACTCGGCCGAGTAAGTCAGAGATCAGAAGGTCTGTTTGGGTTCTGGAGTCGGGGCACTCGATCGAGCATGTTGGGCACTCGATCGAGTAGCCTCAGCTCGATCGAGTAGGTTCTGGTACTCGATCGAGTGGGGTTTGTGCAGGTCATATGCGTATTTCGGGTCATATGTTTGTCTTTTGACATTCGTTGCATATTACGTTTAATTTAAAGGTGTTGTATTACTTCCTTATGCATTGTTTTACGTATGTGTTGGTCCTGAAGCGTAAGTTACCCAATCTTATGATGTAAAGAGTGGTACTATGATGAGTATGAGTTCGGTGGGGAGGACATGAGTTATATGTGATTATGATAGATGGTGGAAAAAGAAAAGGAAGATTGGTATAGTTTATTGAGGCATGGCGCATGTTTTGCGAGACGGGATGAGTGATATGATTGTGTGTTGAGTAATGTAAAAATAAGTGAATATAGACAAGGGATGAGGTGAGTATAATGAACGTGAGAATGAAAAGATTGAAAGTAAGAATGCGGACAGTGGCAGCTTGAGGCGTGTAAAGAGTTTTGGAGGGAAATGGTTAGGAGACGTGTGGGTTATGGATTTATGTAGTGAAAGTTCGTTTAAAGGGGTTGAGAAGAGTAATATATAGTGAACTTTGTGGAGGCATGTCGCGAGATGTAATTGTAGACAGTGAGTGAGTTGGGAGGTTTGGTTTATTAAAAGATGAAACTACTGTGTGATTTCCTTGGGTAATTAACGGTATTAAATGAATTCTGATTTCTAGAGATGTAAAAAGGGGGATGCAATTGTTTGAACATTAAACGTTGGTTCTATGGATAGATTAGGGGCAAGTATGAGTGATAGCATAATAAGAGAAGATCCATGGTAAGAAAGAGTGAGATGATGTCGGTAGAAAATAATGGAATTGAGTTTTGGAGCAACGAAGGGGTAACCAGATTTCTAAAGAGTTAGCTAGAAGGAATAAGGAGTTGAACTATCAATGGGTATTATTGAGTGTAAAGAGAAAAGAAGGATGAAAGTAAGTTGAGGAAAATGTTCACCAGAGCTATGTGATATAAAGATGAGAAATCGTCGAAATATGTGATGGTATCACGAGGATGTTAGCTAAAGGTTATATAGGAGTTTCAGGGCAACATGATTGGTAATGAGTTTCGAGGAATTAAGGGAGTAAGAAGTTGGTGGAGTATTGGCACGATACGAGATATTTGGTGGAGAGTTGGATGACAATACAAATAAGATAGCATTGGGAATAATGTTGAGGTAATTTTGTGGATGGGTTTGATGTTCGTTATTTGCAATATTAACCAAAAAAAAAAAAATATAGGAGAAAAACCATGTTATTTTGATATGAGTGTAAGAGATTTTATATACGAGCAGCGGTGGCATTGTGGTGTTATCACTAAGGGCTAAGAGTGATGGAATATTAGAAAGGTAGCAATTCTAAAGAGGTTGATTTGGTAGGGACCTGATTGTTGTGTATGATTGTGAGAGGGTATAAGATGTGGTTAGATGAGGCGGACGCTATTAGTTGAATAGTGAAGGTGTGATTATATTTGGCAGGAAGTGATGGTTGTGCGAATGGGGGAATATGTTATGAGGGGCATATGAGTTAAACTCGGGCGGCAGGTAACCTTTTTCGAGTGGTAACTTACGTGGTCAGGATTGACTAGTTGGTTGTGATTACGGGTCTATGATATGTGTAAATGTTTGTGTGAGGTTCTGACCTCACAAGAAGTGGTATGGTGTGATAATTATAAAGTTGTTTTATGAATGTTCTGTAATATATATGTTGGGCACGGTAATTTAATTTAATGATATCCAAAAAGGTAATAATTTGATTGATTTGACATGGCTAGTTATAATTTTATGTGTATTGATAACACACGTGTATTCCGGGAAATGGTAGAGATGATGTTCATGAGATGCTTATCTGTTTATCCATATAATATGTTGCGTGGTGATTTAATAAGGTGGATTTAAGTAAGTTTTTCTTGTTTGAGAAGTTATGCTGAGTCAGTATTTATGGAATTATATATAGTTGTGATGTCTATCGATGTGGTTGTGGTGCCTCGGGTGGTGATCCGGGCACGATATTTAGTGCTGTGATGCGGGTATTTTCGCACTACGGTGTGGCTGTTGGTGGCGGTGTTGTGATGCCGTCACCGGTTGTGGTGGAGTAGGCGGGATGATTATGATTCGAGTTTGAAAGTACATACCGATTATATATAGATTGTTGTTTTGTTTGATGTTGCTCTCTGCGAGTTTCATTTGTCTTTGATAGACGGTTGTCTTGCTTATTCATGTTTTTTTTACCAGGTTAAGTTGGGAATGAGGTAGAGTATGATGTGAAATAGAGTTGTATATGTTTCGTTGTGGTCATGGGATAGTGATAATCTGTTGATGGGACACGGTTGTGAGAGGTTGTTACGGTAATTTTAATCTTGTTTTCAGATGAGACATCGGTAGACATGGTAATGGAAAATGATTCGTGGAACATGTGTTGTAATGAGCTGAAAGCGGCAGGTAGTTCATAATATTTTGTTGAGACAGTGAGTGTAGGGTGTTGGGGAAATTAGTGTCATGTTAAGTTGTGTATGAATTTTGCGGTAATGAAAGAAAGAACTTGAGGATCTAGTGTGCGTGTACGTAACGAGTGCGGACCGTGAGTTATGCTTCTGGGAGATAAGTGCCTTACGTAAAGAGGTATGTTGTTTGGCAGTAATAATGAAGAGTGGGTATGGTGATTTGCTACGAGTTTATGGTATAGGTTAGGTGCACCGCCGAATGAGTTGAGGATTGGGAAATGTTTATGTATGGGAGCCTTGGATATAAGAATGGTGAGTGTTTGGTTTATAGACGGTTATCTTTGACATGAGGTGGTACAGAGGGTAATGAGATATAGATATGGTTTGGTATTAGTGAGTTACGAGGACGTAACATTTGTCTTAAGAGGAGTAGGATGCGATAAAACAGATTTTGATGGTTGTACATATGGTAATATATTCGGAAGTTGAGTCTTGATGTAGAATAAAAGATCGATTCGTGTTGTGGGTGATTTTATTAAAGGTCATGACCGTGCTTGTAGTAGCGTGATGTTTAGGAGTGTGAGAATATTTCGCTAGTATTGACAGTTGGATGATGAGGTTACGAGTGTGAGTAAACTTCGAGGACGAAGTTCCTTTTAAGGGTGGTAGAATGTAACATCCCGTTTGATGTCTATGAGTGTCTTGGTATTGGATTTGATAGTTGATGATATTATGGAGCTAGCAGCATTAGAGGATGGTAGTTGGTTATGTATGGAGTTGGTGTCGTGAGAGATATATATGTGGTAGATACGATATAGTGAGTCATGTTGGGGAAGTAAACATAGTTGGTGGAGTGGGTGTTAAGAGTTCTTGTTCTATGTTCGGTCGAGTTCTTGAGTCCTTAGCTAAGTTGTTGTGTCTTGGTTGAGTCTGTATGGTTGTTTTTATGTATGGGTTGAACTTCGGGGACGAAGTTCCTTTAAGGAGGGAAGACTGTAATACTCTGTATTTATAAGTCTTAGGGTACTCTATCGAGTAGCCCTTACTCTGTCGAGTAAGGGTAAGTTGCGAGATAAAATAGTTTCTGACCTGTTGGGTACTCGATCGAGTAGCTGGGGTACTCGATCGAGTAAAGGGGTACTCGATCGAGTACCTTGGGTACTCGATCGAGTGTCCGGTTTTACGGGGAGTTTTCTCGGGTTTTGTTAATTATGCGATTAAGGTATTTAAGCTCCGTCGTCATTGTTTTAAATCACTTTTACAAAACCGAAAACCCTGTTTAAGAGAGAAGGCAACCAGTTCATCTTCCTAATCGCATCCTTAGCAATTCCCGGAGTTCAGACGGTCTGTTCTTGTCGTTATTCGTATCGTTGAGTTCCCTGCGTCGAGGGTAAGCTTTTAATATAGTTTTTATAATGTTTTGTTAAGATTGGTTAAACCCTAATTTAGGAATTGGGGGTTTTGGTGTGTAGTTTGTGATGTGTAGTCTTTATGTGCTGTATGATAGGAGGAGAATTCGTAGAGGAGCCGTTTTGATACAGCTGTAGATACCGTCTGCGTGTTGTGCTTTCCAGGTAGGATTTCCTACTCAGTATTAGTCCCATAAAGGGGATATTGGTGATGTGTTGTAGTTAGTTGTTTGATATGATGATTGTGATTGTGATTGTGATTGTGATTGGTTGTCTATGGCTCTCGCGATGCGTTCTCGGCTGAGTGGGGTCACTTGCGGGAGTGACTTCACGCCCTAGTTTCGCCCTTCGTGGAACCCGCCACGGGAGGGGATGTGCACATTAATGGGACAGGGTTATCGCTCGTACGATGAGCGGGGCTTAGGTGGGAACGGCTGCGGTCCCCCACGGGCGTGGTCGGTCCAGTGGACGGTCAAGTATTGAGACGATGGGAGTTGGTGGTGTGTGTGTGTGTGTGTGTGTGTGGTTTCATTTGTCTGTTTATCTTATTGTTGATATATGTATTGAATTGTGTGATTAATCGACCCGTTTAAATGTTTTAAAAACTGTGGTGATCCATTCGGGGTGGTGAGCGGTTATTGAGCGAGTGTGATATGACGCGTATGGGATAGCTGGGATGAGTCATCACGTGGCGTTAGAAGTCTTCTTCGTGTCGACGAAGTCTAGTAGCTTTGATAGTTTTAGCTGTAGACCGTATGAGAACCTTGTAATTCCTTTTATTAGTTTTGGTTTGAGCATGTAATCACTTAATCTATAATTACTTTAAAAGTACGTTTCTTTATTGTCTTATGATATTCAGTACCTCGGGCAACCGAGATGGTAGTATCCTTATACCTGAGTGGTCCTGGTAAGGCACTTGGAGTATGGGGGTGTTACAGGCGTAGTTTGAATTTTTCTAATTAAATAACCCTATATTATACACCCTTCGTAATTATATGATGTTCTCATTTGTTTTAAGTTCAAAATTTACAAACTTTGACAGTAGATATTTAAAAAGTTATGAAAAGTTATGATAAGATATAAAGTTATTTGCATTTGTTGTTGGTGATTGTGATCTCAAGTACATTTAAGTGCATTCGGGTTTTCATGTCAAAATCGATTTGAGCTCAGATTCGATATAATGTGAGTTAGGGGGACAGAAATGCGGAAGACAGAAATGCGGTCATTGTGAGATCTATTGCATTTAAAAAAACTTGTAAAAACTGAGTAAAGGGACACATACTTTATGTGTATATAGTAAATTGGTTCAACCCCGAAAGTACGGAGTCCTAGTGTATCCACACCGGTAGATAAACTATAACGCTCTCAACCTTTTCTCACCGGTAGATAAACTATAACGCTCTCAACCTTTAAGACGGATCCAAATTTCTTGTTATGTCTCTTAAAAATAACTAAGTATGATGCCTATTTATAGCAACAAATTACTTGGCCATCAAGTCACACATACTAGATTAAGTTATTTAAATCATGTCCTTAACAATTAAGGAATGAATAAACCAAGGGCACGTAGACATCTAGAAGATTTGTGAGGTTATTAACAATGCCAACTTGCCAAACTCATCCTAGTACGTGGATTTTGAATTCAAGTTGATCCGTTATGATCTTTCATACACACGTTTTTCCGATATTAACTATATTTCTGTGTTAGCGGGCAATATAAAAATATGTCATCTTGATCATTTAATTTAATTATCTCATAATAAATTAAATGACCTTAAACGTTAAATATCAATTACCGTAAGTGTGTGACCACATAGGTTCATCGCTAAACCGGTAATAATTAATCTCAATAACTATTAATCGAGGTTGGCGTCTAACAACACTCCCCGACGGTCGGATAGCGTGAATACCAATATTCACTATACTTTACTGTACTCGAACCTGGTAAAGGATACTGTATTTATTTCTCTCCATCGTTCCAACTCTGGATATTCCTAGGGTATGGTTTGACTGTCAAACCCCACGAGACGACCACTATACTACATGTCGATCATTATCGGTCAAGAATGACTTTAAGAAACTCCTTTCTTAAAACATTCGCATGCGCTGGCCACGGTCTTTATGTGACCAATAAGATTAATGACAATATAGAGTTCAAACTCATTACCTTGAGTTGACGGATTCCATCTTGACTCACCACTAATTACATAGGTACTTAATTTTACCCAATGACCATTCAACTAGCATTTTTACACACTAGGTGTCCGGTATCTAAGTACAATAAGTAGTCTATTAACTATTATTTTCTTTATCTCATTTATTTTAACTTATTTCAAAGGTTAGGAGTATGCTCTATCAGTTCCTTTCTAAAGAATTATGTTTTATTAAAAAAGAAATTGATAGGGAACGACTTTCGGGAAAGAATAATTTACTATTGGGTTTGCTACTAACGTTTTGCGGTTTTCAAATCGTCACAAATAAATTTAGACTCGCTTAAGAAATCTCAACCGTAGTACATTTGTTAAAGATGGTCCTTTTCAAAACATAGCAACAATGGTATACAAAAAATTATCATCCTTCAATTACATAGGTTTGACAGATGGGATATGTATGCGGTATATGTATAATAAATTATTAATTTATAGTGCCCTCATATCCGTGTTTTTTTTTTATTTTAGTTTCAACAAGTTTGATGTGTGATATTTATGGCATTCTAACCACGAAAATCAAGATTCAAGAGCGCCGTTGTATATGCCAATAGAATAGCCTGCCACTCGCTTTGATCTTTTTATTTTATCATAGACATTAACTAAGGTCGATATAAATAGAAAAATGTAGCGTCAATAAAGAACATGACCAAGAAAAAAACCACCAGAAATAATGTACAAAACAGTAAAAATAAATAAATTTGGATATGGTCTAAAGAAAACAGTGATAGAAAGTTCTAAAATTTTCACATTGTCGAGTTAAACAAACTAAATATAAAAACTGACCATGGTAATTCTAACTTAGTTCATAAAGTTCAATCTATTTCAATTTTAGGCAAAATCTTAAAACATCACTATGTATTAACTTTATTTTTTTTTGCAAATATACTAATAAAAGATACAAACAGGCCGTGCGAAGCACGGGATACTATCTAGTTAATAAATATTTTTGAAATATTATGTTTAGATCAATAGATATTTGATCGGTTATTTAATAATGATACCTAACTATTTAGTAATGATTGTTTTAACATGTTAATTGTAATAATCCGTATTTTAGGGTTAGGTACTCGGTCGAGTATGAGGGTGTACTCGACCGAGTGGAGTGTAATCGGGTGAGTGGGGGTTGTTCGAGTGAGTTGGGATTTTGACCAGCTTCGTAGTGTGAGTACTCGGCCGAGTAATGGCCACTCGGTCGAGTAGGTCAGTGTTACTCGACCGAGTGGACCGGTCTGATTATATCCGTCGGTTCATTTATTCGTGTTTAGAAAAGGAATTAGTATATAAGTGTGTTAATCAGTTTCTTGAACATCCTTAAACACTACACACATTTATAAACTTCTCCCGATCACTTATCTACTCCTTTAATCATCCTTGTGAGAGATTTGTGGCGATTGTCGGATTAGGGCTTCAACCTTCATCTTAATTTACATTCCTTTGCGTAAGTTTTAAATTAAGTATGTTTAATCAGTTTTCTTTTGAGACTAACTCTAAGTCTTGGGATTTGGGAGAATTGTTATTATATATAGGGGTATTGAATAGAAGTTATAGGGATTATATGCACGCGATTATTGTGTGTAGGTGACTGTTTATATAGAAGATTGGTATTGAATTGATATTGATTGCGCGTGGTATTGCTAAAAGGTAAGGTTTCCCTACTCAGTACGGTTGTATGATTAATTGTGAGACAGAATAGTATTGTGTTTATATGATTATTGTGATCATCATTATTGTGATTATAATTGTGGTTATTAATGTGGTTGTTATTCTGGTGGTTATTGTGATGGAGATGGAGGTGGTGATGGTGGTTATGATTATGAAGCAATGTCGGGAGATTGACTTCATCTCCTTATCGCTCCTTGTGACTTGTTAAAGATATGAATGATAGACTTTGTATGGAAAACGTAATAGTTGAATTGATTTTCTGAACTTGTGTTTACATGGGCTTTATTCTATGCTATTTATACAATGTAAAGAATAAGGTATTTACGGTAGAAGATAATTTACATCGCTAATTACGGAAGACAAATAATGTACTGCCTTATTGGGAAGCAGAGCCAACGGCTCTTATGGAGCTGCCCAACGACTCTTATGGAGCTGCCTTCAACGGCTCATTAATACCCCCCGCAAGTTGGAGTGTGAGGAGTCGAAACACCCAACTTGGAGAGAAGGTCTTCAAATGATTCCCGTCCAAGAGCTTTGGTAAAAATATCCGCAAGTTGGGACTTAGTGTGGACATAGCTAGGGGCTATGACGCCGTTTTGTATTTCATCGCGGATAAAGTGACAATCAATCTCGATGTGTTTGGTACGCTCGTGGAAAACCGGATTGCGTGCAATGTAAATGGCGGATTGGTTGTCGCACTTGAGTTGAATAGGTTTGTCGTGTTGTATGCCAAGAGATTGAAGGAGACCTTTGAGCCATTTAAGTTCACGAACGGTAAAGGCCATGGCACGATACTCGGATTCGGCAGAGGACAAGGACACCGTGACTTGTTTCTTGGTTTTCCAAGAAATCGGGGAAGAGCCCAAGAAGACAAGATAAGCAGAAAGAGACCGGCGGCTGGTGGGGCAAGTAGCATGGTCGACATCACAATAGGCGTTGAGCCGTAAGTCACTGTCGGAGCGTAGGAGAATGCCTTTCCCGGGTGATTTCTTTAGATATTGAGCAACTTTGAGAGCGGCTTTCCAATGATCTTCGGTAGGAGCATGCATAAATTGAGCAAGAATATGTACCGAGTATGTGAGCTCTGGCCGGGTAATTATTAGATAAACGAGACGACCGACGAGACGACGGTAGGATTGTGGGTCACTCATGAGCTCGGCCGTGGAAAGGGCGAGCTTGTGATTCTGTTCCATTGGTGTAAAGGCCGGTTTGGTGCCGAGAAGGCCCGTCTCGGTCAAGATATCTAGAGCGTACTTGCGTTGGGAAAGAAAAATTCAGGAGTTGTTGCGAGCGATCTCAAGACCAAGGAAGTATTTAAGCACTCCCAAGTCTTTCATATAAAAGCATTGGCTCAAGTATTGCTTGAATTGTGCAATAAAGTCGGGGTTGTTCCCGCAAATTACCAAATCATCCACGTATACCAGGATGTGTACCTCGGTGTTGGGACGAGAGATAGAAAATAAAGAATGATCATAGGGGCATTGTTTGAAACCAAACTTTAGGAGAGCGGAAGCGAGTTTAGCGTACCAACAACGAGGAGCTTGACGGAGTCCGTAGAGTGACTTTCTTAAACGACAAACCTTGCCGGCCGTGGATGGATGAAAATCGGGTGGAGGTGTCATATAAACTTCTTCGTCGAGGTCACCGTGGAGAAAAGCATTGTGAGCGTCCATTTGATGGAGGACCCACTTTTTAGCAGCAGCAATAGCAAGCAAGGTGCGAACGGTGACATGTTTTATTGTAGGAGCAAAGGTCTCGTTGTAATCCACGCCCTCAACTTGTCGATTACCCATAACAACGAGACGGGCTTTATATCGTTCAATGGATCCATCGGCATTATATTTTATTTTGTAGACCCATTTACAATCGATGGCCTTCTTATGCGGTGGTAGAGTTTCGAGAGTCCAAGTATTGTTTTTTTCAAGAGCATCGAGTTCGACTTTCATGGCGTCACGCCATTCTTTGACCTGCACGGCATCTTTAAAAAAACTAGGCTCGTGGTTTTTAGTCACGGCCGTCAACAAAACTTTATGGTTAGGGGAAAATTTGTCATAATTTAAATAGTGAGAAAGAGGGTAGGTGGTACCTGAAGACGATGTGGAGGCCACGAGAGAATTTAACGAGGGGCATGGTTGGGAAAGGACAAAGTCTTTTAAGTTGGAATTTGGTATCTTGATCCGATGACCGCGGCCCTTGGGTGGAGAGGTAGAAGTAAATGAGACAGACGGGTCGTCGGTGGTGGTGGTGGTACCGGTTGTGGTAGGGGTGGAGAAGGCGTAGAGGTGGTCGTGGCTGAGGTTGTAGGTGAGATGGGAACAGTTAGAGCCGGGGATGGTGAGACGGGTGTTTGAGTAGTGATAATTATGGGTTGCTCGATAGATGTGAGAGAATCGGCCAAGAAGGATGAGCTAGTGTCGAGGTCATGAAGATTAAGGCTTTTAAAGGGAAATTCGTTTTCAATAAAAATAACGTCGCGTGAGTCAAAAGAAGAACCGGTGTCCAAGTCATAAAGGCGCCACTCTTTCTTGCCAAACGGATAACCAATAAAAATGCATTTGCGACTTTTGGAAGCAAATTTATCATGAGAGCGATTTAAATGTCTAGCGTAAGCAAGGCATCCAAAAGTACGTATATTTTCAAAAGGTGGGGGTTTATTAAAAATCATCTCATAAGGTGTTTTGCCATGTAGAAGAGGTGTGGGAGTACGGTTTATGAGATAAACCGCACTCAAAACACATTCTCCCCAAAAGTATAACGGTAAACTTGCCTGAAAAAGAAGGGCGCGTGCGACATTTAAGATATGACGATGTTTGCGTTCCACCCGTCCATTTTGTTGGGGGGTGTCAACGTTAGATGATTGAAAAATAATTCCATTTTCGGTGAAGAAAGGGATAAGAGGTCGAAATTCGGTACTATTGTCGGTGCGTAAAATTTTTATTTTCTTTTCGAATTGTCGTTCTATCATAGTAAAAAAATTTAACAAAGTTTGTTTAGTGTCACTCTTCTGACGTAAAAGATAGACCCATGTGGATCGAGAAAAATCGTCAACAATTGTAAGAAAATATTTAGACCCACATGATGCATTTTCGGAATAAGGACCCTAAATATCTCAATGAATAAGATCAAAAGATGAAATAGCATGACTTGAACTTAAATGAAATTGTTCGCGAGTTTGTTTCGCGCATAAACAAATGTCACATGTTTTGCTATGAAAATTATCCGATGTTTGAGAGACTTTATTTAAGAAAGGTAAAAAACGTGAAATATTTGAAGAGGGGTGACCCAACCTTCGGTGCCATAGTTCAACATAATTAATTGTCCCAGCTAGACAGGCTTGAGCTTTATCTTTTCGGACACCTGTGAGGTAATAAAGCCCCTCGTGTTGTTCACTCGCGCCAATCACCGTCTTCGAGATATGGTCCTGAATTAGACACAGATTATGAGAAAATTGAATTGTAAGACTCGTGTCTTTTAAGAGGCTTGACACGGAAAGTAAATTACAGTGTAAATTTGCAGCATATAAAACATCTCTTAAAATAAGACGAGATGAAAGATGGACGTCGCCACTTTGTGTAGCATAGTAAGGTCTCCGTTTGGCAACCCAACAGATAATGGCGTAATATTTTTAATATTGGAAAAATGGGAAAGACATCCCGACATGTGATGGGATGCTCCGGTGTCAATTATCCAAGAAAAAGAAGAGATATTACCATTTAAGCGATCAGTGGAAGCCTCGGATTTGCGTGCGTGCCAGAGAGCACTTATTTCCTCCAATTCTTGTGGAGACAACAGATTAAAATCAACCTTGTCGAAACTGGCCAGAGGATTTCGAGAACAACCTTCTCCCGCACTAGAAACAACACCCTTACCCGAGACCATGTGAGCCTTAGGGACAGAGACAGAGGACGAAGCAGGAGGACCCTTCGGGGCAGAAACAGAGGATGCGGTTTTACCGCGGGGATCGGGGACGAAAACTGCATTGGTCAAGTCAGTGGCATTTGGGGCAAGGTAAATGCAGTTACGGAGGGATCACCCCACCATTCGGGAAAATTACCCGTAACTTGATAGCAATACTGTAAACTATGGCCAGATTTTTGACAAGCTATGCAAAAATATTTTGAGGGTTCAGAATTACGACGATTATCACGCCCCCCTCCCCCTGACTGTCGTTGACCGTGAGTGACACGGGTTGCAAATGCCATAGGAACAGGAGTGGGTTCGGTTTTGTGCAGCGATAATTGTCTAACCCCTTCATCTTGCAAGAGACGATTGTAAACAAGGTCTAAAGAAGGAAGAGGGTTAATACCGATGATTTGAGAACGAGTGTTTGCAAACCTGTCATCGAGTCCAATGAGAAAATCACGAACTCGTTTCTTCTCCCGTCTATTGTTAATGATAGTAAGCCAATCACAGTTGCATGGATTACAGGAGCAAGACGGAAGGGCATCAAGTTCTGAGATGCTATTCCAGAGAGCCGGCATCCGACCATAGTATGCAACGAGAGACTCAGTCGGACCTTGACGGCACGCTAATAGATCGGCCTGCAATTGATAGATTCGGGATTCGTTAATTTGACTAAAACGATTTTTTATATCTAACCAAACTTGTTTTGCCTCAGGACGGAGAGCTATTTGATTGCGTAGACTGCCTTCAATGGTGTTAAAAATCCACATAGTAACTAGTGCATTAGCGGATTGCCATGTCTCGAAGTTGTCCGCTGTGGTGGCAGGTTTGGTAATCGATCCGTCAATATATCCAAGCTTTCCTTTAGCCATGAGTGATAAATGAAAGGAACGGGACCATTCATCATAATTGTTTCCGTTGAAGACAATCAGGGTGATACTGTGCCCCGTATGTTCAACGTGAACCATAGTGTAAGATGGAGTTTGTGGAGTTGGGACGACCTCAGTATTTGTCATGATATTGCGATTTGATAGACAAGAAAAGATGAAGACGGCAGATTATAGAAAAAAAAAATCGAAACCTAGCTCTGATACCATGTTAAAGATATGAATGATAGACTTTGTATGGAAAACGTAATAGTTGAATTGATTTTCTGAACTTGTGTTTACATGGGCTTTATTATATGCTATTTATACAATGTAAAGAATAAGGTATTTAAGGTAGAAGATAATTTACATCGCTAATTACGGAAGGCAAATAATGTATTGCCTTATTGGGAAGCTGCCTTCAACGGCTCGTTAATATGACTCCCGTCACCTCGAGAATGTGCACATTAAGGATGATTTGGGTAATTCACTGCGGTGAGGAGGCTTTTGATGTTCATTGATGTGGTCTGACATCGGCAGGAGTTGGTTACTTGTTACGATGAGAACCAGAGCTACTCGTTGCGATGAGAGCCATTTGGTGTTCCGCGCTGCGGTTCTGACACAGGTTACTATGGAGTTATGGATATTGAAGATTGGAGTGGACTTGTGTGTGTGGAGTAGTGTATGTGTTTGTATTCCTTATTATGATTGATTGTATAAATGTTACTGACCTTGTATGTTTTCCAAAACTGTGGTGAATCATTTGATATTTTCGGCAAATGGGGAGCAATGAGTTCTAGCAGGTGTTGATTTAGTATAGCTTGTGTATGTAGGATGGATGGGCAGCGGAGGAGAGATTCACTATTGTAGCTTCCGCTGAGTTTGAGATGACATTTGTTTTACATTTCATCAGTTGTATTTGGAGTTTTGGATTGATTGTAACCTTACTTTATTTTCGTTTCTAATATGTAACTTTAAATGTTTCTTTATGGTCTATTTGATATGTACTACCTCACGCAGCCGAGATGGTAACGCCCTTATTTGCTAGGTAGGTCATACTAAAGGCTCCCTTGTAAATGGGGTGGTACAATCTGATGTAGAACTAAGTCGATTTTAAGTGTTGATTTAGAGATTTAAAAGTTGCAGCGGAATTTGCTGTATATGATGTAAAATAATATATAATGGTAAAGAGACATGGTCAAAGTATTACCTAAAAGATCGCGAATAATCAAAGAGGAACATAGTGGGAGTACCTGACTTTTGGTTTGGCTTCACATTTTCATCAGTTCCATTGTTGTAGAAGCATGCAAAGTCCAAATCATATGACCCACACATACCACCCGAATTATTACATTTGATACATTCGGATGAATACTCATATCTGACCTCAAACCCCTGCTTTAAGACTTCTTTAAATGAATTCATTTGTCCTTGATTATAAAGATCCAACTGATCCTTAAGAACTGGGAACTCAAATGAGCTACAAGATGCATATTCCTTTGTAGCTGACATGTTATGCACGTAATAAGCTTCATAATCGGTTGGAAACCCGAGGCATGGAATTGGGTCATGAAGATTACTTACTGAAATGTCTGTTGGGCAATTATAGACAAAGTTAATGCTCACATCATTTGAGGTGAAGTTGAACAACTCACTATACTCCTTACGGATGGTTTTGCAAATAATGTTTTCATACTCGCGGAGCTCAAGGGTAATGTCGAGGGGATTCAATTTCATGTTGAGTACATCATAGGTCGCGTTTATTTCTTGATCGATAATTAGTTGGACTTGATCACCTCTGTTACTGGCAAGACATTGGAGCTGCAAGGACGGGTGGCCACAATATTTCGGCCTCCCGGCCCCCCAAAATGGGTACCCGACATTTGAAATATTGTTTCCACATGAAAATAATGTAGAACAAGTTTCGTAACTGTTATCAACACTAATTGATGTAGGCAATATAAGAAGAATGATGGAAACAGCAAAGAAATTAGTAAGAGTTAACATTTAGAAATCCCCAAAATATAGTATAATATCAGTAATATAAAAAGGGGTTTCTTCTTGTGGAATTTCAGATGATGTTATTTTTGTATTGTTCTACTCCGTATGTCTTACTTCTTAGATTGTGGAACGAGTCTACGTTGACTCCATTAGAATTGCTTGGAGTCTTTGGAAGACTTGATGAAAGTGACACTGCTATTTTTTCTCTAAAGTTGCTTGGAGTCTTTGGAAGACTTCATCAAAGTCGATTCAAACCTTATCGCCTATAGTACATAACTTGTCCGATCATTGCTTAGATCTTACTCCGTATTAAGTTTCATTGTGATCATAAATGCATACACAGGCGTGTATTAGGGAGATAATAACAAAAAACAAAATCATGTAGGTCTTTTGTCATGCCGTATAGTATCGGACTATCGGAAAAAGTGTTGTATTAGCCCTTAACTACACAAGGTAATACAGAATTAACCCAATCAATCTGAAGCTTGTTGATCTCGAACACAGTTCATTAACAATAAAAGACTCGGCAATGACACCTAAAACATATTTGAACCGAAAATGATCCAGCCTGAATAAAACATAACCGGAATGACTAATGGTTATAAGACAGAAGAGAAAAATGTCGGATTTTTTTTTTTTTTTTGACAAAGGGAACAAGAGTGTTTTACTCGGAAACAGTCTCTTTGTTTTGCTAACACAAAGGTAAGACCGCATACATCCTACCCCCATAGAGTCAATTTCTTTTTTCTAGCATTGATATAGTACTGGTCTCGTTAGAGATATAAACTGGTTAGTCCAAAGTGTAATATCTTTGGGCAGAACTCTTCATCTAGTAGAATGTTGTGTGGTTTGATGTCAAAGTGCAAAATCCGAGCATTACAGCCTAGGTGCAAGTAGACAAGCCCTCTTCCAATTCCCAAACTTCTCTGTTATGAAGATCTTACTATTTTTTTGTCACCAGAAACTTAGTTGAGTGATAAGCTTGATATTTATTTGGAGACGCAGAGCATGGAACGTAGCCATGAAGGTTACATGAAGATGTGTTTCTTGAGATCGGGAAATTGTAGCCTGAAAGATCATGGTCTCGACACTTGGGGCTCAACTTGAACACCTCAATAAATTTCCTGCTGTAAAAAGTACAAGAAATATCCGTAAGCTTTTGGCGCTCAAGGGTAATGTAAAGGTGAGCAATTTTCATGTTACCAATATTGTAAGGCGCGTTTTCTTCTCGGCTGATAACCAGATTAATGTGGTCTTTAGAATACATCTTTCATCATCTTACCCGATCCCATGGTTAGGCCAAGGTTCAACCCCAAGCTTACAGGTTTATAAGTCAAAATTGCATTAGATGACTAAAGATATGTACTTTTCTTAATTAGAAGAAGTTGCAGGATTAGGAATTTAGGATACTCACTGATTATTCTTCCTCTAAGCCCTATATAAGACAGTTCGACGCCTTTGATTGTACGAGTCAGTAGCAGCAGTTTCTGACATTCTGCTCCATTACTATTTCCGAAGGAATCTACATGATCCAGCAACAAACTTCTACATCCAGGATTTTCTATCATCTGGGAAAGCATGGGTACTGCAATCTGAAGTCGGGCCATTTGTATCGAGTGATTTGTGGCTACCTTAATAAACCTGCAAAAAATATCTATATTCAGTAATTTCAATCATCTGCTACGTCGTTTCAAATAAAAAGAGAGAAGACAGCAAAAGGAAGCTGAATTTTGTAAAAGAACCTGAATTCTCGTCTTCATCGGCCCCAATGCCTGATGTTACCTTTGGATAGAAATATCAGATTAGAAGGAGTACTATTCAGTATTCACCACATGTAAAAAGACAATCAATCAGTACAACCCAATTTCACTTTCCCAAGAATCAAAATATTAAACTTTCACACAACAATACTAGTAAACTAACAATGATTCAGCAAAGGTTCAATCTGCATATAAGGTCATTTTTCTTAGAAGCAATTGCAGGATTATGCCTGCTCTAAAGAAGATAGCTTGACGTATCTCGGTATCTGGTGGAATTGGGATCCGGGGCGTATCTTACACATGCAATAATAATTTGGAATCATTTATCATACTGAGTATGTATCAGTGTCAGCGTGTAGAGGGAGAACCCTAAGAAAAAAAAAAAAAAAAACAATTAACTGACAAAGCAAAATGAAAATTTCAATACTGAAAGGCTTGAAGTTAAAATCCGAGCCCAAGTCTAAACCACAAACAGCTTTTCTTCATTGTTTCTTCGGCAATAACTATGATTTTTCAAATAATTCGAAATATACAATTTCATAAATGGGACAATTGACATTCTTGAGTCCCGTAATCTTCGTATAATACAGGCAGATACCAATAAGAAACATGAAGTTTCGCTCACTCTCAGTCTCTCAGTCACTTGTTTCTGTCAGAGTTTCGAAAGTATCTAAGGCCAATCTATGAAGCAATGAGAGATTCCTCTTGGGAGGTTCTATGGACTCGAGGCACCCTTGTAGCATATCTACCACCTGACTCATTGATGGATAAGTCTGAATGCACCATAACCTCACTAAAATCATCTTTCTTTGTACCGCCTTTTCTTCATCATTCGAAGTACCTTCAAATGGAGATTCGTTCTCATGTTCAAGTCGGTCGTATATCCACTGTGGAAAATATACATCACTGCTTCTTTGCTGATTAGCTGACATGTTTTTCCGACCGCAAACCATATCTAAAACCATCATCCCGAAGCTATAGACACCTGATTTGTGAGAAACTCCGCCAACAGTCCTACAAATGACTTCAGGAGCTATATAACCTATAGTCCCTCTTGCTTCTAGCATTGATATGGTTTTGTCTTGTATCGGACATAACATTGCTAGCCCAAAATCCGATATCTTAGGGCGGAACTCTTCATCTAGTAAAATATTGTGAGGCTTGATGTCAAAGTGTTTGATCGAAGATTTTGACCTAATTTTGAACGACGAATTTTACTTTGATCGAGAAGATAATCGAAAATGATCAAAAGATTGATCAAAATCGAGAGAAATATTGATTGAAATAACAAAGAACTTGACCTAATTTGATTGAAAAATTGACCTAAAAATGATCGAAATTGAATCAAAAATCTGAATTTGCAGCGGAATTAGCGATTTGAAGAAACAATTTTGCTAGAACACAGGATCGTTGACAATGATACCATGTAGAATTTCTTCAAACTATACTCCATTAATGGAGAGAAAACAAGTAGTAGAAGAATTTAGAGAAACGGTTGAACAACAATGTAAATAAAAGAGAATTAATTTCCTTGATTATGTTCTGTTAACTTACAACAAATGAATGAATTGATGAGATGAACTGTACTAACAACCATCAAACAAACTAAAGCAGTAACAACCTTCAAACAAACTAAAGCAGTTTGTTATAGGTAAGCTGAGCTGTTGATGAGTCAGATGACAGCAAGCAATGAGCTGGGAATAATATCTCAACAAGTACCATATGCCCTCATAAAAAATTACCATACCAATCCCAGGGACCTGATACTCTAAGGCACTTGCATATGACAGTGCAACAGGAGACTGGATACATGAAACTTCATCCAACGTGGCTGACCCGTTTGCCTACCTGCCTGGTCTAGAGACCTTCATAGACTCCTCCGTGATCATTTAACGAGTAGTTCAATTTCTTTTTTCTAGCATTGCTATAGTACTGGTCTTATTAGAGATATATAACCTGGTTAGCCCAAAGTGTAATATCTTTGGGCAGAAGTCTTCGTCTAGTAAAATGTTGTGTGGCTTGATGTCAAAGTGCAAAATCCGAGCATTACGGCTTAAGTGCAAGGAGACAAGCCATTATAGTTTACTCGTGTTGGATATTCACCATCAATCATTCAGATACATTATGATTTACTCAAAAATCCATTCAGATTAACAGTTGCATTAAATGGCTACTTGACATTTTTATAGTCACATATTATGTGTATAATACACGAAGATATCGGCTTTCTGTCTTTCTCAATCACTGATTTCAGTGAAAGTTCCAGAAGTATCTAAGACCAATCTTGGAGGAGAAGAGAAATTTCGCTTAGGCGGCATATCTATCGATTCAAGGCACCCATGTAGCATATCCACCACACGACTCATTGATGGACGATCTGTTGGATAAGTCTGAATGCACCATAAGCTTACCAAAATCATCTTTCTCTGTACGACCTTTTCTTCAGCATTTGTAGTTCCTTCAAATGGAGATTCGCTCTCAACTTCAAGTCGGTCATATATCCACTGCGGAAAATACACTTGACTGCTTCTTTGCTGATCAGCTGACAAATTTTTACGGCCACAAACCATATCCAAAACCATCATTCCGAAGCTATAAACATCGGATTTATGGGAAACTCCACCAATAGTCCTACAAAAAACTTCAGGAGCTATATAACCTATAGTCCCTCTCGCTTCCATCATTGATATGGTACTTACTTGTAAGGGACATAGTCTGGCAAGCCCAAAGTCCGAAATCTTTGGGCAGAACTTTTCATCCAATAGAATATTGTGAGGCTTAATATCAAAGTGCAAAATCCGAGCGTTACAATCTCGGTGTAGGTAGTCAAGTCCTTTTGCGATACCTATGGCGATATTAAATAGTGTATTCCATGGTAAGGATTGATTGCTAGCACTTGCACCATGAAATGTAAACTTTTCAAGAGACCCATTTGGCAAATATTCATATATCAGGGCTCTTTTGTTACCCTCAAAACAAAATCCTAAAAGAGCAACAATATTAACGTGATTAGTTCTACTGATGCTAGCTACCTCATTGAGAAAGTCCTCCCCGTCTCCCTTGGATTGTTTCAACACCTTCACTGCGATAAGACGACCGCTCAATAGTTTGCCTTTGTACACAATAGCATAACCACCTTCACCAAGTTTGTCTTTAAAACCGTTTGTCATTTTCTTTATATTCGCATATGTGTGCCTTGTTAAAGCCAGGGAACCATAAATTTGTAAGAAGGTATCCACATTTGGGCACTTTGTTGCCTTTGACTTCCAGAAAATGCTAAATGTTATAGTTGATCTTCGTCTTCTGAGACAACAAAGCATAAACGTGTCCGCTGCAAAAAAGGCTGCAGGAAGAAGGAATAATTAGAGGAGGAAATGAATCTTTAAATTAACAAACAGTTTCTACACGCTCTTAATTAAACTTTGTAAAATTGGCCTTAACAATTCCAATTTTTGATCTCTCTCATGTTTAATCTCAATTTGTTTCTATATAGTCACACTAATTTCAACTTTTCAGCATATAATTTGCCATCTTCTCTCATACAGCAAACTAATTTCATGGTCTTGTCCTTCATCAAATTGAATTCGGATTTTCGTATACTAACACAAATGTAGAATCAATAATATAAAAGTTACGAGTACATTAATATGGGCGAAAATATATATATATATATATATATATATATATATATATATATATATATATATATATATATATATATATATATATAAATAAAGAGTAAATTAGATATTACTCCCTTATGAAACACGTTTTGCTAAAATAACTCCCTTTTAAAACAAAATGCTAAAATTACTCTCTTAACTTCAAGTCACGCAAGAATTTGCTCCCAAATCCCAACTCAGGTGAAATATTCCGGTTCTTTTTTTTTTTTTTTTTCGCCTTTTGTCTATTTTCATGACCATTTTTCCCCTTTAATCTCTTCACCTTATGTTATATTCCTTTCTTTTGCTCAAATTACTCCATATTCATCTATATTCCTAGTTCCCGGGCTGCATCAAAATTGTTGGTGGCTTCTTGAAGCTCAGTATAAGAAAAGACTGGTATACCATGTAATGTGTTCCCTGTTTCGAGGTCAGATGTGACAGGATCTCTAGAAAGTATCCTTGACAGAAATCTTTGGTGAACGGGACTGAGTTTGAAGTAACAAAGAGACACCAATATTGAGGCCTAAAAGCAAAAGTACGCCCCGGAATGCCCGAAAAAGTAAAATCAACCAGGTATTTTACATTATTTTCTCGGTCAAAGACAGAAACTATGTATAAAATTCATTGTGATCTCGAAGCATTGTCGATAACCTCGTACCTATTCCGAGAATGAGCTTCCAATTTCCTGCAGATGGGATTGAAACAATTAGATGGACGAGTGATATGACGAAAATGTGTGCAGTGATTTAGGCTTTAATATTTGTGCAATACCCATTAAATGAAATACAATAAATAGCAACAACACTAACATAGATCCTCAACAGGTCCCGCAAGTGACGGGGTTGGGGAGTAATGTTGTCAGACAACGACACAACGTAGCTCTACACTGTAAAATTCTTCATTTTGGAAGCAGTTTATAAAACAATACTTGTACATTTAAGGGAATAAATACTGCGGAGTAATATATGTTGGGTTCCTTATGTTGATGATAACATGCCCATTTGATTTGTGTATTCTTAGTTTACCTTTTCAGGATTAATGATGTAATCAAGCTTGGATTAAGAAGTGTTGAAGTTGTTAATCATCCCATTGTATTTAGTCAAGTGTCATCTAATGTACAAGTGAGAAAGTAGAGTATATTAGAGTAATAGAAACAGTCCAGACGACTGTTGCTTTCACACGCAAACAGCTGTTTGGATTATGCCACAACTCGTAAAAACTTGAAGATCCTTTTTATCTTTCAAAAGCTTTCACGTGATTCATTTTTCAAAGATGAATATCAGATTTTATTAAGGAGGTAGTATTCTCTAAAGAGTGGTTTGAATTATTTCAAAATGTTTCCTCTTTATGCAAATTCAATCCTTTGGTCTTTAAGAAAGAAGAAATGCTTTTTGCCATATTTGTGTTAACTTGTCATCATGTGACTTGTCTCACATCCTTTGTTTTCTGATTTTGCATGAGCATTTAAGGTTATCTTTCAAACCTTCTTTCTCTTTTCTTTCCTTTGCAAAAGACCCCTCTTTGGTGCAAGTTTTGGGTGGTTGTAAATGGTCTTCACATGTGAGGTCTTTGACCCTTCAAAACCCTAGCAACCCCTTCACTCACCTCCTCTATATAAACCGTGCTCCTCCTCATTAAATCCCCAAGACTTTTCTGAATTAATTCTTCCAACTTTGCAAATCATTTTCAAAGCTTTAAAATTGTGTTTGTTTGCAAAATCCTTTAAAAGTCTTCAAGTGTCTTTCAGTTTCTACAGTCGTGGCTACTGTTGCTTTTCTATACTAAACTCTCTTGCTTAAAAGTGTTGATCTTGTAAAAGTTGTCCACCTCTATTCTTTGTTAAGAATGTGTTAGTGGAAACTTGATCCTTTACATTTTAAGTGTGTTAGTAGAGTTTAGGACGGAGTAGTCCTTATCTCTTGACAACCGGAGTAGGTTGTGAGTTGGCAACCGGAGTAGGTTGCGAGTTGTTGAGTTCTAGGACGGAGTAGTCCTTTAACTCTTGGCAATCGGAGTAGATTGCGAGTTAGCTTGTCATAAGAACGGAGTAGTTCTTGTACTAGCTTTGCAACCGGAGTAGGTTGGCGTCTTTTATTACAAGGGTCTTTTAGTTGTCGGAGTAGATCACTAAAGGAAAGTAATAAAAAGGTAGATTGGACGTAGGCACTTTAGTATTTGCCGAACCAATTCAAAAACTCGTGTTCATTGTTTATCACTTTAATTCCGCTGCCTTTTTACTTTGTTTGTTTGTATTGTTTCGCTTAACCTTAGAAGCAACAGTTCATCATACTGTCGCATTTGGTCTACAGTAATATTCCACAAACTGAGACAAATAGATACAGTCAGAACGATTGTTGCTTTCATACTTCAGCAAACATTCATCGTGATACTTGTTCAATCTTTCAATATTATTCAAAGTATCCTTCAATCTCTTTTGTTTACTTAACTTACTTTAATCCAATAAAGTTGAAGTTAAAATTTTTAAAAGAGTACCTAATTCACCCCCTCCCCCTCTTAGGTACTTGAATCCATAAACTCAACAATATACTTACTTGACTTTCGGTAGAAGCACACAAAATCCGAATGATCAGACGACCCACAAGTACCGCCCCAACTCGTACAATTGATAGAGTCGGATGAATACTTATATCTGACCTCAAACCCATGCTTTAAGACTCGAGTAAATGCTCCCAGTTTTCCTTGATTATAAAGATCCAACTGATCCTTAAGAACTGGGAACTCAAATGAGCTACAAGATGCATATTCCTTTATAGCTGACATGTTATGCACGTAATAAGCTTCATAATTATGGGTTGGAAATCCGAAGCATGGAACTGGGTCATGAAGATTACCCATGGACAAGTGTTTTGGGCAATTGTAGATTAAGGTAATGCTCTCATCATTTGAGGTGAAGTTGAAGAACTCACTATACTCCTTACTAAATGTTGTGCAAGTAATGCCTTCATACCCACGGAGGACAAGGGTAATGTTACGGTGGTCAAGTTTCATGCTGATAACATCATAGATTGCGTGTTTGTCTTGATTGATAACTAGTTGGACTTGATCTCCCATATCACTGGCAAGGCATTGGAGCTGCAAGGACGGGTGGCCACAATATTTCGGCCTCTCGCCCCCCCAAAATGGATACCCAACATCAGAAACAATTTTTCCACATGAAAATAATGCAGAAGAACAAGCCTCGTAGCTGTTATCAACACTAATTGATGTAGGCAATACAAGCAGAATAACGGAAATAACAAAGGAAATAGTAGTAGGTAACATTTGGTAAGCCCGAAATAAAGTATAATAATAGTAATAGAAAAAAAGGGAGGTTACTCCTGCTGGAATTTCAGATGATGATATTATTGTATTGTTGTATTGTATAATCAAAGCATTCTCAAGTTCTCCTCCGTATAGCATATATTTCTTACTTCTAAGATTGTGGAACGAGTCTACGTTGACTCCATTAGAATTGCTTGGAGTCTTTGGAAGACTTGATGAAAGTGACACTGCTATTTTTTCTCTAAAGTTGCTTGGAGTCTTTGGAAGACTTCATGAAAGTCGATTCAAACCTTATCGCCTATAGTACCTAATTTCTCCGATCATTCATTAGGTTTTGTTAAGTGTAAATACACTGGCGTGTATTGGGGAGATAATAACAAAAACAACAAAATCATGTAGGACTTTTGTCATGCCGTATAGTATCGGACTATCGGAGAAAGTGTTGTATTAGCCCTTAACTACACAAGGTGATACAGAATTAACCCAACTACTCTGAAGCTTGTTGATCTCGAACACTGTCCATTAACAATAAAAGACTCGGCAATGACACGTAAAACATATTTGAACCGAAAATGGTCCGACCTGAATAAAACATAACCGGAATGACTAATGGTTATAAGACTGGAGAGAAAAATGTCGGGATTTTTTTTTTTGAGACAAATGGAACAAGAGTGTTTTACTCGGAAACAGTCTCTTTGTTTTGCTAACACAAGGTAAGACCGCGTACATCCGAGTATATTATGCGGTTTAATATCAAAGTGCAAAATCCGAGCGTTACAACCTCGGTGTAAGTAGTCAAGTCCTTTTGCGATACATACGGCGATATTAAATAGTGTTTCCCAAGGTAAGGATTGATTGATAACACTTGCACCATGAAATGTAAACTTCTCAAGAGACCCATTTGACAAATATTCATATATCAAGGCTCTTTTGTTACCCTCAAAGCAAAAACCTAAAAGAGCAACAATATTGACATGGTTAGTTCTACTGATGCTAGCTACCTCGTTGAGAAAGTTCTCCCCGTCTCCCTTGGATTGTTTCAACACCTTCACTGCGATAAGACGACCGCTCAATAGTTTGCCTTTGTACACAATAGCATAACCACCTTCACCAAGTTTGTCTTTGAAACCATTGGTCATTTTCTTTATATTTGCCTATGTGTGTCTTGTTAAAGTCAATGAACCATAAATTTGTAAGAAGGCATTAACATTTGGGCACTTTTTTGCCTTTGACTTCCAAAAAATGCTAAATTTTTTGGTTGATCTTCGTTTTTTTATACAACAAAGCATAAACGTGGTTGCTGCAAAAAAAGCCTGTAGAAAATAAATTTCTATTAAAATCATATATTATATTAAAGCAAAAACCATCTGCCACATGTCATCGTCTTAATTCATTAGCCACGTGTCAAGAGCAGCTTAATTCAGTTCTTTGTTTGGTAAGTAAAGCCCATATATGGATATTAAATATATAATTGTAAAAAAATGGAAATCAAATCAAATCAAATCAAATTAAGGTTGCAAAACACCCTCCACAAAAGATGCGAAACAATGTGAAAATATCTTTTCTCGCCATAACTGTCAAATTCCAAATCTTAATATTTTGATATTTTACGGTTTAATTATTATGGAACTATTATTAGGGAACAATATAGAAGGTTTACGAAATGGAAGTTCAAAATACCAAAGAAAAAGTTACTACTTCTGTTTTCATCTTCTTATTTACCCAGCTTATTTAACAAATCTTCGTTGATTACGTTATTTTTACGGTTCATTTAAAATAAAAATAAAAATAAAAACAATCTCTTACGGTTAGCAAGACGAATGGATTTTTACAGAAAATGTTCGTCTTGCGAAATGAGACCGTCTTATTGTAGGTTTGTGAAGCTATTTCAATGCACATCCGTTTTGCATTCATGATGATTGATGGCCAATATAAATACATACTCCGTAATATTCCACAAACAAAGTTAGTAAGCATACACTTGGATCACTTTGCCAAAAGTTTTTTTTAATGTCATGACTCAAGTTGCGCGGGTTTGTTCATACATCTATGATCTTTCTATTCATAAGTTATTTGAGGTATAGTATTGTATTGTTGATTTGTTGCTATAGAGAGTAGAGTGTGATCCGTGTTACATTTTAGAATAATTTGAATCGATTGCTGAATAACATTTTTTTGTTACTTTTACCTTAGTATTTGTTCATAACTAAATTCTTAATGTTCCTTTCAGTTTGTCATATTCCGCAAAATATTTCGTAGTATATATGACAGCAAAAACTATGACAGATGAAGCAGTTTGTCTATTTTTTTTTTTTTTTTTTTTTTTTTACTTTGTACGAGTTTTTATTGGTGTTAACAACAATGAATGACGAGATTCAAACTTTAAAGTCTAAATTACACAACAGAATGAAAGATCTTTAAAGATGGTGCGAAGGTCAAATTATTTTCATTTAGATTGGGTTGAACTCAATTCTCAAATTGCAATCTTATCAAATAACTGTCAACTTTCAAAGTAGTATATCATTATAACCATTTCCGTATGGATTACTTGAAGAAATATGTTACATTAGAAAATCTTTGGGTGAAATATTATGATTCATTTTATACGATCATTTGGTTTGTTCAATTTTAAGAGATTAGTTTTATCTCATTTTACAAAACTATTTCTACATCATATCATTTTACCATATGATCACAACACAAAGCATATCCACATTAAAATAGATATCCTGCATATGTTTTATACTCCCTCCTTTCTGCAAATAGTTTACAAAATCTATTTTAACCTGACTTAGACCATCTACCATATTGCAAAACACGTACGACGCACCTCATCATTGGTGTTTGTTGCAGTATATTGTCAAGTTTCAAAGGCTGTCCAGTAATTCAAGTATATATAGTTCTATGATTGTGAAATTCGGTTACTTTCAACAACAAAAATTACCAGATGATTTATTTGATCACATCGACATTTTATCTGTTACGATGTTAGCCTTACTTGCAACTTCCATAGAATTATAAATTGTGCCAAAGTCTCCAAATGCATTATTTTTATGAAATTCGCTACAGTCTCGCGGTCTCAATTGTGGGTTTGAGGTTTAGTTTCGACACAATCAAATTTAATTTGTCTTGAGAATAATGTCAATATTATCTATTGTGTCTCCAAACTTCAACTTACTTCTCATCCTTGAGCCCACTGTCATGTCCTTATTTCTTCGTGTTTGAAATGAACGTGTGCCCCCGTGCCAAGACACACGACTTGGTATGAGTCAGGGCTCCGAAACGATATCACTCGAGATAATAAAGGAGAAAATAAGAGTGCGAAAAAAAGATTAAATAATATTATTAATAACTTATTACAAAGTTTGTACAATGCTTGATAATGCGGAAATAAAGATTACAATATCGAAGGTTGTGTGAACAAAGATTAAATTGAACTTTATTTCGCCAAATCTTTAATTCTATCGTCTTATTTTTATTTAGTTGGTCTGTATATGGTCTAAACAAATTTATTACTCTTGGTTAGTTTTTTTTTCTTTTTAGAATTTTCTTACGGAGCAAACAACAATCTTTCTCATTAAGTGTTGTTGGTTGCCTCAGCTAAGTTATGAGAATAGAAAAATGATGATCATTAGGAAATAAGAAGTTGTTTGATTGTCAGATTATTGTATTCATTCCTCCACACAAAATGTTAAATCCTACACATTTTTTCCGCCTTATTCTGACTTTACACCAATTATTTCGATCTCATACACAAAGAAAGGACAAATTATTAATCAAAAACCTTAAAAATCCCGAAAATAAAACCACCACACAAGCCCCACCTGCTGCCCCACTAACCACCCCATAACCTGACAGACGACGGAGCAGGGTTAGGCTTCGAGGCTGGGGACGATGGTAGTTACGCTGGAGGTATGGGACGTAGGGCATGGTGCCGGCAAGATGGGTTAGGGTAGTTAGAGGACGTAGGACACGGTTTACAGAGGTGGTTAGTTGTGGAGGTTGTTGAGATATGGGTTGAGAGAGACGTAGGGGATGATGGGCAAGAAGGGGTAGGATAGTTGGAGGATGTAGGATGATTTACAGGGGTGGTTAGTTGTGGGGGTTGTTGAGATATGGGTTGAGAAGGACGTCGTAATCCGAAGTGTTTGGTGCGGTCACCACTGAGGGTCTGCTGGTGGATCTCCAGGTAGTCGGTCAGTGATGACGAATGTTGCTTCCAGTGTCCAAGTGATGGTGGGTGGGAGAGTAAATGAGATAGAAGGTAGAGAATTGAGAGGAGAATAAACAAGAGAGGTAATATGAAAAAAAAGAGCGTACAACAACGAGTAAAATTAAATGTATATTGCATAAAGTAACATGTTTATGAAATCTACAACAATTATATATCCACTTTTCAGATTTCAACTTTCATAAATTAAAATGTCCAGGAAAAAAAAACAGAGTAATTCGAATAAAATTATGTAACATAAACTTAATAAAAGTGTATGGATAGGCAAAGTAAAATTTTCTAAAATTTAGTTATCTACTACATTAAAAAAATGTATAAGTTTTTACTTTTAATAATAAATTTCGTTACCACCCGTGCAATGCACGGGTTCAAAAACTAGTTGATAGATAATTAGAGGAAGAAATTAACAAACAATTTTTACATGTTTTTAATTAAACTTTGTAAAAGTATCTTGAAATATTCCAATTTTTTATCTCTTTCATGTTAATTTGAATTGTTATCTTCTCATAGAGCCATACTAATCTTAACTTTGAAGCATTCACTTTGATTTTCACTCTTAACATCATCTCGCCATCAAAATAAACCTCATATACTGGATTTTATGGTCTTCTACTTCTTAACTTCAATTTAGATTTTCATATACTAAAAAACTGTCTTATCTATTAATAGTCCAATTACCTATTTATAGTTTTAGGTTTAATTGAAAACTAATTATTCTAAATGGCCATCTAGCGTGGGGTAACAATTAACAAAGTCCTTGGTGAACGAAACTTCAATTAAAATTGTAACGTGAATGAAGCAGCTGCATGCTTTGTGTGTGCCTGAAATCAAAACAAGTGTCGTTCACTTGATAGATCACACGCCTTTAGCGAGAATTGCTCCAATCAACAGTTTTAAGTATATACTCGTTGCAAAACCAACTTGTTGACCGTAATTATTATAAGACTTGGGTTGTTTTGTGAATGAAATTGTATATTTCAATGAATGAGAGATACAAAGGTATATATAGCTTTACAGGAGGATGGCAATTAGGTATAGGGTAGATAATTACAAAGATAGTTTTCCTAAATTACATTATTTACACAATCAATGAATATTTTCCTAATTTGATGAGATATGGTTAATACGCCCCCGCAAGATGGACGTCCGATTAGTGAGGCCAATCTTGGATCGAAGTTCGAGATACTGGGTTTTGTGAAGAGGCTTAGTGAGAATATCGGCCAATTGATCTTTGCTAGCAACATGTTGAATGCGGATTTGGCCGTGAAGCAGCTGTTGTTTGACAAAGTGAAATGATAGCGCCATGTGCTTCATACGAGAGTGGAAAACCGGGTTTTTAGCATAAAGAGTGGCAGAAATGTTGTCACAAAAGATGGCCGGAGGAGTGGTAATGGTAATGTGAAGCTCATTAAGAAGATTGCGCAGCCATAGTACTTCAGTTGTGACCGAGGCAATGGCACGGAACTCAGCTTCAGTAGTGGAGAGAGCCAGGCCACGTTGCTTCTTGGAGGACCAGGAAATTGGATTTCGTCCGAGGTAGAGAAGGTAGCCTGTCGTGGATACATAGGTGTCCTTGTCGCCTGCATGATCAGCATCACAAAATGCATGAAGACGGGAGGGTGAATCTCGATATAATTGAAGGCCAACGGTTTGAGTGCCTTGTAGGTAGCGAAGTAATCGTTTGAGAGTTGTCCAATGATTGATGGTAGGATGATGCAGAAACTGAGCCAGACGGTTTATGGCAAAGGCGATGTCAGGCCTGGTTAGAGACAAGTATTGAAGACTGCCAACAATGGCTCGATAGGTGGCATGGTCATGAATAGGAAGGTGATCTTCACGAACTAAGGGTGGAGAAGTAGCTAACGGCGTGGTGTTGGGCTTAGCATCAATCATGTGATATTTAGTGAGTAGGTCATGAATATATTTAGATTGATCTAAACTTTAAAATGCCTTTCGGAAATTAAAACTGAATGTTCCAAATGAACTACAGTTTACCTGATACAACACAACTGATGACCAAAATGAGAGCCACTGTAACATGTAGTCCTGTACGATAAATAATACAAAATTACAATCTTGTGTTATAAAATAGCTAATATAGTAATATGATATAAATAAATTTGGAATCAATATTTTTGAATACGATTTATATGATTACTAGCTTAAAATCCGTGCAAAGTTACAGGTGTTCCGAGTGTAATTCCGGAGCAGTTATTTGTTACCACCCGTGCTTGTAGAATGACGTCTTTGGTTGAATCCTCCTTGCGGTCTCCTGAAACGATGAACAAACTGAGGGCTCGGCTTTGGACCGAGCGATCTCACTCCGACGCTCAAGTCAGTAAACTTAGAGAGATAAGTTGTTGTTACTTGGCGAAGTATATATTGTAGAGAGATAAGGAAGATATTACCACATGAATAGTGATTCTTAGGTTAAATTGTGGATCTCCTCCTCAATGAGAGTTGAGTAGTATTTATAGACTTTCACCTTTTGTCACGTAGTGGCCAAGTGGCTAGCAGGTGCAAAGACTAATCTACCCCTCGGCCGAGGGACCCATGGCAGGCCGGCGGGCCCTGTTGACTCACCGCCGAGGGGTCTTGGATATGAGTTCGCGGATGTGTGCCTCGGCTGGCTAGTTGCCCCAGCCGGGACCCAAGAGACAGCCGACAGCCGCGGGCTTGGTTAGTCGGTTAAATTTGTCTAAGCCGTTGACTTGCTGTGGATATCTTTGACCTTGCTCAATATGTTGACTGGTCAGCGGGTGCAGAATATACCCCATCAATTTGCCCCCAGTGTAGTCTATGCCGTGGTATGGGCTCCGATGTATGTTGAGCGTATATTCTGCGCAAGACGAAATTTTTCTGCCCCGGCTTCTTCTACCTCGGCGTGGCTCTGCTTAGGCCGTACCATATCCCCCCTCCACATGGATGTGTAATAGACATCAGATGTGGAAAAGAAAGTGGTGCTGGCCGAGACCGAGGTTGTGAGCGCCGTGTGCTTTTGATTGCCCCCAGCCGGTGCTGACAAACTTGGTTGATCATGTGGCCGGCGGAGAACAGATATTTAGGAGTTTGTTGAGGAAGATGAATGGGCAGAGAGATTTGAAGGGGCGTGTTGAAGACGCTTGGTCACTGTTGCATTGATTGACGTTCAACTGTTGCAACGATTGACATTCCGTGGTTGCATGTCTGACACGTGTCTGTTCGCTGATTGGCTGGCGTTTCATGGGCTGTGCCCTGATTGGCCCTTCTTCATGGGCTTTCCCCTATAAATAGGGCAGTTAGTCCCTGAAATTGGCCACCAATTCCATTCTCTCTAAAATTTTCTTCTCTCTAGACTTTCAAGGGCTTCTTTTCTCTTCTAATCTTCAGAGTCGTTACTTCGGCGGCTCACTTTTCTTCAAGGTAAACAAACAAATTTTTAACTTTTTCATTAAGTTTTCGTTGTGAATCATGTCTTTTGCTGATGCCGGTCCTAGTAACCGTGTGCCGGGGGGTTCCCCGTCGCGTCTTGATGAAGAGGAGGCTCTGGCCGCCGTCCCGCTAAGGTCCGAGGGTCCTAGGTCTCCTTCTCCCGAAGTTGATCCAGAAGCTTTGGAGGGTTGGGAGGATGATGATGACGTTGATGATGACGGTGATGGTGCTGAAAGGGCTCATCCTAATGAGGGGAGGCAGTACGTCATGGATCACGGCGAACCTTGTAAGGTCTGCCCTGACCGTGCCTGGACCCATAAGTTCGCCAGTTGTTCCGGCAAAACATTTTTCGAGGGCCACTTCTACTTCGGCAGGGGATACAAAATTGTTATCCCTGAGGAGGGTCAGGCTGTCTGTTGCCCTCCCCCGGGTTGCACCGGCGTATACATCCGGCACCTGGAGTACGGGCTCCGGTTTCCGCTGAATGATTACGTTATGGCCATTATTAGAGCCATGAACGTCGCCGTGGCCCAGCTGCACCCGTTGGCCATTAGAACCATAGTCGGCTTTGTCTGGCTCTGTCTCTTCAAGGGGGAGGTCCCAACGGTTAATTTATTCCGTCGGCTTCACCACCTTCGGCCGTCATTTCTGGCCGCGTCGGATGGTACAACGTGCAAATGGAGCGGGTTACGTCTCCGTTGATAAGCTTTCCTCCTGCAAGGACTGGAAAGATCGGTGGGTGTATGTTGAGGTGCCGGATGACTATCCGCGCCCGGTCCTTCCAAAGAAGTTAATTTGCGGTGCGAGAGTAAGGCGAGCGTGAGAAATGGGTCACCCGGAGCAAGCTTAAGATGGACGCAAAGAAGGTCCCTCTTAATGCGGATGAGAGGTCGGGCGATGAGGCTTTTTGAGGCGGACAAGAGTGGGGTGTCGAAAAGATGGATTCCCCCGACGCAGATCATTCTTCAGGATGAGCTGCTCTGCCATGTCGGCCTCATACCGGCCCTAGCACAGGGTGAGTGGGGTCGGTGTGAGGCCCATCTCTGTTCTTAATGTTTCTGTTTCTTGAACTTTGATTTATTTCTTTTACTTAACTCTTACTTTGTTTCCTTTGCAGACCACTTTGGACCAGACCTGTCTGAGGATATCCTCCGGAGAATGGGGCTGCACAAGGATAAGACCGTTGCTGATTTGCACCCTAAGGCTCGGCCCGTGATCGCGAGAATGTCGCCGAATGATCTCATGGATCGGCGGTGAAAGGCTTGAATGTGGAGGCGGCCCAGGCGAAGGTTGCTAGTAACATGCCGCGCCGAACGCGGAAAACAAAGCCTTCGGCGGCGACGGCGTTGACATCAGTTCCGCCTCCCATCCCTTCAGTCCAGAAGGAGATGGTGGTGATCGTTGATATTACCAATAGGGAGGACTCCGATGCGGAGGGGTCTCCCCTTGTCCGTAAAAGGAAAGAGCCCACCCCGCTGCTGCCGATGCTTCCATTGCTCGCGCAATCGCCGCCGGCGAGGAGATGCGTCCTCCGAGCAAGAAGGCCAAGCATGGTACGGATATATCCCGTGGCTCGACTTAGCCGGTTCATTAGGCGTTCGATGACAGGATCTCCGATATGTCCATGTATACCGACACGGATGTTTTAATTGAATTTTTGTAGATCAACCGAAGTCGGCGGCCGCCGTTCTCTCACCGTGCGGCAATTAGAGAAGCGACTGAGAAGGCGGGTGATAGAAATGTCACCGTTGACTCCTTACTCCAGAAGGTTTCTCCCACCGAGCTTGTGGCAGAGGGGATGAGAATATACAAGAGGCTGGCAAAATGGACTCAGCTAGCCGGCTCCCACATTATGGAGCAAGAGAAGACCATGGTGAAGGCCGCCCCACGCTCGAGCGGCTAAGGCCGGAACTCGACGCGGCGAACAAGGAGGCTAAGAGGGCCAAGGCCGAGGTGAAGAGGCGTCCGTCCGAGAGAAAACTCGGGGAGGACGCTGAAAAGGAAGTCCTTGCTGAGAGAGCCAAGGCCGAGGCGCGGCGGGCCGAAGCCGCTAAGTCGCCTTTGGAGATGCGTGACCTCGTTGAAGCACGCCGATCTTTACCGTACGCGAGAGGGACGAATTTAGGGGCTTGTTCCAGTCCGGGGAAGGTGGTTCGGAACAAGGATGCTATCATCACCCAAAGGGAGGAGGACATTAAGACGCTCCAAACCGTTATCCTCCCTAACATGTGCGCCCAATACCGGGACCTGGCCGAAGAAGCCGCCGGGGAAGTGATTGGGAGCTCTTCCCTCTTGATGGCTCCTTTCCGTGGGACAAATTTGACGAGTTGTTTGATGATAAGCTCGAAGCTAAGGAGAAAGCCGCGGAGGAGAAGGCCAAGGAGGAGGTAAGGGTGAAGAAGGAGGAAGAGGCGGCCGCGGAGAAGGCGCCCTTCCGAGGAGGCTAAGGCGGCCAAAGAGGAAGCCGAGAGGATGAAGGCATTTGAGGCCGCCGAGGCCGAGGCCGCCAAGAAAGCCGAGGCCGAGGGCCGAGAAAGCTAAGATCGCCAAGACAGCCACGGGTCGCCCATCAAAGACGATCGCTAACGATGCGATGGCAAGCAAGAACGGGCGTAGGGAGACGGGCGGTCGTCACCGGCTCACCGGCGTCTCGGATAGCTTCACTGTTCGGGAGCCAATTATTAAGCCTTCCCTCCCCGCCATTTTTTTGGCGCTTCAAATGATATGTCTGTAACCTTTTGCTTTTCTTTTCCTTGTATTTTGTACAACTTTGGTAGGTTGTATTTTGGCTTATCCTTATGGGGACGGCCGTCGTCTGTATTCTCCTTGTAACCTGTTATCATTTTTAATAAGAGTTTGCTTATTTTGCCCTCGGCTTGGCCGAGGTCTTTTCTTGTCTTCGTCTGAGTTGTCTTCTTACGTTATTAATTGAGCGCTTCTTTTGTTTACGCCTCGGCCTGGCCGAGGTAGTCTGGAGTGCGTATCTCAACTGTGTTTAACGTTTCTAAGGCATGTTCGATTGCTTTCGCGAGCATCAACAGTGCTGGTAGTGACTGCCGTGACGCCTGCTTCCTTATAGTGGCTCGCCGTGGCGTCTACCTCTTGAGTGAGCTGCTGCGGCGTCTACCTCTTGGGGTGATCGCCGTAGCGTCTACTTCTTGGGGTGACTCGCCGTGGCGCCTATTTCTTGATGGTGATCGCCGTGGCGTCTACCTCTTGGAGTGACTGCTGCGGCGTCTACCTCTTGGGGTGATTGCCGTAGCGTCTACTTCTTGGGGTGATCGCCGTGGCGCCTATTTCTTGATGGTGATCGCTGTGGCGTCTACCTCTTGGAGTGATCGCGCTGCGGCGTCTACCTCTTGGGGTGACCGCCGTAGCGTCTACTTCTTGGGGTGACTGCCGTTGCGTCTGCTTCTTGATTGTGACTATGGGGGAAAATGAACACTTTGATGGAAAACTTGGACGATTCTTCATTAAATAAAAACGTGGGTCGGGGTGCCCACAGTTGTCTTGGGCACCTCCGCCGTTATACAAAATTTTTCCGAGATTGTCAATGTCCTAATGGCTCATCGAAGGTGCACCCTCCATGTCTGTCAGCCGGTGTGTCTTGAGAGTGTGTCGGACCTGGGAATGCACTGTATCTGGAAGGACTTCAATTTGGCGGTGTCGGCCTTTACCCTTTCCAGGTATCTTACCATCCTGTCGTCTCGAGCCTCATACTCTCATCTGATTTGGTTGGCCACCAATAGTGAGCATGTTTTCACCACGACGTGCTCCGCTCCGGCAGCCCTAGCTAACTCAACTCCCTTTATCACCGCCTCATATTCGGATTCGTTGTTTGAGGTCGAGAGGGTAAATTTCAAGGCGTGCTCAAACACGTCCCCGTTTGGGCTGGTGATAAGGATGCCGGCTCCTGAGCTGTTCGTCGTGGGGGGCCCGTCAGTAGTTATTTCCCATACGCCGGGATGCGGCTCTTCTTGGTCGGTCGGGGTTCCTTCAACCATGCCGACGTTGGTATTCATCGGGTCGCCCTCCTGCTACAAGGATGGGCTCTTCCCCTTCTCTGACCTCTTTGCCACTTTGAGGGATTGCATGTTGCACCCTCTAGCGGATATCTGGGTGTTGACCACCTCGTCCTTCTCGTCCTTGGAGACGAGCTTATGCGCTTCCCCCCGATCTGAGACATATATCAGTGTTAGGGCCCGGATGGACATCACTGAGTCGGCCTCGCTCAGAGTGACTCGGCCTATGAGAACGTTGTAGGCGGACGAACCATCGATGACCACGAACTCAGCTAGGATATTCTTAGCCGCATCTCCCTCGCCGAACATCACTGGCAATCTGATCAACCCCAGGGGTACCAGGTCGGGCCCGGAAAAACTGTACAACGGATTGGTGCAGGGGCTCAAGTCTTCAACCTTCAGGCCGAGGTTGAGAAAGCACTCCCTGAACATGATGTTCGTGTAGGCGCCTGTGTCAATCAGGCACCTCTTGACCAGGAGGTTGGATATGTCCAAGTGGACTACAAGTGGGTCATTTGTGAGGGGCGATGACTCCTCGTAGTCCTTCTTCCCAATAGTCATGTCATGTCGGGGATGTTGGAAGCGGGGGCCGCTGTTTTGGGCACAAAGTTGATGGCCTGATACGGCTCGTTCAGTGCCGTTTGTGCCCATGAGCGGACCCACCGTTCTCGTTGCCCCGATGACAACATGGATCACTCCTATCCATTCAAAGACGGATTTATTATTTGAACCGCCGGCCTCAGTCTTTTGGCCTTTGGCAACATACTTGCCGAGGCTCCCCTTCCGGATCAGCTCTTCAATGGCATTCTTGGATGCGGCAGTTGTCGATAAGGTGACCGGTGTGGCCGTGGTACTCACAAGATCTTGGCTCGTGTCACCGTCCCCCTTTGGCTTGGGGGCCTTTCCCACTTTTGGTCCTCGTTCTTGCTCGGGCGAAGACCTCGGCGCGCAGATACGACGGGGGTGATCACTATACCGCTTTCGGTAGTACGTTCCCGAACTCCCCGGCGCCCGCCGAGCTCATTCCCTGGCGGACTGCCGACCGTGACCTATTATTGTCACGGCGTCTTTCATCCGGGTTGTCCTCCCGGTGGCTCTTCTTCTCTGAGTGCCCAGCCTCGCTGTGGCCTACCCAGGTCCTGTGATAGTCTTCCACCTTGATGGCCTGGTCGGCCATCTTCCTGGCGGAGTCTAGGTTCAGGCCACCGCACTTGATGAGCTCATTTTTTAGGTCTCCTCTCGGGAGGCCTTTCATCGCCGCGAAAGGTCGCCGGTTCATTGTTCACTCACGAATCTGCTGAACCTTGGCGTCGAACCTCTTCACATAACTTCGGAGAGACTCGCCTCCCTTCTGTCTGATAGTCAGGAGGTCCGAGGTCTCAACGGCCCTCCTCTTGTTGCAAGAATACTGGGCTAGGAATGTGTCCTTTAGGTCGGCGTAATAAAGACACCCAGGCCGTCGGGTAGCCCCTTGTACCAACTTTGTGCCATCCCATGCAGTGTCGTTGGGAAGACTCGGCACCAAACCTCATCGGGTTGCTCCCATACCGACATGTGAGACTCGTAAGCCTCTACGTGGTCGGTTGGGTCGCCTTCTCCTTTGTATGCTATGGGTGGCAACTTCAGCTTAGTCGGCACCGGGGTATCTAGGACGTAGGCGTTGAGGGGCTGTCTGACCACGTGTCGAACGATACACGGCGATCGGCTCCTCACATCCCTAGTCCGGCTCCTCTCCCCGTGGCGGGAAGGGCTTCTTCTCCGACTCTGGTGAGTCGGGCTTCTTCTCCGACTCTGGTGAGTCGGACTTCTTTCACTCCTCTGGGGAATGCCTCGTCGGTGCTGCGGCGACGCCGTCCTCCCACGAGTGCGGGAAGGACTCAGGTCTACCACTAGCATTCTGGGCTCCCCCGGCGTCTTGACAGGGCCAGCTTCCTCCAGTGCTCCGTTCAAGTCTCTTGGAGTCACATTAAGGCCCTGGTCTCCGGACGGGTTCCGCCGCTCTTGTCGGTGTGACGGTGTGAGCCGGCGTACTACCAATTATGTCCGGGAGTAGCCGGTTTTTTTGCATCAACCACATGTCCCATGATGGTGACCTGGTTTGGCAGCGTGGCGTATCTCGGTATTATTGGCATCCCGTACTCCGGTTGAATTACCCGGCCGGTGGAGGGCTGCGCAACTCCAGAATTGTGGACGGTATCGTCCTGGTAGAATTCGGTTTCGTCAGTCACGAATACCTCTTGTTGTTTTGACATCTTCTTAGCCTTTTGGGTGGGTTTTTGTTTGTGTTTTTTTTCTGTTTGGGAATGAATGTGACTAGCTTCTAGTATCTTCCCCACAGACGGCGCCAATTGTTCCGAGTGTAATTCCGGAGCAGTTATTTGTTACCACCCGTGCTTGTAGAATGACGTCTTTGGTTGAATCCTCCTTGCGGTCTCCTGAAACGATGAACAAACTGAGGGCTCGGCTTTGGACCGAGCGATCTCACTCCGACGCTCAAGTCAGTAAACTTAGAGAGATAAGTTGTTGTTACTTGACGAAGTATATATTGTAGAGAGATAAGGAAGATATTACCACATGAATAGTGATTCTTAGGTTAAATTGTGGATCTCCTCCTCAATGAGAGTTGAGTAGTATTTATAGACTTTCACCTTTTGTCACGTAGTGGCCAAGTGGCTAGCAGGTGCAAAGACTGATCTACCCCTCGGCCGAGGGACCCATGGCAGGCCGGCGGGCCCTGTTGACTCACCGCTGAGGGGTCTTGGATATGAGTTCGCGGATGTGTGCCTCGGCTGGCTAGTTGCCCCAGCCGGGACCCAAGAGACAGCCGACAGTGCGTCGATTAAGGGTTTGTCTAAGCCGTTGACTTGCTGTGGATATCTTTGACCTTGCTCAATATGTTGACTGGTCAGCGGGTGCAGAATATGCCCCATCAACAGGGTATATATAAAAACATTTTAAAATTTTATGCTTATATAAATATTTTAGATTAATTTATGGCACCTCAATCAAATCTTATCTTAATAAAACCAAGAACATTTAAAGTAAGAATTTGGAGTACGATTCTGAGGCGGACTATGCACTTCTGGTTGATTCTGTTCGTCCTATTGATCGTTGGATTCTAGATTCGGGGTGTTCTTATCATATGTGTCCACACAAGCATTGGTTTAATACTTATGAGTCCTTTAATGAGGGTCGCGTTGTTGTTGGTAACAATGCTACTTGTGAGGTAGTGGGTATTGGGTCAATCAAGGTGAAGACTGCTGAGGGTAAGAAGTGTACCTTGACTAATGTGAGACATGTTCCAGCTTTAGGGAAGAATCTTATGTCACTTGGTTCATTAAGTGATTTAGGATATGAGTTCCAGAGTAAAGGGGAGATTTTTGTCATCACGAAGGGTTCTAGTTTGGTCTTTGAAAGGTGTCAAACAAAATTCCTTGTATGTATTACAAGGTGAAACACTGACTAATTTTGCAAGTTGTGCATCCGTGAATCACAAGAAGAAGACTAAGGTTTGGCATAAGCAGCTTGGTCGTCATATGGGTGATATAGGGATACAACAATTGTGCAAGATGGATCTTCTTAATGGTGTCAAGGTGAGTAACCTTGAGTTTAATGAGCAGCGTGTGTTTGGTAAGAAACACAGATTTAAATTTAGCAAGAGTGTTCATAAAACAAAAGAAGTCCCTGACCCTTCGGGGTGCTGAGCTTAAGGTGGAGCATCCTTTAGCGGCCCGGTCCAGGGCTAAATGGACGCAGGCCTAGTCCAGGGCTTATTGGACGGCAGACCCAGTCCAGGGTATATTGGACGGTTGTAAACTCAAGGTGGAGTCTATGGTGTTCTAGTGTGAGAGCTCAATTTTCTAGAACATGGCAGATACAAGTTTACTTGGGAGTGACTTGTATAGTGGTCGAGTGATTTGGAAGTCGTTTGCTAAATGCGACTGTCCGAGTCAAGGTGGAGAATTGTTAGAATGTGACTCGTATGTCGCATTACGTATGTCGAAGTTTGATTACGGTGAGCTAAAATAGACTAGGGAATAAAAGAAGTAATGAAAAGGCCGCTACACGGCGAGCAGCTTGTGTGTATCTGCGGGTCGTGGATAATGTTGGTCCTTTGTTGTTGCTACGTGATTTTTACCTTGGTATTGGAAAATAGTGGGGCCCAACACTTTTTTCCAAGTTTAATTAGTCTTTGGTTTATTACGTGGGTTTCCAACTTCCGTCTTCCGTCCTTAGTTTATTTGTGATTATTTGTATTATTTTATTTTCTAATTAGAATAATCTTTGTTAGGGTAGTTTAATATATAAACACTACCCTAACCTAGTTATTCTTTTAAGGAGAGATTTGTGAGGCAAACATTGAGAGTTTTAAGAGGCAGAACTAGAAAAACTCTGTGCTCATCTTTTGTAATCTGTAATTCTCCCGACATAGTGAATTATTCTCCGTCGCCCCGGTGGATGTAGCTATCGCATTGATAGTGAACCACGTTAAATCTTTGTGTCTTTTATTTTTGCATCTACTCCGTATCGCTTCCGCACAACACGAGGTATGTGATTTTGCTAGTTCTAAAATTTGGACGAATTTAATTTACGTATCCTAAACAACATGATTAAAATTGAGTTCTTTAAATAAGTGGTATATTTATCAGTTTCTATAAATTATTTGACCTAAGTTTCATATATATGGTCAATAAATTTTAAAAAGGGACATATCGTATAATTTTTGGACTTGAAGGTTCAAAAGATCTATTATATAAAGATGAGCAGATATGTCTATATATATTATAACTTTGGCCTGAAGTTCAAAGTTCTAAAGGTGTGTAATAATTTAACACCGTCTCATCAGTACAATATTTTCATATTGTAAAGCATAAGTGGCCAGAAGTCCACGTCTATGAGTTTATGAACTGCAATTGAGTTTAAAGCGGTCTTTATGAAAGACAAATTTATTTGCGAATTGACTCTTGTTCACCTAAAGTTGAATAGTATAATGAGATATGAAATTTGATCCATTCCTTAAAGTGAATGTGACATCTCATAAAGACTTTGTCTGTAGCAGAGATCGAGAATACGGCGTTACGACAAGCCTAATATTGCGGCCTTAATTGAGCCTAATAATGTGGCATTTTGTGAGCCAAGGAAAGAGGCCTTAATTGAGCCTAATATATGATGTGAGCAATTATCGGTCACTATTTCCCATCTCTTTGATTTTGTTTGTTAATTACATCTTGTTTATTGGTAAGTTACTCTACCTATCTATATACTGTGATAGTTTGCTATTTACTGAGATGATAGCATACTGAGATGATTTGATATATATTGCTTACCTTTTTGTTTTATTAGTTATAATTGCCAAATTAAATTTTGACTATATTTGATTCACATAACACTATTAATAATTTTATTACATCTAATGACTGGTTTTCTTTTTTTTTTTGGTGAAATGTGAGTATGTATTATATATATCAAAAAGGTTGATTACATGTAGTCAAAAAAGAGCTGCCTATTACATATAATTCTTATGCTTAAGCCATGCTAAGTCTTCCTTAGTCACATGCTGAAAATCTCGTCCTCTAATTCTAGCTTTCACATCTTCTATGACCTTCTCCGCACATCTTTCTGGTCTAACTAGTACCCCTTCCAGTCTGCACTTGTTCCTTTCCTGCCAAATATGGTACATAGTCCCCCATACCGTAGCAGCTTGAACTCCCTTCCTCACCTTTGTCCCATTCTGTAGCATACACCAGTCAAGAACTTGTCTGTCAGGGATATAGCATTTCAGGCTCTGGTTGATGCAGCCAAGTACTTGCTTACTGTAAATACACTCAAAGAAAAGATGTTCAGCTCCTTCAGAAACTTGAGCACATAAGAAACAGGTAGCATCTATATCCATTCCAAACTTCACTAGTTTATCATTTGTTCTCAGTGCCCCCTGTGCATACAGCCAAGCATGGAGCTGATGCTTAGGCAACACCCAACCATTCCAGATTAAACTAGCCCATGGGACCTTTGGAAGAGTCCCTTGTAGCCATTCATAGCAGGCAGCAGCAGTATATCCCTTCCCCTGCACATTCCACTGACCATCAGTATAGCAAGGAATTAGCTCTTGTTTAACCCTACAAATTCTCCTCCAAACCCAACTAGACTGAGCAGTAGGAGTGTAATCCATCCAATCTTGACCTTTCAGATAGTTTTGTTGCACCCACTTAACCCAAATTGTGTCCTTCTTTTCTGCTACCCAATTCACTAGTCTCCCTACCATAGCTTTGTTCATGTTTTCCTGATTCTTGAGCCCAAGACCTCCCTCTTCTTTAGGCCTACAGATCTTGTCCCATGCCACCAGTGGAACTCGTCTGTATTCTGCACTACTGTCCCATAGGAAATTCCTACACGTTGCCTCAATTCTATTTATGATCCCCTTTGGTAGAACAAACATAGATGCCCAGTATGAGTGTAAGGAAGACAAAAGCACTCGCACCAATACCACCGCCACTTTGTAAGAGAATTTTCTTGCCCCATATCCATTTATCCTACTGCATATCTTCTCCACCAAGCAGTCACAATCTTTCTTCTTCAATCTGGTAGTTTGAATTGGCATTCCCAGGTATTTAAAAGGTAAAGTACCTTCTGCAAACCCAGAAACCCTGAGTATATCTTGCTTGATATTCTCTGGCACACCTTTAAAGTAAGCATTTGATTTGGATGCACTCACTTTCAAACCAGAAGCCCTTGAGAAGGTAGAAAAGGATTTTAGCAGCAACATCATAGACTCAGTGTCCCCTCTACTAAAGAGTAAAACATCATCAGCAAACATCAGATTTGCTAGCTTCACTTGTTTGCATAGAGGATGATACTGAAAGTTAAACTTTGCAGCTGCATACTTCAAGCTCCTTGTTAAATATTCCATGCATAAGGTAAAAACAAGAGGAGACAGAGGATCCCCTTGCCTCAAACCTCTTTTGCCTTGAAAGTAGCCAAACATATCTCCATTAATTGCCAATGAGAAAGTTGCAGTTGTGATGCATTGCATTACCATAACTTTGAATCCAACAGGAAAATTTAGCATATCTAATAGCTGCTCTACAAACACCCATTCCACTGTATCATATGCTTTCTGAAGATCAATCTTGAACATACATCTAGGGGTAGCATTTGGTCTCTCATACAGTCTTATCAGATCTTGACAGATCATGATATTCTCCTGAATGCTCCTATTCTGAATGAAGGCTCCTTGGTTGGTCAATCGAGTTCAAAGCGGGACATCGCCTAATCTAGCACACAACAATTTTGATATGATTTTATAGATCACATTGCAGCATGCAATTGGACGAAATTGCAAAACATTCATAGGCCTGTCACATTTTGGAATCAAAGTCAAGGTAGTAGCATTGATCTGTTTCAGTAATTGCTTTGAATTAAAGAAATCTTGCACAGCATTGATAATGTCCTCTCCTACCACCTCCCAAGCATCCTTAAAAAATCTGCTAGTATATCCATCAGGTCCCGGGGATTTTGTATCAGGGATGCTAAACAACACCTCCTTAATCTCTTTCCCACTGACTGGCCTGAGTAAATAACCGCATTGCTCTTCATTGCATTTTGGACCCTGATCAATGATTTTCTTATGAATCCTCTTAGTCTCCTGACTAGTACCAAGCAAGTGTTGATAGTATTCAAGGAATGCAGTGTGTATTTGATCTGGACTATCACACAGCTTTCCTGTCATATCTTCAATCTGAACAATTCTATTTCCATTTCTCCTCCTCTTTAGCAAACCATGAAAGTATGAGCTGTTTGCATCACCCTGCTGAATCCATTGTTGCTTAGCTTTCTGGCTTAAGAAACTAGCACGAGCTGCATCTTTCTCCTTTAACTCAGCAGAAGCAACAAATTCCTCATGAAGAAGTTGTGCATTAGATGGATCCTTACCCAAGAGTTCCTGCAGATCCTGAACTTTCTTTTGCAGCATATCCGTGGCATTCTCAATATCACTGAACCTATCCTTGTTCAACTGCTTCAATTTAGGTTTCAGGATTTTAAGATTCTTTGCCACTCTAAACATTAGGGTACCTTCAATACTCCTATCCCATGATCCTCTTACAGTAGGCAAGAAATTTTCTGAGCCACCCCACATGTTGTAATATTTGAAGCATCTATTACTTTGAGAATGTCTAGTGCTGCTAACAATACAGGGAGTATGATCAAATAAGCCTTCAGGTAAGAATTGAGCATATAGATCAGGCATCAAATCACTCCAATCTTTGTTCACCATGAACCTATCTAACCTGCTATATATCCTATCTTCAGGCCTTTGTTTATTATTCCATGTGAAGAGAGACCCTATAGCAGTGATATCAACAACCCCACAATCCTCTGTGCATCTTTTAAAAGGATCAATCTCATTAGGAGAAGTACTCCCACCCACTCTTTCATTAGCAGCTAAGACACAGTTGAAATCCCCTGCAATGGCCCAAGGTCCAGTGGTGTATATAGCCAATCTTCTCAGGTGATCCCAAAGAGGTGTTCTCTCATGAATAGCATTAAAAGCATACACCATAGTTAAATGAAAAACACTCAAAAGCATACAAATAATGACTGGTTTTCATATATGTAGTATCACCACTGTTATGACGTGACATATTTTAGTACGATGAGCTAACCGTACATTATTTGTTATCGTCTGAAATTGCATGAAAATTGTATTCATAACTGTCATGCTTGACTCCGAAGCTCAATCAGGTAGTCCATGCATAATACAAGTGATATGAGTAAACTGTCCAAGTACGTAGTATATCCCATGGGTTAATCAAAACACATATCTCTTAGAATGTTTTTCCAAAATGGGGCGTAAACACAAACAAATTAACGAAATAGGTTGAGTTTCAAAGTATTTACCCAAAATGGGTCCACGTCATCATCGAAGCTAGGCTCGGATTCAAGTCGCTCTCCCGCTCAACGACCTTACCCAAAGTGTCACTTAATGTCCACCCAAACCTTAGTATGCTACTTAAACGGCAAGTCGCTCTGAGAGTGAGCGATTTTAGCTCAAATCGCCTACCCCCACAGCGACTTAGGTGTTTGCAAAAAAAAAAAAAAAAAAAAAAAAAAAAAACTGTTAAGGAGAGTCGAACACAAGACTTTCCACAAAACTAACACTTATTCAATATTACCTAACCATCAGTGCAAGAAAGTTTATATGTTAAAGGGAAGTGATTAAAGATAATATTGAGTAATCGTTATTCAAGTCCCAAAACACATTTATTACTGTTAGCATTAAATATGGAAATTTAATCTCCTTAATAAGACATCACTTTACACTTGGTGTTATGGTAAGGGGTGTAAAAGAAGTGTTAGTAGATTCCGTGTTCCATTCCCATTAGCTACAATTCACTTGTCTTTTTTATTTTTCTTCTTCTTTTTTTTTATTTTTTTTTTGGCCAAGTCGCCCAGCCGCTGAGCGTTTTTCCTTCAAGTCGCTCTCCCGCTGAGCGACCTTAATCCTGAACCTACCATCGCCAAAACCGAGCCTACGTGGACCCATTTTTGGTAATTAGTTTCAAAGTTACCCTATTTCGTTAAATTGTTTGTTATTAAAACCCATTTTGGAAAAAAATTCCCCTATATAAGATAGTTCGACGTCTTTGATTGAACGAGTCAGTAACAGCAGTTTCTGACATTCTGCTCTATTATTATTTCCAAAGGAATCTACATGATCCAGCAACAAACTTCTGCATCCAGGATTTTCTATCATCTGGGAAACCATGGGTACTGCAATCTGAAGTCGGGTCATTTGAATCAAGTGATTTGTAACTACCTTAATAAACCTGAAAATAAAAATATCTGTATCCAATAATTTCAATCATCTGCTGGTTAGGGGGACGACGTTTCAAATAAAAAGAAATAAAAAGAGAGAAGACAGCAAAAAGAACCTGAATTCTCGTCTTCATCGGCTCCAATGCCTGATACCCCTTTGGATTGGAATATCAAATCGGTGGGAGTACTATTCAGTATTTACCACAAGTAAAAAGACAATCAATCATTACAAGTGTACAACCCAATAATACTCTCCCAAGAATCAAAATATTCAAACTTTCACAGTACTAGTAAACTAACAGTGATTCAGCCAAGGCTCAATCTGCATATAAGGTCACTTTTCTTAGAAGAAATTGCAGATTGAATACTAAGTGATTATCAAAGTTATTGGTGACTAGCTTATTTGGCCTGTGTTATGAAATATTATTATGTAACTAGCTTAGAACCCGTGCAAAATTGCACGGGCATATATAAATAATATATAAAAATAAGTTCTAAATTATTATTAAAAATAATGTATTCATTTGAAAATTTGAATGTACACGGTATAGTAATGATTTACTCCCTCCCATTCAAATCAAAGGTAACATGCACCTACTTTTTTCTCACAAAAAATGAGTTCATGTTACCTTGATGGATGGGAGTATATTACATGTATAATAATCTTCTGTATCTATTTTTTGACCTTTCCTCTAATTACGACTCCTATAATAATCTATCCATTAGAATGACCATGCTATTTTTCTTTGCAAATTAACATCGTCACCTGAAGATATGTTTAAACTCTTGTCACTATACTATTTATACACCCGTGTGGGCCATGTCTCATATCTTTGATCCGACAATTTATAATCCGACATGTTAACAATGTCATAGTATGTTAATTTAGAATGTTAAATTTAAATATTCTTACGAAATTTAAGAACAAAAATATGAATATAATAAAAGATATGAATTACGCAAAAACAATAACTCAGCATGGGCTGTCAAAAAAAAATATTAGTAAAAAAATAACTGAGCATGATTCACCAATAACTTTGATAATCACTTAGTATTCAATCTGACCAATTAAACCAATTTTCTTATCTAATTAAACACGTGTAATTTAACGTACTTCCATAATAGAAAATTGAATCTCACGATGTTATCATAATTACCCACCGCATATATTGATTGTCTATTGTCACTATTGATACGTTTGTGAGTAGACCTGACAAATGAGTCATTCGGGTCAGGTTCAGGTTGCGTCATTTCGTTTCGATTTATTTTTGATCAACAATTTATCAGGACATTTTGGGCTGGGTCACTTCATATCGGATCATTTTGGTCGGGTCATTTGGGTAATTTTGGGTCATAATTTTGCATTAATTCATTCATTTTAGGTCAATAGGGTCATTTCGGGTCACATTTGGGTCGGGTCAATTCGGGTGTATCGAGTCATTTTCGAGTCATACATTTCAGGTCATTTTCGGGTCTTGATTGGGCCAGTCTTATACCAAGTCTATTTGTGAGCAAGTAAATAGAGGTATTCCTTAGGCGAGTGGTTTAAGATTATTGGATCAGAAACCTTGTCATATACGAATTAATAAAATGGGTCAAAGATTTAAATATAGACCATATAATTAAATCTTTTAAAAGAAAAAAATATGGAGGTCAATTTGACGACTTTAACTATGTGCCATATAAATTATCAAGTTGAAAAAATAGGAAGATATACATCCAAAGAATGAGAAAATAACCAAAATAAGAGTCCGCACAATTAAATAACCGAAAATAAGTAATTTGCACCGCACCTTCGCGAAAATAACAACTGGGATATACTCATATAATATACTCTGTAAATTTGAATGAATCCTCTTAGCAGACCGATGCAGAAAGTATGCTATGAAAATATAAGGGAATTGAAAATTTTAGGTAAATATATGTTATATGGCTATAATGATCTTGAAAAAAGATATGAAATCTTTTTTAAGGATGATAATTTAGGAATAAAATGATGGTAGTGAAAATTAGTAAGAATCATTATTAGGATTTTGAGTTAGGCGGGAAAATAATTCACCATGGCTTGACACGTGTACAGTAAAATATCTAGTGGTTCCTCTATTATACTTTTATATATAGATATTATATGGATGTCCGATATTCTAGAGATATTATATTATGGAAACTCTACCCTATTGTGTGTATATATATAAACCCCCTCATAATGCAATAATACATAGTTTTGTCTCTCTCATATTCTCTCTACCTTCTCTCTACTCTTCTCTCTTATCTTTATTTCACAACACGTTATCAGCACGAGACTCTAAGCATCATTATTGTTATTTTTACATCGAACACAACCTACTTATTATTATCTCCTACAATCATTTAAATCTGATAATCTGGAGATTCATATTAAATCTTATTATATATTCCGTTAATCAAGGTATGTTTCCGCTATAATCGTAATTGTTTATTGAGAACTATCTAATAGTGAATTGATTGTCGACAAATTTGTGACGACGGCTTTGGAATATAATCCTATGTTAGAGGAGTAATATCTATATGGGTAAGAGCATGTACAATAGAGAGGATTGCCCCTCCTCTTAGCAATCTCTTTCATCTAAGAGGAGGTCCTCTCTATTGTGGAACCTCCATAAAACATCCTCTTAGCAAGAGGATGATCACTACTTCCTCTAAAATTAGAGGAAATAGTTTCTTGGCCCTTGTGCCAACTACCCAATCATATTTTTCCATTTTTAATATTTTCATTTTATTGTTTCCTTTTAATATAAGTTAAAATATAATTAAAATGAAAGAGGATGAATAAGAGGATCCTCTCTATTGTAGACAAAAATTATAAGAAGAGGATGAACATAGTGGAAATGAATGTGGGACATAGAGAAAATGATGTGTCGAAAAATGAGAGGGTAAGAGAAAAAATAAGAGGATGGTAATGTACTCTCTATAGTACATGCTCTTAACACTCTCTCTCCACTAAGAGGAGATCCTCTCTATTGTGGGTTCTCTAGTAACCATCCTCTTAGTAAGAGGAAGATAGTTTCTTCCTCTAATTTTAGAGGAAAGCTCATCTTGGCCCTTGTGTCCACTTACTAGTTACCATTTTACATGTGGCTATCTTTTTTATTTTTTATTTTTTATAAAAATTAAAATAATAAGAAAAGTAATGTAAGAGGATCCTCTCTATTGTAGGAGAAAAATTGAAGAATAGAAGAGGAAGAGGATATAGATAGTGGAAAATGTAGTAGAGGAAAGAGATGATGAGGTGTCAAAAAATTAGAGGGAGAGATAAGAAATAAGAGGATGAAACTCTCCTCTCTATAGTACATGCTCTAATAAGCTTATGAATTACGTAGTGTTGACCTTCTGAATTAATGAAATCAAACACGTGTTTGTTTTAAGAGTCTTTCCACTTGAATTTTCATGTAAAACTCAACTCTAATTAATACTCCCAATCTGCGTCTATATATCACTTAGTAATTTTTTTTTATAATATGTTATATGTGAGTATGAAAATTTACATTATTTGACCCAGGCCTTCATTAATTCCCTGTATTGACTCTCGTTTTATATAAATAGTATTTCATATTTGACGTAAGATGATAATATGTATATCTCTGTGTTTATTATTGGACCTGAAGTTTCATTATGTTTTGAAAAAAGGAACATATTATACAATTTTGGGCCTGAAGATCCAAAAATAAATAAATAAATTATACTATAAAGATGAGAGATATATATATTCATATTATAACTTTGACCTGAAGTTCAAAGTTTTAAAGGTGTATAATAATTTAACATAGTCTCATCAATACAATATAGTTATATTGTATAAGTATAAGTGGCCGGAAGTTCACATGGATATGCTAGTGGCCAGAAGTTCACAATTGCAATTTTTGACCCGCATTTGAGTTTCAAATGAATAAAGCGGTCTTTATTAAAGGTAAATTATTCCTGAATTGATTCTTGTTCACCTGAAGTTGAACAATATAATGAATATGAATTTTGATCCATTCTTGAGAGTGAATGTGACATCTAATAAAGACTTTGTCGGTAACAGAGATCGAGAACATGGCATTATAATAAGCCTAATGTTGCGGCCTTCGGTAAGCCAAGTAATATTTGCTCGAAATTCGATATGAGAAACGAAAAATATTTGTAGGTTGAAATATTGAAACATTCAAACTAGGGCCTGAAGTTCATAGTATTTGCAAATAATGGAACTATGACCTGGAGCTTCATAGTATTCACATATACAGGATTATGACCTGAAGTTCATAATGTTTATGTATATTAAAACTGTGAACTGAAGTTCAAAGTGTTTACAATTCACATTTTTCATATAGTGATTACATTTTGCGTATTAAAATAAGAATAAACTCGGGGTTTATTCATAGATTATTTTAATCTGTTAATTAAAGTACGTTTTCGTTATACTCCGTAATTATTTATTGTTTTTTAATAATCCTGAGATTTTCGGATTTGGGTATACTCCTTGTATTAATGATTTGAAGTCCAGATTAAAAAAAAAAATAATTCTAGAAACCGATTCATCCCAAAGGTTGACTCATACCACAAATCTGACATGAATACATGATGCATCTCATACTACACTTATTAATAAACGATTATGATGATTTTGTAAATTATGATATTTTTCTTCCCTTAGCGGCTGCACAGGCTAGACATAATTGGAAACTACCCGACCTAATTTATTATCACTTTAATTTACGTGAATCTTTCAAGTCATTAAAATCTCTTCTGCTTATAATGGTACAAGACTTTGTTAATATCTTATCTATCAATATGAGGAACCATTCCCAAGTTGGACGTCATTTTAATAATTATTAAGATATGTGGGATGTGTATATATTTTGTAATTAAATTTCATGCATGCATTATTTAATTGCCATAATAGGTGTATTCCGATTATTTAGAATTTCATGCTTACGTAATATGTATTATATTGACATATGAATGTATGATGTTAATATAATGGTATAATTTTATATTTATTTATTATTTATTATTTTGCCCTTGTACCTTATTAATATCCTGAATGGAGGGTTTTCTTTTGGAATATTGATGAGTCTTGCCTATATACATGAGACACTTGTTGTGTTCTATGTCACATCATTTATCTGACCGGATATAAAAATTCTAATTTGAATTTATATGGTATAAATATTGCTAACCAGAAGATTAGCATGCAGAATATAGTCAACTAAAAAAATATGTGGCGAGTGATAGTAAAGTTTCAAAACACGGCCAATACTTATAAAAGATTGCCATGGATTATGGGCAAACTAAGAAAGTTGACATGAAATGATCTGGATGTGACAGTTTAGGCCATCCGGGTTCTTATTACATACACCCGTTTTGATAAACCTGAAGTTTATCCTAAGGAAAATATAAGTGCTGAAACTCTTTCGTGTAAATTTATTAAAGGCAAGACATTACACGAAGACTGAGTATATTTAATATTGGAGATCACAATTTGATTATTATATGGAATCGTTAGTCTCCGAAAAGGGCATTGTAATTCAGCATATTTAAAATCCAACTGCATTATATGTAACTCCCCAAAAGATTTTGTTAATGTACAAAAATGCCCATATAAATTCTTAACCGTGATATGAGAAATTAAGGTCTAAGGTGGTTATGGTTTTTACCACCTTAGGGGGAGAATGATAAGGAAAAGCTGGTAAAAACAAACAAGTAAATTATCCCCAACTGAACCTGAAGTTCAGTGGTTTGTTTTCAATATGAAATACATCAAGTAGAGGTTTATGGAATTAGAAATGATGGTATTCATTTGGTTATGAAGATGTATTATGATACCACTTTTATCACCTTATCAAAATGTGATATGCTACATTAAAATCTATGATTTAATTATAGACAGTTTAGCCCTATATGTGGTATAGCGAGCTATACATTAGTCATAGAAAATATATGTAATGAAAAATTAGATTCTTGCCAAATTGAACAATAAAACACACGTGAAATATAGTGTGTGAGTCATATCGGTTCACATATTTCTAGTAATAAGAAAATGGCAAGTTTGGGCAGTTGGTACTCCTATGGAGTAAAGAAATTTGGATGTTTTGGAAGTGACATGGATATCTGAATGATAATAGATGGCCTATATAAAAAAAGGAATGGTACCAAATATATTCACATATCACTGATTCAGTACTGACAATATTGCGAGATGTTGAAATTATATATCGATATATTTAAAAAACCGATATGCATTTGCGCGCGGAATTTAATGGACTAGATAATGGGGATCTTATAAATAAGTCCAATTTTATTGTTGACACATAATCAATGATTATGAATGAGCTCATGGACCTGAAGTCCATCCATTGACTTGAAGTTAATTGCAATTATGAATATTGGAAAAGAAACTGTACAGTTTGCATTATCGAGTCATCATCATGTGTATTTAGAGATTAAGTTCATTTGCATATTAATTAGTTTTATTTTATATAAGTTATTGCATTGTTTTAGAATGTTGTTTAGAATTAGTTACATATCATATGCATGCACATGATTAATTATATTGTTATATTTTGATAAATATTTTAAAAGGAGAACTGTTATCTTATGAGATACTCCAACGAGGATTACTCCTTATAGGAGCTTTTTATAAATGATTATCAAATGATAATGTTTGATTAATTGAGTTTTGGGAACTCATGATTATATATGAACCTCTATGACACGATTGAAAAGTTCGTGATTGTTTCCAAAATGGAATACTTAAACTCCTGTAGAGTTTACTTGATGTCTCAACCTGAAGTTTGAGCATATTGGAATTCAGATTTGAATGAGCTTCTTGCTAATTAAACATGTGAAATGAGTTTATGGTCCAGAGGTATCATGACGATTAAAATAATGTAGTGAAAATCTACAATGAATATGTCAATCCATACATATATGGTTTAGCAAATAAAATGGCTCAAAGGTATTGGATGATTATTCAATAATTATCGGATTGATTCTCCCTAAGACAAGGAATTAACGAATGATGGCTACACTCTTTTTCCCTTCGACTAGGTTTTTTTGTCCCAATGAGTTTTTCGTAGCAAGGTTTTTAACGAGGTAGCACAATAAGCGCATTGATACGCTATGATTATTAAGACGAGTTATTCTTGACATATAATATTATGTCATCTATCGAGAAATTCCCTATCACTATTGTGGAAGTATTATTTGAAATAAAGATCCAAGAGTCATCACAAATGACTACACCCAGATTGTGAGTTCTAATCAAATATGAAGATAGAAATTATCAAGGATTTGAAGATATCAAGTTTATCAACTACAATGGATTTTATTCAACTATCGAGACGAGAAGTTACGTTAAAGCATGGTTCATTTCGAGATACATCAAGTTATGTAGTCATCAGGGGGAGTAGACACGCGTTGTACTCTTTTTCCTTATCCATGGTTTTGTCCCATTGGGTTTTCCATGGAAAGGTTTTAACGAGGCAACTATTATTATGCGTGTTTGAAGATTAGTGTACTCTTTTTCTTCGCCAGTGTTTTTCCCAAGGGGTTTTTCTAGTGAGGTTTTTAACGAGACATCTTCTTCAGTAATGGACATCCAAGGGGGAGTGTTGTGAAATATTATTATGTAATATTATATGGATGTCCATATGTTAGGATATTCTAGAGATATTATATTATGGAAACTCTACCATATCGTGTGTATATATATAAACCCCCTCATATTGCAATAATACATAGTTTTGTCTCTCTCATATTCTCTCTACCTTCTCTCTACTTTTCTCTCTTGTCTTTATTTCACAACAGCCTGCTCTAAAGAAGATAGTTTTACGTATTTCAGTATTTGATGGAATTGAGATCCGGGACGTATCTTACACATCAATAATAATTTGGAATCATGCATCATACTGAGTACTATATATCAGTGTGTAGAGCGAGAACTCTAAGAAAAAAAAAACAATTAACAGAGACATAGCAAAATGAAAATTTCGATAATGCAAGGCTTGAAGTTAAAATCCGAGCTCAAGTCTAACCACAAACAGATTTTCCAAATAATTTATTCTATGCAATTTCATAAATGGGACAATTGACATTCTAGTAAAACATGCAAATACCAATAAGAAACATATCAAGTTTCGCTTGCTCTCAAGTCTCAGTCACTAGTTTCTATCAGAGGTTCAGAAATATCTAAGGCCAATCTTGGAGGCGATGAGAGATTCCTCTTGTGAGGCTCTATGGACTCGAGGCACCCTTGTAGCATATCTACCACCTGACTCATTGATGGATAAGTCTGAATGCACCATAAGCTCACTAAAATCATCTTTCTTTGTACCGCCTTTTCTTAATCATTCGAAGTACCTTCAAATGGAGATTCATTCTCATGTTCAAGTCGGTCGTATATCCACTGTGGAAAATATACATCACTGCTTCTTTGCTGATTAGCTGACAAATTTTTTCGACCGCAAACCATATCTAAAACCATCATTCCGAAGCTATAGACATCAGATTTGTGAGAAACTCCACCAATAATCCTCCAAAAGACTTCAGGAGCTATATAGCCTATAGTCCCTCATGTTTCTAGCATTGATATAGAACTGTCTCCTAAGGGACATAATCTGGCTAGCCCAAAGTCTGATATCTTTGGGCAGAACTCATCATCCAGTAAAATGTTGTATTTGATGGAATTGCGATCCGGGACGTACCTTACAAGTTACAAATACAATAATAATTTGGAATCATACATCATACTGAGTATATGTCAGTGTGTAGAGGGAGAACCTAAGAAAACAAAACATTTAACAGACGAAGCAAAATGAAAATTTCGATACTGCAAGGCTTGAAGTTAAAATCCAAGCTCAAGTCTAACCACAAACAGATTTTCCAAATAATTCATACTATACAATTTCATAAATGGGACAATTGACATTCTAGTAAAACATGAAAATACCAATAAGAAACATATCAAGTTTCGCTCGCTCTCAAGTCTCAGTCACTAGTTTCTATCAGAGGTTCAGAAATATCTAAGGCCAATCTTGGAGGCGATGAGAGATTCCTCTTGGGAGGCTCTATGGACTCGAGGCACCCTTGTAGCATATCTACCACCTGACTCATTGATGGATAAGTCTGAATGCACCATAAGCTCACTAAAATCATCTTTCTTTGTACCGCCTTTTCTGCATCATTCGAAGTACCTTCAAATGGAGATTCGTTCTCATGTTCAATTCGGTCATATATCCACTGTGGAAAATATACATCACTGCTTCTTTGCTGATTAGTTGACAAATTTTTTCGACCGCAAACCATATCTAAAACCATCATTCCGAAGTTATAGACATATGATTTGTGATAAACTCTACCGACAGTCCTACAAATGACTTCAGGAGCTATATAACCTATAGTCCCTCTTGCTTCTAGCATTGATATGGTTTTATGTTGTATCGGACATAACCTAGCTAGCCCAAAATCCGATATCTTAGGGCGGAACTCTTCATCTAGTAAAATATTGTGAGGCTTGATGTGCAAGTGTTTGATCGAAGATTTTGACCTAATTTTGATCGACGAATTTTACTTTGATCAAGAAGATAATCGAAATTGATCGAAAGATTGATCAAAATCGAGAGAAATGATTGATTGAAATAACGAAGAACTTGACCTAATTTGATTGAAAAATTGACCTAAAAATGATTGAAATTGAATCAAAAGATCTGAATTTGCAGCGGAATTAGCGATTTGAAGAAACAATTTCGCTAGAACACAAGATCGTTGACGATAATACCATGTAGAATTTCTTCAATCTCAACTATACTCCATTAATGGAGAACTTGAGTAGTAGAAGAATTTAGGGAAATGGTTGAACAACAATGTAAATAAAAGAGACTTACAACAAATGAATGAATTGATGTATATATACAAAGAGAATGAGATGAACTGTACTAACAACCATCTAACAAACTAAAGCAGTATCAACCTTCAAACAAACTAAAGCAGTTTGTTATAGGTAAGTTGAGCTGTTGATGAGTCAGCTGACAGTAGGCAATGAGCTGGGAATAATATCTCAACAAGTACCATATGCCCTCATAAAAAATAACCATACCAATCCCAGGGACCTGATACTCTAAAGCACTTGCATATGACAGTGCAACAGGAGACTGGATCCATGAAACTTCATCCGATGTGGCTGACCCGTTTGCATACTTGCCTGGTCTAGAGACCTTCATAGACTCCTCCGTGATCATTTAACAAGTAGTTCAATTTATTTTTTTCTAGCATTGCTATAGTACTAGTGTTATTAGAGATATATAACCTGGTTAGCCCAAAGTGTAATATCTTTGGGCAGAAGTCTTCCTCTAGTAAAATGTTGCGTGGCTTTATGTCAAAGTGCAAAATCCGAGCATTACAGCTTAAGTGCAAGGAGACAATCCATTATGATTCACTCGTGTTGGATATTCACCATCAATCATTCAGATACATTATGATTTACTCAAAAATCCATTCAGATTAACTGTTGCATTAAATGGCTACTTGACATATTTGTAGTCAATACTATGTGTATAATACATAAAGATGTGGTACAGTTAGAAAAATATCGGCTTTCTGTCTTTGTCAATCACTGATTTCAGTGAAAGTTCCTGAAGTATCTAAGACCAATCTTGGAGGAGAAGAGAGATTTCGCTGAGGCGGCATATCTATCGATTCAAGGCACCCATGTAGCATATCCACCACACGATTCATTGATGGACGATCTGATGGATAAGTCTGAATGCACCATAAGCTTACCAAAATCATCTTTCTCTGTACCACCTTTTCTTCAGCATTTGTAGTTCCTTCAAATGGAGATTCGCTCTCAACTTCAAGTCGGTCATATATCCACTGCGGAAAATACACTTGACTGCTTCTTTGCTGATCAGCTGACAAATTTTTCCGACCACAAACCATATCCAAAACCATCATTCCGAAGCTATAAACATCAGATTTATGGGAAACTCCACCAATAGTCCTACAAAAAACTTCAGGAGCAATATAACCTATAGTCCCTCTCGCTTCCATCATTAATATGGTACTTACTTGTAAGGGACATAGTCTGGCAAGCCCAAAGTCCGAAATCTTTGGGCAGAAATTTTCATCCAATAGAATATTATGCGGTTTAATATCAAAGTGCAAAATCCGAGCGTTACAACCTCGGTGTAAGTAGTCAAGTCCTTTTGCGATTCCTATGGCGATATTAAATAGTGTTTCCCATGGTAAGGATTGATTGATAGCACTTGTACCATGAAATGTAAACTTCTCAAGAGACCCATTTGGCAAATATTCATATATCAGGGCTCTTTTGTTACCCTCAAAGCAAAAACCTAAAAGAGCAACAATATTGACATGATTAGTTCTACTAATGCTAGCTACCTCATTGAGAAAGTCCTCCCCGTCTCCCTTGGATTGTTTCAACACCTTCACTGCAATAAGACGACCGTTCAATAGCTTGCCTTTGTACACAATAGCATAACCACCTTCACCAAGTCTGTCTTTAAAACAGTTGGTCATTTTCTTTATATTCTCATATGTGTGCCTTGTTAAAGTCAGGGAACCATAAATTTGTAAGAAGGCGTCAACATTTGGGCACTTTGTTGCCTTTGACTTCCAGAAAATGCTAAATGGTATAGTTGATCTTCGTCTTCTGAGACAACAAAGCGTAAACGTGCCCGCTGCAAAAAAGGCTGCAGGAAGAAGGAATTAGTAGAGGAAATTAATCTTGAAATTAACAAACAGTTTCTACATGCTCTTAATTAAACTTTGTAAAATTGTCCTTAGCAATTCCAATTTTTGACCGCTCTCATATTTAATCTTAATTTGTTTCTTATACGGTCACAATAATTTCTACTTCATTTCGCAGCATATAATTTGCCATCTTCTCATACCGTCACACTAATTTCATGGTCTTCTCCTTCATCAACTTGAATTTGGATTTTCATATACTAAAGGATTATTTTTCTTATCTATGTAAGATATTTCCATAAATCAAATAAGTATTATATTAATATTTAATTAAGTCATTTTATGGAAATTAAGTTGGTCCATTGTATGGTGGAATTTACCTAGTATTTTGTTTCCACTATTGTCTCCCATAAGTTACCACTCACAATTTAGGAAACTGTTCAGTTGACTCTTTAATGGCAAGAGTCTATATAAGGGGAACATATTTATTCTGATTAAGGTTCACCAAGCCTACCTCATTAATAAAATACACCATCTAAATTGTGAGGCTGAGGGTTTGGAAATCAAGTCAGATATGAGGATTTATAATTTTGGGTTATTCTTTAAGACGGATCAATTATTTCAAGCAATGGCCGGAGGTAAGTAATCGATCTCTTTTACCGCTTCCGCATTCAGTTTATACATGTTCATTATGAAACTAGAACATGTTAATTTAGACTGTAAAAACTTACAGTTGGTATCAGAGCGAGTAATCACCTATGCCTTGCTTTTTAATTTCAGTCGTTTATCACATGTTGCAATCAATTTGATTTCTCTTTCGTTTTCTCGAAAATTCAAATCTTAATTTTATAATCATGTGAGACTATGCGCCTTGTGCTTTAACATGTCAAACCTTGCTTTGTGCGAATTAAGAGAGCATGATGTTTTAATGTTGGTTTCTTACTCGTCAGTTTATTTAATTTTTTGAAAGTAAAATTAATTAAAGGTAAAGTTTGCCACTTTGTTAAGGATGTATCTTTTTGCAAAAACATTGATCCTTTCGTCAATTTATTGACTTTGTTTCTTTATGGCCATGCTTTTTACCACTTGTTTCCTGACTTGTTGAGATGAGTACATCATGGCTAATGATCTGTCTAAAGATTGTTTAAGGATTTAAGGCATATCGTTATTCTCGCCGTTGTTCATTAGTTTTATCGCTTTATATTGTTTGATATTTATCAAGTACGGTGTTATTTCGTATGAAGTTAGACCAAATATGTTTTTGGTCATTGAGTTTTTTCTATATACATAAAGTTGAGTATATAGATTAAAGTTTAATATTTTTAATGTTAAGTGATTCAAAATTTTATTAGTTAGAGTTTAGCCACAGCATCTCTAATTAATTGAAATTTTATTTTGGAATCACATGTGGAAACTAGACATTATTTGTGATTAGTCGTATGTAATATAATGAGATTTACCCACATGAATCTTATTGTACGTATTTGTATGACTAATTAGGATGATATATTGAATCTTGTTTCTTAATCTACCCACAGGAGTTAAGAGATGTATATGGTTTGATAGTATTGTCATAAAGTTAAATTTTTATGTATCTAATTGAGTAAAACTTTAGCCCACAGACAAGTTTCATGTCTCTAGATTCATATTTGAGCATGGTTTACATTGGTAAAACATGATTAAGTTTAAAGTCTCAACTTTGGTAATAAGCATGTTATTTATTATATTTGCAGCAATTTTACCTGGGAGTTCTACTGATGTTAAATTTGACATTCCTGAATTGAACGGTGATAACTATAAGGTCTGAAAAGAGAGAATGCTACTGCAGTTGGGATGGTTAGATATTGATTATGCTATTCGGAAAGACGAACCACCTAAAGTAACTAAAGAAAGCACTAAAGAAGCAATTGATCTTTATGAAAAGTGGGAAAAATCTAATCGTCTCTTTATTATGTTCATAAAGACCAGAATGTGTGCTAGTATTCGTGGTTCTGTCGATCAGCATACTAAAGTTAAAGATCTAATTAAGGCCATCGATGAACAGTTTGCAACTTATGATAAAGCTCTTGCTAGTACCTTAATAATGCAGTTTTCATCTTTGAGGCTCACCGAGACTAAAGGTGTGCGTGATTATATCATGCGCATGAGGGATATTGCAGCCCAACTTAAGACTTTGGAAGTTACCATGTCTGACTCTTTCCTTGTGCACTTCATTTTATGCACTCTTCCTTCAAAATATGTTCCTTTTAAGATCTCTTACAACACACATAAGGATAAATGGTCAATTAATGAACTTATGGCCATGTGTGTTCAAAAGGAGGGCAGATTGTTGATGGAGGAAGGTGAGAAGGTGAACCTTACTGTTGCTTTTTCTTCAAAGAGGCAAAAGGGTCACACTAAAGATAAGGAAAAGGGAAAGATTTCAGCTGAGCCAACCATTAAGAAGGAGTCTACATGTTTCTTCTGTAAAAAGAAGGGACACATGAAGATAGACTGCATTAAGTTTAAGGCTTGGCTAAAGAAGAAAGGTAATTTTCATGCGTTTGTTTGTTATGAATCTAATATGGTTAATGTTAATCATAATACATGGTGGATTGATTCTGGAACTACAATCCATGTTTCGAATACCTTGCAGGGTATGACAAACCTAAGGAAACCAGTGGGCAGTGAACTTTCAATCTATTCAGGAAACCAGATTAGTTCACATGTAGAGGCCATTGGGACATGCAGCTTAATATTAAGTAGTGGTTTTATTTTGCATTTGGAAAAGACATTTTATGTTCCGAATTTCTCTAGAAATTTGATTTCAGTATCAAGACTTGTACCTTTGGGTTTTACAGACTCTGGATTCAGTATTCTCAGAAATTCTGAAATTATTGGTTATGGTATTTTGTCTGATAATTTATATCGTCTTGAACTGCAAAATAATATCACTCATAATTCTATGCATGTCAATGCTGGCTTAAAACATTGTATTATGAATGAGAATTCGAATTCCTCTATTTTGTGGCACCGGAGATTGGGACATATCTCCATTGAGAGGGTAAAAATATTAGTAAAGGATGGAGTACTTGATACTTTAGACTTTACTGATTTTGACACTTGTGTTAGTTGCATTAAGGGTAAGCAAACTAACATGTCTAAGAAAGGTGCAAAGAGGAGTTCTAGCTTATTAGAAATAATACATACGGATATTTGTTGTCCGGACATGAACGCTAATGATCCAAAATATTTTATCACCTTTATTGATGATTACTCACGTTATATGTATCTTTACTTACTTTGTTCTAAGGATGAAGCTTTTGATGCCTTTAAATTGTTTAAGGCTGAAGTAGAGAACCTATGCGGTAAGCGCATTAAGATTGTGAGATCTGATAGAGGTGGTGAATACTATGGTAGATACACTGAGAACGGACAAGCACCTGGTCCATTTGCTAAATTTCTTCAAGAGCATGGGATTGTTGCCCAATACACTATGACTAGTTCTCCATATCAGAATGGTGTAGCAGAAAGAAGAAATATGACATTAATTGAGATGGTGCGTTGTATGAGAAGTAGTGTTAAACTTCCTTCATTTTTTGTGGGTTGATACTCTTAAGACGGCAGCGTATATATTAAATCGGGTTCCTTCCAAGGCTGTGTCTAAGACACCTTTTGAGTTATTTAAAGGATGGAAACCGAGTTTGAGGCATATACGCATTTGGGGATGCCCGTCGGAGGTGAGAGTGTATAATCCACAAGAAAAGAAACTTGATCCAAGGACTACTAGTAGGTATTTCATTGGATATGCCGAAAAGTCTAAGGGTTATAGATTCTATTGTTTGTCTCATAGTACAAGGATTGTGGAATCAAGAAATGCTAAATTTCGTGAGAATGACTTGATCAGTGGGAGTGACCTAATTCAGGACTCTGTCCTGGAGAGGGATCATCATGAAGTTCCACCTTCTGATTCAAGTGACAGATTGGTTGTCATTCACACTCCTCAAGTTCAATCGAGTGTTACCCAACCAGTGATAGAAATTCCACAAAATGTCGATCAAAATATGGTAGATCATAATGAGGAAGAGGTTCACCATGAGGATGAACAAGTTCCATTAAGAAGATCTATTCGTGAAAGGAGATCGGCTATTCCTGATGACTATGAAGTATATCTACAAGAATTAGATTATAATATTGGAGCTGATAATGATCCTATGTCATTTTCACAAGCCGTAAGTTCTACAGATTCTAACTTATGAATGAATGCTATGAAAGATGAGATGAATTCTATGACATCTAATGGAGTTTGGGATCTCGTTGTATTGCCTGATGGTGTAAAACCCATTGGGTGCAAGTGCGTCTATAAGACTAAAAGAGATTCACTTGACAACATCGAGAGACATAAGGCAAGACTCGTTGCTAAAGGATTCACTCAAAGGGAAGGAATTGACTACACAGAGACTTTTTCTCCTGTATCAAAGAAAGCTTCTTTTCGAATTGTCATGGCGTTAGTAGCTCATTTTGATTACGAGTTACATCAGATGGATGTGAAAACAGCATTTCTCAATGGTGATTTAGAGGAAGAGGTTTATATGAAACAACCTGAAGGATTCTTCTCTAGAAATGGTGAGCATTTGGTTTTTAAGCTAAATAAGTCCATATACGGTTTAAAACAAGCTTCCCGCCAATGGTATAAGAAATTCCATGAAGTTATTTCTTCATTCGGTTTCGAAGAAAATATAATGGATCAATGTATATATCTTAAGGTCAGTGGGAGTAAATTTTGTTTTCTAGTGTTGTATGTGGATGATATTTTATTAGCAACCAATGATAAAGGGTTGCTACATGAGGTGAAACAATTTCTTTCAAGTAATTTTGATATGAAAGATATGGGCGAGGCATCTTATGTCATTGGTATTAAGATCCATAGAGATAGATCTAGAGGCATTTTGGGGTTGTCTCAAGAGGCCTATATCAATAAAGTACTTGAAAGATTTAAGTTGAAAGATTGTTCACCAAGTGTAGTACCAATTGTGAAAGGTGACCAGTTCTGCTTGGACCAGTGCCCCAGGAATGACATTGAAAAAGAACAAATGAAGAATATTCCATATGCTTCAGCTGTTGGTAGCATTATGTATGCTCAGATCTGTACTAGACCCGACATTGCATATGCGGTTGGAGTGTTAGGAAGATATCAGAGTAACCCAGGACTTGATCACTGGAAGGCTGCAAAGAAAGTGTTGAGATACCTTCAAGGTACTAAGGATTACATGCTTATGTTTAGACGGACTGAGAATCTTGAAGTAGTAGGTTATTCCGACTATGCTGGTTGCATAGATTCACGTAAATCCACATCAGGATATGTGTTTATGCTAGCTGATGGAGTTGTGTCATGGAGGAGTGTTAAGCAACCTTGACGGCTACTTCTACTATGGAGGCTGAGTTCGTATCTTGTTTTGAGGCTACCTCACATGGTGTTTGGTTGAAAAGTTTCATATCTGGGCTTAGAGTTATTGACTCTATTTGTAGGCCGCTAAGAATGTATTGTGATAATTCAAATTCTTTGTGTTTATGGCTAAGAATAATAAAAGTGGAAGTCGAAGTAAACACATCGACATAAAGTATCTAGCCATAAAGGAGCGTGTTCAGAAAAAGAAAGTGATCATTGAACACATTAGCACAGAGTTGATGATTGCAGATCCCTTGACTAAAGGCATGCCAATTAAGACTTTCAAGGATCATGTAGTGAGAATGGGACTTGGTTCCATCATGTAGTACATTCATTAAGTTTTTGTAAGAAACTTTTATTAAGTTGGATATTTTCTCTTTTGAATTCATATGCGCATATTTATTAAAGTTATGTTGAGAAATATCATTTTGTTTGAACCTCGAGTAAACATGGGGTTTACTCATTAAGTTAAATGTGTGTGGTGTGAGTGACTTGATATATTGTGATACATGGAAGATTAATTCTTGCTCTAAGAGAATTCGTCGCCATGATCCATATGTTGTGTCTCTTGTTAAATGGACCAAGTGGGAGAATGTAAGATATTTCCATAAATCAAATAAGTATTATACTAATATTTAATTAAGTTATTTTATGGAAATTAAGTTGGTCCATTGTATGGTGGAATTTACCTAGGATTTTGTTTCCACTATTGTCTCCCATAAGTTACCACTCACAATTTAGGAAACTGTTCAGTTGACTCTTTAATGGCAAGAGTCTATATAAGGGGAACATATTTATTATGATTAAGGTTCACCAAGCCTACCTCATTAAGAAAATACACCATCTAAATTGTGAGGCTGAGGGTTTGGAAATCAAGTCAGATCTGGGGATTTATAATTTTGGGTTATTCTTTAAGACGGATCAATTATTTCAAGCAATGGCTGGAGGTAAGTAATCAATCTCTTTTATCGCTTCCGCATTCAATTTATACATGTTCATTATGAGACTAGAACATGTTAATTTAGACTATAGAAACTTACAATCTATTGATAGTCTAAACACTGGATTCTTTTTCTACCTTTATTGGTGAATAAGTGAAAATGTAGAATCCATATAAAAGTTAAATTAATATGGGAAGAAACTATATAAAAATAAAAAATGGAATATACATACGGTAAATTGCGATTATTAAGGGCAATGTATATTTTCAACCAAGTATTTGTAGTTTTAAGTTTAAGTAGCAGTTTTGTCTCTGACATAAATTAAAACAAGTCTCGTTCATTTGACATATTACATGCCTTGAGGAAGAATTGCTCTAATCGACGGTTTTAAGTATACCCGTTGCAGGGCCAACTTGTTAACAATAATTTGTTTTATCTAAACTGGACATTTAAACAGAATTCAAAATTAATTATATTTTACCTGATACAACACAACTGGTGAGGAAAATGAGAGCCACTGGACCATGTAGTCGACCTGTACGATAAATAATGCAAAATTACAATCTTATTCATAACAACAATAATAATATCTCATGGTAAATGAAATTCCGGCCAATGGTAAGGTAAGAATCGAATGTACACTACTCTAACTTTGTATTAAAGCACCAAAGGTAGCTTATGGATCATTGTTACTTTGTTGGGTAAGAAAGGTCGGCCGACACTTTAGTGAGCAATTTTTTTTATATTGTCATATTTCACATTCAAAGATTGGTGTTTCGTTATCACAAGGACAAGACCTTAAGATCAGAAACAAATTAATGGTACCGAATAGAACTTCTAAACTCACACAATGTGAACCCTCACAGCCGCACATCTCCTCCATCAAACAACAGCCACATAGAATCCACGGACACTGTAATTCCCGCCCTATTAAGGACCCGTTGACCGACCCTTGACCTCGTGAGACCTTTAGTAGGGGATAAAGAGAGAGTTAGACTGTATTAGAAGCCGTAAACTTGACCTAGTAAGGGTCACTCGGCCGAGTGTCAGTAGCACTCGACCGAGTGCAGTGTACTCGGCCGAGTATGTTCAGTACTCGACCGAGTGGTCTAGCGTCAGCGCATTATAATGTTACGTGGAAGATGCGAATCAAATCATTTTCATTTCTTCTAAAACCTAAAATCAAAAAATCTCTCTCTCTCTCTCTCTCTCTCTCTCTCTCTCTCTTTTTCCCCCTTCCCATCTTATCACCTATAAACCATCCACCTAAAAGACCATCATTGTAACATATCGCTTGCTGGATTGTGTTGGTATTGGATCTGCTAGTGAGCGGTATGGAAGTAAGATAAAGTTGGCGGCACTGGTGTTGTTGGTGTTTGATAGTATTATGGAGTTAAGTGGGCTATTCTATGATTGATGCTATGTTGTCAGCTACGTTGTTGATGTATGCGTTGTTGGGTGAGTTAGTGTCAAAGTTGGAGGATAAAAGTTGAGTGGTATTGGTTGGTGGAGTGGTATGTGTGCATGATATATAGGTATGGTGTGAATTTCGGGGACAAAGTTCATTTTAAGGGAGGGAAGACTGTAATGTTACGGTTTTCTGGTCTCATCTTACTCGGTCGAGTAAGTTGTCGAGTGCTTTTAAACAGACTACTGTTTTGGGTGCACTCGGCCGAGTTTTGAGGAACTCGGTCGAGTAGGTCGTACTCGGCCGAGTATTTCAAGTACTCGACCGAGTACCTGGTCTGACAGGTTAGTTTTCCGCGGTGTTGATTAAAATAATTGGAGAAGTATATAATAGGCGTTTTAACAGTTTCTAATAATTTCTTAATCACTTTTCTCAAACATAAACTACGTGCACTGCCTCTGTAATCATTCTAATCATCTCCAAGGCAAAGGATGTTAGATCTTGAGTTTTAACATCTTATTCCATGTCAATCGCAGTAGTAAGTGTCTTATCCTTGTTGATTTATTGTTATTTTTATAGTTAAGTAAACTCTAATTTGGGAAAATTGGGGGGAATTGGTAATTTGACATACTATATCGGTTAATTGAGGGGTAGTTTGTAATTGTATGTGATTATTACTTGTAGGTGACGGATCCATGGAGGTTTGCTATTGCTCTTACTTGTGTGTGTGTGTGTGTGTGTGTGTGTGTGTGTGTGTGTGTGTGTGTGTGTGTGTGTGTGTGTGTGTGTGTGTGTGTGTGTGTGTGTGTGTGTGTGTGTGTGTGCTTGGATTCCGAAAAGGCAGGGTTTTCCTACTCAATTGATTGCATAATTGGTTATAAGACGGCATTTGTATTGATTGATTGGTATTATTATTATTATGATTGTGGTTAATTGTGATATCTCTGGTTATTGGTTACTGTTAGTGAAGCCATTTTCGGGAGATGGTCTTCACACCCAAGTTCGCCCCTTGTGGCTCCCGTCAAAAGGGGGATGTGAACATTAATAATCTAGGTTCGCTCGTTGCGATAAACGGGGTTTAGGTGGTACGGCGGCGGTCCCAACTAGCGGTGAGGGTTACCTGGCAGGGCTACACGCTTCGTTGTGTAGTCGGTTACTGGTTACTATTGGAGTTTGGAGGATGGTTACTACAGTTTAGTTCGGATTGTGTATTGAATTATGTAGCTGTGATTTATTATTTTGGTTATGCAGTTGACTGACCCCGTTATTGTTTTCAAAACTACGGTGATCCATTCGGGGATGGTGAGCAGTTGGTTTACCGGTATTGGATGTGGATGTAGCTCGCAGGATATGGACGGGGCAGAGTCATCACATGTTCTTTAGCTAGCTTCTGTTGTGGTCTTAAACATTAGCTTTTATGTTTGTTCTTTTCGGAGCTGTAAACAGTTTTGGTTTGGTTTTCAGTTTGAGTTTGGTTAAACAGTTTGTACTTTTAATAAACGTTCTATTATGGTCCATTTGATATACTTTATCTCGGACAACCGAGATGGTGACACCTCGACATACTAAGGTGGTCCTTGGTAAGGCATCTTGGTGTGTAGGGGTGTTACAATTATGGGAGCAGGATATGCGAGTCGGGACGTGACCCAGTCGTCGGCCAATCGAGTGAGGTATATCGTCGTCACCACCTGCGGTTTTGGTTGTGTTTATAGTGGGTCGTAATAGGTATATACAGTTGTCAGTAGGTATCAGTGATGGAATCTCTTGTACGTATGTGATGATTGGTGTTGCACGATAATCTCTAAAGGTAGGGTTTCTCTACTTAGTCTTCTATATGGTTAATTGTGAGTGGTTTGGTGATTTGTGATTGACATTGATATAGTATCTTAGTTATGTTGTTGGTATCGTATTATTGTTGGTATTGTTAGGATGATTGTGAAGCCATTGTCGGGATCTGGTCTTCATCCTCATGTTCGGCCTTTGTGGCTCCCGTCCCAAGGGGGATGTGCACATTAATGATCTGGGTTCGCTCGTTGCGATGAGCGGCACTTTAGGTGGCACGACTGCGGTCTACTGCTGGCAGTGTGGATTACCTACTGTGATTGGTAACCTGGCAGAACTACTGAGTACGGGGATTAGTCGTGTCCGGTCTGCGGTTCAGATACTTGTGTTGGAGTGAAGATTGATGATTGTTACAAGATTTGTTTGTATTGGATGGATTGTTTACTATAGTGTATTACTGATGGTATAGTTGACAGACCATGTGTGTGTTTGTGTGTCTTATGTTTCTTCTTGTTGTGTGTCTGCGGTGATCCATTTGATATTGCTGGAAAATGCTGAGCATATAGTCTTATCATGTGTGTTGATAGCTGGGAGCTTCGCTGGTGCTCATGGAGGGAGAGAGTCGCCATTGTAATCACCTAGTTCTGACAGTTCACTTTAGTTCTTTTGTACCTTCCGTCATAGTAGTTAGTTATGGTTTGGACCTTGTAACGGTTTAACGAGTTTACTTTTAATAAAGCTTTAATTGTTATTTTATTTCCGATTTGATATACTTTACCTCGGGCAACCGAGATGATGACACCCTTATTTACTAGGGAATGTCTTGTTAAGGTTCCTTCGTAAGTGGGGAGTTACAAAGTGGTATCAGAGCGACTATTTTTGAACCTGAAACCAATGAATTCAATGAATGTAGGGTGTCAATTAAAATGAACCTGGTGTATGTATGTTGGGAGCCCTCTTTATGTTGATTTTGGGTGAGAAGGCGCCCTCATTCCAGAATCCCGGCCCTAACATGCTTAAGCCAGAAACTTTGTGGTGGGTAAAAGAGTCTGGAATAATATGTATGCTAGTGTGTTATAGACAGTCCATCTGTGGTAGTCATATGCGTAGATTAGTTAGTAGCCGATATGGGTATGTGGTATACGTGATACTTATCTTAGTCGTTATATGTGTGGCTTGAAACGTGGAATTGGACAAACATGAATATGTGAAAGGCATGTGAATGAGTATGTGAATACGCTTATGACTGTCGTGATTGAATGTGTACGTGAACAGTTGAGTAAAGATGTGGGCATTGTGTGTATATGGGAAGCAGGTAGGTGTGAAATTTGAGTATCAATGTTGCAAGATGTAAGTATGTGCGTTAAGATGAATTACATGGTGTGTGTACACGAGATGGTAGCATGTACTAGTTGAGTTGCATTGCGTTAGTAATGTGTGTAGTAATATGTGAATGGTTAGTAGATGAATTGTTAGTAATACTAATAGAATCTGATTTGTGACGAGTTCTAAGTGTATCTTAGACTCCGAACGACATTTCTTGTGTTGCAGGAGCAACAATGCTATTGTGAAATGATTTTCATTCAATCAATTTGGGAACTCGGCCGTGTTCAAAGGGGTACTCGACCGAGTTCATTGTACTCGACCGAGGGCCCAATAGGCAAAAGCAGGTACAATATGTCAAATGGAGCACTCGACCGAGTGCACCATAACACTCGACCGAGAAGAGGAAACTCGATCGAGTACACACGATACTCAATCGAGTGCCCTATTTTAACCTGTTTAACGAATTAATTTCCGGAAACCCTATAACTCTATTTCACTCCTTATTTTCGACACATCTTCATTGTTATTCACTCAAACACTCTTAAAAGCTTTCTCTCCCAACACACTTGGTGATTTTGTGTACATTGCCTCCTCAATTTCTCCCTTTGTTCTCCCTTGATTTCAACTCACCTCCAATTCCAAGGTAATGTGTTTTAATCCTATTAATTCATAAAAATATTGAAGGTATAATGTTTGATAAAAAAAAACTAAAATTTTGATTTTAATCCATAGATACCTATGCTAGATGTTGATAATTTGGTAGTATTTTCTTCAATGATGGTTTTGAATGTATAAAAGATGGTTTTAAGCCCCAAAATTACCTATGTATGCACCGAAAATTTCAAGGGTTTTCCCCAAAGCTTTGATTCTTATTGCCACGCAAATTCATCTTAGAATGATTATCGAAATTCAATTGATGTTGGTTCTACACTACCTATTATCCGTTTTGCGTATTTGATAAAAAAACCCACTTGTTGAGACCCAATTTGATTAGCTAGTGTTGATGATGCCTTAAGATAAATTAATCTCATTGTGTATTTAATCGTGTGTCTCTTAAGTTTTAATCTTATAGCTCAAGATCTCTAATCGTCAATGAAGATTGCACAAGGATGATCAAAAATGAAGAATGTCATAGGTTGAGTCATGGCATTGTAAGATATCATTAAACTCGGTTTATTGTCTAATTGCAAAAACAGCAGTGCAGTCCACAATGACTTATGAAGGCTCGTCTTCGAAAGAAACATTTCGAAAATGTTTAAACTCTTGTAAATGACTTTCCAAACTTTCAACAAACCTTTTGAGCTTCCGAAAATCTGGTTTAATCTTTTAAATTGAGAAGAAAGCTATTGAAGTCTAGGAAACGAAGTTGCTTGTAAAAAAAGACACTTACAAAAAATGGGTTGTTTACTTTTACATATTTGGCAAAATTTATGATTTCCATGAACACCACCAAATAAGCTCTTTCTTGAACAAAAACTTAACCCATGTTTGTTAGTGTGTGGGCAGTAAGTTTGCTTTGACTAAGTAAGCTAGATTACTTAAGCAAGAAATCCGTTTCTTGCATAAGGGTCTTGTTTTGCTTGCTCAAGAAACCGTCATTTTTCAAGTGTTGTCCAAGGTTTAATTGTTTACATAATTTCTACACTTGGACTATAATTTTGTGAGATGTTTATAATGTGTGAAGTATACACTACTTGGACATTATAAATATCTTGCTTAATTCATTTTAACAAGTGTGCAACAACGAGTTTAAAACCGAAAAAGACTTAACCTTTATTTTAATCGAGTAAATTAACTTTGCAAAATTGTTTATCACTTAAACATTATTAAGTCACATTTTGTAAGTTTGTTTTTCTTTTGAGTCTTTTTAACGAGTATGTTGTGTTGCACTTAGTCATTCAAATCTATTTCGATGATCTCGTGTTAAGAACTTAAACGTTATCTCCACGTTTATATTGTGAACAACATTGAGATTCATGTGTCTTGTAACAACCGAGTAGAACCAAAACAAAGTCTTAGGACAGAGTTATCTTAAGCAAGAAGTCTTATTACGGAGTATCTTTAAGCAAGAAGTCTTCGAAGCGGAGTAGCTTTTGAGCATGAAGTTTTTCGGCAGAGTAACCCAAAGCAAAAGTCTTATTGCGGAGTAGCTTTAAGCAAGAGTCTTGGAAGCGGAGTAGCTTTTAAGCAATAGCAACCGGAATAGGTTGGGGAGTTTTTTTATTATTCGGGGTGGTCTTAGTTTTTATGAGTTTACTTCCAAGACGTTTAATAAAATAGCGTTGGACGTAGGTCGCGAAGTAGTGACTGAACCAGTTTTAAAAATATTGTTTGTTTTTGTCTATTTACGTTTTGATTCCGCTGTACTTTAACTCTCAACATTATTTCAAAATCCACTGTGGATTACACTGTGACTTATACTTGCTGAATTGTCGTTGCATACTTCTAACTCTATAGTTCTAAGTATCAACCTATCCTTTCATCTAAGTGTAGTCTAAAGTGTTTAAGAGTTTTAAAAGAAACTTTCACTAAGCTTAAATTTTTAAATAGACACCTAATTCACCCGCCCCCCCTATAAGGTGCTCCCGCGCTTGCCTCTTCACCGCTTTAAATCTGTCTTAAACCCGTCTTTTGGAACTCGGGAAAAATTTCTAAAATTTGCTTCAATACTCCTTAAAATCCGGAAATTCTTGTTGAAACAGTATTCTTGCAGGATGTTGAGAATCCAGAAGACTACCAAAAAGAGGACCTGTGCCGCCACTGTAATACTCCACTAAACCGAAGACGTTATTTGGGTGGGATAACTCCTTGAAGAGGTCCATTGATAGGCTTAAAATCTGATTAGTGCTTAAAGGGATTGAATGTACTACTCATATCAACAAAATGCACTTTCTTTTATGGTCATCTATGCAAAAGAACTCCACGGTTAAGCCTGTTTGGCTAGGAGTAGTCTTAGGATGGGTGACATCATGGGAAAGTTCCCTGGATGCGCATGAGTGAGAACAAAATGCGCTATAAAGGATTCGTGTTGATCTATGTGCCTTGTACATAGCCTGGTGAGCTATCATAAGTAACCTCTCCCAACCCGGTTTGGGCCGAGGTGTTGCAGCCACCTTGTCCGAGCAAGGCCAGTCAAGCCAAGGACTGACCGTTTCTCAAGTGGACGAGTATCCTTCAGTGATATTCGCGGACTTTGATCAGCGTGCGGCCTTTTTTGCGTTGATGGCACACACCTTGAAACCTACCTGGTGCGTGGATGTAGGTATTTTGGAGGAGTTGGAGATTGAGGCGGATGTCCGACACATGTTTGAAGTGTTGGGTATGGAAGGTTTGTACCGACTTCGTAATAAGTCATATGCTTTTCTGACCTTAAAATTTATGAGTTCGTATAAGTATGACACTGCTGGGAAAACCTTTAGTTTTCGTCTTATGAACACCAATTTTGAGTTGACCCTGGATGAGTTGGCTGACCACTTGAACTTGAAAAAGGCTGAGGAGGGGTACTTGGAGGATGTGGAAACCAAGAGTATGGTTGCCCATTTCCTTCCTTTGTTCACGGGCCAACTTGTACCTAGTGTGAGTGATATGCTCATCAATGATGTACAACATGTGTCCCTTCGTGTCTTTCTAAGGATGATGACTTGTCTCTTGTACGGGAGGAGTAATGTGAGTAATTTGAACTCACATGAGGTGATATTGTTAGTATCCTACCTAAACCCGACCTGGGGGAGGTGTTTCTACTTCAACACTCCAGCCCTAGTATGTGTTAGTCTAGCTCACATGGCCCAATCCAGACGCTGTCATGTTAGTTATGGTGCCATAGTGACCCGTTTGGCTTAGACGCTAGCCAACGTTGATCCCGCTACCGACCTTCGGGCCTTGTTTGATGGAACCCCTACCATTAACAAGGACTGCTTGCTTCGTACCAAGTGGATGAGAAAGTTGGATGATGGGGCGCTAGCATTGAGGGTGAGGGGAACTAGATGGATGAGGTTACCTGATATGGCTAATCTTTCGGTGACCGATCACTTAGCGGAGTTTGACCCGAAAAGTGGGAATCCCGAGCTTCCACCCCAGACTTACCTCATTCCTGAGCACATCCTTGAGGACATACCCGAGCCAGTGTTGCCTGACCGCCGGAAGAGAGTGACTTGGCCTCCTCGTGAGACTAGGGGAGCTAAGGTGACTAGAGAGGTAGAGACCGAGGCACTTTGTGTTCCTCCATACCAGTACCAGTACCCGGCCTACCCGATCGTCCATGACCCTATGATGCAAGTAATCCAACTCACAGAGAGGTTGTCGAACGCCTTGGTCTTAAGGAACATGAATTAGATGACGCGCCTCCAGAATGTGGGAACTAATCTTGCTCAGGCGGTATGGTGGAGAGGAGTAGGCGATGATAGTGGGGTCTTCCATACCTATGGAGTGGATAGGGCGACGTGGGGAACTCCGACTAGTTATGAGTATGATTGCCTAGCAGGACCTTGGGGTGCTAACTATGGAAGCCAGCTTGACTAGGAGGGTAGATGGATGGATGGTGGAGCCTTCGTGGAAGAAGGTGATGGAGCAGGGACGTTTGGTGCAGATGATGAGGAGCGGATGGATGAAGACATAGGTGAAGAGCCATGAGTTGTTGCTTCATCATGTTATGTTATTTTATTTTAACTTAATGAGGATTTATTTGGTTGTTTTTAAACTTGTGTTACTTATTTGATCGGTTTGTAATAGACCATAAGGCCAAGATTTATTTAATTTTAAATAATTTAGACTTGTGTGTATTTGAGATGGTAGAACTATCTGTTTTTGATAGTAAGGTGTTAAGTAATACAGGTACACGAGAAATTCGGGCACGTAAATTGCCTTAGGTTGCATTCTGCTTGTAGAGTACTAAACCGAGTACTGCAGTTCACTCGGCCGAGAACCATGCACTCGAACGAGCATCGCTAGTACTCGACCGAGTGCCTGGAAGACAGTAGCAAATGTGTCTCTGCTAGTCGTGATACTCGACCGAGTACCGACTTTACTTGACCGAGTATTGCCATTCGGCCGAGTACTGTAATACCCGCCCTTTTAGGGACCCGTTGACCGACCTTTAGGAGCAGGTGAAGGTTCTTGGGAATGCGTGCCAGAGATGACTAGTGTCTTGTTAGGATATGAGGATGGGTGGTACTCGATAGAGTAGAGGTTACTCGATCGAGTAGCTTGGATACTCGATCGAGTAGAGGCCACTCGATCGAGTAGCGTCTTTCCAGCGAGGGTTTATAATCGTGTTTTGTTAAAACCGCAAATCATTTCCGCCTCCTTCCTTCAGACCTAGTTGTCGCCTCCCTCCTTTCCCTTCACCAAATACCTTCCATGGGAGCCTTTAAGGATGCTAGTACCTTGAGGATGGTTTTCTTGAGTCGGGTAGCGGTCGTAACGCCGTTGTGAGATGCGTAGGTATGTCATCATCGTCATCTTTGTCTTGTTATTCTTTGTATGGTGGTAGTGGTAGTAATAGGCTTGTATACTGTTTGTTTAGGGATTGCTTGCTTGGTTGATATCGTATGGTTGATCGAGGAATCGCTGCATTTGGCTAAAGGTAGGTTTGCCTACTCATTTTCTGTAGGTTGTCTAGGGTGTCGGTTGTATTGTTGTTGTGACCGTGTGGCTGATTGTGTATGGTAATCGGTTGGTGTGTGCTGTTTCATTGGTTGTTGTTGTGGTGCAGCACTCTGTGATTGTTTGTCTTTGGTTCTCGAGGTGCGTCCTCGGCTGAGTGGAGTCACTTGCGGGAGTGGCTTCACGCCCTAGTTTCGCCCTCCGTGGAACCCGCCACGGGAGGGGATGTGCACATTAATGGGACAGGGTTATCGTTCGGTATGATGAGCGGGGCTTAGGTAAGAACGGCTGCGGTCTCCCACTGGCAGGGCTGGTCCAGTGGACAGTCGGTGACGGAGATTGGTTGGAGTGGTTGTGACTGTGTATGTGTGTTTGGTTGTGTGTGTAATATGTTGGTACCGATTGTTGTGTCATGCCTCAGTTACTGACCTTGTGTGGTTTGTCTTGTTTATTTTGTTGTGTCTGCCGTGATCCCTTATGGTGAGCAGTCCGTCTTAGCAGGTGTGGTCTTGGATGGTAGCTGGAGTCCTGGCGGGGATGAGTCTTCACGAGTAATGACAGTAGTGGCATATAGCTTGACGAGTTGTATCTTTCCTTTTAGTAGTTTGGTTGTAACACTTGTAAAATAACTGTAAATGTTCTTTTATTGACCTTTGATGATTACTTTCTTCGGGCAACCGAGATGGTGATGCTCTTATATGCTAGGGAAGGTCTTGTTAAGACTCCTTGGTATATGGGGGTGTCACTACCCTTGACACTCGACCGAGTGTATTACTATGTGGCTCACGTTACCTTGTTTATAGTGGACTCTTTTTGGGACTTTTATGTCCTGATTCGGTGATTGAGATACGTTGCGCGTGTGAGCAGTCATGAGGTGTGGATGAGATAGTGATGGCACGATGGGTTGTCTTGACTTTGTTGTGCAAGCATTTGTATACGAATATAATAGATTGATATCACGTGTCACATTATACTTGCACTTGTACCCATCAATTGTGGTCTAAACCGGTGGATGTTCAATTCCAATTCGATTGACTTAATAGGTGTTGTGTTGTTAATTACTCCGTGTTCCGCTGTTACTATTGTCCCTTATTGTTAATCGACTTTTCTTTGATATTAAAGATGTCCCCTTGTTAAATTATTAGCAGACATGTGACTGGTTAGAGTGGTCAACTTGCATGGAACTTTCACTTTTAAATCATTTTAATTGTTGTCTTGCTATATTCCGTCTTAGAGGTGAAGTTCAGGGACGAAGCTTCTTTTAAAGGAGGGTAGATAACATCGCGGCAATAATTTTCTTATAAGTTGGTAATTTTGGTTAATGTGTTAATTGTTTTACTAAATGTGAATATTGTTTTGGTTAAAGTAACTAAATGTTTTATTTAGTGTTACTAATTTTTGTAGTTAGGAGATGATTGTAGGTAATGGTGCGAGGTATTTTGTGACGTAAGTGTTGTTCACATGGTGAATAAGAGGTTGGAATTGGCGTATTGTTGGAGTTATGATATGTTGGAATTGATGCATTAATCGTGTGGTAGTGTGTTATAAACTTGGTCGCGGCTTTTTGAGTCGCACTTGGTGTCGCGCGTCTTTTAGAGTTATTCTTTTCTTTTCTGTTGGACGTGTGGGGCAAACTTCGAGAACGAAATTCCATTTTAAGGGAAGAAGACATTAATACCTGTCCTATTAGGGATCCGTTGACCGACCCTTGACCTCGTAAGACCATTGGTTGGGGGTAAAGAGGGGGTTAGACTGTATTAGAGGCGGTGAACTCCACCTAGTAAGGGTCACTCGGCCGAGTGTCAGTGGCTCTCGATCGAGTGCAGCGTACTCGGTCGAGTATATTCAGTACTCGACCGAGTGGCCTAGTGTCAGCGCGTTATAATGTTACGCGGAGGATGTGAATCAAATCATTCTCATTTCTTTCTAAAACCTAAAATCAGAATCTCTCTCTCTCTCTCTCTCTCTCTCTCTCTCTCTTCCTCTCCCCACCTTATCACCTCTAAACCCTACATCTATAAGACCATCATGGGAGGAGGATATTCCAGTCGGGACGTGACCCAGTCGTCGGCCAATAAAGTCAGGTAAGTGGTCGTCACCACATGCGGTTTTGGTTGTGTTTATAGTGGGTCGTAATAGGGTTATACCGTTGTCTGTAGGTATCTGTGATGGCATCTCTTGTACGTATGTGGTGATTGGTGTTGGGCGACAATCGCTAAAGGTAATGTTTCTTTACTTGGTCTTCTATATGGTTAATTGTGAATGGTGTGGTGATTTGTGATTGACATTGATATAATATCTTAGTTATGTTGTTGGTATCGTACTATTATTGGTACTGTTAGAATAATTGTGAAGTCATTTTCAGGAGATGGTCTTCACCCTCATGTTCGCCCCTTGTGGCTCACGTCACAAGGTGGATGTGCACATTAATGATCTGGGTTCACTCGTTACGATGAGCGGCGCTTTAGGTGGCACGACTGTGGTCTACCACTGGCGTGTGGATTACCTGTTGCGATGGGTAACCTTACAGAAGTACTCACTGCGGGGACTAGTCGTGTCCGGGCTGAGGTTCAGACACTTGTGTTGGAGTGGAGATTGATGATTGTTACAGGATGTGTTTGTATTGGATGGATTGTTTACTATAGTGTATTACTGATGGTATAGTTGACTGACCATGTGTGTCTGTGTCTTGTGTTTCTTCTTGTTGTGTGTCTGCGGTGATCCATTTGATATTGCCGGTAAATGGTGAGCAGATAGTCTTATCAGGTGTGTTGATTGCTGGGAGCTTAGCTGGTATTCATGGAGGGAGCGAGTCGCCGTTGTAATCACCTAGTTCAGACAGTTCACTTTAATTCTTTTGTACTTTCCGTTGTAGTAGTTAGTTATGGTTAGGACCTTGTAACGGTTTAACGAATTTACTTTTAATAATGCTTTAATTGTTCTTTATTGACAATTTAATATACTTTACCTCGGGCAATCGAGATGGTGACGCCCTTATTTACTAGGAAAGGTCTTGTTAAGGCTCATTAATAAGTGGGGGTGTTATAGGCACACTTGACTAAACCTTTCCCTCCGGCGCTTTGGGTAAGGGTAAAAATATGTCTTTAGTTACCCTAAATGCCTTGAAATATGGAGAGATACCTTTATATGGTACGGAGTATATTGCGACCTAAAATTTCATAAATAATTGTTAAGTTAATATCTTTTTCCTATAATTAATACTGGGGATTGTTAAATGGCGCCCATAGTTTTACTCATACCGTCCCTAATAAATTACTATATTGCCCTTAATTTATTAAAACTCTTTTATACACTACGTCCTTGTTTTTTTCTCATTTTCGAATTTCGATTTCAAAATTTAATAAACCCGCTTCAAAAATTAACAAAATCAAAACCGCTTAAAAAAAATAAAAACACCACATATCACTTTTCGTTTTTTTACATATTTTAGTAACGTTAATTTTCATATATTAATAAACGATAATTAATAACCAAAAACGATTAAATTAAAAACAAAATTGACGATTAGAAAAGCACAGAATTCAAACGGCCATAACTTTATGCTCGGGTGTCCGATTTTAACGATTTTTTTTCAAATCGCATACTTTTCGAGACGAACACAATGGTAAAAAAAATTGGAAAGTGGTCCATTCGTGTGAAAAACACGAATTGGCCTGGGCCTATTCATGTGATTTACACAAATCAGCCTAGGTTAGTTCATCATTCGTGTGATTTACATGAACTGGCCTAGGCTGATTTGTCTAAATCACATGAACAGGCCCAGGCCAATTCGTGTTTTTCAGATGAATGGGCCACTTTCCATTTTTTGACCATTGTGTTCGTCTCGAGAAGTTACGCGATTTGAAAAAAAAAATTCGTCAAAATCGGACACCCGAGCATAAAGTTATGGCCGATTAAAGTTTTTCGCTCTTAATAGTCAATTTTTATCTAATTTAAATAATCATTATTTATCGTTTATGTTATCAATCATCGTCTAACATAGGCAAAAAGTTCATTAATTCGTTAGTTCAATATTATTTTTTTGTTAATTCATCGGTAATTAATACGATAATTCATATCTAATTTTGATAATGTTGTTCGGCATTCCAAAAGCGCTTCCCTTTTCCGTGTTGTTATAACATAACCGCTTCCCTCGCCTTGATCATAACTATCATACTCATTGTAATATCGTTAATGTTGTTCGGCATTCCATTCATTTTCGAATTGCTTTCCGTCGTAATTGTACGAATTTTCATTAGTATACGATTCACACATGTATCGTAAAAATGGGTTATCGTCACCCATTTTCGACTTATCAAAAAAAATGTAAAGATTATTTTTTAGAGAGAGAAGGGCAAAGTTGTCAAGTTGGAAATGAAACTAGGGACGACATGAGTAAAATAGGGGTGACATTTAGCAATTTTAATACTACATAAGGATACTCCAATATAATGTTGTTATTAATATAGTTGGTATTCTTTGTATAATGTTCTAGTTAATATCTTTTTCCTATTATTTAGCCATGTATTTCGGCTGCTACGTTACTCTAGGTTAGATTATTTATCCCATGTAATTAGTGTATAAATAAAGTCCCTTAATTCTTTGTATAATGTTCTAGTTAATATCTTTTTCCTATTATTTAGCCATGTATTTCGGCTGCTACGTTACTCTAGGTTAGATTATTTATCCCATGTAATTAGTGTATAAATAAAGTCCCTTAATATAATTTAATATTTCCCATAAATCTCTTTACACCGGCCTTATTTGGTAAATAACGGATTAATTTCAGTATAAGCATATTATAAATGGCAGATTTTATCAAAAGTTTGACTAGCATATTACAATTAGCCTAATTAATTTGAGTGTTTGGTAAATTGACAAATTACGACCTTATTTGGTAAACAGTAGATTAATTTCAACATAAGAAAATTATAAGGGCCGATTTTATCAAAAGGTTTGACTAACATATTACAATTAGCAGAATTAATTTGAGTGTTTGATAATTGGTAGATTAAGATTAGTAGATTGTTAGTTTTCTTAAGTAAACTTTCCTATTTTACAAAATGTTAACCAATATGCTTGGCAGCATATTGACCTCAAATATGTTGTTTTCCAAACACTAAAATTAGCATATTAATTGGTCAAACATGCTAAAACCCTTAAATATGCTAAAAATCGGACAATATGTCATTTACCAAACACCCCTATCTATCTAACTAAGTCGTAATTTGCTTAAGCCAATGCACCCCCTACAACGAGATTCATTGTCTTTGCTCGCTTTAGAATAACTTCCCCGGAATTTATCAAATCGTGAATTCGGATCTTAGCCGACAGATCGAAGTTTAAGGTTTACGTTGCATCACTGTCTGTCAGTCAATATTTTATCCTAATTTCAATGTCACTATGTATCTAATAGCCTAATATCTCATAAGTGTTCTAAAAAATATAGTACTCCATAATTCACATCATATTTCCTACCATGTAGAACTCAAGTTATGAATTTTTAAAGTGGGGCTTTTCAGAATGTTAGAATCCCGAATTCCTGATATAAAGGGCGGACTGAGGATTTAAAGAGGTGTACATAAGATTATACAGCCTATACTTTAAAATATGAATTATGGTTATAATATTTTTTTCAAGTTCAAATAGTTATATATATACTCCTCTGTAAGTCGTTTCGTTTGTTGTCTTTTCCATTTTTTGGGTGTCCGATCGTTTGTTGTCCTTTCTATTTTAAGAATGAACTTGATGAGTAATTTGATAATTCTCATTCAATTTGTTCCACTTGTCACTTAGTTATTGGCCTTTTTTCTCATTCCTTGGTCTTTGTACCAAAACAAAATGACAACAATTGACCGGGAGGGAGGGAGTATATCTTAATAATTTTCTACTTCAAACCATTTTAATCGTGTATTTATGTTGTCAAATTCGTAATTAGCACATTTATTAAATGTAGACATAGACTTACGCAGGAGTGAGAAGGATACAAATATAAGTACATACTTGACTTTCGGTAGAAGCACATAAAATCCGAATGATCAGACGACCCACAAGTGCCACCCCAATTCATACAATTGATACATTCTGATGAATAATCATATCTGACCTCAAACCCCTGCTTTAAGACTTCTGTAAATGAATTCAATCTTCCTTGATTATAAAGATCCAACTGATCCTTAAGAACTGGGAACTCAAATGAGCTACAAGATTCATATTCTCTTATAGCTGACATGTTATGGAGGTAATAAGCTTGATAATTATGGGTTGGAAATCCGAAGCATGGAAATGGGTTATGAAGATTACCCATGGATAAGTGTTTTGGGCAATTATAGACAAAGGTAGTGCTCTCATCATTTGAGGTGATGTTGAACAAGTCACTATACTCCTTACTGAAGTTTGAGCAGGTAATGTTATCATACCCACGGAGCTTAAGGATAATGTTCGGGTAATTAATTTTCATGCTAAGAAGATCATAGGGAGCGTATTTTTCTTGAGCGATAATTAGGTGGGCTAGGTCTCCTTTTTCACTGAGAAGGCATTGGAGCTGCAAGGACGGGTGGCCACAATATTTCGGCCTGTCACCTCCCCAAAATGGGTACCCAACATCTGAACTATTTTTTCCACATGAAAAAAATGAAGAAGAACATGTCTCATACCTTTCACCAACACTACTTGATGCAGGCAATACAAGAAAAATGATGAAGATAGCAAAGAAATTAGTAAGAGGTAACATTTGAAAAACCCAGAATATAGTATAATAATAATAATAATAAAAAAAAAAGGGGGGGGGGGGGGGTGTTTACTTCTGGAATTTCAGATGATGTTATTTTTGTATTGTTGTATTGTATAATCAGGAAGCATTCTCATGTTCTCCTCCGTATAGCATATACGGAGTATTTCTTACTTCTTAGATTGTTGAACGAGTCTTAGTTGACTCCCTTAGAATTGCTTGGAGTCTTTGGAAGACTTCATGAAAGTGACACTGCTATTCCAAAGACTTCATGAAAGTCGATTTAAACCTTATCACCTATAGTGCATAACTTGTCGGACACTCGGACCATTGATTAGATGTTGTTAAGTTTCATTGTGATCATAAATGCATACACTTGCGTGTATTAGGGAGTTAATAACAAAAAAATATCGTGTAGGAGTTTTGTCATGCCGTATCATATCGGACTATCGGAGAAAGTGTTGTATTAGCGCAATAACGCTTAACTAAACACGGTAACACAGAATTAACCCAACCAATCTGAAGCTTGTTTATCTTGGACACGATTCATTAACAATAAAGACTCGACAATGACACCGAAAACATACCTGAACCGAAAATGGTCCGACCTGAATACAAACATAACCGAAGTAGCATATGTCCTCATAAAAATGACCTTACCAATCCCAGGGACCTGATACTCTAAAGCACTTGCTTATAACAGTGCAACAGGAGAACGGATACATGAAACTTCATCCGATGATCACCGAACGTAATCTAAAACAATAACATGGAGTTCGGGGAAGGCTAATAATTATATAAAGTAAACTTGCTTGAGACAGCCGTACATACGAAATCATCCATCAACCATACAAATAAACGAGAAATACAATTATACAAAGTGCAAGAAATATCCGTAAGCTTTTGGCGCTCAAGGGTAACGCTAAGGTAAGCAGTTTTCATGTTACCAATATTGTAAGGCGCGTTTTCTTCTCGGCTGATAACCAGATTAATGCGGTCTCCTATTTCACTCTTGAGGCATTGGACCTGCAAGGATACATAGCTACAACATTGTGGCCTTCCATCTCTCGAAATGGGTACGCAATATTTGATAAATTATTTCAACAAGAAAATAATTGAGAAGATCATATCATGCACATGTCATCATTGCTGGCTGACGAAAGTAACACGGGAAAGAATGAAAGCAAACATGCAGAAAATCCAGCAAAAGGCTAATCAGTTCGTGGAAATTTCTGATTGTGGGACATGGAAAGGTGTTGAGTTTATGGATTCAAGTACCTAAGAGGGGGAGGGGGTGAATTAGGTACTATTTAAAAAATTTTAACTTCAACTTTATTAATTTAAAGTGAGTTGTAGGATGAAAAGAGACATGAGAATACTTCGAATAATATAGAGAGATTAAACGAGTATTAAAATGAATGTTTGCTGAAATATGGAGGTAACAATTGTTCTGACTGTAGCTATTTGTCTCGATTTATGGATGAAAGATGATCTGCAGATCAAATGTGAGATGTGGAATCATTATTTGAAAGTTAAGCAAAGCAAGTGCAAACGAAATAAAGAGCAGCGGAATAAAACAAAGAAAATCAAACACAAGATTTTTAAATTGGTTCGGCAAGAACTCAAGTGCCTACGTCCAATCTACTTTTTATTGATTAATTTTAGTGATCTACTCCGACTACTAAAAACCCGTACAATAAAAAGACAACAACCTACTCCGATTGTGACACAAGTTCAAGAACTACTCCGTTCTAGAACAAGTCAACTCGCAACCTACTCCGGTTGCCAAAGAGTTGAAGACTACTCCGTCCTAAACTCTACACACAAACTTAGAATGTTATAAGGATCAAGTTTCCACTAGCTTATTCTTAGAAAGAATTGAGATGGACAACTTTTACAAGATCAACAATTCATAAGTGAGAGAGTCTAGTATATTGAAGTAACAGTAGCCATGATTGTAACACTTGAAGACTTTTAAAAATTTTGCAAAGTAAAGACTCGGTTTTTTAAGCTTTGAAAACAATTTGCAAACTTGGATGAAATCTCAGAAAAAGTCTTGAGGTTTTGAGGGGATGAGGCACGCCTTTTATAGAGAGGATAAGCAAGGTGGGTTGTTAGGGTTTTAAGGGTCAAAGAACATCACATATGATGAGTCTTAACAACTTCCCAAACTTGCACAAAAGAGGGTTCTAATTCAAAAGGCATAGGAGAGAAAGAGTGTTTGAAATTATCCAAAAGAGATCATAAGTTTTCAGAAAACAAAGGATGGAAAACAAGTCACATGATGACAAGCTTTCACAAAAATGGCAAAAAGCAATCCTTATTTTATGAAAGACCAAAGAGTCAAATTTGCACAAAGGGGAAACAATTTGAAATGATAATTATTCAAACCACTTTCTCTAGAAGGCCAAATCCTTGCAAAAATCTGAAGGTTATCTTTCAAAATATAAGACACGTAAATGACCTTTGAAAGATAAAAAGAAGTTCAAGTGTTACGAATTGAGGCAACGGTCCATGTCTCACATTACTTGTGAAAGTAATGATGGTCTTGATTTATTTCTATTACTTTAAAATACTTTACTTTCTAACTTGTACATTAGATAACGCCTAGGACTCAATACAATTGGGTGATCAACAATTCAACACTTCTTAATCCAAGCTTGATTTAGCCAAAAATCCTGAAAAGGTAAACTAAGATAGCACACATTAAATGGGCATGTTATCATCAATCAAAGGAACCCAACAAATTCCCCCTTTGATGATAACAAGCCCTAAAACGAATGTAAGCAATGTAAACAACTTATTTCAAGATTTAATCAAGCAAGATCATATGAGAGAAGGAACTATATTACTTTATGGAGTAAGAACTTAAATCAAACTTACCATGACAAATTTACATTGCCCCAAAGTAAGAGTAAAAGTTGTGAAGGTTAGGCCTAGTTATGAGTTAACCAATATGCAAAGAGATTAAGAGCATGAGTTTACCTTTTCCCCCTCTTGACATCATCAAAAAGGGCAGGGATGTCAAAAGCATTCAAGAGCAAGCACGCATAAGAAAACACAAAAAGACACACATAAATGTGACAAGATAACAAGGTCAACACAAACATACGGTTGAAACAAAGTCTAACCATAGTTCACCACGGCTAAAAGTAGTTTAACATACACCACCAAGCAAAATATTACGAGTGAAAAAAGTTTTGAAAAGGGCGCAACAAGGTGGGACAAAAGCAAGGTAAGGATAATAGGCAAGAGTGTGAAACGGATAAGAGAGGTCAAGGAGAGGAGGCTTGGTCACCATCTGACTCTTCACCCAAGGGGTCTTCATCCAACGGGTCATCTACATCATCATCACCGTGCTCCTTGGTTGAGACAAGAGTGGAGATGATATCCACTTCTCCACGGATCATATCCACGGTGGAGGCAAGAGCCGAGATAGCCGCATCCTTTTGAAGCGCATCTTGCTTCACCCAAGCACTCAAATCCGCAATAGCTTGACACACTTCACTCAAACTACCCATCCCAACTTGACTAGAAGACCCAACCTCCGGATCCGTCTTGATTTTCACAGAAATTAATGCATCATTTTCCACCTTAATCAACATTTTTCCCATTTGCCCGTCACTCATTGTGTCACACATATCCAAAGACCCCATGCTAGAGCTCACTAACACCCCGTGTGCCTTAAGCACGATTGACAACCACATTCCATAGGGGAGATGAAGCACACTAGAGGAGGGTTTGCGGAGTTTGGTCGAGATAAGATCAAAACGCTTAAACATTAACCCAATCAAATTAACCTTTTTATGAGTGGCAATATTATATATGAGGTATTGTTGGGCTATGGGCAATTTTCCCCGGTCACTCAAAGGGTAAAGTGAACGACAAAGCATGTTAAAGACTAACCGGAGATGAGGGGGTATGGAAGTATTGCTGACAGGACCACAAGTTACGGCTTTTGGACAAACAACTTTGGCAACGGCTAGGGGTGAGGCATAAGGTAAGGCAACCCAAGTTTCAGCAGGGAGATTATAGTAACCTCCGGTTGGGACATTAAGAGCAGTAGCGAAATCAGATTGAAATAGTTTCAGCGGCTTACCATTAACTTTAGCCGTGAGGAAATCACCCGATTTATCCACTCGGGCCGTTGCAAAGAACTGAACCACTTCACTGACAAACACGGGTTCACGAAGCTCTAATAGATTTTCCCACCCTTAAGCCATAATCATATCCCGTACATTGTGAAAAGCGGGAGACTCAAACCAGGACTGTTTATAGACCCTAGGAGAGTGAATAGCTTTGGGTGACATCAATCGTTCACAATTTTTGTAGATAGAGGTGGGAAGATCGAAGCTTTCAAGTTGTTCCCAAACACGAGCCATATCCCATTTGGAGGTGAGGGACACGGAATCTGATGGTGAAAGGTATATCAATTTTTTCTTTGAAGGTTTAGATTTTTTGGAACGGGGTTCAACAGATGGTTCAACAGGAGGGTCAATTGTTCCGGTTTCAATTTCACTTTGTTCGACACTTTCAGAAATAGGAGGTAAGGATGATGAAGCAGCTGTTTCTTTTCTTTTGTTAGCTTTCTTTGCCGGAATCGGAACGGAATCGGCAGACTTAGTCGGATCCACACTTATATCACACGGAGTTTCTTCATTTTCATCAATATCCACAGTGACGGTCTCGGTGGAGGAGCTTGAGACAGTAGTACCCTTCTTACGACCACCTCGAGTTCGACGCCCAACCATGGTGGAGATTGGAACGTCGTCAGATGGGACCGAGGTTGGAGGAATAGTGGCGAGAGGGGTTGGGTGAGGGTTTACAGGTTCTGGGTTAGGGGTTGGTGATGGATTTGTGGATGAGTTTTGATGGCGAGGAAAGACATAGGAGTCCTTTTGAGATGGCATTGTTTGTGAGGTGGGTGGTTGGTCTGATGTGATGGATAGGGTAGTCATTTTTACGGTTTTGATGGGTATAGTGGTATTAAAGGAAGTTTTGATCATGGTGGGTAAAGGAGGGTTTAACGGGTAGGTGAGATGGAGGTAGTTTGGAAGGTGAAAGGATATGTGGGTTGTGGGAATTTTGGACGGGGTTAAAGGAATAAGTGGCCCAAAACAATAAATGAGGCAAGTGGAGGTAGTTGGCCCAAATTAATTTGATCACTCGAAATTAGAAGCAAAATAGCATAATATAAACGTAAATTTAGATATGAGGTTGAGTGATTATCGACTCACGAGTATGGTGTCAATTTTTGGTCTAAAAATGATATGGATGCACTTAGAACACTTAATAACATATGTCCATTTTAGTTTATCAATTAGAGAAATTAGCAAGACTCACACTAGAAATCACAAGCAATTTATTAACCCAGTTTCTAGTCTAAATTTCTCAAAATGTTCTCTGGCAAGTGGCTTAGTAAAAATGTCGGCAATTTGATTTTCGGTTTTGCAAAAAATAAGTCTAACATGTCCTTTCTCCACATGATCACGAATGAAATGATGACGAATATCGATATGTTTGGTTTTAGAGTGTTGAATAGGATTTTTGGAAATATTTATTGCACTCGTATTATCACACATTATGGGAACGGAGTCAAAAATAATACCAAAATCCAAGAGTTGTTGTCTTACCCAAAGGAGTTGAGAACAACAATGTGCGGCACTAACATACTCACTTTCGGCCGTTGAAAGAGCTACCGTGTTTTGTTTCTTTGAGCCCCATGAAATCAAGCAAGGACCCAAGAATGTTGCAATTCCGGAAGTGCTCTTTCTATCTACCGTGCACCCCGCATAGTCCGCATCCGAAAAGCCTATGAGATCAAAAGGACAATGTAAGGGATACCATAGGTAGAGATCTTGTGTTCCAATCAAATACCGAAGAATTCGTTTAACGGCTTTAAAATGGGATTCTTTCGGATTTGCTTGGAACCTAGCACATAAACAAACACTAAAGAGAATGTCGGGACGACTTGCGGTCAAGTAGAGAAGTGAGCCTATCATACCTCTATATACCTTTTCACTAATATTCTTACCGAGTTCATCTTTGTCCATTTTGGACCCGGCTACCATAGGTGTATCATGAGACTTACCATTAGTCATCCCAAATTTCTTAAGCATTTCCTTAATGTACTTTTGTTGATGGATCATGATTCCATCCTTTGATTGCTTGATTTGGAGCCCAAGGAAAAATCCTAGCTCACCCATCATGCTCATTTCAAACTCCGATTTCATTAGTTCCGAAAAATACAAGTAAAGGAGTTTATTTGTTGCACCAAATATAATGTCATCAACATATACTTGTACAACCAACAGTTCAGCTGACTGTGACTTTAAGAACAATGTTTTGTCAACGGAGCCTCTTTTAAAACCATTTTCAATAAGAAATTTAGACAATCTATCATACCAACACCTAGGTTCTTGTTTTAGACCATAAAGAGCTTTGTCTAATTTGAAAACATGGTTAGGCAAATCATTGTTCTCAAAACCCGGTGGTTGCTCTACAAAGACATCTTCTTCCAAATATCCATTTAAGAAAGCGGTTTTAACGTCCATTTGGAAGAGTTTAATGCCTTTGTGAGCCGCAAAAGCTATAAGTAATCGTATGGCTTCAAGTCTAGCTACCGGTGCATAGGTCTCATCGTAGTCAATACCTTCTTGTTGATTATAACCTTGCACCACTAGCCACAGTGACTGTTTCCATTTGCTTAGAGTGATCTTCATCGGCACTGTTTTGAGTTGATTCAATTCTGGAGGTGGAGGCAACAGTCGTTGGGTCTGTTGCATCCATAGAGGAAACAGCAGCAGGTGTACCACGTGTTCCACCTGAGTTGCAGATTTCCTTTGGAGGTAACAGTCCCTGTGGCTGTTGCAAGTCAGCGTTGGGAGCCTCTATTTCCTCGAACACGAAATCCTTTCGAACGAGACCAATCTCGAACTCATCATCATCATCATCATCTTCTTCAAAGTTTTGTACCTGTCCAAGCACACTAGATTCATAAAAAATGACATGGATGCTTTCTTCAATCAACATGGTTCGTTTATTATAGACTTTATAGGCCTTGCTATGATCGGAGTAGCCAATAAATACTCCTTCATCACTACGTGGATCGAACTTACCCAAGTTGTTTTTACCATTGTTATGAACAAAACATTTGCTTCCAAAGCATCTAAAATATGAAATATTTGGCTTTCTTCCATGTAGTAATTCATAGGGGGTTTTATTCAAGATACTCCTTATCATGACACGATTATGAATGTAGCAAGCGGTATTTACCGCTTCGGCCCAAAAGTTCTTAGGCAACTTACTACATAATAACATTGTTCTAGCCATATCTTTAAGGGTTCTATTCATCCTTTCAACCACACCATTTTGTTGGGGGGTTCTAGGAGCCGAGAAGTTATGGTCTACACCATTCTCATCACAATAAGCATCAAATGATGAGTTTTTGAATTCGGTTCCATGACCGGTTCTTATTTAAACAAGTTTTAAGTCAAGTTTATTTTGAATCTTTCTCAACCAAATTAGAAACTCATCAAATGCCTCATTCTTAGAGCTTAAGAAGAGTGCCCAAACAAAACTAGAGTAATCATCAACAATGACACATACATAACGACTACCACCTCTACTTCTAGTTCTCATTGGTCCACACAAGTCGATATATAGAAGTTGTAAAGGTTGAGATGTACTCACAATTCTTTTGTATTTAGAGGAGCTTCTAACATGTTTGCCTCTAGCACATTCATCACACACTTTATCAAATTCAAACTTCATATTGGGAATGCCTTCAACTAAGTCGAGTCTTTTAAGGGTATTAAGAGTTTTAGTACTAACATGACCAAACCTTTTATGCCATAACCAAGGATCATTGTTCATTACACTCATGCAAGACATGGTATGACCGGATAGAGTGTTCAAATTGGTTAAGTACACGTCTTTGACACGTCTTCCTTTGAGTATTAGTTCATTAGTAGTGGCATCAATTATTCGACACACATTAGCACTAAATTCTACAATATTACCCTTATCACAAAGTTGAGAAATGCTAAGGAGATTATGCTTCAAACCTTTGACAAGCCGCACGTTGTCGACACAAAGTAATGGTGACTTACTGTAGACACCTCGTTTCTGAACCTCCCGCAAACCACCCGGTGATGATTGGGCCGCATGTTTGATACGCGGAACGATTTGTGACAGTTCGTAAGTTTATCGTCAAGTGATTGCTCAAACATTAATGTCTACCTCATGGTCATCATCTAGGCGTCATTACGGTCGTTTTGGCAGTAATTAGAGTTCATTTGGAGTCCGGGTCAAAAACCGTCTTCATTTTCCAAAACCGTCAAATCCCGAGTCAAAGCAATGTGCTTGTCTACCCATGGTTAGGATGTCATAAAATGTTGGGATTATATCTCATTTTGAGTCTCATGTCACTTCATTAGGCTAAACTTAAAGTTTACATTACAAATGTGCATTTCATTTAGTTAAAATGACAACCCGACCTTTAGGCCCGTTTTACGAGGTCATAACGACTTTTTTGGGTCGGGCCTATTTGACAGAAAGTTCTAGATCTTTCTTTTAGCTTTCCAACGCCACCGAAATCACCTTAATCCGAGTCTTGTAGAGAAAGTTATGCCTAAAAAACGACAGGCTGTCAAACGCGCTTTCTCGCGCAGAGAAACCTACCCGGGAAAGGACGCAGCAAGTGTTGCGCCTCTTCCAAGGGACGCAGCACCTGCTGCGCCTTTTCCCAAGGCTTTCTTTTTGTCCAAGTTTCCGCGTTTAACCTAAGTCGGTTGTTTCCAGATCTTTCCTTCCGTATCCAACTCTTACCATAATTCCTTCGTGTGATTAGTATAAATAGGAGCCTTCGTTCCTCATATTTCTCACGCGAGTGTCCGCCCTTCTCTTCTCCCTTTGCATTCTAGACTTTGTTCTTACTAATTGGCGCCTACGTGCTTGGACTTCCGACCACGTAAGCTCGGATCTTTCCGGGTACCAGCCTCTCCGTTGCATGACCGACCAATTTGACCAACTACACTCAATCAACTTAAATTAATTAATCGTTTTCCTCTTACGAGGGCACTCTCTTTGCATTCGCGTCGAGCATTCACTAATCGATATCTTAGTCCTTCTCGTTTCGTCAACATGTAAGTCTGAGGGTGTACAATTCCTCTTTTATTTATTGTATTTTACTTTTCGTATCATCAATTGTAAGGTTTACGTCGAAAATACCGTTAAAATCGATTTCTAAAAACCCTTTGTTAAAACCTGTTTTTGCGGATTTCCAGTAGATAACTGTCGAGAAAGGACGCAGCAACTGCTGCGCCTCTTCGAAGGAGCGCAGTTCCTGCTTCCTTTCTTCTTCGTTTGTCCTCTGTAATTCGTATTCGAAATCTTTCTTTTGCTTGTTCGTCTGTTAATTCTTCATCATAGTATCATAATAATTCCACATGTATTATAATCATCATCATGTTCATGTTTAATTTGTCATAAATCCGACTTAAATCCCTAATAATCCAATATTTGCGGGTTTTCGTCATTAAGTTCAATCCGGGTTGTAGGGATTCAATTTTTTCATATTGAGTTCCTGGAATTCGTCTTTGATATAATTTTCATCTGTTCATTCACATGTTCGTCACTGATTTGTCATTAATTCATCATGTTTAGTTTGTTTCGTTCACCGATGTCACTAATTAATTATTCCATCTTGTAATTAATTCGTTTAAATCCGTCTTATTCATGTTTTACTGTTTTAATGACCCATTTACATGTTAAATAACATGCTAATCACTTCTATCCGAGTAAATCATCAATTGATCTTTTAAATCACTAATCAACATTAACGGCTTGCAAATACGGCTTCACAGCCAGAACTGAGCCAAGGAACAGACGCGAAGAATCGCTGCGCGCCTATTCAAGGGGGACGCTCTCTGCTGCTACTGTTCTGGCCGAGTTCGTCTCGAACTCCGTTTCGCCTTGACCTAGTTTAATTAGTTTACGTATTAACTAACTATTATCCGTAATATCACGCTAATTCCTGTTCGTTAGTTGATTTATTTCATTCTTTTATTCTTTCTCTCAAATTATCCGTTTTAAAGGTATTTTCGACATAAATCGCCTATCCCAATGTAATTAATGTAATTTTCATTATTGTAATTTATGTTTATTGTATTTCTTTCATTGCTTGTATGTTTTTCACATGTAAATGAGCATTAAATCCTACTTCGACATTAATTGTATGCTTAATTAATTGTTTCATCGACTTAGTTAAATTCTCACATGCTAGGATCAAAACTTGGATGTTGCATTGCATGCATATAACCGACGATATATCAAGTACGAATAACTTCCCTAATCATTAGTAGAGGCCGCTATCGAGGCGGGCGGGATTAGGTGTTCGATCAAAAGAGCTTCCTAATACGTACCCTCACCCCTTACTACCCGGATCTCCGTGAGCACCCGTGTTCATTGGCATCCACGAGAGTCATTCTAGACATAGAATGCTAAGGGTAACGATTGCTTAGTGTTCATGTCACTACTTTGTGTCTTGACATGGCACGAGGTATTCGAACGGTTCCAATTTCCCATAAAAATTGGTGGCGACTCCTTACAAAATGCAAACGCTTGTTTTTCCGACCTTCACCAAGCGCCCCCGTGGGCGGCCCGCTGTCCACAGTTTGGCGACTCCGCTGGGGATAATACACTTACGTGTAGCCAAAAGGGTGAAACTTGAACAAGGTTAGGGAATAGTTTGTACAAGACAATTGTCGGTTTTCATAACTCGGTCTTCCTAGACCGTTTTATTCGGCCTTCCTAGGCCCAACCCAACCCATTCGACCAATCGTCCCGTCTAAACGGTCCTAATTCTTATTTGGGCCTAAGGATGGATAGCGATTGACGTCATCCATACCATGATGCTTACTCTTGTTTGTATCAAGGGCCTTCACTACTTGAGGAAATGGACTAGGAATCGGCCTTACTCTTGTTTGGTACGAGCCTCTCCACAGACTTCGGGTTTGATGGTTCGGTATGGCAACCCACCCTTTAAACCAAAACCCTTTTAAATGCACTCAGCATCCCGTTATAATGCTTGTATGAATGTTTGTACCTTACGTGATCACCATTTTCTAAACAAAACCTTTTTGTAAAATAAAATCCTTTTCAAAATGTAAACATTTTCAAAATAGCGCAAAATGAGTCAAAACTCTGTCCATATATCGAGTCAAACTTCGGGCCTCAAACCCATTTCAAAACTAAATACAAAAACAAAAAAACGAAAGCGAAAAAAAGTCCAACAAAAAAAACGAAAAATAAAAAGTCCGAAAAATAAAAAAAAAATATTTTCAAAACATGTAAATGTAAGTATGTAAATTCAATTGGGCTAAGTTAGAGTCGAAGTTCAAACTGACTATGTCCTAGTCGGATCTCTCTCGAGTCATAAACCCGTCTCTCTTTACATTTTGGGTCTTTTCAAATTCAAGTCAAGTCCTAAGGCGTCGCGCCGTCATTTTGGACCCCCTACCCCAATTCAGTTAGGATCTAAACACTCGAGTCACACGTTCCGAGGCTCAACACACGAGTCTCAATGGGCCTCATATTTGAGTCTAAACTACAACAATCTTCTTAAATAAGCAAACCTCGAGTCTAGAATCAACACGTGTCATCAATCCCGTCAATAGGGTCAATCATATAAGGGTCACTCCGTCAAAGTCAACACTCGAGTCTAAAATTAAAGTCAAGCACCGTGAATTCAAACACGAGAAGTCGCTCACGACGTTTCACGAATTCACAAATCAAGTCTAGATTTGTCATCTTGTCCCTTCTTTTGTTTATTGCCTTAGTATGCGTGATCCCATGTCGAATCGAGTTATAATGCGCGTCATTTTCGTCGAGTAGGAATCCGGAAAGTTCCGTTAGTCGGCAAGGTCACGAAGCGGATCAAGCGACAATCACCATGTCTCTTCAAGACGTTTATGCCATGGTCCTACGAGTTCAAGCTACAGTGGAAAATTTGAGCATTCACGTCCTCACCCTTGAAAATGGAATGGTGGAAAAGAACATACCACCTAGGGAAACCTCTAGTCTAGGTCATCCAAAGCTTACCTCTTGTAATAACAATCGTTCTAGAAAGCCGAAAAGCAGTGAAAGGAAACCGGGAGGCATCAAAGGGTGCTTACCGATTTAGGCATGTCTTATGCCAATGCTTTGAAGAGACTTTCTGCCCAAGGCAAGCTACATCCAATAGGACCGACTCCGGATCCACCTTTAGAGAAACAGGTGAACCTCTGGAAGGGCAACAAATATTGCTTATATCACCAAGGTAGAGGCCATGATATTGAAGAGTGTTTTCTCTTGAAACACGTTATCCAAGATATGATCGAAGAGGGCAAGCTTCCTAAGCCACCTTCTGTCGGGAAATCCAAGAAGATCGACCCTCTTGGGTCTAATATTATTAAACATGACGAAGAATCATTCCTAGACTGTTCTCACCTCCTCGATCCTCGTGACGACGGAGAGATCAACGTGCTTGAAGACGACAATATCCAAAATGGAACGCTCATGCTTTCCATTGCCTTCAACAACAAATTTTCCAATATAGAGGGAGCTATTGATAGTCTAAACTCTCGGCTTTCCAACATAGAGAACCAGTTTGCTGAAATGGGTAAGAAGCTTGATGCCCAACCTCTCAAGATGAAAAGTGTCTAGACAAACCCTCAATTTGACAGTCTTAAGGAGAAAGTAACTAGTGAATGATCTATTCCTAACAACTCTCCAAGGTCATTTACAAAGGCTTCCGAAAATAAGGGCACACCTCCTAGGAAATTTACCAACATTGGTATTACATACACCGATGCCCTTTAGAGACTCATGGAGCGACGAATGTTAAAGCCTATAGGACCTACTCCCGAACCCGAAAGGAAGTCCAAGTTCTGGGATGAGAATGCCTACTGCAAATACCATAGAGGCAAAGGGCATGATACAGAGAAATGTTACAAATTAAAACATCTCATTCAGGATATGATTGAAAGTGGGAGGTTGTCCCTCTCAACCTTTGACCCACAACGTAGCTTAGGCAATCCTCATGGATATACCAAATATCAAGAAGCTCTTCTTGACTATTATCCTTCCAATGTTCCCAGTGATGAGGATGAGGTGCTCAAATGGGTGAATGCTCAAAGCTAGATGTCGAAGCCAGTTGCTAGAAGATTAAACGTTCAAGCATGGGCCAATGATTACGAGTCTGGATCTAAGATCGCGTCAAAGTCTGAGTCCGAGTCTGAGTCTTAGGCTTTCTATCCCATAATATTTGTTCTAGTATCTTTCTTCGTGTCCATTTCCATTTCTAGTGACAACCTGGGGGCTGTCCCACGAGTCACCTGTCTTCTCAAGTCTATGCTAAATACATTTATCATTCATTTCAATAAAAATACAATTTTTAATCCGCATATTCAATCATATCTCTTCCTCTACCCATTTCCTGTGACAACAAGAATTGATTTGAGACATTTTTTAAAATGAGCAACCACATATGCCAAGTCGATGTGAGTGCACTTATATGATGTTCCGTTCAAAGTTGTAGAGGACCTGAAACTCCGTGTTCATTTTTCTTTACCTATTCCATGTCTGGCAATAGAAACCACAATATAACCCTAGTATAGGACGAGCCTATCTCAAGAGATTCTAGGACGAATCCAGACCGTCTCCCTTGTTAACGATCCATGACGGAAGGCAAGCCCATTCCCCACAATAAACAACCCGTGTTACTAAAAGACCAACCCGTTTCACATCAAAAGGTGCTAGTTTGACCCAAATCCATGGTAGCAAGAAAATCCAAGACGATACGAGCCATGATCAAAGACAAAGGCTCAATCAAGAGAAATGACCAAGATCAATATCCAACACAAAAGAGTCAAAAGAACAAGGCTCAATCAAATCAGCCTATGTCAATACCCAAGGTCAAAATCATCCTAAAAAAAAACCTGAATCAAAAATCTGAGCAAAAGCCGAAATATATCCTAGACCGAGAATCTGAGTCTGAATCAAGAACAACCCTAAAATCAAATACGGAATACTGCTGAATTCTATATAGAATCAAGACATCAATGAAGATGGTCGGCTAGCACCCTCACTTAGCCTTTCACACATCACACACCCTAAGTCCTTCTCGAGACCGTTACCAGGGAGATAGTTAGGAATTTTGAGAATCCTCTCAAGCTCGTCAAATATACCCATCCTTTAGGGCCAAGACATGGAAGCTTGAACCCACGTCATTTCAACCTACCCTTTATGTGCTCAGGCTACATCAAGCCAAGAGACTCCATTTCCAAGCCACATTACAAGCCGTAACCCCATCAAGCCTTAACTCCACAAAATCAAGCTCCAGAGATTTGTTCATCAAAGCCTCTTATTACCGAGCTCCACATTCCAAATATCCAATCCAGTTTCACCTTGGCCCATACACGGAGTCTTCAAATACTTTGCTACCCAGAACGGGACATACCCATATTCATCCTTAGGGTCCACTTCTAGTGTGCTCACATGACAAGGAAATTTTTACAAAATTAGTTATACCTCTTTGGTCTATGATCAGAGGGAGTTATCTCAAATCGATTCTTCGAGTCACCAAAGGAATATTATCCTTGCGACCTCTGCACTTTAAGGCCCTAACAACTTAGCTTAGGCACACACTTGAACTACGATCTGGTTTGATTTCACTTCACGTGAATACGTAGGCAGTCCTCAAGGACACAACCATCCCCACTTCCAACTTTCAATCTCAACCATCAACTTCCAACCTCAATTATCAACCATCCCAATTTTCAAATTAACATCCCTTCTATAATCAACACCTCTATACTGGGGGCTCCTTATTGTCGCCCAGCCTTTTTTTACCAAAGTCCAGAGTCATCTTCTCATCCTGGGGGCTTCTCTTCCAAGATGCCACCCTTCCTTTATTCCTCTAAGTCTAGCTAGTACTCGGTCCGGACAATGACAAAGGTCTTGGATCGATTCTCCAAGTCATCGTGCCTCAAGAGGGGTCTCTTTTACAGCAAGTGGCGGCAGAAAACATCCAAGTAGACAGCTGATCCATGGCTCATGCCTTGCCTTTATATGACGTCATCATTCTCTCAATTATTCTACCTTTGGAACTGATACGCATTGTCACCCACACTTGGATAGGGGTTGCGCATGCTTAAGCAAAGTCTGTCAAGGTCATCCCCTGTGTCGCGTCAAATCTAAATTAGTGTCGCGTCAAACCTAAGTCTACATTTCGCGTCACGTCCATATGAGGTTTGTGTCATGTCAAGTCCTATGTCAAAAGCCCATTTGAATATGCATAACGCATTACGAACGACAAACTTCTTTGAACAAGTTTTAAACAACTTTTATAAAGAAACGACTTTTGCAAAACCTATGTGTTTCCTCATTCGAGGTCCATGTGATAATTGCTTACGTGCATATGTGTTTATGTTCTATTTGCATATTAGATTGCATTCTTGTGTGGCTAATATCCATGCAGGTAAGTATCGAAGTTGCTCGTGCTCGCTCCGACTGGGGCTTCACCCAAGTCTTCATTCTCCCCAGCGCAGCAGTATTTTGCAGTATTGCTCACTCAAGATTTCTTCCATGACGATCAAGATTTTCCTAGTCGTTAAAATATTTTGTCCCCGGCGCAGCAGTATTTTGCAGTATTGCTCACTCAAGATTTCTTCCATGACGATCAAGATGTTCCTAGTCGTCAAAATATTTGTCCCCAGCGCAGCAGTATTTTGCAGTATTGCTCACTCAAGATTTCTTCCATGACGATCAAGATGTTCCTAGTCGTCAAAATATTTGTCCCCAGCGCAGCAGTATTTTGCAGTATTGCTCACTCAAGATTTTTTCCATGGCGATCAAGATGTTCCTAATCGTCAATATATTCCCCAACAAGAGTTCGCTTGAGACCGACGCAAGCAGATTCAACCTCAAGTTTTTGCCAGAGTTCGCTTGAGACCGACGGAAGCAGATTCCCCAGCAGTTTTTACCGACGTCCTGCTACCCTCAATATTATTTTTTCCTCAGAGTTCGGCAAAGGTGTCGTTCTCCAGAAGTTCCCAAACCAGAACCTCCTTCCTTAGGTTCGTAAGCCCAAAGTTAGGATTCTTACCCCTAGATTCTTAGATCCCAAAATGACCTCCTTTAGGTTCATAAACCTTTAAGCTCCCACACCAACATCCTTAGGTTCATAAACCCATAAATCCTTTTGGAGTTCCCATACCATAGAAAGCTTGGATGCATGTATCCAAAACAAGAATTAATATCCCAGTAGTTTCTAAACCTAACCTTAGGATCTCAATTCCTCTTAGGTTCACAAGCCTTTAAGTTTTCATACCAGCCGTCCTTTTAGGTTCACACACCTAGCTCTTTAGGTTCCCAAAGTCCCTAGAATTCATACACTTATGCCCTTAGGATCATATTCCTTTAGGATCATATTCCTTTAGGATCACCTTTTCCTTTTTAGGATCATATTCCTTTAGGATCACCTTTCCTTAGAGTTCCTACACCCAAAACTTGGTTACCCCTTTAGGTTGAACTTATATTTGGCCTCCTTCCCGTCGATGCTTTCCTTTAGGGCCCCACACCCTAGCACAATCCTTATATATCTTTTAGGTCTTAACCTTAGCTCCCATGCTCAACCTTAGCTCCCATGCTCAACCTTAGCTCCTACGCTTAACCTTAGCTCCTATGCACCTCCGGAAGCATCTCGAGAAGAAGTCTCAGGTATGGTCTCTTCTTATGGCTGGCGAGCTTCCTTACGTAGTCTAATGGACTTTAAACGACCCTCCCCGGAAGTCGACAGACTCTAAAATGTTCCCGACGACAGGTCCTTGGTTCAGACCCCTTGAGCCGCCTAGCGTCGCCATAGTCGTCAGGTTGTAATCTCCGATTGACCTGATGGCTATACTTTGACTTTCGCCTTGTCCAAGCCTCAGTCAAAGTGGGGGCTCTGTAGACACCTCGTTTCTGCACCTCCCGCAAACCACCCGGTGATGATTGGACCGCATGTTTGATACGCGGAACGATTTGTGACAGTTCGTAAGTTTATCGTAAAGTGATTGCTCAAACATTAATGTCTACCTCATGGTCATCATCTAGGCGTCATTACGGTCGTTTTGGCAGTAATTAGAGTTCATTTGGAGTCCGGGTCAAAAACCGTCTTCATTTTCTAAAACCGTCAAATCCCGAGTCAAAGCAATGTGCTTGTCTACCTATGGTTAGGATGTCATAAAATGTTGGGATTATATCTCATTTTGAGTCTCATGTCACTTCATTAGGCTAAACTTAAAGTTTACATTACAAATGTGCATTTCATTTAGTTAAAATGACAACCCGACCTTTAGGCCCGTTTTACGAGGTCATAACGACATTTTTGGGTCGGGCCTATTTGACAGAAAGTTCTAGATCTTTCTTTTAGCTTTCCAACGCCACCGAAATCACCTTAATCCGAGTCTTGTAGAGAAAGTTATGCCTAAAAAACGACAGGCTGTCAAACGCGCTTTCTCGCGCAGAGGAACCTACCCGGGAAAGGACGCAGCAAGTGCTGCGCCTCTTCCAAGGGACGCAGCACCTGCTGCGCCTTTTCCCAGGGCTTTCTTTTTGTCCAAGTTTCCGCGTTTAACCTAAGTCGGTTGTTTCCGGATCTTTCCTTCCGTATCCAACTCTTACCATAATTCCTTCGTGTGATTAGTATAAATAGGAGCCTTCGTTCCTCATATTTCTCACGCGAGTGTCCGCCCTTCTCTTCTCCCTTTGCATTCTAGACTTTGTTCTTACTAATTGGCGCCTACGTGCTTGGGCTTCCGACCACGTAAGCTCGGATCTTTCCGGGTACCAGCCTCTCCGTTGCATGATCGACCAATTTGACCAACTACACTCAATCAACTTAAATTAATTAATCGTTTTCCTCTTACGAGGGCACTCTCTTTGCATTCGCGTCGAGCATTCACTAATCGATATCTTAGTCCTTCTCGTTTCGTCAACATGTAAGTCTGAGGGTGTACAATTCCTCTTTTATTTATTGTATTTTACTTTTCGTATCATCAATTGTAAGGTTTACGTCAAAAATACCGTTAAAATCGATTTCTAAAAACCCTTTGTTAAAACCTGTTTTTGCGGATTTCCAGTAGATAACTGTCGAGAAAGGACGCAGCAACTGTTGCGCCTCTTCGAAGGAGCGCAGTTCCTGCTGCGCCTCTTCGTGAGGCTGCCGCAGTTCCTGCTTCCTTTCTTCTTCGTTTGTCCTCTGTAATTCGTATTCGAAATCTTTCTTTTTCTTGTTCGTCTGTTAATTCTTCATCATAGTATCATAATAATTCCACATGTATTATAATCATCATCATGTTCATGTTTAATTTGTCATAAATCCGACTTAAATCCCTAATAATCCAATATTTGCGGGTTTTCGTCATTAAGTTCAATCCGGGTTGTAGGGATTCAATTTGTTCATATTGAGTTCCTGAAATTCGTCTTTGATATAGTTTTCATCTGTTCATTCACATGTTCGTCACTGATTTGTCATTAATTCATCATGTTTAGTTTGTTTCGTTCACCGATGTCACTAATTAATTATTCCATCTTGTAATTAATTCGTTTAAATCCGTCTTATTCATGTTTTACTGTTTTAATGACCCATTTACATGTTAAATAACATGCTAATCACTTCTATCCGAGTAAATCATCAATTGATCCTTTAAATCACTAATCAACATTAACGGCTTGCAAATACGGCTTCACAGCCAGAACTGAGCCAAGGAACAGACGCAGCAACTGCTGCGCCTATTCCAAGGGACGCAGCTCTCTGCGCTTTGTTTCGGCCGAGTGAGTTCGTCTCGAACTCCGTTTCTGCCTTGACCTAGTTTAATTAGTTTACGTATTAACTAACTATTATCCGTAATATCACGCTAATTCCTGTTCGTTAGTTGATTTATTTCATTCTTTTATTCTTTCTCTCAAATTATCCGTTTTAAAGGTATTTTCGACATAAATCGCCTATCCCAATGTAATTAATGTAATTTTCATTATTGTAATTTATGTTTATTGTATTTCTTTCATTGCTTGTATGTTTTTCACATGTAAATGAGCATTAAATCCTACTTCGACATTAATTGTATGCTTAATTAATTGTTTCACCGACTTAGTTAAATTCTCACATGCTAGGATCAAAACTTGGATGTTGCATTGCATGCATATAACCGACGATATATCAAGTACGAATAACTTCCCTAATCATTAGTAGAGGCCGCTATCGAGGCGGGCGGGATTAGGTGTTCGATCAAAAGAGCTTCCTAATACGTACCCTCACCCCTTACTCCAGATCTCCGTGAGCACCCGTGTTCATTGGCATCCACGAGAGTCATTCTAGACATAGAATGCTAAGGGTAACGATTGCTTAGTGTTCATGTCACTACTTTGTGTCTTGACATGGGCACGAGGTATTGAACGGTTCCAATTTCCCATAAAAATTGGTGGCGACTCCTTACAAAATGCAAACGCTTGTTTTTCCGACCTTCACCAAGCGCCCCCGTGGGCGGCCCGCTGTCCACAGTTTGGCGACTCCGCTGGGGATAATACACTTACGTGTAGCCAAAAGGGTGAAACTTGAACAAGGTTAGGGAATAGTATGTACAAGACAATTGTCGGTTTTCATAACTCGGTCTTCCTAGACCGTTTTATTCGGCCTTCCTAGGCCCAACCCAACCCATTCGACCAATTGTCCCGTCTAAACGGTCCTAATTCTTATTTGGGCCTAAGGATGGATAGCGATTGACGTCATCCATACCATGATGCTTACTCTTGTTTGTATCAAGGGCCTTCACTACTTGAGGAAATGGACTAGGAATCGGCCTTACTCTTGTTTGGTACGAGCCTCTCCACAGACTTCGGGTTTGATGGTTCGGTATGGCAACCCACCCTTTAAACCAAAACCCTTTTAAATGCACTCAGCATCCCGTTATAATGCTTGTATGAATGTTTGTACCTTACGTGATCACCATTTTCTAAACAAAACCTTTTTGTAAAATAAAATCCTTTTCAAAATGTAAACATTTTCAAAATAGCGCAAAATGAGTCAAAACTCTGTCCATATATCGAGTCAAACTTCGGGCCTCAAACCCATTTCAAAACTAAATACAAAAACAAAAAAAACAAAAGCGAAAAAAAGTCCAACAAAAAAAACGAAAAATAAAAAGTCCGAAAAATAAAAAAAAAATATTTTCAAAACATGTAAATGTAAGTATGTAAATTCAATTGGGCTAAGTTAGAGTCGAAGTTCAAACTGACTATGTCCTAGTCGGAACTCTCTCGAGTCATAAACCCGTCTCTCTTTACATTTTGGGTCTTTTCAAATTCAAGTCAAGTCCTAAGGCGTCGCGCCGTCATTTTGGACCTCCTACCCCAATTCAGTTAGGATCTAAACACTCGAGTCACACGTTCCGAGGTTCAACACACGAGTCTCAATGGGCCTCATATTTGAGTCTAAACTACAACAGTCTTCTTAAATAAGCAAACCTCGAGTCTAGAATCAACACGTGTCATCAATCCCGTCAATAGGGTCAATCATATAAGGGTCACTCCGTCAAAGTCAACACTCGAGTCTAAAATTAAAGTCAAGCACCGTGAATTCAAACACGAGAAGTCGCTCACGACGTTTCACGAATTCACAAATCAAGTCTAGATTTGTCATCTTGTCCCTTCTTTTGTTTATTGCCTTAGTATGCGTGATCCCATGTCGAATCGAGTTATAATGCGCGTCATTTCTGTCGAGTAGGAATCCGGCAAGTTCCGTTAGTCAGCAAGGTCACGAAGCAGATCAAGCGACAATCACCATGTCTCTTCAAGACGTTTATGCCATGGTCCTACGAGTTCAAGCTACAGTGGAAAATTTGAGCATTCACGTCCTCACCCTTGAAAATGGAATGGTGGAAAAGAACATACCACCTAGGGAAACCTCTAGTCTAGGTCATCCAAAGCTTACCTCTTGTAATAACAATCGTTCTAGAAAGCAAAAAACACGGTGAAAGGAAACCGGGAGGCATCAAAGGGTGCTTACCGATTTAGGCATGTCTTATGCCGATGCTTTGAAGAGACTTTCTGCCCAAGGCAAGCTACATCCAATAGGACCGACTCCGGATCCACCTTTAGAGAAACAGGTGAACCTCTGGAAGGGCAACAAATATTGCTTATATCACCAAGGTAGAGGCCATGATATTGAAGAGTGTTTTCTCTTGAAACACGTTATCCAAGATATGATCGAAGAGGGCAAGCTTCCTAAGCCACCTTCTGTCGGGAAATCCAAGAAGATCGACCCTCTTGGGTCTAATATTATTAAACATGACGAAGAATCATTCCTAGACTGTTCTCACCTCCTCGATCCTCGTGACGACGGAGAGATCAACGTGCTTGAAGACGACAATATCCAAAATGGAATGCTCATGCTTTCCATTGCCTTCAACAACAAATTTTCCAATATAGAGGGAGCTATTGATAGTCTAAACTCTCGGCTTTCCAACATAGAGAACCAGTTTGCTGAAATGGGTAAGAAGCTTGATGCCCAACCTCTCAAGATGAAAAGTGTCTAGACAAACCCTCAATTTTACAGTCTTAAGGAGAAAGTAACTAGTGAACGATCTATTCCTAACAACTCTCCAAGGTCATTTACAAAGGCTTCCGAAAATAAGGGCACACCTCCTAGGAAATTTACCAACATTGGTATTACATACACCGATGCCCTTCAGAGACTCATGGAGCGACGAATGTTAAAGCCTATAGGACCTACTCCCGAACCCGAAAGGAAGTCCAAGTTCTGGGATGAGAATGCCTACTGCAAATACCATAGAGGCAAAGGGCATGATACAGAGAAATGTTACAAATTAAAACATCTCATTCAGGATATGATTGAAAGTGGGAGGTTGTCCCTCTCAACCTTTGACCCACAACGTAGCTTAGGCAATCCTCATGGATATACCAAATATCAAGAAACTCTTCTTGACTATTATCCTTCCAATGTTCCCAGTGATGAGGATGAGGTGCTCAAATGGGTGAATGCTCAAAGCCAGATGTCGAAGCCAGTTGCTAGAAGATTAAACGTTCAAGCATGGGCCAATGATTACGAGTCTGGATCTAAGATCGCGTCAAAGTCTGAGTCCGAGTCTGAGTCTTAGGCTTTCTATCCCATAATATTTGTTCTAGTATCTTTCTTCGTGTCCATTTCCATTTCTAGTGACAACCTGGGGGCTGTCCCACGAGTCACCTGTCTTCTCAAGTCTATGCTAAATACATTTATCATTCATTTCAATAAAAATACAATTTTTAATCCGCATATTCAATCATATCTCTTCCTCTACCCATTTCCTGTGACAACAAGAATTGATTTGAGACATTTTTTAAAATGAGCAACCACATATGCCAAGTCGATGTGAGTGCACTTATATGATGTTCCGTTCAAAGTTGTAGAGGACCTGAAACTCCGTGTTCATTTTTCTTTACCTATTCCATGTCTGGCAATAGAAACCACAATATAACCCTAGTATAGGACGAGCCTATCTCAAGAGATTCTAGGACGAATCCAGACCGTCTCCCTTGTTAACGATCCATGACGGAAGGCAAGCCCATTCCCCACAATAAACAACCCGTGTTACTAAAAGACCAACCCGTTTCACATCAAAAGGTGCTAGTTTGACCCAAATCCATGGTAGCAAGAAAATCCAAGACGATACGAGCCATGATCAAAGACAAAGGCTCAATCAAGAGAAATGACCAAGATCAATATCCAACACAAAAGAGTCAAAAGAACAAGGCTCAATCAAATCAGCCTATGTCAATACCCAAGGTCAAAATCATCCTAAAAAAAACCTGAATCAAAAATCTGAGCAAAAGCCGAAATATATCCTAGACCGAGAATCGAGTCCGAATCAAGAACAACCCTAAAATCAAATACGGAATACTGCTGAATTCTATATAGAATCAAGACATCAATGAAGATGGTCGGCTAGCACCCTCACTTAGCCTTTCACACATCACACACCCTAAGTCCTTCTCGAGACCGTTACCAGGGAGATAGTTAGGAATTTTGAGAATCCTCTCAAGCTCGTCAAATATACCCATCCTTTAGGGCCAAGACATGGAAGCTTGAACCCACGTCATTTCAACCTACCCTTTATGTGCTCAGGCTACATCAAGCCAAGAGACTCCATTTCCAAGCCACATTACAAGCCGTAACCCCATCAAGCCTTAACTCCACAAAATCAAGCTCCAGAGATTTGTTCATCAAAGCCTCTTATTACCGAGCTCCACATTCCAAATATCCAATCCAGTTTCACCTTGGCCCATACACGGAGTCTTCAAATACTTTGCTACCCAGAACGGGACATACCCATATTCATCCTTAGGGTCCACTTCTAGTGTGCTCACATGACAAGGAAATTTTTACAAAATTAGTTATACCTCTTTGGTCTATGATCAGAGGGAGTTATCTCAAATCGATTCTTCGAGTCACCAAAGGAATATTATCCTTGCGACCCCTGCACTTTAAGGCCCTAACAACTTAGCTTAGGCACACACTTGAACTACGATCTGGTTTGATTTCACTTCACGTGAATACGTAGGCAGTCCTCAAGGACACAACCATCCCCACTTCCAACTTTCAATCTCAACCATCAACTTCCAACCTCAATTATCAACCATCCCAATTTTCAAATTAACATCCCTTCTATAATCAACACCTCTATACTGGGGGCTCCTTATTGTCGCCCAGCCTTTTTTTACCAAAGTCCAGAGTCATCTTCTCATCCTAAGGGCTTCTCTTCCAAGATGCCACCCTTTCTTTATTCCTCTAAGTCTAGCTAGTACTCGGTCCGGACAATGACAAAGGTCTTGGATCGATTCTCCAAGTCATCGTGCCTCAAGAGGGGTCTCTTTTACAGCAAGTGGCGGCAGAAAACATCCAAGTAGACAGCTGATCCATGGCTCATGCCTTGCCTTTATATGACGTCATCATTCTCTCAATTATTCTACCTTTGGAACTGATACGCATTGTCACCCACACTTGGATAGGGGTTGCGCATGCTTAAGCAAAGTTTGTCAAGGTCATCCCCTGTGTCGCGTCAAATCTAAATTAGTGTCGCTTCAAACCTAAGTCTACATTTCGCGTCACGTCCATATGAGGTTTGTGTCATGTAAAGTCCTATGTCTAAAGCCCATTTGAATATGCATAACGCATTACGAACGACAAACTTCTTTGAACAAGTTTTAAACAACTTTTATAAAGAAACGACTTTTGCAAAACCTATGTGTTTCCTCATTCGAGGTCCATGTGATAATTGCTTACGTGCATATGTGTTTATGTTCTATTTGCATATTAGATTGCATTCTTGTGTGGCTAATATCCATGCAGGTAAGTATCAGAAGCAGTGCTCGCTCCGACTTGGGGCTTCACCCAAGTCTTCATTCTCCCAGTAGCAAAGATATTTTTGAGTATTGCTCACTCAAGATTTCTTCCATGACGATCAAGATGTTCCTAGTCGTCAAAATATTTTGTCCCCGGCGCAGCAGTATTTTGCAGTATTGCTCACTCAAGATTTCTTCCATGACGATCAAGATGTTCCTAGTCGTCAAAATATTTGTCCCCAGCGCAGCAGTATTTTGCAGTATTGCTCACTCAAGATTTCTTCCATGACGATCAAGATGTTCCTAGTCGTCAAAATATTTGTCCCCCGCGCAGCAGTATTTTGCAGTATTGCTCACTCAAGATTTCTTCCATGACGATCAAGATGTTCCTAGTCGTCAAAATATTTGTCCCCCGCGCAGCAGTATTTTGCAGTATTGCTCACTCAAGATTTTTTCCATGGCGATCAAGATGTTCCTAATCGTCAATATATTCCCCAACAAGAGTTCGCTTGAGACCGACGCAAGCAGATTCAACCTCAAGTTTTTGCCAGAGTTCGCTTGAGACCGACGGAAGCAGATTCCCCAGCAGTTTTTACCGACGTCCTGCTACCCTCAATATTATTGTTTCCTCGGAGTTCGGCAAAGGTGTCGTTCTCCAGAAGTTCCCAAACCAGAACCTCCTTCCTTAGGTTCGTAAACCCAAAGTTAGGATTCTTACCCCTAGATTCTTAGATCCCAAAATGACCTCCTTTAGGTTCATAAACCTTTAAGCTCCCACACCAACATCCTTAGGTTCATAAACCCATAAATCCTTTTGGAGTTCCCATACCATAGAAAGCTTGGATGCATGTATCCAAAACAAGAATTAATATCCCAGTAGTTCCTAAACTTAACCTTAGGATCCCAATTCCTCTTAGGTTCACAAGCCTTTAAGTTTTCATACCAGCCGTCCTTTTAGGTTCACACACCTAGCTCTTTAGGTTCCCAAACTCCCTAGAATTCATACACTTATGCCCTTAGGATCATATTCCTTTAGGATCACCTTTTCCTTTTTAGGATCATATTCCTTTAGGATCACCTTTCCTTAGAGTTCCTAAACCCAAAACTTGGTTACCCCTTTAGGTTGAACTTATATTTGGCCTCCTTCCCGTCGATGCTTTCCTTTAGGGCCCCACACCCTAGCACAATCCTTATATATCTTTTAGGTCTTAACCTTAGCTCCCATGCTCAACCTTAGCTCCCATGCTCAACCTTAGCTCCTACGCTTAACCTTAGCTCCTATGCACTTCCGGAAACATCTCGAGAAGAAGTCTCAGGTATGGTCTCTTCTTATGGCTGGCGAGTTTCCTTACGTAGTCTAATGGACTTTAAACGACCCTCCCCGGAAGTCGACAGACTCTAAAATGTTCCCGACGACAGGTCCTTGGTTCAGACCCCTTGAGCCGCCTAGCGTCGCCATAGTCGTCAGGTTATAATCTCCGATTGACCTGATGGCTATACTTTGACTTTCGCCTTGTCCAAGCCTCAGTCAAAGTGGGGGCTCTGTAGACACCTCGTTTCTGCACCTCCCGCAAACCACCCGGTGATGATTGGGCCGCATGTTTGATACGCGGAACGATTTGTAATAGTTCGTAAGTTTATCGTCAAGTGATTGCTCAAACACTAATGTCTACCTCATGGTCATCATCTAGGCGTCATTACGGTCGTTTTGGCAGTAATTAGAGTTCATTTGGAGTCCGGGTCAAAAACCGTCTTCATTTCTAAAACCGTCAAATCCCGAGTCAAAGCAATGTGCTTGTCTACCTATGGTTAGGATGTCATAAAATGTTGGGATTATATCTCATTTTGAGTCTCATGTCACTTCATTAGGCTAAACTTAAAGTTTACATTACAAATGTGCATTTCATTTAGTTAAAATGACAACCCGACCTTTAGGCCCGTTTTACGAGGTCATAACGACATTTTTGGGTCGGGCCTATTTGACAGAAAGTTCTAGATCTTTCTTTTAGCTTTCCAACGCCACCAAAATCACCTTAATCCGAGTCTTGTAGAGAAAGTTATGCCTAAAAAACGACAGGCTGTGAAACGCGCTTTCTCGCGCAGAGGAACCTACCCGGGAAAGGACGCAGCAAGTGCTGCGCCTCTTCCAAGGGACGCAGCACCTGCTGCGCCTTTTCCCAGGGCTTTCTTTTTGTCCAAGTTTCCGCGTTTAACCTAAGTCGGTTGTTTCCGGATCTTTCCTTCCGTATCCAACTCTTACCATAATTCCTTCGTGTGATTAGTATAAATAGGAGCCTTGGTTCCTCATATTTCTCACGCGAGTGTCCGCCCTTCTCTTCTCCCTTTGCATTCTAGACTTTGTTCTTACTAATTGGCGCCTACGTGCTTGGACTTTCGACCATGTAAGCTCGGATCTTTCCGGGTACCAGCCTCTCCGTTGCATGACCGACCAATTTGACCAACTACACTCAATCAACTTAAATTAATTAATCGTTTTCCTCTTACGAGGGCACTCTCTTTGCATTCGCGTCGAGCATTCACTGATCGATATCTTAGTCTTTCTCGTTTCGTCAACATGTAAGTCTGAGGGTGTACAATTCCTCTTTTATTTATTGTATTTTACTTTTCGTATCATCAATTGTAAGGTTTACGTCGAAAATACCGTTAAAATCAATTTCTAAAAACCCTTTGTTAAAACCTGTTTTTGCGGATTTCCAGTAGATAACTGTCGAGAAAGGACGCAGCAACTGCTGCGCCTCTTCGAAGGAGCGCAGTTCCTGCTGCGCCTCTTCGTGAGGCTGCCGCAGTTCCTGCTTCCTTTCTTCTTCGTTTGTCCTCTGTAATTCGTATTCGAAATCTTTCTTTTGCTTGTTCGTCTGTTAATTCTTCATCATAGTATCATAATAATTCCACATGTATTATAATCATCATCATGTTCATGTTTAATTTGTCATAAATCCGACTTAAATCCGTAATAATCCAATATTTGCGGGTTTTCGTCATTAAGTTCAATCCGGGTTGTAGGGATTCAATTTGTTCATATTGAGTTCCTGGAATTCGTCTTTGATATAGTTTTCATCTGTTCATTCACATGTTCGTCACTGATTTGTCATTAATTCATCATGTTTAGTTTGTTTCGTTCACCGATGTCACTAATTAATTATTCCATCTTGTAATTAATTCGTTTAAATCCGTCGTATTCATGTTTTACTGTTTTAATGACCCATTTACATGTTAAATAACATGCTAATCACTTCTATCCGAGTAAATCATCAATTGATCCTTTAAATCACTAATCAACATTAACGGCTTGCAAATACGGCACACGGGGGGACCGAGCCAAAGGAACAGACGCGAAAGAATCGGCCGCGCTATTCAAGGGGACGGACTCTGCTGCGCTTTGTTTCTGGCTTAGTTCTCGTCTCTCGAACTCCGTTTCGCCTTGACCTAGTTTAATTAGTTTACGTATTAACTAACTATTATCCGTAATATCACGCTAATTCCTGTTCGTTAGTTGATTTATTTCATTCTTTTATTCTTTCTCTCAAATTATCCGTTTTAAAGGTATTTTCGACATAAATCGCCTATCCCAATGTAATTAATGTAATTTTCATTATTGTAATTTATGTTTATTGTATTTCTTTCATTGCTTGTATGTTTTTCACATGTAAATGAGCATTAAATCCTACTTCGACATTAATTGTATGCTTAATTAATTGTTTCACCGACTTAGTTAAATTCTCACATGCTAGGATCAAAACTTGGATGTTGCATTGCATGCATATAACCGACGATATATCAAGTACGAATAACTTCCCTAATCATTAGTAGAGGCCGCTATCGAGGCGGGCGGGATTAGGTGTTCGATCAAAAGAGCTTCCTAATACGTACCCTCACCCCTTACTCCAGATCTCCGTGAGCACCCGTGTTCATTGGCATCCACGAGAGTCATTCTAGACATAGAATGCTAAGGGTAACGATTGCTTAGTGTTCATGTCACTACTTTGTGTCTTGACATGGCACGAGGTATTCGAACGGTTCCAATTTCCCATAAAAATTGGTGGCGACTCCTTACAAAATGCAAACGCTTGTTTTTCCGACCTTCACCAAGCGCCCCCGTGGGCGGCCCGCTGTCCACACTTACCAACCTTTCCAATGCCAATTACTTCACCCTTTTTGTTGTCACCAAACCTTACCGTGCCACCATTGTTTGCTTTAAGTGAGAGGAATTGGCTTCTATCACCCGTCATGTGACGAGAGCATCCACTATCCAAGTACCAATTGCGGCCGCCTCTCACCAAGCCCTACACAAGATTAGATTTTGAGTTTAGGAACCCAAACAAACTTGGGTCCCCTTTTGTGATCAACATATCTTACAGTGTCTTTCCTAATCCATATTTGCTTTATTATTTTGATGTTCTTGTTAATGTCATTAAATCTTTTTCTACAAGCATTGAAGATATGACCATTCTTACCAGAATAGTTGAAAATAATGTACTCGGGAAGACCAACGTATTTCCTTCTTCTAAAATCAGTTTTAGGCTTCTGGATGCAACAGTCAGTCTGACTGTTCCATTTGAAGCCTAAACCAGCAACTTTGTTACATCTCTCGGTTTGACTTGTGAGAAAGTTTAACACGGTTTAACTTCCTTCCCATTTTTCAGTGATGTTTTTAGCACTTATAAGTTCATTGGTCAAGTCATTGACTCTGGAGAGGAGATGCAAATTCTTTTCTTTTTCCCTCTTGAGTTCATCATTGTTAACACTTTTAATGGACAACCTTTTCTCAACTATGAAGTCATGGGTGTGGTTATTGAGTTTAGACACGAGATATCCGATTTTTTCTTTAGACTCTTCATATTTAGATGTCATCTCATCAAGACGTTTGTTTAGATCAACGAATTCATCGGATCTATGATGAGGAGTAGATCTAGAAGTGCTACACTTGGGCATACCCTTTTGAAGAAAAGTAAGCCTCTCATGAAGAACCTCTATTTATTTCTTGAGACTAACTACTTCACCTTTTAGACACTTGTTTTCATTGACCAAACCTTCAATTTTCTCATTGGACTTGTCTAAATATTTGTCAGAAGCAACAGTCCCAGACACTGTTTCTCTTAGGTCTACAATTTCAACTACAAGGTCATAGACTTCATTTTCGAGAGCATCTTTGTCCTTCAAAAGATCATCACGTTCCTTGGTTAGTGAGGAAACTTGCATCACCAAGGTAGTGTTGACATTTTCAAGGTCAGAGACGTCCGTGGGGGTCATCCTAAGACGCTCTAGTTCTTTAGTCAAATGTTTGTTCAACTTGTTGACTCTTTTAACTTCATCATAAGCCTCAGAGGTGACAGTGACGCTGTCTTTTGCTTTTAGTTTATTTTTAAGGTTAAAGTTCTCTTGAGCAATTTCCTCAATCTCATTTTGCATCACCTCAAGCTTATCATTTTGAAACCGACACTTATCAAAAAGTTGGTCAAGAAGCTTACATACTTTCTCTTTGGAGTAAGTTCTAGCCTTGGCCTTTAGATGATTTACCTCATTGTCGGAATCAGATTCAGAGTCATCGGGATTAGCCATGAGGCATCTTAGGTGTTCAATTTTTGAGGTTTTTTTAGACTTTGTCCTTAAGATGACTTGTAAGACACATTTTAGCCTCTAGTTCCTCCTCGATGAGTTCCTCATCTTCCTCGGAGTCGGACATTCCCCAAATAGCACTCATGACTCTATGTTTATAGTCCTTTTTAACTTTTTCTCTTCTTTCCCTTGATTTGATGTCATCCCACTTGGGACATTCTTTAATTTGGTGAGTTTTATCACCACATTTAAAGCATCCCACGGTGGAACTAGATCGTTTCTTAGGAAAGCGTTTTTTCGAGTAATTATTAGTGAACCTTTTGTTTCCTTGACCATTGACTAACCCGGCTAGATTCCTTGAGAACATAGTAAACTCGTCTTCCTCCTCATCTTCTCCATCACTTGGAGAGGATGTGAGGGCGAGACTCTTTCCCTTTGAGGACTCACTAGAATGCTTGTCGAGATTAAACTCATGAGCCATTAGTGATCCCATTAGTTCATGAAGAGATAGGGTTCACAAGTCTTTAGCTTCCTCTATGGCGGTGACCTTGGGTTGCCACTTAGAGGTTAGACTACGAAGGATTTTTCGAATGATGTCCTCGGACTCGAAATTCCTTCCTAGACTCTTTAGCTCATTAATAATACAAGAAAAAAGTGAAGAAAAACTATTTATGGACTCGTCCTTTGACATTCTAAACATCTCATATTGTTGCATGAGAAGGTCAACACGGTGTTTTCTCACTTGGGATGTCCCTTCATAAGCAAGTACAAGAGAATCCCAAATAGATTTTGTCGTAGGACATCCAGAGATTCGACTAACTTCCCCCTCACCAACACAACGTTGAAGAATCGACATTGCTTTGGAGTTCTTTTCGGCAAGTTTGAAGTCATTTTCATTGTAATCTTTTTCCTCTTTTGTTTTGGTGAAACCGTTTAAGATATCGGTTTCCTCAATAACAAGAGGTCCATTTTGGATGATGTTCCAACATTGATAATCTATGCTTGATTTAACCTTTGAAAGATAAAAAGAACTTCAAGTGTTACGAATTGAGGCAACGGTCCAGGCTGCTGTTACTTGTGAAAGTAACAGTGGTCTTAACTGTTTCTATTACTTTAAAATACTCTACTTTCTAACTTGTACATTAGATGACGCCTAGGACTCAATACAATTGGGTGATCAACAATTCAACACTTCTTAATCCAAGCTTGATTTAACCAAAAATCCTGAAAAGGTAAACTAAGATAGCACACATTAAATGGGCATGTTATCATCAATCAAAGGAACCCAACAAAAGGCTAAAAATGAGATCATGTTATTTGGTTTTTAGAATACAACTTTCATTATCTTACATCATCCAATGGTTACGCCGAGGTTCAATCGTCAAGGTTACAGATTTATCTGTCAAAATCTCAGTAGATGACTAAAGATATGTACTTTTCTTAGAAGGAGTTGCAGGATTAGGATACTCACCGATTATTCTTCCTCTAAGCCCTAAATAAGATAATTCGACGTAGTTGTAGAATTTGGGTGCTCGTCAATTATTCTTCTTCTGGACTCTAGGGAATAGGGGTGCTCCATTATTTTGTCAGTAAAAGAAGTTTAGACAATAGATGGTACTACCCAAATAAACCTGCAAAAAGAAATATCTATATCCAGTAATTTCAACCATTTGCTACTTAGGAGGACGGCGATTCAAATAAAAAGAGAGAAGAGAGCAAATGAACCTGAACTTTCTAGAAGAACCTGAATTCTCGTCTTCATCGGCTCCAATGCCTGATGTTACCTTTGGATTGGAAATATCAGATTGGAGGGAGTACTATTCAGTATTCACCAGTCACCACATGTAAAAGACAATCAATCAGTACAACCCATTAAATAATACTCTCCCAAGAATCAAAATATTCAAACTTTCACAGAACAATACTAGTAAACTAACAATCATTCAGCCAAGGTTTATTAATTCTGCATATAATGTCATTTTTCTTAGAAGATATTGCAGGATTATGCCTGCTCTAAAGAAGATAGTTTGACGTATTTGATGGAATTGCGATCCGGGACGTACCTTACAAGTTTCACATACAATAATAATTTGGAATCATACTGAGTATATGTCAGTGTGTAGACTGTAGAGGGAGAACCTAAGAAAAAAAACAATTAAGAGACGAAGCAAAATGAAAATTTCGATACTGCAAGGCTTGAAGTTAAAATCCAAGCTCAAGTCTAACCACAAACAGATTTTCCAAATAATTCATACTATACAATTTCATAAATGGGACAATTGACATTCTAGTAAAACATGCAAATACCAATAAGAAACATATCAAGTTTCGCTCGCTCTCAAGTCTCAGTCACTAGTTTCCTCTTGGGAGGCTCTATGGACTCGAGACACCCTTGTAGCATATCCACCACCTGGCTCATTGATGGTCGATCTGATGGATAAGTCTGAATGCACCATAAGCTCACTAAAATCATCTTTCTTTGTACCGCCTTTTCTTCATCATTTGAAGTACCTTCAAATGGAGATTCATTCTCATGTTCAAGTCGGTCGTATATCCACACACATGTGACACATCACTGCTTCTTTGCTGATTAGCTGACAAGTTTTTCCGACCGCAAACAATATCTAAAACCATCATCCCGAAGCTATAGACATCTGATTTGTGAGAAACTCCACCAATAGTCCTACAAATGACTTCAGGAGCTATATAACCTATAGTCCCTCTTGCTTCCATCATTGATATGGTTTTGTCTTGTATCGGACATAACCTAGCTAGCCCAAAATCCGATATCTTAGGGCATAACTCTTCATCTAGTAAAATGTTGTGAGGCTTGATGTCTAAGTGCAAAATCCGAGCATTACAACCTCGGTGCAAGTAGTCCAACCCTCTTGCAATGCCCATTGCGATATTAAGAAGTGTTTCCCATGGTAAAGATTGATTGCTAGGAAGGCTAGCACCATGAATTGTGAACATTTCAAGAGACCCGTTTGGTAAATATTCATATATCAACGCTCGTTTCTTACCCTCAAAGCAAAACCCTAAAAGAGCGACAATATTGACATGGTTAGTTCGATTAATGCTTGCTACCTCATTAAGGAAATCCTCCCCGTCTCCCTTGGATTGTTTCAACAGCTTTACCGCCACAAGGCGGCCACTCAATAGTTTGCCTTTGTACACAATATCATGTCCACCTTCACCAAGTTTGTCTTTGAATCCATTGGTCATTTTCTATATATCCAAGTATGAATGCCTTGGCAAAGTCAAAGAACCATAAATTTGTAAGAAAGCATCTACATTTGGGCATTTTGCTGCCTTCGACTTCCAGAAAATGCTAAATTTCTTGGTTGATCTCCATTTTTTGAGACAGCAGAGCATAATTATCCCCACTGTTAAAGAGGCTGCGCAAAATAAATTTGTATTAAAATGGTTCGGTAAATCTATTGAAGAATTAGTGGAGGAAATGAATCTTGAAAATAACTCTACTTCACCTGATCCAACAACAATGGCGGATACTATATCACGAATTGTTGCTGCAGATTAAAATAGAAAAATAACTATTAGAACCAGAAAAGAAAAACAAAAATACAACTTTGTCGAAGTACTGTCAAGGTTCCCCGCCTTTAGCTAGGTAGGTAAGGGTCGAATGTAGGTAGACAGAATATGGAGCATCAGCTGTAATGGCAAAAAGTATCTACATCATAAGTAATAAATATTTAAGTTAGGAATGCTCATGGGCCATGGCGAATAACATCATCAAATGTAAAAACAAAGACTCAACAGTAGTTTACTAGCGATACTAAGTTCCGGTTTTCTATTCCTATATTTTGGAAGTTACGAGTAAAACTCACGTCTTTTACAAGAACCTGCAATATCACCAATTCTCCATATGCAAAAATCCTACAGGGTGAGACGCATATACCTGACTTATGGTTAACATGTCCATAAGTTTTGTCCTTGTAGTAGCACACAAACTCTTGTTAGAGAATAATTAGCATAATTATTCACGTAGATATTTTTGTTATTAGTTTTCTTCTAGTCAAATATTGTACCTTATTCTTTTCCTATTTACTAGCTTAATCGGTTAATCCTAGGAAACTAACTCTCTAATTCTAGGCAACTAGATATCTTGTTATCAGTATATAATGTTGTACTCCTCTCAATGTAATTCACAATTCAATTTATACAACTTTACATTCTTTACATGGTATCACGAGAAAGGTTCGATCTTCGTCTCCATTTTTAATTTTCTTCAAAAACGTGTTCCTCGACAAACTTCTTCATGTCGACACACACAATACCCAATGCTGACGAGCCCTCCAAACCAATCGTGCTCGTCAATATCCACGTCGTCACCAAGTTTGATGGATCCAACTACCGGCAATGGCGCACTCAGTTTGAAGCGCTGTTGCAGGGTTATGCTCTATCATCCTTTATTAACGGCACCCCTCCTCCACCCAAAATCCTTGAAGAAAAGGATAAACAACCCATACCCAATCCGGCGTACCAAACTTGGTTCAGGCAAGACCGACTCTTATTCGGTGATGTGGCAAGTACCCTCGCCTCCCCTATCAGCCCTATTCTAAACTGTTTAACCACCACCAAGGAAGCATGGGATGCTCTTGCATCATCCTATGCTCGTCCCTCTCGTGGCCATATTAAACAAATCCGTCACAAACTTAAACATATTACCAAAGGCACTTCCTCCATTACTGAGTATATGAACAAGATTAAGGAAACCGTTGATGACCTAGCCCTACTCGGTACTGTTCTTTCGCAGGAAGACATTACGGATCACATCATAGACGGGTTGCCCTCTTCATATCAATCCGTCATTGATGCCGTCAATGCTCGCGATACCCCGATTAGTTTCTTTGAATTTCATGAGAAACTAATCAGTAAGGAACTTTTGATCCAGCAATCTGAAGCCTCCCAAACCACCACTTTCCAGCCCATGGCCCATGCCACCCACACCCGTACTTCCGCTGCCTCTCACTCCTACAACCAACGTACCCCTACTATCGACACCGTCCCTAACCAAAACCCCAAAAATCCGTTTAAAGGGAAGTGTCAATGGTGCCATGTTCAAGGTCATACCTTGTCCTATTGTCCCATATTCAAAGCCCTCTATCCGGATATTCGTGTTCCACCCTACACCCGTACTCCAACCACTCAACCCACCTCTGCCCAAGCCCACCCCACAACCCTTAACCCGCAATCTGTCCCATCCCCATCGCTCCTTGATAGTGGTGCCTCGCATCATGTCACTGCTGATCTTGCTAATCTCTCGCTCCACTACCCCTATGATGGCACAGACGAGATATTTATTGGTGATGGTTCGGGTCTCCCAATCTCGAACGCTGGTTCCGTCTCTCTTCCTTACTCCCCTAATTCTTCTTTTCATTTAAACAATGTCCTTCATGTTCCCCAAATGCATAAAAACATTATTTCCGTTTCTCAATTTTGCAATGATAATAATGTTTTTTATTAACTTTACCTCTACATCTGTAACACCCCCTCATACCAAGGTGCCTTACCAGGACCACCCTACCATGAAAGTGTGTTACCATCTCATTTGCCCGAGGTTAGTACATATCAAAAGCGTCTGAACTGAGCACATTTATTAAAGTACTGTAAAGTATAAAGTTTACAACATCCAAACCCAAATATTGTTTTAACAAAATACAACTTCCAAGTCTAACAATAAAAGAAAATCCAACTAAGACTCAGACGGTGATGCTATGACTCGTGATGGCAATTCTCCCAAGACAGTCCCCAAGCTCACACTAGCAATACCTGTCAAGCCTGCTCACCATCCCCGAATGGATCACCGCAGATTCCACAAACAACAACGGGGTCAGTATTACTCAAATATTAAGACAACCAAACGGAGAAATCAATTGATCATCACCAATTCCTAATCATCCAATCTCACACAGTAACCGACTACACACCGAAGTGTGTAGCCCTGCCAGATTACCCATCGCAACAGGTAATCCTCGCCGCCAGTGGGTGACCGCAGCCGATCCCACCTAGTCCAGCTCCTCAACGAGCGACAACAATCCCTGTCCCTTAATGTGCACATTCCCTCCCGTGACGGGTTCCATGGAGGGCGAACTAGGGTGTGAAGCCACTCCCGCAAGTGACTCCACCACAATCACAATCACATGACATCATAGCCATCTCAATCCCCTCACACCAACATCGTCACAACAATCTCCATACTCCGATGATCAACAGATAACAATAATCACAACAAACATGTCTTACAAAGAACAGTAAACTGAGTAGGGAAACCCTACCTTAGCAATCAACAGTGGAATGAACTCGAACAATCAGAAAGGCTCCTCTACGAAGTCTTCTCCTATACCATAATCATATCACACCATTACACTTTGCACAACCCCCATATTCCCAATTCCGTAAATGTACAGTAACCCCAACGAATACGAATAACATATAATTAGAACTTACCAACAGTAGGATGAGGAATTATACGCAAGGACTCCGAAGATTTCACAAACAACAAGGCTATGGGATGATTAGGGGGAGATTAGGGTTAACGTATAAATGATGAAGTTGAAATGATGTTTTGAAAACTGACGCGGGATATAAAATAATCTTAAACACTCCCTAATCAAACCGTCAAAATAATACTTCGCCAGACCGAATACTCGGTCGAGTAAAGTTATACTCGACCGAGTATCCTCTACTCGGTCGAGTATTCACTATACTCGGCCGAGTATTTATCGGCAGAACCAAAACAACTCACAACAACAGCACTACTCGGCCGAGTAGGCTCTACTCGGTCGAGTAGTCACCAAAGAAAATCCGTAGTGTTACAATCTTCCCCCCCTAAAAAGAACTTCGTCCCGAAGTTCACACTCTACTATAAAATAAAGCACAACACTACGCCACAAGACTATACTAACCACATATAATAACACCAAGGAACTATACAAGTCACCACAAAAATCATTACCCCGACTCAAAGCAAAACAACAAACAAAACAAAACACGACCGCGACCATCTCCTACCCCTCTAAAAAGACAACGGTTACGTCCCCGTAACCAAACATACCTGATAAAAAAGGTTAGGAAAAGATTCTCGCATAGCTTCCTCGGGTTCCCATGTGGCTTCTTCCACATTATGATTAGACCAAAGGACCTTGAGTAAGAACGTCTCACCATTCCGGGTCTTACGAACCTTGCGATCAAGAATCTCCTTAGGAATTTCGGCGTAGGACAAGGATTCATCAAGCTCGATGTTCTCCACTTCAAGGATATACGACGGATCGCTCACATACTTCCAAAGTTGGGATACATAAAAAACATTGTGCACCTTATCCAAAGCTGGTGGTAACGCTAACCTGTAGGCTACCTCGCCAACACGGTCCAAAATCTCATAAGGAGCTATAAACTTTTGGCCTAGCTTACCCTTTTTCCCAAACCTCATTACACCTCGCATAGGTGACACTTTTAAAAGAACCTTGTCACCTACCGTAAACTCAATGTCCTTGCGGTGTAAGTCGGCGTAGCTCTTTTGACGATCTTGAGCTCCTCTCATCTTTTGCCGAATTAACTGGATTTGCTCAACCATATCTTGAACCAGCTGTGGCCCTAAAACCACCGTCTCGGAACTATCATCCCAACAAACTGGACTTCGGCATTTCCGGCCATACAAAGCTTCAAAAGGTGCCATCCCAATGCTCGTATGATAACTGTTATTGTATGAAAACTCGATCAGATCAAGCTTGTCTTCCCAACTGCCCCCAAAGTCCATAACACATACCCTCAGCATGTCCTCTAAGGTCTTGATGGTCCGTTCTGTCTGACCATCGGTTGCCGGATGAAAGGCTGTACTCATCTTTAAAGTTGTACCCATCAACTCTTGCAGCACTTGCCAGAACTTGGATATGAACCTCGCATCACGATCAGAAACGATATCTTTAGGTATACCATGTAACCGAACCACATGCCTCCTGTAACCCAATGCCAGCTGCATCTTAGACCAAGTATCTTTCATGGGAACGAAAATGGGCTGACTTGGTTAACCGATCAACAATCACCCAAATCATGTTGTTACCTTGTTGTGACCTAGGTAACCCCACAATGAAGTCCATGGAGATCGACTCCAACTTCCACTCGGGTACTTCCAAATACTGAATCTTACCTTGTGGTCTCCTTTGTTCACCCTTGACCTTTTGACAGGTCAAACATCTGGCCACAAACTCAGCTACATCTCTCTTTATGTTTGGCCACCAAAAAGTCTTCTTAAGGTCTTTATAAAGCTTGTCACCACCCGGGTGAATTGAATAGGGAGTGCAATGAGCCTCCGTCAAGATCACTCTCTGCAACTCTGCATCCTCAGGAACACACCATCTCCCATCAAAACGAACACTCCCATCTGGATGGATAGAAAACCTGGAAACCGTTCCACTCTCTACCTTTGACTTCTACTCCTGAATTTTAGGATCAAGCTCTTGCTTACTTTTGATGTTCTCATACAACTCTGGCTCGATCGTCAAATCCCCGATGGTATCCCCCTCTCGAATCATAAAGATCCCCAAACTAGACATCTCATCCCTCAACTTCAGCAAGGACATAGTTGTACATAGCGAATGAACGCTCTTCCTACTCAGTGCATCTGCAACAACATTAGCCTTACCCTCGTGATAAATGATCTCCATATCATAATCTCCAATCATCTCCATCCACCGTCTCTGTCGCATGTTAAGCTCCTTCTGAGTGTAGATATACTTTTAGACTCTTATGATCAGAGAACACCTTAAAAGTTGCTCCATAAAGGTAGTGTCTCCAAATCTTAAAAGCGAACACAACTGCACCCAGCTCCACATCATGAGTAGGGTAGTTCTCCTCATATTGCTTCAGCTGCCTCGAAGCATACGCTATGACTTTCCCTCCCTGCATCAAAACACAACCAAGACCATTCTTTGAAGCGTCGGTATATACATCAAAGTTCTCACAACCCTCTAGCAAGGCTAGGATAGGAGTTGTGGTCAAGCGTTCCTTTAAGGTCTGAAACGCCATCTCACAACTCTCATCCCAAACAAATCTGACTTCCTTCCTCATCAAGGATGTCATAGGCCGCGCTATGGTAGAGAAATCTTTCACAAATCTCCTGTAGTAGCCGGCAAGGCCTAAGAAACTCCGAATCTCAGCAACATTCTTCGGCGATTCCCACTTGGTAACGGCCTCAATCTTACTAGGATCCACAGATACCCCCTTCTTAGATATTACATGTCCCAGAAAAGCCACTTCCTCTAACCAGAACTCGCACTTGGATAGCTTGGCATAAAGCTGATTTTCTCTCAAAGTCTGCAACACTATCCTCAAGTGCTCCTCATGCTCTTCCTAAATCTTAGAATAAACTAATATATCGTCGATGAAAACAACCACAAACCTATCCAAAAACGGTGTAAAGATCCGATTCATCAAATCCATAAAAGCTGCTGGCGCATTGGTCAAGCCAAAAGGCATCACCACGTACTCGTAATGACCATATCGAGATCGGAACGCTGTTTTAGGAATATCCTCATCTGCTATCCTCAGCTGGTGATACCCCGACCTCAGATCAATCTTGGAAAACACACCTGCTCCACTTAGCTGATCAAACAAGTCATCAATCCTCGGCAACGGATACTTGTTCTTCACTGTGACCCGATTGAGCTCTCTGTAATCAATACACAGTCTCATACTCCCATCTTTCTTCTTTACAAAAAGAACTGGAGCTCCCCACGGTGATACACTAGGCCTGATGTAACCCTTGCCTAGCAACTCATATATCTGCTTTTTCAACTCTGCCAACTCTTTAGGTGCCATACGGTAAGGTGCTTTAGATATAGGACTCGTTCCCGGCTTAAGCTCCACGCTGAAATCAACATCCCTCTTGGGAGGCAAACTCGGTATCTCCTCAGGAAAAACATCTTCGAACTCTCTCACCACGGATATCTCGGAAGGTCGTCGGTGGCTCTACTCATGATCTCTCATGACAAAGAATCAAGGGACACTTCTTCCTCAAACATGACTTTAAAGTCATCACAGCTATGAACCTACACTTAGGCTTTACCACAAACCCTCTATAGGACACCCTAACACCCTTGGGATCCTTTAAGGACACCCTCTTTTGCCGACAATCTATCCTGGCATCATACTTACCCAGCCAATCCATCCCGACAATCACCTCGAACCCATCCATAGGAAACTCTAACAGGTCTACTGGTAAATCTATCCCTCCAACTACCATGGATACTCCCTTATACAGCTTGAGACACGACACAGACTCCCCTGAAGGTATGAATACATCATCTTTTACAAGCTCAAACTTCCCCAAACCCATAGACACAGCATGACTCTTAGACACAAAAGAATGTGTAGCCCCGGAATCAAACAAAACAAAGGACGGTACATTATGAACAAGAAAGGTACCGGTAACTACATGAGCATCATCCGTGCTTTCTCGCTTGTCCATCATGAAAAGCTTTCCCTTTTTTTTGTCCTCCGCCCTGAATCGAAGCATTGGAGGTACTTGGCTTGCCGCCGAATCGAGTGGTGGTCTTTGTTGTTGCGCGCGATAAGATCCACCACCACCACGGTTGTAACCGCCCTGGTTGCCCTGTCCACCTTTGTTGCCCCATGAACCTCCCGGTCGGTTACTAGCAAAACTCTGAGTCGGCCCCTGAGAAAAATTCCCTGACCGAGCTCCTGAACCAGTGTCGGGCTTGTAGCTCGTGCATTCCCGTCTTTTGTGGCCTATCCCACCACAGTTGAAGCATGTAAGGTTAGAGTTGTCACTCACAATCCGACCTCCATTCTTTCCCCAGCCACGAGATCCTCCCGAAAAACCAGCTCCTCCAGAAAAAGCCTTAGCATGGCTAAAGTTCCCTTTCTTGTTGGCCGACTGACTGTTGTTTCCACCATCAGCCTTCCTCTTTTCAGCAGCAGTCCTCTCATCGATCTCTCTTGAGAGATTTACCATTCTCTCAGCTTGACCCGCTCTCAGGTACACTTCGTTGAGGTCAGTAGCAACCCCAGCTGGCATACGACTCACTATCTTAGCAGATAAACCCCTCTCAAAACGGAGAGCCAAACCTCTCTGTCCTAGCTGCATGTCTTCAACATAACGAGATAGCTCCAGAAACCGATGATAGTAGTCAGTGACCGTCATCTCCTCAGTCATGGTGAAGGAATCAAAGTCGGATCTCATCTTGTGTCGGATATGCTCCGGCACAAACTGCTCTCTCATAGCACTCTTCAACCTGGACAAGGGATAGCTCCTTCTTTGGTAAAAAGCTCTAGCATCTTCCTTGATATTTTGCCACCAAACTGCAGCCTCACCTCTTAGGTAGTACACTACCTGCTCAACAATCATGTCCTCGGGGCACTTAACCATTTCCATGAGAGCTTCAATCTCACGGTGCCACTTCTCGAGTAGCTTTGGTTCACCTACCCCGTCATATGTGGGAGGGTTGAAGCGAGCAATGATGATGCTGAGCTGAGTTGCATCCATCGACTTCTCGTTCCCCTTTCCCACATTTTTGAGAGCTTCAAGGAGAGCCTCTTGTTGCTCAATCATGCGAGCAACCTCATCAAGAGTCATCTCCGAAGCTTGGATCTGCGCGGGAGTTCTTTTGGGCGCATCGAGCCGACAAGAAACACGTAAACGTAAACACAAAAGCCTACAACTCAAAACGTAATAACCTTCCGCTAAAGAACACTCGGCCGAGTATACAACCATACTCGGTCGAGTAACGACTACTCGGTCGAGTATCTTAGATACTCGGTCGAGTATTCGACTCCAGAAGCGAACGTCAGAAACCCAAAAATAACACTCGGTCGAGTAAAACAACACTCGGCCGAGTAGACCCTACTCGGTCGAGTATACCTTCTTACTCGGTCGAGTTATCACATACAGTAGCTACTGCTACTCACTGCCAATCAATACTCGGTCGAGTGCTTGGTTACTCGGCCGAGTGCTCCCTACTCGGCCGAGACCGCCCGCTCGGCCGAGTCACAGAATAGACGGGTATACAGTATAAAGTTCTCTATCATGCTCACTATTCCCGCAACGAACACATAACATCAAGGACTTTAATGCCACGTTAAAATCACATCAGCATACGATTCAAATATCAAGAAATTTAATGCCACGTTATAATCATATAAGCATACAAGTCATGCATACGCTAAATCCAACATGACAAACATTCACACACCCGTCAGATCCTCCATTTCTCCCATCACCACATTACCAACATGCATCTTCACATACATGTGTATACAAAACCTAACTCTCATCACACTTCCCATGTTACCGGCTCGAGTTTGTGAGGGCCAATTTGCGACTCCGGGACGTCTCCCGAGTCTTTGCGGTAGCTCCAAACAACTCTCCCCGGGTTCATTTTATTTAGACTCCCTAGGTTCATTAAATTCATTTGTTTAGGTGCCGGAATCTTCGGCTCTGATACCACTTTGTAACACCCCCTCATACCAAGGTGCCTTACCAGGACCACCCTACCATGAAAGTGTGTTACCATCTCGGTTGCCCGAGGTTAGTACATATCAAAAGCGTCTGAACTGAGCACATTTATTAAAGTACTGTAAAGTATAAAGTTTACAACATCCAAACCCAAATATTGTTTTAACAAAATACAACTTCCAAGTCTTACAATAAAAGAAAATCCAACTAAGACTCAGACGGTGATGCTATGACTCGTGATGGCAATTCTCCCAAGACAGTCCCCAAGCTCACACTAGCAATACCTGTCAAGCCTGCTCACCATCCCCGAATGGATCACCGCAGATTCCAAAAACAACAACGGGGTCAGTATTACTCAAATATTAAGACAACCAAACGGAGAAATCAATTGATCATCACCAATTCCCAATCATCCAATCTCACACAGTAACCGACTACACACCGAAGTGTGTAGCCCTGCCAGATTATCCATCGCAACAGGTAATCCTCGCCGCCAGTGGGTGACCGCAGTCGATCCCACCTAGTCCAGCTCCTCAACGAGCGACAACAATCCCTGTCCCTTAATGTGCACATCCCCTCCCGTGGCGGGTTCCACGGAGGGCGAACTAGGGTGTGAAGCAACTCCCGCAAGTGACTCCACCATAATCACAATCACATGACATCACAGCCATCTCAATCCCCTCATACCAACATCGTCACAACACTCTCCATACTCCGATGATCAACAGATAACAATAATCACAACAAACATGTCTTACAAAGAACAGTAAACTGAGTAGGGAAACCCTACCTTAGCAATCAACAGTGGAATGAACTCGAACAATCAGAAAGGCTCCTCTACGAAGTCTTCTCCTATACCATAATCATATCACACCATTACACTTTGCACAACCCCCGTATTCCCAATTCCGTAAATGTACAGTAACCCCAACGAATACGAATAACATATAATTAGAACTTACCAACAGTAGGATAAGGAATTATACGGAAGGACTCCGAAGATTTAACAAACAACAAGGCTATGGGATGATTAGGGAGTGATTAGGGGGAGATTAGGGTTAACGTAGAAATGATGAAGTTGAAATGATGTTTTGAAAACTGACGCGAGATATAAAATAATCTTAAACACTCCCTAATCAAACCGTCAAAATAATACTTCGCCAGACCGAATACTCGGTCGAGTAAAGTTATACTCGACCGAGTATCCTCTACTCGGTCGAGTATTCACTATACTCGGCCGAGTATTTATCGGCAGAACCAAAACAACTCACAATAACAGCACTACTCGGCCGAGTAGGCTCTACTCGGTCGAGTAGTCACCAAAGAAAATCCGTAGTGTTACAACATCTTTTATTGTGAAGGCATATGATACTGGTGCTCGGCTATTTACCGGCTCCGGCAAAGATGGCGTCTACTATTGGCCAACGCAATCGTTCCCGCAAGCCCACACCGTGACTGTTCACCATGTCGATCTTCATCACCGTTTTGGTCATCCCCATTCATTAGTTTTTAATCAAATTGTTTCCGCATTGAATGTTAAACATTTATCTTTGAATAATAATTGCCATGCTTGCTCCATTTACAAAAGTCATAAATTGCCTTTTACTGTTTCTTTGTTGACCACCCAATTTCCGTTAGAGGTAGTTTTTAGCGATTTATGGACCTCACCCATCCACTCCTTTGATGACTATAAATACTATGTAATCTTCGTCGATCATTTTACGAAATTTACATGGTTGTTTCCACTCAAGAAAAAATCGGACACTCATCGTATATTTCTCAATTTTAAAGCTTTCGTTGAAAAACAATTTTCCCGTCCCTTACTCACTCTTTACTCTGACAATGGAGGTTAGTTCGAAAAACTCAAACCTGACCTCGCCAAAAACGAAGTTCAACACCTCCCCCCCCCCCCCTCACACACCTGAACATAACGGTTTTGCGGAACGACGCCATCGCCATATAGTTGATACCGGTCTCGCACTCTTATCACATGCCTCCATGCCCATCCGCTACTGGTCTCTTGCCTTTCAAACTGAGGTTTACCTCATCAACCGCATGCCCACATCTACCCTTGCTCATCAGTCCCCATACATCCGCATTTTTCATACCGCACCCAAGTACCACAACCTCCATAACTTCGGCAGCCTTTGCTACCCTTGGCTCCGTTCTTACACCCATCATAAACTCAATCCTCGCTCAATCGCTTGTGTGTTTGTTGGGTACTCACCCACCCAACACGCCTATATGTGCCTTGACCCTACCACTCATCGGATTTACGTCTCTCGTCATGTTAAATTCGCTGAGGATACCTATCCCTTTGCAACCCAACCCGTGTCTGCCCCTCTCCCTACCTATGATACCTGGTGTCAACTCCCACTTCCTCTCCTCACAACCCCACCTCCTGCCTCCTCAACCCCCCCTAGTCAACCCACTGCCGAACCCGGACTTGAACCTGCTGATATGTGCCTAATGTATAGTCTTTTTAGCCTATTTTATGCACGTATTTCTATGCTTTTATCGTGGTTTTATGCTACAAAATGCCCCGAATATGCTACTTTGGGTTATTTTGTCTTATTTGCAGGTGTTAGGGTGCAAACCCATGTCTCACATCGGTAGAATAAAGATAGAAGATCATCTTTATAATTGTCTAGAAAATATAATAGTACGAGGCCTTTTGGGAAAGAGCCCAAGAGTAAATCCGTGAGGGCTTGGCCCAAAGTGGACAATATCGTACTATTATGGACTGTGGACACCGGTACAGCAGAGGCCCAACACGGGATATTCACGCTTCCGCACAACAAGTGGTATCAGAGCCCAAGGTTTGACTTGGGCTAGACACAGAGATTCATCAGGCCAAGACTTGAAGGTGGACGTACACTATAAGACGTGAAACTCCTATAGCTCGAGGGAGAGTTAATATGTTCGCGAGAAGCGACATGGTCTCACGGCGTTGAGACAGGGCCGTCCAAGAGAAGACCGTCAGCGACCCGATGTGTGGTGGGCTGAGGCTTAATGGAGGCAACAAAAGCGGTCCATGGTAAGTCCAATGACGGTTCCGGGGCGACGCACTGAGGCACTAGATACGGACCCAGTCCAGGGTATATTGGATGCAGAGGAGTTTGGTACGCAAGTGTAGCACTAGCCCCATGAGACACTTGGTGTGTCGTTTAAGGGGAGGTTATCAAGACTTGGTGATGCGAGTGTCTAGAAGTTGGGGTTGTATGGTGTGGGAGGTTCTCCTAGGTGGTCAAGGTCCGAGTCAAGATGATGGTCCTTGGTTTGAGGGGAGGATTGTTAGGGTGCAAACCCATGTCCCACATCGGTAGAATAAAGATAGAAGATCATCTTTATAATTGTCTAGAAAATATAATAGTACGAGGCCTTTTGGGAAAGAGACCAAGAGTAAATCCGTGAGGGCTTGGCCCAAAGTGGACAATATCGTACTATTATGGACTGTGGACACCGGTACAGCAGAGGCCCAACACGGGATATTCACGCTTCCGCACAACAAGTGGTATCAGAGCCCAAGGTTTGACTTGGGCTAGACACAGAGATTCATCAGGCCAAGACTTGAAGGTGGACGTACACTATAAGACGTGAAACTCCTATAGCTCGAGGGAGAGTTAATATGTTTGCGAGAAGCGACATGGTCTCACGGCGTTGAGACAGGGCCGTCCAAGAGAAGACCGTCAGCGACCCGATGTGTGGTGGGCTGAGGCTTAATGGAGGCAACAAAAGCGGTCCATGGTAAGTCCAATGACGGTTCCGGGGCGACGCACTGAGGCACTAGATACGGACCCAGTCCAGGGTATATTGGATGCAGAGGAGTTTGGTACGCAAGTGTAGCACTAGCCCCATGAGACACTTGGTGTGTCGTTTAAGGGGAGGTTATCAAGACTTGGTGATGCGAGTGTCTAGAAGTTGGGGTTGTATGGTGTGGGAGGTTCTCCTAGGTGGTCAAGGTCCGAGTCAAGATGATGGTCCTTGGTTTGAGGGGAGGATTGTTAGGGTGCAAACCCATGTCCCACATCGGTAGAATAAAGATAGAAGATCATCTTTATAATTGTCTAGAAAATATAATAGTACGAGGCCTTTTGGGAAGGAGCCCAAGAGTAAATCCGTGAGGGCTTGGCCCAAAGCGGACAATATCGTACTATTATGGATTGTGGACACAGATGCAGCAGAGGCCCAACACGGGATATTCACGCTTCCGCACAACAGTAGGAATGAGCCATAAAGTAGTGAAATCAAGCCTTTTACCGCTCGTTTTGCATGCATTTGGAGAAAGAGTAGATTTGAAGTGGAAATGTCGCTGCATTGGAGTGCGTGAAGTTGTACTTAAGGCGTTAAAGTCAATCTAGTAGCTGCGTTGAAGAGTATGTTCGATTGAGTGTTCAAACAGGTCGATCGAAAGGAAGCTGCTACTGGAATGCTCGATCGAACAGTCTCCCTGTCTGTTCGATCGAAGGAGCTTCTAACGGAGATGTTCGATCAAACAGTCTCCCTGTCTGTTCGATCGAGAAGAATTAACGCAAGGAAGCTCGATCGAGAGCCCATTGTCACTCGATCGAGAAGGCTTATGTCGAGACTTTATTTATGTTATGTTATATTTATTTTATCTTAAATAATAAGTTCTCTGATTATAAATAAGAGATTACCTAGACCTAAGAGAACATCAAATATAATTCCTGTTACTCAGTATCACGTTACAACGTTTTGGGCGGCGTTCTTCGCTTCTCCGTCGGATCCCTTTGTAACTTCTTCTCTTCTCTTAGACTTTAATTCTATTTAGTTTTATTCTCAATTCCCTTCTTATTGCCCTTAATTTCTCTACTGTTATTTATTTCTCTTATGCTAGTATATTTCATTAATTCCCTTATTATGCCTCTTGATCTAGTTTATTCGTATATGACTGTTATTGTTAATTCGTTGGCCATGAGTAGCTAATTTTCATTATGCTAAGACCATAGGGGATCCATAATTATGAAGGGAGAGTAATTGATTTATTGGGTTGGGTTTGGTATTGTTTTTGTTGGTTAAATGCTGCAGTTAATTGTATCCATTTGATTGAGTCGACGCAATTAGACCTATAATTCTTAGTGATCCTCGACCTGGACCGAAAGGTTGGAAAAGGCGAGACTAGTAGCGAACAATAGAGTATTGCAGTGAGGGCGAAAGTTAAGCTGTTTACACTTTAGGGTGAATTAAGGACCGAAAGGTGACGTTCGTTACCCCTTAGACCGTATTTGCATTGACCTCAGACCTAGATTACTTGACCGGATGATTATGGTGAACCGTTTGTCTTAATTTGTTTCTCTATATCTGTTTAATCCCTTTCTCTTATTCTCTTTTCCTTACTCTTATTAGTTTAGAAAATCACATTTAAAAACCCCATTTTCGTGACACCCTAACAGATCGAGTTTAATGAGATAGATAGCAATTTATCCTCCCCTGTGGAGATCGACCCTACTTACCGCGACTTCATTGTTAGTAGTAACTTAGGTATTTATTTTTGGTACAAAACGACCGTATCAAATTTTGGCGCCGTTCTTGGGAGGCGACGCTTTTTATCTGTTTTATTTTGTTTGTTTTTCACCTCAAGGGAAGACTAAGTACCTTGAGGCCGTTCTTATCTTTTTCTTTAGTCTTTGTTTTGATAGGTCCTACAGGTCTATTTGTGATTTTAGAAAGAGATTGTCGAAGGGAAGGCTTGAGTACCTTCGATTCTTTTGCCAAGATGACGTCCGTCTCTCGACTTATTTCTCAGTTTGAAGCTCAAACTGAAAGATCTACTAATTGGGAGAGGAAAGAATCTTGGGGTTGTGGTAATCATTACGACGCTACTCCTCCACCGAGGCCTAGACCACAACCGTTGCTGCAACAAGGCTACTCACCACCTTGTTATTCTTTCTCACCGCAACCAATTCCCCCACTTGCTAGGAATGATGAGGCTGAAGAAGTTAAGTCACTGATATTGGCACTTGCACTACAGTGTCATAATTCTAGTGCGGAATTTGATAGCCGTATGAAGAAGCTAGAGGCTCGGTGTGATCAATTAATTACCGAGCAAGAGCAATGTGAGACGGTGTATGCTATCAACACCGACACCATTCCGTTTCATGAAGATACCCCGGAGGATGATTTAGACGAGTTTTTGGAATTAATACTTGCTGCGTGCAATGCAGACACTCGATCGAGTGAAAAATCACCTCGATCGAGTGAACTTCTTCATCCCATCACTCGATCGAACGAAGCTGGAAGGGATCACCACGATCGAACAGACTCGAATCTTGTTCGATCGATCTCACGAGAAGGAGAACCTCGATCGAACAGTCACAAAGCCTGTTCGATCGAGCACGGCTGAAGAACAAGATCTGGATCGAACAGTCTGGATCTGTTCGATCGAGCAATATGAGTGAAGAAAGCTCTCGATTGAGTACTGTGATACCTCGATCGAATTGCCTTGCTATGGACAATACTGATACGTCAATAATGCCTATTTCTAATGACGATAAAAAGGAACATATAGTCAACTCCTATTCTGTTCAAGTGCCTTATCCACAACAATTGCTACCACACCGTGCATTCCTGGACCGTATCCGAGATCTCAATGTCGCTGATCACTACAAAGCGATGATTGCCCAGGTACCCTCTTATTCTGAATTTATTGGTCAAATTAATTGGTCTAAGAAGGATATTAGTGATGTTAAGGCGGTAATGAATGTTGCTATGACTGAAGAGTGCAGCGCACTTCTTTGAAATGGGACCCCGCCCAAAATGTCTGACCCAGTTCGTTTTTCTATACCATGTTCTATAGGGACCCATTCGTTTGATAATGCTTTATGTGACCTCGATTCTAGTGTCAACATTTTACCTTTGTCGCTGGCGTTGAAATTGGGACTGACTAAGTTTACGCGCGCTAGAACGACTGTCCAGTTGGCTGATTACTCCTATGTACGGGTCAAAGGATCTTTACATGACGTACCTATTAGGATCGGGAATTTCTATATTCCCGCAGAATTCATTGTCTTAAACATACCCGAAGACCGCAATGTTCCCATTATTTTGGGACGACCATTTTTTGCATCATCTGGCGCAATTATCGATGTCGGGGTTGGGACACTTACCTTTCGTGGTCGGAGGGGAGGACTTGGTTTTACTAAGTCTGTTGACCCTAGGGAACCCATGCACATCACGCCATGTGATGATGTCCCTCATGAAGAGTCCTTTGATACACCGTCCTGGTAGCCCTTCCGAGTCACATATTATTGCCGCTTTTATGACGCCTCCGCCCCATTCTCGGGAGCGAATTGGAGGAACATGTCTTTGTTTCTCTTTCTACAGGTCTTGACAAGTTCAAAGACCCGGGAGGTGAGATGGGTGCTCTTAGCATGAAGTCGGGAAGCGCTGGATAGACGACCCAGGAGGAGGTGTTGATAAAGCTACACCGTCTAGGAAAAAGCTGCGTGATGAGGTGATAGATTGGGACCGGATCTTTGTGGGAATCTCTTTGTTCTTACATAGCCAAGTGTGGAGGCGGATGTCCGCTTGACGATTCTTTGAAGCTCGCACAGACGATCAGAGGCCTAGTAGTAGGCAATCGATTTGTCTTTGTTGGATGATCCGGGAGGCAGCCCGGACTGTTTTATTGTACTTTTGTTGAACTATTTATTTTTCCTTAGCTTATTGTTGAACTTTATACACTGTTTTACGAACTTCCCATGTATTTCCTTGCTTTAAATGCGTGTTTTGCAGGTCAAAGTACTCGATCGAATGGTGTTGTGCTCGATCGAGCACTTTTTTGAGGCAGTTTTCACTCGATCGAGTGATATTGTCCTCGATCGACCAAAACCAAAATCATGCTTACTCGATCGAGTGGTTTTATACTCGATCGAGTCCTTCCAATGCACCAGTTCACTCGATCGAGCTGTTCCAAGTGCTCGATCGAGTAGTTTTGACTCCCAGCTGCTGTTTTCCGTCTATGGAGCTACTGTTTGACTTTCTTTGACCTCCCATGTTCATGGTCGGTTTGGGGAGGTCCCCCTATATGACGTTTTGTAAGTTTTCCAACTCCATTCACCCTCTCCTCTTCTGTTTGCATTTCTTTCCCTATTTTTGGTACAATGAGGGCATTGTACGGTTTGGTTTGGGGAGGTATGCATCCATATCTGTGTCTGCATGTTTCTTGCATTTTTGCTTGCACGTTTATTTATTCTCGCATGCATTGTTGTTTTAATTAATTCAAAAAAATCATATAAAAATCATAAAATTCAAAAAAATTTCAAAAATTTCATGTTTAAATTGAGTCGGAACGTTTGAACATTGACTTTGAATCCTTACTTGAGCCCTGCATATTCTTGACATTTAGTTGGCATGATTATGTGCATAATCTACGAGTTTTTGTTTCTCTCTTATCTGAACGAATAGACTTGATTCATTATGTTGGCAAGCTACATTACATTCTGAGGTTAGAGCTTTATAAACTAGTGACATTCATGACCGGTTTCATTTAGGATGTGAGTAGTGCTCTCTTTAAGGCATGTAACATTAATTTGCATAAGCATGAGTCTAGTCTTCTTAATACCTGTATGCATTCGGTCTGTGGATGGTGACACATGTTAGGAGAGGCAGTTCCCTTATTTCATTCTACCCATGAGCCTCACATAGCCAAATTGCCTTTTTGTCCTATTAACTACTTTCTATAATACTTCCTACCCTAGCCGAGCTAGTGACGAGTAATTATTGGAATGTTTTATTGCAATAGGGTTATTTTATCTGATTTCAGAGGATGGTGGAAGAATCAAAGGGAATGAAATAAAAGAATTGTTGAGATAAATGAAACGAAAAATGAAAGAAAAAAAAAAGAAACAAGAAAAGAAGAAAAGAAGAAAAAAGAAAGAAAAAAAAATCGTTTGTGAAAAGAAACTGGTTATGATTTTCACTCCCAAGTCTTATCTATATCTTATGGGGAGTTGACGATTCTTGGTGTTTTGTGAGTTTAGTGCATGATTTTGCACCGTTTCATCTTGCTATATTGAGTACGAAGTTGGGATGCAGTTTATATTTGGATTCGTTGTTGCTAGCCTGGCTATTAACCCCACATATCCAAATTCATTTTAGCCCCTTCTTACCCATTACCTCACTTACCTAAATGTAAGTCCTCGGCATGTGTCTTGGTCATTAGTATGGTTGGAATGCATATGTACGGTTGTAGAGACTTTATTCATGTTAACTGCATGCATGTTCTTATTGGTCGAGTTAGGTGAGTGTCTTACTTCTTCCTATCTTTCACATATATACTCACCTTGTGCCTAATTTTGAGTGACGAGCGACCCGTGAGAGTCCGATATCTTTTGAATCTTGCAAGGTCGACGGTTCAGTAAGTTTGAAACATTGATTTAACTCGTTTGTACTTCTCATTTGCCACTTTGTCATTTTGTTGCATTAAATCGGTTTTCGTGGATGATTTGTAGCTGATGCGTTGATCCCGTTCCACTGTTGTTTCTTAGTTGCATTCATATTTGCTTGGGGACAAGCAAAGGTTTGGTTTGGGGAGATTTGATATGTGCCTAATGTAAAGTCTTTTTTGCCTATTTTATGCACGTATTTCTATGCTTTTATCGTGGTTTTATGCTACGAAATGCCCCGAATATGCTACTTTGGGTTATTTTGTCTTATTTGCAGGAATGAGCCATAAAGTAGTGAAATCAAGCCTTTTACCGCTCGTTTTGCATGCATTTGGAGAAAGAGTAGATTTGAAGTGGAAATGTCATTTGCATTGGAGTGCGTGAAGTTGTACTTAAGGCGTTAAAGTCAATCTAGTAGCTGCGTTGAAGAGTATGTTCGATTGAGTGTTCAAACAGGTCGATCGAAAGGAAGTCACATCTTTGGAATGCTCGATCGAACAGTCTCCTGTCTGTTCGATCAAAGGAGCTTCTAACGGAGATGTTCGATCGAAGCAGTCTCCTATCATTCGATCGAGAAGAATTAACGCAAGGAAGCTCGATCGAGAGCCCATTGTCACTCGATCGAGAAGGCTTATGTCGAGACTTTATTTATGTTATGTTATATTTATTTTATCTTAAATAATAAGTTCTCTGATTATAAATAAGAGATTACCTAGACCTAAGAGAACATCAAATATAATTCTGTTACTCAAGTATCACGTTACAACGTTTTGGGCGGCGTTCTTCGCTTCTCCGTCGGATCCCTTTGTAACTTCTTCTCTTCTCTTAGACTTTAATTCTATTTAGTTTTATTCTCAATTCCCTTCTTATTGCCCTTAATTTCTCTACTGTTATTTATTTCTCTTATGCTAGTAGATCTCATTAATTCCCTTATTATGCCTCTTGATCTAGTTTATTCGTATATGACTGTTATTGTTAATTCGTTGGCCATGAGTAGCTAATTTTCATTATGCTAAGACCATAGGGGATCCATAATTATGAAGGGAGAGTAATTGATTTATTGGGTTAATCTTTGGTATTGTTTTTGTTGGTTAAATGTGCGAGTTAATTGTATCCGTCGATTGAGTCGACGCAATTAGACCTATAATTCTTAGTGATCCTCGACCTGGACCGAAAGGTTGGAAAAGGCGAGACTAGTAGCGAACAATAGAGTATTGCAGTGAGGGCGAAAGTTAAGCTGTTTACACTTTAGGGTGAATTAAGGACCGAAAGGTGACGTTCGTTACCCCTTAGACCGTATTTGCATTGACCTCAGACCTAGATTACTTGACCGGATGATTATGGTGAACCGTTTGTCTTAGCTGTTTCTCTATATCTGTTTAATCCCTTTCTCTTATTCTCTTTTCCTTACTCTTATTAGTTTAGAAAATCACATTTAAAAACCCCCATTTCTGTGACACCCTAACAGACTGAGTTTAACAGATAGATAGCAATTTATCCTCCCTGTGGAGATCGACCCTACTTACCGCTGACTTCTGTTAGTAGTAACTTAGGTATTTATTTTTGGTACAAAACGACCGTATCACCTGCCACCCCTCGCACTCACCGTACCATCTCCAAAGTCTATACTCGTCGTCCCATCCCCTCCCCTGCCTCCCCTGAAAACCCGGCAGCAGCAGCTGCTGGTTCTCCTGTCGACGCCTCCCCCTCTTCTTTATCTCCCCCCCCAACCCCACCTCCCAACCCCAAACGTGTTACTCGGGCATCTCATAATATTTTCAAACCCATTGATAAGCTCAACCTCAATGCCGAGTTGCACCCCATTGAACCAAAGACCACGAAACAGGCCCTCCTCGACCCCACATGGCGTGCTGCTACGGAGGTCTAGTTCAATGCCCTCCAAACCAATGGAACCTGGGAACGTGTACCCTCCTCACCTGACCAAAACATCGTTGGTTGTAAATGGGTGTTTCGCACCAAATACAATCCCGATGGAACCGTCCACAAACACAAGGCCCGTCTCATTGCCAAAGGCTTTCACCAAAGACCTGGATTAGACTACCATGAAACCTTTAGTCCAGTTATCAAACCTACCAGAGTCTGTCTATTGTTAAGTCTTGCCGTCACCAAAGGTTGGTCACTCCGTCAGCTTGACATTAATGACGCACTTCTACAAGGCACTTTATCTGATACGGTTTACATGGCTCAACCTCCGGGCTTTGTTGATGCTCATAACCCGACTCATGTTTGTCATCTAAATAAAGCTTTATATGGTCTCAAGCAGGCCCCTCGAGCCTGGTATACCGAGCTTCGCTCATATCTTCTTGCCTCGGGATTTCACAACTCCGTATCTGACACTTCTCTATTCATTATTAAGGACACTTATGATTTATATGTTCTTGTCTATGTTGATGATATAATTATGACAGGTGCTTGTCATTCCCGAGTTAACTCTTTTATACAAGCTCTTACAACCAGATTTTCTCTCAAGGACCTCGACCCTCTTGCTTATTTCTTGGGCGTAGAAGTTCAGCCATGTACCACTGGTTTATTTCTCACTCAACACAAATATACTATTGATCTTCTCGCCAAAGCAAAGATGACTGATGCCAAACCGTGCTCCACACTACCCATGGATTCCTCGTCTAAACTCAGCCTTCGTGATGGACCACTGTTTGATAATCCAACAGAATTTCGGGCTCTTGTAGGAAATCTTCAGTACTTATCCCTCACTCATCCCGATATTGCATTTGGTGTAAGCACGTTGTCGCAATTCATGCACCAGCCTACCGTCTGCCACTGGTTTGCTTTAAAGCGCCTTCTTCGGTATCTGGCTGGCACGGCCTCCAATGGTATCTTAATCCATCGTGACAACCCCTTAACGCTTCATACCTACTCCGATTCTACTTGGGGAGATGTTCCCGATGACCTCACTTCTACCGGTGCTTATATGGACTATCTTGGTCGCACACCTATTTCTTGGAGTTCTAAAAAGCACCGGACTGTCGCTCGCTCTTCCACGGAAGCCGAATATTGCTCTGTTGCTAATGCTATAGCTGAACTTACTTGGCTTAGTCACTTACTAACCGAGCTCCATATTGTGCTTCCTTCGGCTCCCACTATTTACTGTGATAATCTAGGAGCAATCAATCTCAGTACAAATCCCGTGTTTCATTCCCGGATGAAGCATGTTTCCCTCGATTACCACTTTATTCGAGAGAAAGTTCAAGCCGGCCTAATGCGTGTGGTTCCTATTGCAAATGATGATCAACTCGCCGACGCACTCACTAAGGCTCTTCCTCGGCCCCGCTTTAATATGCTAATGTCCAAGATCGATCTCTCGTTCCGACCGTCCGTCTTACGGGGGGATGTTAGAGAATAATTAGCATAATTATTCACGTAGATATTTTTGTTATTAGTTTTCTTCTAGTCAAAGATTGTACCTTATTCTTTTCCTATTTATTACTAGCTTAATCCTAGGAAACTAACTCTCTAATTCTAGGCAACTAGATATCTTGTTATCAGTATATAATGTTGTACTCCTCTCAATGTAATTCACAATTCAATTTATACAACTTTACATTCTTTACAACTCCGAATCAAATGATGACCCACATGTACCACCCGAATTATTACATTTGATACATTCTGATGAATACTCATAATTCACCTCAAATCCCTGCTTCAAGACTTGAGAAAGTTCTCCTAGTTTTCCTTGATTATAAAGATCCAACTACTTCTTAAAAACTGGGAACTCAAATGAGCTACAAGACGCATATTCCTTTCTAGCTGACATGTTATGCAAGTAATAAGCCTGATTTACTGCTGGAGATGCGAAACATGGAACTGAAGCATGAAGATTATCCAGTGATATGTTTTTTAGGCAATTGTAGACCAATGTCATGTTGTCATCACTTGAGGTAAACTTGAAGAGCTTGCTAAATCTCGTGATGTTGAACGTGCAAGGGATGACTTGAAACCCTTGGAGCTCAAGGCTAACGTTATGGTGATTAGTTTTCAAGCTGACAACATAGTATGGTGGGTATTTATCTTGGTCGATTGTTAGACGAACTTGGTCTCTTGTATCACTAGAAAGGCATTGAAGCTGCAAGGATGGATGGCCGCAATATTGTGGCCTTCCACCTCCCCAAAATGGGTACCCAACATTTGAAATGTTTTTGCCGCATGAAAAGAATGCATATGTGCATGTGTTATAACTATCAGAGAGACCGGTCGAGGAAGGCAATACAAGAAAAACAGTGAAGATGGCAATGGAAATGGAGTGCATGGAAGAGTTAAAAGAAAACATTTGGAATATAATATTATTACTAAAACAATAGCAATAATACAAAGTACTAAGGGTGATATGATGAGAACAGCAACAGCAAGAAGGATTTTTTCTCGTCGACATTTCAGATGATTATAATACTGTATTAGACCAGGAATGGTCTTACAATGCATCTCATCTGGTCAAAGATTCAATAGTCTAAGCTTTCATACTTTTCCTTGGTCGTCGAAAATATAATTATCCTTCATTTTCAAATTTTAGTCTTAACAGGATAATTGACCGTATTAGATGAAGGCCGTCATGAAGTCAGCAAATAGTGTTCTTAGTTTCTGACATTCTGCTTCATTTTTCAGCAGTGAAAAAAATAAATTTTGAAGTACTTTAGGACCGAATAAAAAGTTTTGTTAGGTACCTGCGTACAAACTGGTGTAACTGTTCGTTACTTTGTGACAACAAACCGTATCCACGTAATTTCAATCATCTGCCACTTGAGAGAAAGGCATTAACACGCCTAAAACGCCTCTATTTAAGACGGCCAAATTAACAATTTATTATACCACAATACGTACTAATTAATACTAATTCTAAACTAGTAAGGTAGCAAGCAAGGGATCGAACCCAAGAGAAGGGGGGTTTTGCAATGGTGTATTCAATAGAGCAAGTAGAACAATTGTGACAATTTAGACAACAAATAAGTATGTAAAAAGGGGGGGGGGTTTAGGTTGGGGTTTCAATTGTAACAAGAGCAAGGCTAAATTCAAATAAGAGTAAGCAACAAGTAATCAAACAAGTGAGTTTTAAGATGCAAATTTATCAAATTTGAGAGAGACTTAATCGGACTCAATTAAGTGAGACACTTTAGTTAATAAAACCACAAGATCAATCCTTTAATTATATTATCACCCTATTGTGAAGATTAATCTTCTAAATCTCCTTAATAATGGCCAAATGACAAGGAAATCACATTTAATCAAATAACCCAACTTATCAATTCTACCAAGTAGAAATCACATACATTGGTCAAATTAACAAGAAGATAAGAGCACTAGAGATTCAATAGGGGTAATTAGACACAATGAAATCACGATTAATGCCTAATTACAAGTTAATCCTTTACTTGCTAATTAAGCCAAGAAGAAATCACATTCATTAGCATAATAACAAGGTGTTGATAAGATGAGATTACAAGGAAATCACACTTAATAATCCCAACAACAATAAATTAAGGAACTTGATTAATTAAGCAACAAGGAAATCACACTTAATTACTCAATATAAACAAGGTTTCCAAAATTCAAACAATAAACACAAAGGATTAACAATGATAATAATAATTAAGGAAAGATTAAGGAGTCTTACAACCAAAGATTACACCTTTGAGCCGGATTAAGAATAGGAGATTAGTTCTCCATAGTAGATCTAAATCCAATCAAAAAGATGAAATAATTCCCAAATTACAACTTGATTAATTAAAAGTGTGCATAAGATGTCTTAACCTAGAGGAAAACATCCTATATATAGTTTAACGTAACCTAATAATCATGGGCTTAACACAGGAAAAGCCCGTAACACAAAACGGAACAAACCCAGAAAACTCGCACCGTGCGAGTTCTGGGGTCTAGAAACTCGCACCGTGCGAGTTTTGGACTGGAGTGCGCTTTTCAATCGTTCTTTGCTGGATCCTTGGAAGGCTTTCTCATGATGTTTCTTCAATGCTTGTTCTTCACCCTTCCTTTGATGCTTCTCTTGGTCTCTTGGCACCTCATTCTTCACTAGAAATCATGCTAAATGATAAAGCATTCGGAATTGGTTAAATAACGTTAAAATCGTCAAAAACCGTTACCAAATGAGCTCCAAATGATGCCAAACCAATGTAGAAATAGGAGCTCATCAAACACCCCACACTTAGCCCTTTGCTCGTCCCGAGCAAACTAAAGTAAATCTAATCACCACTTACGCTAAGAAAACCGTATGGGCATGCTCCTAATTCCCCTCTCTTTATCTCACACTTCCTTCTTATATCATCCCTCTTCTAAAACACATGGTCACTTTTCTTCAAAGCTCCAACAAGTGAGTAAATTACCCAAAATCCTCCAATACTAACCTCTCTTCCCTCACTCGCCCTCCTTATGCCATCCCTCTTCTAAGATGATCCTGAATCTACCAATTCAACCTTCACTTTTCACTCACAACTCATCAACATTCTCCTTATTACTCCCCCTTATCACTCCGCTTGGTTCAACACAAGGTCACCATAGTCATCAAAGCATCTCCTAACCTATCAATTAGGCAACCTCAAATTCCTCCAAGATCACATTACCACTATTCTCAATTGACAACATATCAACAACAACACTTCCTCAACAAAAACAACCAACTATCAATGCATAAGACAAGTCAAAACAATCCAACTCCCAACAACAAGTATGCCAAGCACTAGTATCAAAGTGAGCTTCCAAATCCCCCTCCTAGTCTTGGCACACTACTAGCCTACCCTTCCGGCCTTCTAGAGCTCCACCACTTATGTCACCAACACCAAATGGAAGTAGTCATGTATGTGACATGATTTCAACGCTTCAAAGAGTCAAAAAGGTTTTTCAATTTTTTTTCTAATTCTCTTATTTTGCCTAAACCGCCCTCTCGGGTTTTCGGTTTAGCTCTTTTCCTCACCTCTACTCTCGTGGCTCGCACTCTTTTTTCCATTTTGCCCGGAGTGCCCTTTCGGGTTTTCACTCCGGCCTCGGCCACTTTCCCATTTTTGCCTAGGATGCCCTTTCGGGTTTTCATCCTAGCCGGGTTTTTCTTTTTCTTTCTTTTCTTTTTTTTTTTCTTTTTTTTTTCTTTTTTCGTTTTTTTTTTTTTTCTTTTTTTTACTCGAATTGAAATACGATGCATGAAATGAATATATTACAATATATACATGACGTTACCAACTCATGTCCACCCCACACTTAATTCTTCACTTTGTCCTCAAAGTGTGAGGTGAACACCCTAAACTCACTCAAGAGTGTGAGCTTGAGGCACCTCCATGTCCCGGAGGTCCTCCCCTTCTTCTTGATTCTCTTCTTCTTCGAAATATTGCCATTTCGGCTCTTGCTTCATTCACTTGAGTCTCACCATAACCTTGGTATTGGGTGGGGAATTGTTGCATGTGTTGAGTATTCATGGCTACCACCATGTCAAAAGTTGCGTTTTGGACATAACGCACTTCCTCCATGTCCTCTTGGTAGTGGTGGTAGCGGTTCTCGGTGATTCCCCACCGGGCATTCTCCGTGAGTTGCATTTGAGAGAGGGTGGACTCAAGGTTTGTTACATGGTTCGTGATATCCGATTGCCATGTTTGGAAAGCCGGGTAGTTGAATTGAGGTGCCATGAAAGGATGTTGTTGTTGTTGTGCTTGTGGCATTTGAGGTGGAGTGAAGTGGGGTTCATCAAAAGGAGCATTTGGCATTGGTTCATCAAAAGGTGCATCATCATGTGGCATGTCACCATAAGTTAGAGCTCCCCCCCCCCCATTATGGTTGCTCTCCACCTTCCTCATTGTCGGGTTCAACTACATGGGCTCTATCAACCCAAAGGTCCACAAACTCGTCATCGGGAGGCATGTAAAAGTCTTGTGCATTCCCCCAACCCAAGGGTGAGTTGGGAGGACGGGGAAAGTACATGTAATATTTGTAGTTCTTGCCACCCATGCACCAAATCACCAAGGGGGTGATTCGGTCTATAACCTCAAGCATGTTTGCTTTTCCTAAGAATTTGTAGTCCATGAGGCAACTACCTTCAAGTTCATAAGCATTAGGTGGAAATGGTACACCCGTTTTTGCCACAATCATCTCAATCATACCCCCAATGAAAATGGTCCCTTTTGGTTCTTTTTGTAACTCAAGGCAACCGCTCACAAACAAATCCACCCAATCTGGTATTCCCCTCCCCTCCGGGGTCATGGACCATAGGCATTGTATTTGGAGGTAGTTCATCTTGGTGGGTTCGATCATGACCAAAAAGTTTATGTTTATATGACGGCTCAAGATGCACAAAATGGGGTGAGGAAGGGTTGTGTTTTTTGAATTTCCATGTCTCACATCCCCCGTGATGTCATTCAAAAATGCACTCATTTTTTTCTTGTCAAGGGGTTCTTTTATGGGGGCTTTAGTAATGTGGAGGGCCTCTCTTACTTGGTCATAAGTCAATGTGTGGGTAAGTCGGCATGCCCGGAATTTGATCCCCGGGGTTTTATCCCTTCCCAACTTTACTTTCTCTAAGGAGGAGAGAAATTCAAAGGTAACACCTCTTCGGGTGTGAGCGGCTTGTCCAATTAAAGATTTTAGCCCGACCTTCTCTAGGAGCATTCGGGCCATGGGAAGCATTCCCAACCCGATAAGAACATTTTGATCAAGAAATTTGGTTTGTGATACGGTTGACACCGATGCAAACTTTTTCCAATTTTGGAGGGCTTTGTCTCGGAGGCCCTCCATTCCCGAGTACTCATTGTCGTCAAAAGCCGAGGCTCCCTTGGGTCCTTGTGAGGAGGAAGCCTCGGAAGCTTTACCTTTTCCCATGGTACAACAATTTTTTCAGAAAAGACACAATTTGAAAAGGATTTTTTGGTTGAGGCAAAAGAACAAACACCTAATATGTACTAAAAGGATGATGTGCTAATTAGTTGTTTGTTGAATGTAAAACACCTCACAAGTTTAGAAAGTGTTTAGGGATGAAATACAACACAATTAAACAACCAAATTTCGACTTGAACTAAGCAAATTTCGAAATTAAGTCAACTTTGAATGACAAAAATACGAAAAAACACCTAATATGCACTAAAAGGATGATATGCTAATTAGTTGCTTGTTGAATGTAAAACACCTCACAAGTTTAGAAAGTGCTTAGGGACGAAATACAACACAATTAAACAACCAAATTTCGACTTGAACTAAGCAAATTTCGAAATTAAGTCAACTTTGAATGACAATAATAAGAATAAGGTTTATACCTCTCTTTTGATTCTTGTTGTGTTTTTGGATGATGAATATTACCCAAGAATGCTTCAATTCGTCCCTTAAATCCAATTTGCAAACCCAAAATCTCCAAATCTTGAATCAACCAAACCCTAGGACGATTTCCTTGACTGAAATGGGGCGATTTTGCTGCAAATTTCCGTCCAAAATTGATGTTGGGTAATGAAGGTTGATGATTCTTTGCAATTGAATGCTTGAATTTGATGTTTGGTGAAGGATTTGAAGGTAGATTTTGGGTGGGTTAGGGTTAGGAGGAAGAAGGAGGTTGAATGTTAAAAGAATTGGGGAAGAACAATGAACAATCTCGAAAGAAAACTCTCGCTGAAAATGGTCATTTGTGATTTCTCGCACGGTGCGAGAATGGGTCTTGGAAAACTCGCACGGTGCGAGTTCGTTGCTGGACTCGCACTCTTTGTTGCTTAATTCTTCAATCTAGCCAATTCTTGTACACATATTTCTTCCTTCCTTTCTTCACACACGCCCTTGAGTTGGTAACCTATACACTATTACACACATTAAAACATCCTAACATGCTAAAACATTAATAAAAATGCAAATGAATTAATTTATAATGCGAGAATTAAATGATGCAATTAAATTAAACATGCAAAAATGCAATAAAAACAATGAAATGCGGAAATTAAATATGCAAGGGAAGAAATATTTACAAACGTTTGCCGTTTATTTAACGTCGATGGCTCGACAAAGTTGCATCTTCATTAATTTGAATAGATTGGGTCAACAAGGTGTAGTGTTCCCACTTCACCCATTTCAATTCCTTCATGATAGTGCTTAAGTCTTTGACCGTTCACTTTCAAAACTTTCCCGGACTTTAAGCACTTCACCTCAATTGCCCCATGTGGAAAAACACGAACCACCTCATATGGTCCCATCCATCTAGACCTCAATTTCCCGGAGAAAAGTCTAAGCCTCTTTTGAAAAAGTAAGACTTTCTCTCCCACTTGAAATACTCTTCTCGAAATCATGTTATCATGCCATGCTCTTGTCCTTGCCTTATAAATGGAAGCATTTTCATATGCATCATTCCGAATCTCTTCCAATTCTTGAAGTTGGAGTTTTCTATGAAGCCTCGCTTCACTCATTTGCAAATTGAAGGATTTAACCGCCCAGTAGGCCCTATGCTCAACCTCCACGGGTAGATGACATGGTTTTCCAAAAAGTAAACGGTAAGGTGACATCCCGATTGGTGTTTTGTAGGCCGTGCGATATGCTCACAAAGCATCATCCAACCTCAAGCTCCAATACTTGCGATCGGGATTCACCGTCTTCTTAAGGATAGCCTTGATCTCCCTATTAGAAACCTCGGCTTGACCGTTGGTTTGAGGGTGATAGGCCGTGGAAACCTTGTGAATTACCTCATACTTTTTGAGAAGGGCACCAATGGCTTTGTTGCAAAAATGAGTTCCGCGGTCGCTTATCAATGCCTTAGGGAAGCTAAACCGAGAGAAAATGTTGGTCTTGATGAATTCCCCAACTACCTTGGCATCATCGGTCTTGGTGGCTTTAGCCTCCACCCATTTAGAGACATAATCCACCGCCAAAAGTATATAAATGTTACCACAAGATGCGGGAAATGGCCCCATGAAGTCAATACCCCACACATCAAATATTTCACAATAAATCATTGGGGTTTGTGGCATTTCTCCTCTTCTTGAAATATTGCCAACTCTTTGGCATCTATCACATGTCTTCACTATAGCATGGGCATCCCGGAAGAGTGTGGGCCAAAAGAAGCCGCTTTCTAAGACCTTCCTAGTCGTCTTTTTGGCTCCAAAATGACCCCCACAAGCATACTCGTGGCAAAATCGGAGAATTGACATGATTTCGGTATCCGGCACACACCTCCTTACTACTTGATCGGCACAAAATTTCCACAAGTAAGGATGATCCCACACATAGTACTTGGAATCACTCTTGACTTTGTCTTTTTGATGTCGAGTAAAACTCGAAGGAAACTTGTTCAAGACCAAGTAATTCACTATATGTGCATACCAAGGTTCGGTAGACATCAAGGCAAGAAGGGCTTCATCCGGGAAGGTCTCCTTGATTTAAACTTGTGGTACTAAGGAGTCTTCTTGGATGATTCTACTAAGGTGATCCGCCACCGTGTTGGTGGAGCCTTTCTTATCTTTGATCTCAATATCAAATTCACTCAAAAGCCACATCCACCGCATCAATCGAGGCTTAGATTCCCTCTTAGAGGCAAGGTGCCTCAAGGCCATATGGTCGGTGAAGATGATGGTTTTAGCTCCTAGGATATAAAAGCGGAACTTCTCAAGAGCAAACACTACCGCAAGGAATTCTTTTTCGGTGGTGGTATAATTTCGTTGAGCTTCATTCATCATGGTGGAAGCATATTGAATGACATGAGGTAGCTTCCCTACCCTTTGGCCTAAAACCGCGCCAAGGGCATAATTGCTTGCATCCGCCATTATTTCAAATGGCTCATTCCAATTGGGTGCTTGAATAATGGGAGCCGTGACCAACTTCTCTTTGAATGTATCAAAAGCTTTCTTACATTCCTCACTCATAATAAATTCACTTTCCTTTTGAAGAAGTTTGCACAAAGGAGCGGCAATCTTGGAGAAGTCCTTGATGAAACGCCGATAGAAACCGGCATGACCTAAGAAAGATCTCACTTCACGCACATTAGTAGGATAAGGCAAGGTGCGAATGGTATCGACCTTGGCCTTATCGACCTCAATTCCTCTAGAGGACACAACATGTCCCAACACTATTCCTTCCTCAACCATAAAATGACATTTCTCATGGTTAAGTCAATGCAACGTTGGAGGACCCAAGAAAGGTGACTTAAACAATCCTCAAATGATTGGCCATGAACGGTAAAATCATCCCTAAATACTTCAATAAAATCCTCTACATGATTCGAAAAGATACTCATCATGCACCTTTGAAACATTCCTGGTGCGTTACAAAGGCCGAAAGGCATCTTTCTATAGGAAAACGTTCCAAAAGGACACGTGAAAGTGGTTTTTGTTTGGTCCTCGGGTGCAATTGGAATTTGAAAGTAACCCGAGTAGCCATCCAAAAAATAATAAAAAGCTTTTCCCGCTAACCTCTCCAACATTTGATCCATAAAGGGAAGCGGGAAGTGATCTTTTCGTGTCACGACATTGAGCCTACGGTAGTCGATACATACTCGCCACCCATTTTGAACTCGAGTGGGAATCAAAACACCTTCATGATTCTCGACTACCGTTAGCCCGGATTTCTTTGGGACAACTTGGGTTGGACTAACCCATTGACTATCGGAGATAGGATAGATCATACCTACATGAAGGAGTTTGAGTACCTCCTTCTTTACAACATCCATCATTGGAGGGTTCAAACGCCTTTGTGGTTGGCGAATGGGCTTGGCTTCATCCTCCAAAAGAATCTGGTGCATGGATAAAGTGGGACTAATGCCTTTGATGTCGGCCATTGTCCACCCAATTGCTTCCTTGTGTTGCTTAAGAACTCGGATGAGAGCCTCTTCTTGCTCCCTAGAAAGCTTGCTTGAAATAATTACCGGTAAAGTTTTTCATCTCCTAAAAAAGCGTACTTCAAGTGGCTTGGTAGGGGCTTCATTTCAACAATAGGAGCCTTGAAAATAGAAGGAACGGGTTTCTCCTTCGGTAGCTCTTCTAACAAATTGGAAGAAAGGAAGCAAAATTCCTGGACAGGGGCAAACTCGCATGGTGCGAGTTCTGGGTTCTGTAAACTCGCACGGTGCGAGTTCCTTGCTGCCTTCCGGATTTCTTCCTTTTCTTCCCACTCTTCCATTGGCGGATTTTCCTCTAATTCTTTGATTGTTTCCTGCAAATTACAAGACAAAGCATACCCCATATCCTTTAAACCAATCCATTAGTTAAAGCAACATCTAATGTGTCAATTTTACGCAATTCATACACGGTTTGAACAATTAGTCCGAAAATCTCAAGAAAACACAAAGAGGAGGTCTCGGTTGGGTATTTCATTGCCTCATGTATGTTATACTCAATCTTTTGCCCTTCAAATTCCATTGTAAGGCGTCCACTAGACACATCTATCTTGGTGTTGGAAGTTCTAATGAAAGGCCTTCCCAACAAAATGGGGGTGAAGCCTTTCTCGGGTTCCATTTCAATCACATAAAAGTCGGCGGAGAAAAGCATATCCCCCACCTTGACCAAGACATCTTCAACAATTCCCTTAGGGTAGATATTAGATCTATCGGCCAAAGAGATGACCGTACGAGTCGGTTTCAAGGGTCCCAACTTAAGAGACTTATAAAGGTAAGTGGGCAAGACATTAATAGATGCACCTAAATCAAGCATAACATGTTGACAATCCAAGTTACCAATTTTGCAAGGAATGGTGAACATGCTCGGATCACTACATTTTCGTGGCAAACGTTTTTGAAACATAGCCGACACATGTTCACTAGCCCTTACCTTTTTCATGCTTTTTGCCTTATTGGTCCTCTTAGTAGTGCACAATTCTTTCAAAAACTTTGCATGCTTGGGCACACTACTAAGAAGGTCAAGAAGAGGAATGTTTACCTCCACTTTACGAAAGATATCGTAAAGGCTTGAAGTTTTCTTGTCAATTATCCTTGTATCATTCAAAGCACTTGGAAATGGAGCTTGTGGCTCATATTCCGGAAGAGGTGAATTGATCCTCACTTGTTCGGGTGTAGATGCTTCTCCATGTTCCACTACCACTTCAATTTTATCTTCAATCACATCCTCCACTTCATGAACAATAGGAGGTGGCCTTGATTTCTTAGGAGCCTTGGGTGCCTCTTCCAATTCCCTACCATTCCTCAATGAGACCGCTTTTGCTTGTTCTTTGGTGGGTGGAGGAATTGTGTGAGAAGGGAGGCTCCCTCCTTTAGTGGGTTGAGAATTGAGGGTATTGAGAATTTGACCAACTTGGGTCTCAAGGTTAACAAACCTAGAGTCGGTGAGCCGATTTTGTTGAAGCACGGCGGTTTGAAATTCCTTGGTATTATTTAGCAAGGCTTGACTTTCTTTTTGCATTGCCATTTGATTCATGGCAAGTGTCTTCATCATCTCTTCCAAGGAATTTTGTGATTGGTTTTTATTTTGATTAGGCTTTTGGAATGAGGAGTTTGAGGGCCACTTTTGATTTTGATTTTGATTTTGATTTCCACCCCAACCCATATTTGGATGAGACTTCTACCCTTCGTTGTATGTATTGGAATAGGGGTCAAACTTCCTAAACCCAAGAGCCTTTACCGCTTCAATTGCTTCCTCCGTTTACAAAGATGGACACCCATCGGTGGGATGGGTTTGATCATTACAAAGACCACAAAATTTCACATGAGATATACTACCATTCCCTTTTGCAAGCTCCTTAACCAAGTTGGTAATAAAATCAACTTTGTCCTCCATATGGTTGGAGCCTTGCCCACTTGTCTTCCTAATTCTCCTCCCGAAATTCCTAGAACTTCCCACCAATCTTTCAATCAAATCATTTGCCTCTTGGACCGACATGTACTCAATCCCTCCTTGTGTGGCGACCTTAATCATCCTAGCATCATCCTCAAGGAGACCACCACAAAAGTTCAAGAGTAGGTCATAGTCGGTATATCCATGATATGGACAACTAGCAAGAAGTTGTTTAAACCTCTCCCAATATTCATACAAGTTCTCTCCATCTATTTGTTCAACATTACTTATTTCTTTCTTCAATTGAGAGGAGAGACTAGCGGGAAAATACTTCTCTAGAAAGGCCTTTTTCATGTGGTTCCAAGTAGTGATGCTCCCGGTGGGGAGATAGTAAAGCCAATCGTTGGCCGCATCCTTGAGTGAGAAAGGGAAAGCCCTTAGTTGAAGTTGCTCATCGGTAACCCCATTAGGCTTCATACTTGAGCAAACCACATGGAATTGGTTTAGATGCTTATTGGGATCCTCCGTACTAAGTCCATGGAATTGGGGCAATTGGTGAATTAGCCCGGAGTTAAGTTCAAAGGTGGCATTTTCCGCCAAGGCCGGAAATGAGATACACAAGGGGACTTGTGTAAGGTCCGGGGCGGTAAGTTCTTTGATGGTTCTAGGCCTTGGTGGATTCTCTCTCTTGCCGTCATGGTGTGGATTCTCGTCATCACGATCACCCATGATGATTCTTACGGGTTGTGGCTCGGGTTCAAAAGAAATGATGTTATCTTCCTCTTGGTCTTGTTGAGTCACGGGATTAATTTCTTCAATAACCGGGGTGTCTCTTCTAATACCTCCTCCTATCCAAGCAAGTGATCTTTGAATCTCCGGGTTGAATGGAAGAAGTGGTTCACTTGAATTCCTAGTATTGACCATAAACAATTCTACACAAGAGCACACAATCAAAAAGGTTCACACAAGTAATGAAAAAGACACTAACAACAATGAACAAAGGTTAACTAACACAACTATTCTAAAAACACCAACAAAAACACTAGCAAAACAGTTACCTTCCCCGGCAACGGCGCCAAAATTTGACACGCCTAAAACGTCGCTATTTAAGACGGCCAAATTAACAATTTATTATACCACAATACGTACTAATTAATACTAATTCTAAACTAGTAAGGTAGTAAGCAAGGGATCGAACCCAAGAGAAGGGGGGTTTTGCAATGGTGTATTCAATAGAGCAAGTAGAACAATTGTGACAATTTAGACAACAAACAAGTATGTAAAAGGGGGGGGAGGGGTTTGGTTGGGGTTTCAATTGTAACAAGAGCAAGGCTAAATTCAAACAAGGGTAAGCAACAAGTAATCAAACAAGTGAGTTTTAAGATGGAAATTTATCAAATTTGAGAGAGACTTAATCCGACTCAATTAAGTGAGACACTTTAGTTAATAAAACCACAAGATCAATTCTTTAATTATATTATCACCCTATTGTGAAGATTAATCTTCTAAATCTCCTTAATAATGGCCAAATGACAAGGAAATCACACTTAATCAAATAACCCAACTTATCAATTCTACCAAGTAGAAATCACATACATTGGTCAAATTAACAAGAAGATAAGAGCACTAGAGATTCAATAGGGGTAATTAGACACAATGAAATCACGATTAATGCCTAATTACAAGTTAATCCTTTACTTGCTAATTAAGCCAAGAAGAAATCACATTCATTAGCATAATAACAAGGTGTTGATAAGATGAGATTACAAGGAAATCACACTTAATAATCCCAACAACAATAAATTAAGGAACTTGATTAATTAAGCAACAAGGAAATCACACTTAATTACTCAATATAAACAAGGTTTCCAAAATTCAAACAATAAACACAAAGGATTAACAATGATAATAATGATTAAGGAAAGATTAAGGAGTCTTACAACCAAAGATTACACCTTTGAGCCGGATTAAGAATAGGAGATTAGTTCTCCATAGTAGATCTAAATCCAATCAAAAAGATGAAATAATTCCCAAATTACAACTTGATTAATTAAAAGTGTGCATAAGATGTCTTAACCTAGAGGAAAACATCCCATATATAGTCAAACGTAACCTAATAATCATGGGCTTAACACAGGAAAAGCTCGTAACACAAAACGAAACAAACCCAGAAAACTCGCACCGTGCGAGTTCTGGGGTCTGGAAACTCGCACTGTGCGAGTTTTGGACTGGAGTGCGCTTTTCAATCGTTCTTTGCTGGATCCTTGGAAGGCTTTCTCATGATGTTTCTTCAATGCTTGTTCTTCACCCTTCCTTTGATGCTTCTCTTGGTCTCTTGGCACCTCATTCTTCACTAGAAATCATGCTAAATGATAAAGCATTCGGAATTGGTTAAATAAAGCATCAGGCATATCAGAAGAAAAGGAGGGGTAGGAAAAAGAACCCGAATCTTCAAAAACCCAAGAATTTTGCCTTCACTTCTTCCTCACTTTTCTTTTTCAGCTCGAGTTCCTAGTGCCAAAAATAGGCCACCTCATTACTAATGGTTTAACTCAAGTGGTTAAAAGTCTTACAACATGACTATAAATAATTCAGGGATCTGAAGTTCATACCCTAGCTGGCTAAGCTAGCTAGGATATCATGATGGTGATTTCTTGCGTCAATCTCTGCAACTTAAAAACACGTTCGTCCAGTGGACGTGATTCGCAGGCTATCATTAATAGAAGGTAGTCATCAATGTGCACCAAAGGTTGGTTGGTATTCAACTGTTGTCCAAAGAGCCAAAGCAAATTCCCTACTACACCACAACCGGACATACATTGACACAAACAAGAAACAACTCGATAATATCACACTTAAACAAAGCTCAAATTAAAATGACTTGACCGTAAATGCATCGTATCTCAAATATATGATCCGACCAGAAAACAGATCCTGCCATAAGGGATCGAGTCCCACACAAAGCAGATAGGATATGTAAAACTTTAAACTTGTTTGGGAATAACTACCATTATTCAAATAATTAAGCAGATAGGAGTGCTTGGACTGCTGTGGATTCTGGATCGCCGGCTTTTCGCGTGGCTAGGAAACTGGCTAGAGTGAGGGGCAGTGTTAAAAAATGGACTTTGGATAAAAAGGCCGAGTGGCAGGAAAAGTGGGATGAGTTTGATCGGAAGTTAGAGCAGGGGATCAACACTGCTTGTATGGGAGGGGGTGAGGAAGAGTACACTCGAGTGCATGAGGAGCTCCAAGCTTTTGCCGCGGCTGCAGCGGTTTACTGGAAACAGCGAGCAAAGGTGAAATGGACGGTGGAAGGGGATACGTGTACAAAATTCTTTTTTAATTGGGTCAAAGGCAGGGCGGGCAGAAATCTTATTCATGGGTTAAGAGGGGAAGATGGGCAATGGAGGTATGATGATGAGTTAGTGGGTAGTGAATTTCAGCGATTCTACATGAATTTGTATCAGTCTTCCAGGAATGGTGGGGCCCCTAGGGATACTACGGGAATTGAGTACGCCTTAAGTCATGTGCAGAGACGGGTGGCTCATGATGAGGCGGACCGGTTGAGTAGACCTTTTACGGCCAAAGAGGTACGTACTGCTGTTTTTCAAATGGGGGCTCTCAAAGCTCCAGGACCGGATGGTATTCCTGCGTGTTTCTATCAAAAGTGTTGGTCTCTGGTTAAGCATGATTTTACTACTGGAGTTCTCTCTATTCTAAATTCGGGGAGGGTTCTAAAGGAGCTTAATAGGACTTTTATTGCGCTTATACCAAAGACTGAGGCTCCGGAAGATGTTTCTGATTACCGACCCATTAGTCTTTGTAATGTGCTCATGCGTGTTGTAACTAAATGCATTGCAAACAGACTTGGTAAGGTGATGGGTTCACTTGTCAGTGAGTCACAAAATGCTTTTCTCCCGGGTCGAAGCATTAGTGACAATATACTCTTGGCTCATGAGGCAATACATCATATCACACGACACAAAAAAGGAGTTCATGGACGATGTGCTTTTAAAGCAGATATGAGCAAAGCATATGACCGGATAAAATGGGAATTTTTGGAAATGACATTGGTAAAATTTGGTTTTCCTTTCAAGCTGGTACAACTCATTATGAACTGTGTCAACTCTGTAAGCTATGAAATCCTTTACAATGGGAAACCATTACCGCAGTTCCGACCACAGTGTGGCCTGAGACAGGGGGATCCTCTGTCCCCGTATCTCTTTTTACTTTGTATGGAGGTACTTTCGGCAAATATTGATCAGGCTCGGGACTCTGGTCGTCTGGAAGGTTTTAAGTTATGCAGAGGCGTACGACCAATGACACATCTGTTTTTTGCTGATGATGCGGTCTTCTTCTTCAAGGATAAAGGCAAAACAGCTGATCATCTCAAGAGCATCATAGATGGTTACTGCGAGGCGTCAGGCCAAATTTTAAACCCGACGAAATCAGGTCTCATTTTCAGTCCGAATACAACTCTTGCAAAGGCACAACAAATACTTAAGGTTTTCAATGTTAGAGCTAATAGGGGTATTGGGAAATATCTAGGAATACCAGCAGAGTTTCAGGAGTCGAAGAAGGGTATTTTTCAGTCCTTAATTGATCAGATTACGAAGCGGATCTCTTCATGGAACGGCATCTTTCTGTCTCCAGCGGGGCGGTTAACTCTAATTTCTTCTGTCTTATCCAATCTCTCTAATTACTTTCTATCGGTTTTCAAAATTCCGGTAAGTGTGGCAAAAAAGATAAATTCTCTTTTGACACAATTTTGGTGGACGGGATGTAAATTGGGAACGACTGTTCACTGGTGTAGTAAGAATTTCTTAAGTCTTCCAAAAGGGATGGGAGGACTCGGGATTCGTAATATCGAATGCCTGAATCAAGCGCTTTTGGCAAAGCATGGGTGGCGGCTGGTCTCGGGAGAAAATTCTCTATTTAGTAGGATCTTTAGACAGAAAGTATTCGGGGATGATATGGCCGATCCGAATAGATTAGCAAAAAAGGTAACCAACTGCTCGTGGGGAGTCCGTAGTATTCTTCATGGTTTTCAGGCAATTAAGGATTACCTGGGTTGGAAGCCGGGTCGTGACTCAAGACTGAATATATGGGTTACACGATGGGTGGGGGGTGCATGCCCGGAACCAAGGGACCAGTGGTTGGGGGCTGGGGATATGCATTTGGCGAATCTGCAGGTGAGGGATCTTTTGCTTCCTAATGGTGAGTGGAATGAGCTCTCCATCAGGGCACTTATTAGAGAGGAGTACGCGGCGAGGATTCTGGCAATCAGGGTGCGGGATATGAACATAGCCGATGTGTTATTCTGGCCGTTTACAAAGGACGGGGTGTACACGGTCAAGAGTGGCTATGGATTGATTTTTGAGGAGTATATGAATAGGAAGGGCACTACTAGAGATAAAACTAGGATCGGTGAGCGGGAAAGGACCTTCTGTCAAAAACAACTATGGACGCTCCCGGTCCCAAACTCCTGGAAGATACTGGTCTGGAGGATCATTACGAACACACTCTCCGTCGGTAAAGAGTTTCATCGCAGACAATTGGCGGTCGATGTTCTGTGTAGTCTGTGTGGAGAGAGTCACGGCTGCATGGAAACTCTCGAACACCTGTTTAGGGATTGTGAGGTCTCCGCTAGGATCTGGGCGGGATCTTCGCTTGGTATTAGAGTGGGTGGTGCGGAGTTGATCGGAATGGCGGATTGGATAATTGATTGGATTCGGTATCTTTGGAAGCAGAAGGAAGGGCGGATACGTGTCATAAACTTCATCGCAATTCTATGGGGATTATGGACTATTCGCAACAAGGTCAAGTTTGATGGTATGACTAATAATCCTCATGTTCTTGCTGATGTTTTGTTTGGCTCGATTAAGGATAAGGTATGCATCTTAAAGGATCAACTAGAGGGAAAGGGTATGATAAAAAGACTAGAAGGGGATGGAGAAGAGTTCCTGGATCAACGAAGGATGGATATACGATCGGGGGTTCCTGTCCAGCTGATTGGATGTCCGGATCGGTGTAATGTCATCAGGGTAAAAGTTGACGCCGGATGGGAACGAAATTACGTGGCAGCGTTTGGGTGGGTGGCCTATGACAGGCAGGGACAAGAACGTATGCGACGTCAGGTAAAGACTAAAGCTGAAACAGCTTTGCAGGCTGAGGCTCTGGGTGTTAGGGATGTGTTGTTGTGGGCGAGTGCGGAGGGCTGGCTGCATTTGGATATATCGTCTGATTGTCTACAACTTATAAATGAGCTGGCAGGAATCGGCAAAGTCGATCATTTGATTGCAGGCATCTTGGAGGACATACATAAAACCGCAAGTTGTTTTCATTGTTTGTGTTTCAGTTTTATTCCTAGAACTCTTAATAGTATGGCGCATGGCTTGGCTAGACAAGCCATAAAAATGTAAAACCTTTCTTTACGGCTGCCAAAAAAAAAAAAAAAAAAAAAAAAAAAAAAAGAAGTAGAGATTTAATTTACACTTCCATAAATGGGACAATTGACATTCTAGAGTCCCATAATCTGCGTATAATGCATGTAATTATGTAAGATCAATAATAAAGGAGTAATAAACTTATGAGTTTTACACTCTCACTCCCAAGTTTCGATCGTTGGCTCTGTGAGTGTTGTTGTAGAATCAAAAATCATTCTTGGAGGAGAAGAAAGATTTGGATTGGGCGGCATCTCTATTGATTCAAGGCACCCTTGTAGCATATCTACCACCTGACTCATCGGTGGTCGATTTGATGGATAAGTCTGAATGCACCACAAGCTTACTAAAATCATCTTTCTTTGAACTGCCTTTTCTTCAATACTTCCACTTCCTTCAAACGGAGCTTCTTTCTCAAGTTCAAGACGATTGTATATCCACTGTGGGAAATACAGTTCACTGCTTCTTTGCCGATCAGCTGCCAAGTTATTTCGACCGCAGACCATATCTAAAACCATCATTCCAAAGCTATAAACATCAGATTTATGAGAAACTCCACCAATAGTTCTGCAAAATACTTCCGGAGTTATATAGCCTATAGTTCCTCTTGCTTCCATCATTGATATGGTACTTACTTGTAAGGGACACAACCTGGCTAAACCAAAGTCCGAAATTTTTGGGCAGAATTCTTCATCCAGTAGAATATTGTGAGGCTTGATGTCAAAGTGCAAAATCCGAGCATTACAACCTCGGTGTAAGTAGTCGAGTCCTCTTGCAATACCTATGGCGATCTTTAAAAGTGTTCCCCACGGTAAGGATTGATTGCTAGAAAGGCTAGAACCATGAAATGTGAACTTTTCAAGAGACCCATTTGGCAAATATTCATATATCAAGGCTCTTTTGTTACCCTCAAAGCAAAAACCCAAAAGAGCAACAATATTGATATGGTTAGTTCTACTAATGCTAGCTACCTCATTGAGGAAATCTTCCCCGTCTCCCTTGGATTGTTTCAACACCTTTACTGCCACAAGGCGGCCAGTCAATAACTTGCCTTTGTACACAATAGCATAGCCACCTTCACCAAGTTTGTCTTTGAAACCATTGGTCATTTTCTTTAAATTCGCATGTGTGTGCCTAGTTATAGCAAAGGAACCATAAATCTGTAAGAAGGCATCAACATTAGGGTATTTTGCTGCCTTTGACCTCCAGAAAATAGCAAATTTAAGGGTTGATCTCCGTTTTTTGAAGCACCACAGCATAAGAATCAACGTGCCTATGCCCACAACTAAAGCGGCTGCACAAAATGAATTTGCATTGAAAATATCAGGTAAATTTATGTAGGAACTGGTGCATGAATAGTACAGTGCAATATGAGAATGATACTGCAAAGGATGGAAAATCAGAATCTAGTTTACCTGATCCAACAAAAATGATGAGTCTTCTTGGTTTGCTTGATGCTGCAAAGGATGGAAAATCAGAATGTAACAGTATAAATGTTATGCAAACAATAGCCATGGACTATTGGACTCTACTTCCAATTATCATATCAGATATGAGAATGACACGGAAAATTGAGGAAAAGGCAACCGAATAACTCATTAAACAGATAATTGTGTAGTAGCTTAGACACAGAACTTAGTTTCGTCTCACTGTTCTAATGGGAAAAAAAAGAAATACTCCGTAAAACATAGGTTCAGTTTCTCTGTTACAATGTATTAGCAGATACTCTAAATTTTAGTCTGCTACAACCTGCAAAATTTCCAATTCTCTATATGCGAAAATCTTACAGAGCAAGAAGCTATGTTATTTCAACATTTCACTTTGGCCATGTGTCCAGCAGGCTAGCCTTCTAACACGATATAACACTCCTACTTCCAACATTTTATGTCAGGCAATCACTGCAGTATAACGTCAGACACATCTGAATCAGAGATTCAGAGTAATAGATAAGAGGTATATACCTGCTGACTTTTGGCACCGATCAGCAAAAGCTCCACCCACACACAAGCACAGAAAATCTGATTCAGATGATGACCCACACGTACCACCAGAATTATTACATTTAATACATTCTGAGGAATACTCGTAATTCACCTCAAACCCTTGTTTAATAACATCAGAAATTGGCTCAAGTCCTGTGTCATAACGCTCCAACTGCTTTTTAAACACAGGGACGTCAAATGAGGCACAAGATGTAAATCTGTTACGATCTGACATGTTATACATATTATCAGCCTGATATGTGGTTGGAGCTGCAAAGCATTGTACTGAATCCTGAACATTATGTGGTGCTAAGTCTTTTGGGCAATTGTAGACAAACAGAATGCTCTCAACACTTGGGCTCAACTTAAAAACATCACTATATTCCTTCATGAAGGAAGTACAAGATATGTTTTGAGACGCATGGAGCTCAACGGTAATATTAAGGTGAGAAACTTTCATGGTTACAACACTGTAAGGCGCATCTTCTTTGCCTAGTATCAGATTAACATGGTCTCCTGTTTCATTGTGAAGGCATTGGACCTGCAAGGATGGGTGGCCGCAATATTGCGGCCTTCCTTTTCCCCAAAATGGGTACCAAATATTAGAAAATTTATTTCCACATGAAAACGTTGAAGAAGAGCATGTCGTATACCTGTCATCAGCACCAGTTGATGAAGGAAGGCAATACAAGACAGATTATGAAAGCAGTGATTGGTAAGAAATGCAGGGAGGAGTTGCAGGAAAACATTAATAAAATCGTTTTAAAAATCATAATAATAACAATATTAATATTAATATTTAAATTGATAACAGGAAGGGGTTTGTTCCCGGACATGTCAAATGATTATAACGCTGAACTCTATAAGTAGCAAGCATCTCCCATTCTCAGCATATAGCTCTCAGATTGTGGGACACATCGCCGTTGACTCCATCATAAAGAGTGACCATGTTATCTTATTCACTATGGATCTAGTTCGCTGATTAGTTCAAACTTCAAAGCTCAATAATCAAGCATACATATTTCTCAGTCGCCATCTTAGAAAAAAAACTGAGAAGACTTATAATTTTCCTTAGTCCTCATACAAGAGTACCTTTCATATGACTTTAAGTGTTGATAATTGTAGGTAGTTGAAGGATTAAGACAGTCAATGATTGTTCTACTTATGGACTTATACAGAAGATCGTTTGGCGAATTTGATGGTGAGTATAACAGTACTCAATTTCTAACCTTTTTCTCCATTAGCTCGGCAGTTAATAACAAACACAAACAAACAAACAAACAAACAAACAAACAAACAAACAAACAAACAAACAAACAAACAAACAAAAGAAAAGAAAAGAAAACTCTGACTACCTATGATCCTGCAAAAAATGTATTTTCTAGCACTTGGGGAGAAGGGGTTTCACTGTCTTAAGTTTAAAACGGAACAAATATGATAAATAAGACAAGTGAAAGGCCTAGAGAATAACAAGACATTTGTCCTATCTTTACAAGGTGGGATTTTACGTGACCCATCTTAAATGAGAATTTGTGTCAAACAAAAAGAATCTGTCGAGTCAATAAAATCGTATAAAAAATCCATGTCCAGTACTGATCTTTACCTTGGCCTTGAAAACACAAGAGTGATAATCTCCCAACTGATGAATAAGCAAGCATGCTTACTGAAAGGTGAAGAGTGAATTCCGAAGATGCCTCTTTCACGATCAAACACCAAAAGGGGGTTCATCTTTGAATGTTCCTCCATGTGTAAGCAAGCAGGGTAACAAATGCAACTATGCAAGTAATCGTTTATAGAACGAGATTAGATGATTCTTGTAAGTTTTGCTACTGAAATAGGATTTAAGGCCAAATGATATTTCAGTAACTAGGGATTAAGCTTTCTGATCTCATCATTTGTGGTTAAGCTTTTCTGTTTAAGTGTTGGATGTTGGGATTGCGTCCGGATTCTCTCCAGTTTTTAGAACTGCAGGGTCCAGTACCAACATAATTTCCTGACGCAATCCCGTCCAGTCTACCGCCCAAATAATCCCTATAAAGGGTGATGATGGATTTTTATTTTTGCTCTCTTTTTTTGCATACTTCAAACAGCCAGCCTACCCAGTCTTCCATGGTTGTCATCACTAACAGGCAACATCCCACCATTGCCATCTTAACACACGCGATTACGATTTGGGACACATAATTAACGGACCAAATTTTACCACTAACCAAACTTACAATTATTACTACCTCCGTCTCAGTCATTTGTTTGAATTTGGTTTGGCACAAAGAACGAGGAAATTGGAGAGGGTCATGTTATACACGTACTGCAAAAAAAGTAAGAAAGATCTTATCTGGAGAAACTGATGGTTGTGACGTGACGAGAAGCCACTGTCCTAAAGTCAAAAATGCCCCGTACTACACACGGCCTCAGTAGCACTTGACCCCCAGGATTAACACAACCGCTGCAACTTTGTCTAAATAGTATAAGAAAAGAGAAGAGAGAGAAAATTTCTGATGCACAAACTCCGTAGCAGTCAATTCCGTAGACTGTTCCAATCAGTCTTGGGAATTGAGCCTTTAAACAGAAAAATACGCAGGTGCTCTACCTAGAGCCCGATCCCGGCCCGGCGTGGCGAGGCGAGGCGCGCGCGCGCGCGTGTGTGGCCCAGCCCAAACTTGTCAATCTCCACAAAAGGTCTAATCACAAGTTCAAACAAGAAGGTAGAGAAGAACATTATAAACCCATCAAACTTGTTTCATTTTTCCAATGTGGGACAAGAGAAAAAAACTTAGCTAGTTTTTTCAAAGTAAGGCAAAAGACTTTTTGAGCCATTATTCCAACAATCCCCCACAATGGCGATAAAAAGAAAGAAGGAGAAAAAGAAGATTGAGGTAATACAGGCAACGGGGATTTAACGTTATATGTTGGTGTCTTGTGGACTTTAACCAACATCCAGTGTCATACAAATTTTCTCAAACCGCCATTTTGGTGGACTAAGCCTTTAACCAGTACATGGAGTTGGTAAGAGAATTTTTGCGCACTTGCTAATCCCAAATCAGGGCTAGAACTCGCATAATCCATGAACTCATCATGAACTTTAAGATTTAAGAACAAATGTTACTTGAGCTTGTCAAGTGCCCCTCACATAGTTCCTGGTTATTTTGATGAATGCCTCAAAAAAGTTCAAAACCTGAAGAACCTTTTAGGGTTAGGGCGAGAACCCCCACATTCACATAGGTGAGTTCATCAGGTTTGTCGCAAACCATCCATAAGGACTATGAACTCATTAAGAGCTAATGCTCAACCTTCCACAATGATAATATATCCGTGAGTACAATAAATGTACATATAAAATAATACCACATCACTTTATTAAATAGGAATGGTAGTAGTATTACATCTCGAGTTCCTTGTGACTTAGTTTCACCCGTTGAACTTAGATGAACTAAGACGGGTATCCATCACAATTCACCCCTTTACAGGTTTTAAACCCATTCCTAGTGCCGACTCCAGCACTAATTTTTTACAAAAGCCTTTGGTGAGAGGATCCGCAATATTCCTCTCTGAACGTACGTATTCCAATGAAATCATATTGTCTCTGATCAGGTTTCTCACAATTCCATGTCTTAGACGAATATGCCTTTTCTTTCCATTGTAGGCTTGATTGTTGGCTACTCCTATAGCAGCTTGTGAATCGCAGTGCATGGATACTGACGGAGTCGGTTTCCCCCACAACGGAATATCCGCCAAAAGACTTCTCAGCCATTCAGCTTCCTCTCCTGCCAAAGTTAAAGCAATAAATTCAGATTCCATGGTGGATTTAGCAAAACATGTTTGTTTACATGACTTCCATGATATGGCTCCAGAGGCTAGTGTAACATCCCCATACTCCAAGTGCCTTACCAGGACCACCCAGGTATAAGGAGATTACCATCTCGGTTTTCCGAGGCAATGAATATCATAAGACAATAAAGAAACGTACTTTAAAATTGACTATAGTTTGAGTGATTACACATTCAAAACCAAAACTGATAAAAGGAATTACAAGATTTTCAGACGGTCTACTGCTAAAACTATCAAAGCTATAAAACACCGTCTGACACAGCGGAAGACTTCTAACTGCCACGTGATGACTCATCCCAGCTATCCCATACGCGTCATATCATACCTGCTCAATAACTGCTCACCACCCCGAATGGATCACCACGTTTTTAAAACATTTAAACCGGTCGAGTACTATTTACACAAGTTATATAATCAAAAAGATAAAGAACCAACACAGCTCAAGCAATCATACACAATCAGGCACTCCACTTCATCTCCGTCACCGACTGTCCACTGGACCAGCCCTGCCAGTGGGGGACCGCAACCGTTCCCACCTAAGCCCCGCTCATCATACCGAACGATAACCCTGTCCCATTAATGTGCACATCCCCTCCCGTGGCGGGTTCCACGGAGGGCGAAACTAGGGCGTGAAGCCACTTCCGCAAGTGACTCCACTCAGCCGAGAACGCATCTCGAGAACCACAGACAAACAATCACAATCACAATATCAACAATCGTCTGAATCAACCAATTACACTAATTACAGCACAATCACCACACATTATGTAAGTAATACTGAGTAGGGAAACCCTACCTGGAACAGCAACACAATCAGACGGTCTCAACAGCTGTATCAAAATTCCTCTCCTACGAATCCTCCTCCTAACATATAATCATGCAATTGCTACCAATCAAGAAACATAACAAAAACCCCAAATCCCAAAATTAGGGTTTAACGAAACTTAACGAAATACTATAAAATTGGTATGTAGATCTTACCCTCGACGCAAGGATCACAAAGGTATAAAGAACGATGGAATCCGACCTCTCAAGCTCCGGGATTTGTCAACAACACGGATGAATGCGAAGAACGTAACTTGAATCTCCCTTTTAATGTTATTAGGTTTGTAAAGGTGTATTATGAAAGTGACGGAAAGATTTATATATTAATCCGTGTTATTAACAAAACCCGTCGAATTATCACCCGCTAACCGAGCTACTCGATCGAGTAGCTGAGGTACTCGGTCGAGTACCCCCTTACTTGATCGAGTATCAAGGTTACTCGATCGAGTACCCAACAGGTCAGAAACTATTTTAAAATGCAACACACCCTTACTCGACAGAGTAAGGCCTACTCGATAGAGTACCCAGAGACTCATAAAACCGTAGTATTACAGTCTTCCCTCCTTAAAAAGAACTTCGTCCCCGAAGTTCAACCCATACATAAAAACAAACATACTAACTCGGTCAAGACGCAACAAAGCTACTAAGAACTCAAAACAAAACCCCAACTTACAAAACATGAACCCATGAACTCTTAACACCAACTCTACCAACTATTCCTACCTCCACACCTCGCTCACGATGTCGTATCAACTACATCATAAACTCTCCCGACACTAACTCCATACATAACCAACTTCATAAACATCAAACGGAATGTTACATTCTACCACCCTTAAAAGGAAGTTCGTCCTCGAAGTTTACTCACACTCATAACCTCATCATCCAACTGTCAACACTATCGAAGTATTCTCGCATTCCTAACATCACACTACTACAATTACGGCCATGGCCTTTAACAAAATCAACCACAACACGAATCCATCTTTTATTCTACATCAAGACTCAAACTTCCAAATCGACTATAACCTATACAACCATTAAACTCTCTTTGTCGCATCCTACTCCTCTTAAGATAAATGTTACGTCCTCGTAACTTACTAGTACTAAATCCTAGCTATATCTTCTCATTATCCTCATCACCACCGCATGTCATAAAAAGCCACCTATACTCTAAACATCGTCATGCATATATCCAAGGCTCTCTTACTTAAACATTTCGCATACCTCAACTCATACAGCACACCACCTAACCTATACCATAAAACTCGTAGCAAAATCACCATACTAACTCTCCATTCTTACTGCAAGACAACATACCTCTCTATGTAAAGCACCTATCTCCCAAAAAGCATAACTCACGATCTACACTCGTTACGTACACTCACACTAGATCCTCAAGTTCTTTTCTTTATTACCGCAAAACTCATACGAAACTTAACATGACACTAATTCCCAACACCCTACACTCACTGTCTTCAACAAAGGATTATGAACCACCTGCATCTTTCGGGTCATTACCACACATGTTCTACGACTCACTTGCCATTACCATGTCTACTGAAACCTTAACTAGAACCAGATCAAAATTATTGTAACAACCTCTCACAACCGTGTCCCATTAACAGAATGTCACTATATCATGACAACAACGAAAACATATACAACTCTCTTTCATATCATACTCTACCCTCATACCAAAGCTTAACTGGTAAGAAACATCAATAAATAAAACAACTGTCTATCTGTACAAACTGAAACTCACAGGAAGCAACATCAAACAAAACAACAATCTATGTATGACTGGTATGTACTTTTGAAAACTCGTATCATAATCATCCCGCCTACTCCATTACAACCGGTGGCGGCATCGCAACACCGCCACCAACAGCCACACCGCGGTGCGAAAATACCCGCATCACAACACTATGTACCGTGCTCGGATCACTACCCGAGGCACAACAACCACATCGATAGACATCACAACTACATACAATTCCCATAAACACTGACTCAGAATAACTTATCAGACAAGAAAAACTTACTCAAATCCACTTTACTAAATCACAACGCAACATATTTTATGAATTAAACAGATAATAACCTCATGAATATTATCCCCTTACCATATCACAAATTGACATGTATCATGAATACATACAAGTATAACCAGTCATGCCAGATCACTCAAATTATTACCTTTTTAATCATCATTCAATTAGATTAGCGTACCCAACATGCATTACAGAACATTCAAATAACAACTTTATGATAATCACACCATATCACGACTTGTGAGGTCAAAACCTCACACAAACATTTATATATATCACAGACCCGTAATCACATCCAACCAGTCAATCCTGATCACGTAAGTTACCACTCAACATAGGTTACCTGCCGCCCGAGCTTAACTCATATGCCCCTCATAACATTTTCCTCCAGTCGCACAACCATCACTTCCTGCCAAGTATAACCATACCATTACTATTCAACTATTAGCATCCGCCTCATCTAACCACATCTTATACCCTCTCACAATTATACACAATAATCAGGTCCCTACCAAATCAACCTCTTTTGAATTACTACCTTTCTAATATACCGTCACTCTTAACCGTTAGTCACAAACCATAACACAACCACTGTCCGGATATCAAACCTCTTTCACTCATCTCTAAACATCACGATTTCTTTCCTATATTCGGTTAACATTCCAAATAACTATCATCAAATTCACCAACAAAATTACATCAACATCATTCCCAATACTATCTTACTCGTATTTTCATCTAACTCTCCACCAATTATCTATTATCGTGCAAATTCTCCACCAACTTCTTACTCCATTAATTCCTCGAAACTCATGATTAATCATGTTGTCCTGAAACTTCTGTATAACCATTAACTTACTTACTCTTGATTGTATCATACATCTCGACGATTCCTTACTTTTATGTCGCATAACTCCGGTCAACATCTTCCTAGTTTTACTCCCCTCATTCTTTTCTTGTACACTCGACAAAATCAATTAACCATTCAACTCCTTATCACTTCTACCTAACTCTTTAGTGTTCCGGTTACTTTCTCATTGCTCCAAGACTCACATCTCATTATTTTATATCGATATCATCTCACTCTTTCCTACCATGGATCTTCTCTTATTATGCTATCACTCAAACTTGCCACTAATCTATCCATAAAATCAACGTTCACCGTTCAAACAATTTCATTGCATGCCGTTAAATGCCCAAGGGAATCACACATTAGTTTCACCTCTTAATAAACCAAATCTCCCAAACTCACTCACTGTCTACAAATCCACCTCGCGACATGTCTCCACAAAGTTCACTATATACTACTCTTCTCAACCCCTTTAAAACGAACTCTCACTATATATTCTTAACCCGCATGACTCCTAACCATCTTATTGAGTTTATGGATTCGAGTACCTAAGAGGGGGAGGGGTGAATTAGGTACTATTTTAAAATTTTATAACTTCAACTATATTGAATTAAAGTAAGTTATAAGAGCAAAAGAGATGAGAGGATACTTTGAATAATATTGAATGATTGAACAAGTATCACTAGAATGTTTGCTGAAGTATGAAAGCAACAATCGTTCTGACTGTATCTATTTGTCTCAGTTTGTGAAATGTGACTGAAGACCAAATGCGACAGTATGATGAACTGTTACTTCTAAGTTTAAGCGAAACAAAACAAACAAACAAAGAATAAAGCAGCGGAAATAAAGTAAGCACTTGAACACGAGATTTTTGAATTGGTTCGGCAAGAAACTCAAGTGCCTACGTCCAATCTACCTTTTTATTACTTTTCTTTAGTGATCTACTCCGAAAACTAAAAGACCCTTGTAATAAAAGACGCCAACCTACTCCGGTTGCAAAGCTAGTACAAGAACTACTCCGTTCTTATGACAAGCTAACTCGCAATCTACTCCGATTGCCAAGAGCTAAAGGACTACTCCGTCCTAAAACTCAACAACTCACAACCTACTCCGGTTGTCAAGAGTTAAAGACTACTCCGTCCTAAACTCTACTAACACACTTAGAATGTTATAGGATCAAGTTTCCACTAACACATTCTTAACAAAGAATAGAGGTGGACAACTTTTACAAGATCAATAATTCATAAGCAAGAGAGCTTAGTATAGAAAAGCAACAGTAGCCACGACTGTAGAAACTGAAAACACTTGAAGACTTTTAAAGGATTTTGCAAACAAACACGTTTTTAAGCTTTAAAAATAATTTGCAAAGATGGAAGAATTAATTCAGAAAAGTCTTGAGGATTTAATGAAGAGGGACACGGTTTATATAGAGGAGGTGAGTGAGGGGGTTGCTAGGGTTTTGAAGAGTCAAAGACCTCACATGTGAAGGGCAATAGCAACCACCCAAAGCTTGCACCAAAAAGGGGTCTTTTGCAAAGGTAAGAATAGAGAAAGAAGGTTTGAAAGATAACCTTAAATGCTCATGCAAAATCAGAAAACAAAGGATGTGAGACAAGTCACATGATGACAAGTTAACACAAATATGGCAAAAAGTATTTCTTGTTTTCTTAAAGACCAAAGGATTGAATTTGCACAAAGAGGAAACATTTTGAATAATTCAAACCACTCTTTAATGAAGACTACTCCTTAATAAAAATCTGAATTTTTAACTTTGAAAATAAAAGTCACGTGAAAGCTTTTGAAAGATAAAAGGGAGCTTCAAGTTTTTACGAGTTGTGGCATAATCCAAACAGCTGTTTGCGTGTGAAAGCAACAGTCGTCTGGACTGTTTCTATTACTCTAGAATACTCTACTTTCTTGCTTGTACATTAGATGACACTCGACTAAATACAATGGGATTAATAACAACTTCAACACTTCTTAATCCAAGCTTGATTACATCATTAATCCTGAAAAGGTAAACTAAGATAACACAAATCAAATGGGCATGTTATCATCAACATAAGGAACCCAACAAATTCCCCCTTTGATGATGACAAGCCCCAAACGAATGTATAAGCAATGTAAACACCTTGATTCAAGATTTTTAAACAAGCAAGATCAAATGATAGAGAAAGGACAATATTACCTTACCAAGGCAAAAGCTAGAATCAAACTATCATGACAATTTTACATTTCCCCAAACAAGAATCAAGCTAAGAAGGTTTAGACAAGCCATTAGTTTAATCAATAAGCAAGGAGATTTAAAGCATGAGTTTACCTTTTCCCCCTCTTGACATCATCAAAAGGATAGGGATGTCACAAGCATTAGAGTGCAGATATTTCATAAGAAAACACAAAAAAGACACATGGAAGTGTGACAAGGTAACAAAGTCAACATAAACAAGGATTAGGCATAAGCTAACCAAAGTTCAACATAGCTAAACACAGTTTAAAATACACCACCAATTGTTCAAAATAACAAGCAAGGAAAATAAGTCTTAGAAAGGCACAACCAAGGTGGAACAACATGAAGGGGTACGGGTAAGGGTTAATAGGCCGAGAGGAAAGGGAAAGGCTAAGGAGAGGAGGCTTGTTCACCATCCGAGCCACTACCCAACGGGTCATCATCCACATGATCATCACCAACTTCTTTTGTTGACACAAGGGTGGAAATGATATCCACCTCACCACGAATGAGGTCCAAAGTAGAAGCAAGGGCCGAAATTGCCATGTCCTTTTGACGAGCATCTTCCCTAATCCACGCACCCAACTCAGCCACGGCATTAAGCACTTCCCGCATACCACCCGTATTCACTTGACTTGTTGACCCAACTTAGGGTCCTTCTTAATTTTCAGAGATCAATTCGTCATTTTCAATTTTGATCAACATCTTCCCCATTTGCCCATCACTCATAACATCACACATATCCAACGAACCCAAGCTAGTATTCACTAACACCCCTTGTGCCTTGAGCACAACCGATAACCACATTCCATAGGGTAAGTGAATCAAGCTAGAAGAAGGTCGACGAAGCTTGGTCGAAATTAGTTGAAAACGTTTAAACATTAACCCGACTAGGTTCACCTTCTTATGGGTAGCAACATGATAGATTAAGTATTGTTGGGCTATGGTGAGTTTCCCCCTATCACCCGAGGGATAAATAGAGCGACAAAGCATATTAAAAATGATGCGGAGAGGAGGGGGTAATTGGGTGTTGCTCACGGGTCCAGGAGAAACCGTTTTGGGACACACGGTTTGAGCAATATTAAGGGGTGAGGCATAAGGTAAAGCAACCCAAGTTTCGGAAGGGAGTTTGTCATAACCTCCGACTGGAATATCAAGGGCGGTAGCGAAATCAGATTGAGATAGTTTAAGAGGCTTACCATTCACCTTAGCCGTAAGAAATTCACCAGATTTATCAACACGTACCGTTGCAAAGAACTAAATCACTTCGCTCACAAAGACCGGCTCACGCTTTTCCAATAATTTTTCCCAACCTTGAGCTAAGACCATGTCTCGAACAGGATGAAAAGCAGGCGGCTCAAACCAAGTTTGATTGTAAACCCGAGGGGAGTGAATTGCTTTGATGTTCATTAACCGCTCACAATTTTTATAAATGGAAGTAGGGAGGTCAATACTCTCAAGGTGATCCCAAACAATGGCCAAGTCCCATTTCGAGGTTAGGGAGACCGGATCAGAAGGAGAAAGGTATACAAGCTTTTTCTTTGAAGGTTTTGATTTTTTCTGGGGAGGTTCACTAGGATTTTCAATTGGGGTATCAACAATGGGGTTATCGACATTACTTTGCTCGATATTTTCGGAAATTGGGGGTAATTGGGATGAAGAGGCTTTTTCCTTTCTTTTGTTGTTCTTTTTCGCCGGAGTCGAGTCAGACTCGCCGGACTTCGACGGATTTTCATTTAGATCAAATTCGGTTTCATCTTCAACATCTTCAACCACTACAGTAACCGGTTCAGAGGAGGAGCTCGGAACAGTGGAGCTTTTCTTCCTACCACCACGTGTGCGTCGTCCTACCATTGTGGAGATGGGAATGTCGTCGGATGATGGAGGGTCAGTGGGGTTCGGTGATGGTTGAGGGTTTGGTGTATCTGGGTTTGATGAAGGGGTCGAGTTTGAGGTTTGAGGTGGGAATGCATAGGATGTTTTAACTGGAGTCATGGTTGGAGTTGTTGATGTCGGTGGGTTGGATGTGACAGGTGGTGAGGTAACTTTTGTGGGTTTAATGGGTATGGGTGTGTTAAATGATGTTTTTACCATGGTGGGTTAGGGTAGGTGATGTGGTGAGTTTAGGGAGATGAAGAGATGGACTTTGGATAGGAGTTTGGACGGGTAGGAGTGGAAGGTGTGTTGGGGTAGTTAATGGCCCATTTAATGAGGTAAGTGAAGTAGTTGGCCCAACTAGACAAATTTAATCACTCGAAATAAGAACGCAAGGTAGCATATAATAAACGTAAATTTAGATATGAGGTTGAGTGATTACCGACTCACAAATACGGTGTCAATTTTTGGTCTAAACATGATGTCAATGCACTTAGAACACTTAATAACATATATCCAACTTTAATTTAATCAATTAAGGAATTTTGTAAAACTCACACTAAAAATCACAAGCTATTAATTAACCCAATTTCTAGTCTAAATTTCTCAAAATGTTCTCTTGCAAGTGGCTTAGTAAAAATATCGGCAATTTGATTTTCGGTCTTGCAAAAGATAAGTTTAATATGTCCTTTTTCCACATGATCACGAATAAAATGGTGACGAATATCAATATGTTTGGTTTTAGAGTGTTGAATAGGATTTTTGGAAATATTTATTGCACTCGTATTATCACACATTAAAGGAATGGAGTCAAAAATTATACCAAAATCCAAGAGTTGTTGTTTCACCCAAAGGAGTTGAGAACAACAATGTGCCGCGCTAACGTACTCACTTTCGGCCGTAGAAAGAGCTACCGTGTTTTGTTTCTTTGAGCCCCAAGAAGTCAAGTAAGGACCCAAGAACGTTGCAATTCCGGAGGTACTCTTTCTATCCACCGTGCATCCCGCATAGTCCGCATCCGAATAGCCTGTGAGATCAAAGGGACAATATAAGGGATACCATAAGTAAAGATTTTGTGTTCCAATCAAATACCGAAGAATTCGTTTAACGGCTTTGAAATGTGATTCTTTCGGATTTGCTTGGAACCTAGCACATAAACAAACACTAAAGAGAATGTCGGGACGACTTGCGGTCAAGTAAAGAAGTGAGCCTATCATACCTCTATACACCTTATCACTAACATTCTTACCGAGTTCATCTTTGTCCAATTTGGACCCGGCTACCATAGGTGTATCATGAGGCTTACCATTAGTCATCCCAAATTTCTTAAACATTTCCTTAATATACTTTTGTTGATGGATCATGATTCCATCCTTTGATTGCTTAATTTGGAGCCCAAGGAAGAATTCTAGCTCACCCATCATGCTCATTTCAAACTCCGATTTCATTAGTTCCGAAAAGTATAAGTAAAGGAGTTCATTTGTTGCACCAAATATAATGTCATCAACATATACTTGTACAACCAACAGTTCGTCTGACTGTTGCTTCAAGAACAATGTTTTGTCAACGGAGCCTCTTTTAAAACCATTTTAAATAAGAAATTTAGACAATCTATCATACCAACATCTTGGTGCTTGTTTTAAACCATAAAGAGCTTTGTCTAATTTGAAAACATGGTTAGGCAAATCATTGTTCTCAAAACCCGGTGGTTGCTCTACAAAGACATCTTCTTCCAAATATCCATTTAAGAAAGCGGTTTTGACATCCATTTGGAAGAGTTTAATGCCTTTGTGAGCCGCAAAAGCTATAAGCAATCGTATGGCCTCAAGTCTAGCTACCGGTGCATAGGTTTCATCGTAATCAATACCCTCTTGTTGGTTATAACCTTGCACCACTAGTCTAGCCTTGTTCCTTACAATTTCTCCCGAGTCATCAAGCTTGTTGCGAAAGACCCACCTAGTACCAATGACGGTACGATTAGGCGGTCTAGGGACTAGGTGCCATACCTCATTTCTTTTGAATTGATTGAGCTCATCTTGCATGGCAAGCACCCAATCTGCATCAGTCAAGGCGACTGTTACATTTGAAGGCTCAATTTGAGATAGGAAGGCATTATGGGCACAATACTCATTGAGGTGAGCGAGATTGTTGACGGATGATCTTGTTCGAATTCCCGAGTTAAGATCACTTGTGAGATTGGTGAGTGGATGAGAGCTTTGATGTTTCCACTTCTTTGGAACAATGGTTTCTTGTTCCCCCTCAACAAAGATCGATCACGGTGATCTGTTTCTATTGGCCTGGAAGGTTCTTCATCCTCACTGTTTTGGGTTACTTGATTCGGAGGTGGATGCAACGATCGTTGGGTCTGTTGCTTCCAGAGAGGAATCGAAGTACTACGTGTTCCCCTGAGTTGTTGCTCTCCTTTGAAGGTGTGAGTCTCGTGTCTGTTGCAATTCAGTCTTTGGGAGCTTCTTCATCCGTGAACACGAAGTCTTTTCGAACAAGACCAATCTCAAACTCATCATCCTCGTCCTCATCATCATCATCCATGTTTTGTACCTGTCCAAGCACACTAGATTCATCAAAAATGACATGGATGCTTTCCTCAATTAACAAGGTTCGTTTATTGTAAACTTTATAGGCCTTGCTATGATCGGAGTACCCAATAAGTACTCCTTCATCACTACGTGGATCGAACTTACCCAAGTTGTTTTTACCATTGTTGTGAACAAAATATTTGCTTCCAAAACATCTAAAATATGAAATGTTGGGTTTTCTTCCACGTAATGATTCATAGGGAGTTTTATTTAAAATACTCCTTATCATGACACGATTATGAATGTAGCAAGCGGTATTTACCGCTTCGGCCCAAAAGTTCTTAGGCAACTTACTAGTTAATAACATTGTTCTAGCCATTCCTTCAAGGGTTCTATTCATCCTTTCAACCACACCATTTTGTTGTGGGGTTCTAGGAGCCGAGAAGTTATGATCTACACCATTGTCATCACAATAAGCACCAAATGATGAGTTTTCGAATTCGGTTCCATGATCGGTTCTCATTGAAACAAGTTTTAAACCAAGTTTATTTTGAATCTTCTTTAACCAAATTAGAAACTCATCAAATGTCTCATCCTTAGAGCTTAGGAAGAGTGCCCAAACAAACCTAGAGTAATCATCAACAATGACACACACATAACGACTACCACCTCTACTTCTAGTTCTCATTGGACCACATAAGTCGATATGTAAAAGTTGCAAAGGTTGAGATGTACTCATAATTCTTTTGGATTTAAAGGAACTTTTAACATGTTTACCTCTAGCACATTCATCACATACTTTATCAAAATCAAATTTTATATTAGGAATGCCTTCAACTAAGTCAAGTCTTTTAAGGGTATTAAGAGTTTTTGTACTAACATGACCAAACCTTTTATGCCATAACCAAGGATCATTGTTCATTACACTCATGCAAGACATGGTGTGACCGGATAGAGAGTTCAAATTAGTTAAGTAAACATCTTTGACACGTCTTCCTTCGAGTATTAGTTCATTAGTAGAGGCATCAAAAATTCGACACATATTGGCACGAAATTCAACAACATTACCCTTATCACAAAGTTGAGAAATGCTAAGGAGATTATGTTTCAAACCTTTGACAAGCCGCACATTGTCGACACAAAGTAAGGATGACTTACCAACTTTTCCAATACCAATTACTTCACCTTTCTTGTTGTCACCAAACCTTACCGTGCCACCATCATACGCTTTAAGTGAGAGGAATTGGCTTCTATCACCCGTCATGTGACGAGAGCATCCACTATCCAAGTACCAATTGCGGCCGCCTCTCACCAAGCCCTACACAAGATTAGTTTTTGAGTTTAGGAACCCAAATGAATTTGGGTCCCTTTTTGTGATCAACATAACTTGTGGCGTCCTTTTTAATGTTCATTTCATTTAAGGCTTTGGTGTTCTTGTCAATGTCATCAAATCGTTTTGTACATCCATTAAAAACATGACCATTGTCACCACAATAATTGCAAATGATGTATTCGGGAAGACCTACATACTTCCTTCCTCTAAAATCGTTTTTAGGCTTCTGGATGCAACAGTCAGTCTGACTGTTCCATTTGAACCCCAAACCAGCAGTTTTATCACATTTCTCGGTTTGATTCGTGAGGAAGTTTAACACGGTTTGACTTCCTTCCCATTTTTCAGTGATGTTCTTAGCATTAACAAGTTCATTGGTCAAGTCATGGACACGTGAAAGAAGATGCAAATTCTTTTCCTTTTCTCTTTTAAGTTCATCATTGTTGACACTTTCTATGGACAATCTTTTCTCAACGATGAAGTCATGGGTGTGATTGTTGAGTTTAGACACGAGATAAATGATTCTTTCTTTGGACTCTTCATACTTAGATGTCATCTTGTCAAGTCTTTGGTTTAGATCAACGATTTTATCGGATCTATGATGAGGAGAAGAGCTAGAAGTGCTACATTCGGGCATACCCTTTTGAAAGAAGGTAAGCCTATCATGGAGATCTTCTATTTCGTTCTTGAGACAAACAACCTCACTCTTAAGACACTCGTTTTCATTTTCCAACCATTCACTCTTTCTTTTGAACTTGTCTAAATCGTGGTCAGAAGCAACAGTCTTAGACACTGTTTCTTTTAAGTCTACAATTTCAACTACAAGGTCATAGATCTCATTTTCAAGATCATCTTTGTCCTTCAAAAGATCATCACGTTCCTTGGTTAGAGAGGAAACTTGCAACACCAAGGTAGTGTTGACATTTTCAAGGTCAGAGACATCCGTGGGGGTCAACCTAAGACGCTCAAGCTCTTTAGTCAAATGTTTGTTTAACTTGTTGACTCTTTTAACTTCATTATATGCCTCAGAAGTGACAGTGACACAGTCTGTTGCTTTTAGTTCATTTTTCAGATTAAAGTTCTCTTGAGCAATTTCCTCAATCTCATTTTGCATTATATCAAGTTTATTAGTTTGAGACCGACACTTATCAAAAAGTTGGTCAAGAAGCTTACATACTTTCTCTTTGGAGTAAGTTCTAGCCTTGGCCTTTAGATGATTTACCTCGTTGTCGGAATCGGAGTCGGAATCGTCGGGGTTAGCCATGAGGCATCTTAAGTGTTCAAGTTTTGAGGTTTTTGAGACTTTTTCTTTACCATGATTTGCAAGACACATTTTAGCCTCAAGTTCCTCCTCGATGAGTTCCTCATCTTCCTCGGAGTCGGACATTCCCCATATAGCACTCATGACTCTATGTTTATAGTCCTTTTTAACCTTTTCTCTTATTTCCTTAGATTTGATTTCTTCCCACTTGGGACATTCTTTAATTTGATGAGTTTTATCACCACATTTAAAGCATCCCACGGTGGAAGTAGGTCGTCTCTTAGGAAAGCGTTTTTTCGAGTAATTATTGGTGAACCTTTTGTTACCTTGTCCATTGACCAACCCGGCTAAGTTCCTTGTGAACATAGCAAACTCGTCTTCCTCCTCATCTTCTTCATCACTTGGAGAAGATGTGAGGGCGAGACTCTTTCCCTTTGATGACTCACTAGAATGCTTATCGAGATTAAACTCGTGAGCCATTAGTGATCCCATTAGTTCATGAAGAGATAGGGTTGACAAGTCTTTAGCTTCCTCTATGGCGGTGACTTTAGGTTGCCATTTAGGGGTTAGACTACGAAGGATTTTTCGAATGATGTCCTCGGACTCGAAATTCCTTCCTAGACTTTGAAGCTCATTAATAATACAAGAAAAACGAGAAGAGAAACTATTTAAAGACTCGTCCTTTGACATTCTAAACATTTCATATTGTTGCATGAGAAGGTCAATACGGTGTTTTCTTACTTGGGACGTCCCTTCATATGCAAGTACAAGGGAATCCCAAATAGATTTTGCCGTAGGACACCCGGAGATTCGACTAACTTCCCCCTCACCAACACAACGTTGAAGAATCGACATTGCTTTGGAATTCTTTTCGGCAAGCTTGAAGTCGTTCTCATTGTAATTTCTTTCCTCTTTTGTCTTGGTGAAACCGTTAAGAATATCGGTTTCCTCAATGGAAAGAGGTCCATTTTGGATGATGTTCCAACATTGATAATCGATACTTTTGATGTAATGTTCCATTTTGAGTTTCCACCATCCAAAATTCGAACCGGTAAAGACCGGGATCTTGGAGTGTTTCTCGGAATCCATTACCCACGAATCAAACTCTAAGGCGGTTAGCCTCGATCAAGAGCACGAGGCTCTGATACCAATTGTTGAGTTTATGGATTCGAGTACCTAAGAGGGGGAGGGGGTGAATTAGGTACTATTTTAAAATTTTATAACTTCAACTATATTGAATTAAAGTAAGTTATAAGAGCAAAAGAGATGAGAGGATACTTTGAATAATATTGAAAGATTGAACAAGTATCACTAGAATGTTTGCTGAAGTATGAAAGCAACAATCGTTCTGACTGTATCTATTTGTCTCAGTTTGTGAAATGTGACTGAAGACCAAATGCGACAGTATGATGAACTGTTACTTCTAAGTTTAAGCGAAACAAAACAAACAAACAAAGAATAAAGCAGCGGAAATAAAGTAAGCACTTGAACACGAGATTTTTGAATTGGTTCGGCAAGAAACTCAAGTGCCTACGTCCAATCTACCTTTTTATTACTTTTCTTTAGTGATCTACTCCGAAAACTAAAAGACCCTTGTAATAAAAGACGCCAACCTACTCCGGTTGCAAAGCTAGTACAAGAACTACTCCGTTCTTATGACAAGCTAACTCGCAATCTACTCCGATTGCCAAGAGCTAAAGGACTACTCCGTCCTAAAACTCAACAACTCACAACCTACTCCGGTTGTCAAGAGTTAAAGACTACCCCGTCCTAAACTCTACTAACACACTTAGAATGTTATAGGATCAAGTTTCCACTAACACATTCTTAACAAAGAATAGAGGTGGACAACTTTTACAAGATTAACAATTCATAAGCAAGAGAGTTTAGTATAGAAAAGCAACAGTAGCCACGACTGTAGAAACTGAAAACACTTGAAGACTTTTAAAGGATTTTGCAAACAAACACGTTTTTAAGCTTTAAAAATAATTTGCAAAGATGGAAGAATTAATTCAGAAAAGTCTTGAGGATTTAATGAAGAGGGACACGGTTTATATAGAGGAGGTGAGTGAGGGGGTTGCTAGGGTTTTGAAGAGTCAAAGACCTCACATGTGAAGGGCAATAGCAACCACCCAAAGCTTGCACCAAAAAGGGGTCTTTTGCAAAGGTAAGAATAGAGAAAGAAGGTTTGAAAGATAACCTTAAATGCTCATGCAAAATCAGAAAACAAAGGATGTGAGACAAGTCACATGATGACAAGTTAACACAAATATGGCAAAAAGTATTTCTTGTTTTCTTAAAGACCAAAGGATTGAATTTGCACAAAGAGGAAACATTTTGAATAATTCAAACCACTCTTTAATGAAGACTACTCCTTAATAAAAATCTGAATTTTTATCTTTGAAAATAAAAGTCACGTGAAAGCTTTTGAAAGATAAAAGGGAGCTTCAAGTTTTTACGAGTTGTGGCATAATCCAAACAGCTGTTTTCGTGTGAAAGCAACAGTCGTCTGGACTGTTTCTATTACTCTAGAATACTCTACTTTCTTGCTTGTACATTAGATGACACTCGACTAAATACAATGGGATTAATAACAACTTCAAGACTTCTTAATCCAAGCTTGATTACATCATTAATCCTGAAAAGGTAAACTAAGATAACACAAATTAAATGGGCATGTTATCATCAACATAAGGAACCCAACACATCTCCCTTCATAATTCTTTACACATCTCAAGTTGCCACTATCCACATCCTTACTCTCAATCCTTTCATTCTCACGTTCCTTAGACTCACATCATCCCCTGCCCACATTCACTTACTTTTACGTTACTCAACCCACAATCATATCACTCCCCTCATTTCATCTCAGAAAACATGCTCTATGTCTCAATTAAGCCATAACGATCTTCCTTTTCTTTTTCCACTATCTATCACAACCATATATAACTCATGTCCTCCCACCGAACTCATACTCACCACAGGTGTCACTCACTACACCATAAGATTGGGTAACTTACGCGTCAAGACCAACGTACATGTAAAACAATGCATAAAGAAGCAAAATAACAACTTTGAATTAAATAAAATATGCAACGAATTCAAAAGATAAGCATATGACCCAAAATAGGGGTCACTAGATCGAGTACAGGACACTCGATCGAGTAAGTGACTTACTCGATCGAGTAGGTGAAGATCAGAAGCACGTAAAACAAATTACCAGGGTTACTCGATCGAGTAACTGGCGTACTCGATCGAGTTCCCCCCTACTCGATCGAGTACCAAGGCTACTCGATCGAGTACCTACGCATTTCTCAGCACTGTCCAGTTTTCGTAAAACAGTCATAACTCACTCATTTCTTGGTCGTTTTGGGCGTATGACCTATCGTTAGAATCGTAAAAGAACAAGTTATCACCTCCAATTGGAATCACATTAAAATCATTTATGAATCTCAAGTTATAACAGTTTAAAGACAACCTCCCTATAATCGAAAACACAACTACTTGATTTTACTTCCCAACAACTTAAACGACAACATGGTAAACAAGGACAACTCGATGCTCATAAAACCAGTATCCCTAACCACATGTTACTAACTTCAAAAGCCAAGCAACAAATAACTCGATGCACATATATCATTCAACTTACCAATCACATATTACCCACATGTTTTTATTATATAACTTTACGTAAGCAAAATCACAATTATATGACATCAAGTATCATATTCACATGTTACTAGTATAACAACCTTATAAAATCTCTTCCGTCATACAACATGCGTTATAAAAAAAAAAATCATATTATAATGCAACAATTATCATCTTTTTCCACCAATTATTCATGCTCTTACTCAAACTTTCAGCTATATAAACTCGTACAACACTACCAACAACATATATGTATACATAACTCTATGTATAACTCAAATCAAACAAATTTTCTTTCCGTATTTCTATAATGTCATATCGTAAAACAACTATCATGCTTTCAATCAATAACTTACGAAATCACATCATCACCATCTTTTCTACACATTCCCCATTCTCAACATACATACATCCACTGATTCATGCCACACATCACTACATAGGTACACAATACACAAGGTAAACACATAGCGATCCCGACTCATATCCCATAGTGACCGGTTCAAAATTGTAGGGCGAGTTCGCGACTTTAGGACGTCTCCCAAGTCTTTGCATTAGCTTCTACAACTTTTACCCCGGGTTCATTTTATTTGACTCCCTATGTTTATTCGGTTCATTGGTTACAGGTTTCAGGATCGTCTCTCTGATACCATTTTGTAACACCCCCATACTCCAAGTGCCTTACCAGGACCACCCAGGTATAAGGAGATTACCATCTCGGTTTCTCGAGGCAATGAATATCATAAGACAATAAAGAAACGTACTTTAAAAGTGACTATAGTTTGAGTGATTACACATTCAAAACCAAAACTGATAAAAGGAATTACAAGATTATCAGACGGTCTACTGCTAAAACTATCAAAGCTATAAAACACCGTCTGATACAGCGGAAGACTTCTAACTGCCACGTGATGACTCATCCCAGCTATCCCATACGCGTCATATCATACCTGCTCAATAACTGCTCACCACCCCCGAATGGATCACCACAGTTTTTAAAACATTTAAACCGGGGTCGATACTATTTACACAAGTTATATAATCAACAAAGATAAAGAACCAACACAGCTCAAGCAATCATACATAATCAGGCACTCCACTCCATCTCCGTCACCGACTGTCCACTGGACCAGCCCTGCCAGTGGGGGACCGCAACCGTTCCCACCTAAGCCCCGCTCATCATACCGAACGATAACCCTGTTCCATTAATGTGCACATCCCCTCCCGTGGCGGGTTCCACGGAGGGCGAAACTAGGGCGTGAAGCCACTCCCGCAAGTGACTCCACTCAGCCGAGAACGCATCTCGAGAACCACAGACAAACAATCACAATCACAATATCAACAATAAATGCGAATCAACCAATTACACTAATTACAAAGACAATCACCACACATTATGTAAGTAATACTGAGTAGGGAAACCCTACCTGGAACAGCAACACAATCAGACGGTCTCAACAGCTGTATCAAAATTCCTCTCCTACGAATCCTCCTCCTAACATATAATCATGCAATTGCTACCAATCAAGAAACATAACAAAAACCCCAAATCCGAAAATTAGGGTTTAACGAAACTTAACGAAATACTATAAAATTGGTATGTAGATCTTACCCTCGACGCAAGGATCACAAAGGTATAAAGAACGATGGAATCCGACCTCTCAAGCTCCGGGATTTGTCAACAACACGGATGAATGCGAAGAACGTAACTTGAATCTCCCTTTTTAATGTTATTAGGTTTGTAAAGGTGTATTATGAAAGTGACGGAAAGATTTATATATTAATCCGTGTTATTAACAAAACCCGTCGAATTATCACCCGCTAACCGAGCTACTCGATCGAGTAGCTGAAGTACTCGATCGAGTGCCCCCTTACTCGATCGAGTATCAAGGTTACTCGATCGAGTACCCAACAGGTCAGAAACTATTTTAAAACGCAACACATCCTTACTCGACAGAGTAAGGCCTACTCGATAGAGTACCCAGAGACTCATAAAACCGTAGTATTACAGCTAGAGTAAAGATATAACCGCTAGTAGAGTGAATCTCATCATTTCCCGACACCCAATTAGCATCACAATACCCTTCTAGGACACTAGGTGTCCTAGAATAGTGTAGACCCCAATCCATGGTACCTTTCAAATATCTCAATAAACGAATCAAGGCATTCCAGTGGTCCTTACCAGGATTATGAGTATATCGACTCAATATACTAACGGTATATGCGATGTCAGGTCTAGTGCAATTCATCAAAAACATAACACTACCAATGATTTTAGCATATTCCTCTTGAGATACACTATTACCTGGATTTTTACACAAATGGACACCTGAATCGTAAGGAGTATGAAGAGGCGTGCTATCAAATTGATTGAACCTTCTTAGAATCTTCTCAACGTAATGAGACTGACTCAAACACATACCTGTTGGAGTCCTTGTGACCTTGATCCCAAGAATTATATCAGCCTCTCCCAAATCTTTCATGTCAAACCGAGAATGTAAGAAATTTTTGGTAATGTTGACAACATCCATATTTGTACCAAAAATAAGCATGTCGTCCACATACAAACATATAATTATGCAATCATTCCCATTATGCTTAGAATATACACAAGCATCAGAATCGTTAACCATAAATCCATCAGATGTTATTGTTTTATGAAATTTGTCATACCATTGTTTTGGTGCTTGTTTTAAGCCATATAAAGATCGAATTAGTTTACACACTTTGTCTTCCTGTCCGGGAACCACACATCCCTCAGGTTGACTCATGTAAATTTCTTCATGTAAGTCACCATTTAAAAAGGCAGTTTTAACATCCATTTGATGGACAAAAAGATTATGAATAGATGCAAGTGCAATCAAAGCCCTAATGGTAGCCACTTTTGTAACAGGTGAGTAAGTATCAAAAAAATCAATACCTTTTGTTTGGCGATTTCCACAAACTACCAACCTGGCTTTATATTTATCGATCGAACCGTCGGATTTCATTTTCTTTTTGAACACCCATTTGTTGCTCAAAGGTTTGCAACCTCTCGGCAAATCAGTCAGAATCCAGGTATTGTTACTCATGATAGAATCAATCTCGCTATTAATGGCCTCTAACCAGAAGGTAGAATCGATAGATTTCATGGCTTCCTTGTAATTTCTGGGGTCTTCTTCGAGTAAATAAGCACATACCTCGTGTTCACTCAAAGGTCCATGTTGTACGAGCCATGTAGTAGCGAAATTCGGTCCAAAACTCGTCGGAGTTCTCACGCGTTTACCTCTTCTAGGCTCAGCAATTTTATCTGCAATATCAGAATTACCCAAAGATACAAGAGAGGGAGATGCGATAGACACATGTGATAAATTCACTTTCATAGGAAAAATATGCTCAAAAAACTCAACATCCCTAGACTCTTTAATTGGACCAAAACCAGATGAGTCTTTTAAGACAAAACGATAAGCAGCGCTGTTTGCAGCACGACCAATAAAAATTCCATCCGTGGTCTTAGGTCCGATTTTAGTCATTTGAATATTTGGAATCCCAATTTTCCCTAAACACCCCCACACTTTGAGATAATTCAGATTAGGTACATAGCCTTTCCATAATTCATAAGGGGTCTTACCAGTTTTCTTGTGAGGCACGCGATTTAGGACATGACACGCATATAAAATAGCTTCACCCCAAAAATTATTAGGCATACCTGAACTGATCAGCATGGCGTTCATCATATTTTTAAGTGATCGGTTTTTCCTTTCGGCGACGCCATTTTGTTGGGGTGAAAAAGGAGCGGTATACTCATGGATAATCTTTGTTAAGCTCACAATATTTTTTCAGAGGATTACCTTCATATTCTCCGCCTCTATCAGATCTGACTCTTTTAATTTTCCGGTCTAACTGATTTTCAACTTCAGTTTTAAATATCACAAATTTATCCTCGGCTTCATCTTTAGAGCTTAGCAAGTAAACTCTAGTATATCTAGAAAAATCATCGACAAAGGTAATATAGTAATGCTTACCTCCTCTACTCATGATGGACTTGAAATCACCGAAGTCAGAGTGAATTAGCTCAAGAAGAGAGCTAGAGCGGTCAACACATTTGTTGAAGGTTGTTTTTGCATGTTTTGCCTCAACACATACCTCACACATGTCAAAACTGGTGCTACTGAACTGAGGAATTATATTTTGCTGTTTCAGTCTTTTAATCGATGCGACATTCAAATGTCCAAGTCTAGCATGCCACAAAGAAACAGACTCAGCAATATAAACAGAAGCAGAATTCTTATTAATAGTTTCAAGATCTAATACAAACAAACCGCTATTACAAAAGCCTTTTCCAATAAAATTTCCATTTTTTGTAAACACAAGTTTATCAGATTCGAAAGTCAGCTTGATCCCAGCTTTGTTGAGAAAGGAACCCGAGATCAGATTCCTCCGAATATCAGGAACATGTAAAACATTGTTTAATTCAATGGTTTTGCCTGAAGTTAATGTAACACCCCCATACTCCAAGTGCCTTACCAGGACCACTCAGGTATAAGGATGTCACCATCTCGGTTACCCGAGGCAATGATATTCATAAGACAATAAAGAAACATATTTAAAAGTAAATAGTTTAAGTGATTACATGACCAAAACCAAAACTAATAAACTGAAATACAACATTCTCAAACGGTCTACTACTAAAACTATCAAAGCTATAAGACACCGTCTGACACAGCGGAAGACTTCTAACTGCCACGTGATGACTCATCCCAGCTATCCCATACGCGTCATATCATACCGCTCAATAATCGCTCACCACCCCGAATGGATCACCACAGTTTTTAAAACATTTAAACGGGTCAGTACTAATCACACAATTCAATACATATATCAACAATAAGATAAAAGACAAACTTAACCGTCACACACACACACAACCACACCAATCCCAACAATCTCAATCACCGATCGTCCACTTTGGACCCACGCCGCTGATGGGGACCGCAGCCGTTCCCACCTAAGCCCCGCTCATCATACCGAGCGATAACCCTGTCCATTAATGTGCACATCCCCTTTCGTGGCGGGTTCCACGAAGGGCGAAACTAGGGCGTGAGATCACTCCCGCAAGTGACCCCACTCAGCCGAGAACGCATCTCGAGAGCCAAAGAAACCAATCACAATCACAATCACAATCACAATCATCATGTTAAACAACTAACTACAAAGACATCACCAATATCCCATTATGGGACTAATACCGAGTAGGAAATCCTACCTGGAAAGCACAACACGCAGACGGTATCTACAATTTGTATCAAAACGGCTCCTCTACGAATTCTCCTCCTATCATACATAACACATAAAGACTACCAATTACTTACTACTCATAAAACCCCCAAACCCTAAATTAGGGTTTGACCAAACCTAGCAAAACATTATGAAAATTATGCTAGAAGCTTACCCTCGACGCAAGGAATCCAACGACGCGAACTACGATACAAACTGACCGTCTGAACTCCGGGAATTGTCAAGAACGCGATTAGGAAGAAGACTAGTTGCTTTCTCTCTTAAACAGGTTTTAGGTTTTGTAAAAAGTGATTTAGAATAAAGACGAATATGTTTAAATACCTTAATCGCGTAATTAACAAAACCCGAGAAAAACCCCCGATAAACCGGACACTCGATCGAGTACCCAAGGTACTCGATCGAGTACCCCTCTACTCGATCGAGTGCCTGACTACTCGATCGAGTGCCCAACAGGTCAGAAACTATTTATCTTCGCAACTTGCCCTTACTCGACAGAGTAAGGGCTACTCGATAGAGTACCCCAAGACATATAAACACGGAGTATTACAGTCTTCCCTCCTTAAAAGAACTTCGTCCCCGAAGTTCAACCCATACATAAAAACAACCATACTGACTCGACCAAGACACAACAACTTAGCTAAGGACTCAAGAACTCGACCGAACATAGAACATGAACTCTTAACCCTCACTCTACCAACTATGTTTACTTCCACAACATGATCACTATATCGTATCTACCACATATATATATTTCTCACGACACCAACTCCATACATAATCAATTACCATCCTCTAATGCTGCTAGCTCCATAATATCATCAACTATCAAATCTAAAATCAAGACACTCATAGACATCAAACGGAATGTTACATTCTACCACCCTTAAAAGGAACTTCGTCCTCGAAGTTTACTCACACTCATAAACATCCTCGTTCAACTGCCAAGACTATCGAACTCATAACCATCATCATCCAATGTCAACACTATCCAAATATTCTCACACTCCTAAACATCGAACTACTACCAGTCCGGTCATGACCTTTAACAAAATTAACCACAACACGAATCAACCTTTTATTCGACATCAAGACTCAAACTTCCAAATATATTACCATATGCACACCCATCAAAATCTCTTTTATCACATCCTACTCCTCTTAAGATAAATGTTACGTCCTCGTAACTCACTAATACTAAATCCTAGATACATCTCATTACCCTCTTTACCACCACATGTGCAAGACAACCGTTTATAAACCAAACACTCACCATGCATATATTTAAGGCTCTCTTACTTAAACAATTCTCATACTTTAATTCACTCATCAAACCACCTAACTTATACCTCAAAATCTTTAGCTTAACCCAAAACTTCAACTCTTCCACATTACCGCAACACGACATACCTCTCTATATAAACTATATGAAACTCTCATTGCCAAAAGCATAACTCACGATCCACACTTGTTACGTACACTCACACTAGATCTTCAAGTTCTTTCTTCCATTACCGCAAAACTCATGCATAACTCAACATGGCACTAATTCCCCAACACCCTACACTCACTGTCTTCAATAAAGGATTATGAACCACCTGCATCTTTCGGATCATTACCACACATGTTCTACGACTCACTTGCCATTACCATGTCTACTGAAACCTTAACTAGAACAGGATCAAAATTACTGTAACAACCTCTCACAACCGTGTCCCATCAATAGAACATCACTATACCATGACAACAACGAAAATATTTTCAACTCTATTTCATATCATACTCTACCTCATTCTTAACTTAACCTGGTAAAGAAAACATCAATAAGCAAGACAACTGTCTATCTGCACAAACTGAAACTCGCAGGGGGCAACATCAAACAAAGCAACAATCTATGTATAACTTGTATGTACTTTCGAAACTCGAATCATAATCATCCCGCCTACTCCACCACAACCGGTGACGGCATCACAACACCGCCACCAACAGCCACACCGTAGTGCGAAAATACCCGCATCACAACACTATGTACCGTGCCCGGATCACCATCCGAGGCATCACAACCACATACACCGATAGACATCACAACTGCATACAATTCCCATAAACACTGACTCAGCATAACTTTTCAGACAAGAAAAACTTACTCAAATCCACTTATTAATTCACCACGCAACATATGATATGGATAAACAGATAAGCATCTCATGAACATCATCTCTACTATTTCACGGTATACACGCGTGTTATTAATACACACAAAATTATAACTAGCCATGTTAAATTAATCAAATTATTACCCTTTTGGATATCATTCAATTAGTATACCGTACCCAACATAAATTACAAAACAATCATATAACAACTTTATAATTATCACACCATACCACTTCTTGTGAGGTCAGAACCTCACACAAACATTTATATATAACATAGACTCATAATCGCATCCAACCAATCAATCTTGATCACGTAAGTTACCACTCAACCAAGGTTACCTGCCACCCGAGCTTAACTCGCATGCCCCTCATCACATTCTTCCATTCGCATGCCCAACACCTTCTGTCATACATAACCGTACAGCTAACACTCATTATGAGAAACCGCCTCCTAAGACTATGTCTTATACTTCCTCACAACCATACTTATCAATTTAGTCTCTACAAAATCAGCCTCTTTAGAATTACCATCTCTCTAACATACCGTCACTCTTAACCATTAATCAAAACCATAACACTACCACTGTCCGGACATCAAACCTCTTCACTCATCTCTAAACATCACGATTTCTTTCCTATCTTTGGTTAACATCCCAAACAACGAACAACAAACCCATCAACAAAATTACCTCAACATTATTCCCAATACTATCTTATTTGTATTGTCATCTAACTCTCCACCAAAATCTCATATCATGCAGGTATTCTACCAACTTCTTGCTTTCCTTAATTCCTCAAAACTCAAAACTAATCATGTTGTGTTGGAACTTCTATATAATCTGTAAACTCAAATCCTCATGATAGTATCATACATCTCGACGATTCCTTACTTTTATATCACATGACCTCGGTGGACATTTCCTTAGTTTTATTCCCCTCATTCTTTTCTTTTGCCCTTGACAAAATCCCTTATTAACTCAACTCTTCATTATTTCTATCTAACTCTCTAGTGCTCCGGTTACCTTCTCATTGTTCAAGAACTCACATGTCATTATTTTATATCGATATCATCTCCCTCTTCCTTACCATAGATATCCTCTTATTATGCTATCACTCACCCTTGCCACTAATTTATCCATAAAATCAACGTTCACTGTTCAAACAATTGCATCTCCTTTGTACCACTCTAGAAATCCAAATTTATTTCATACCATTAATTGCCCAAGGAAGTCACACATTAGTTTCACCTCTTAATGAACCAAATCTCCCAATCTCACTCACTATCCGCAAATCTACATCGCGACATGCCTCCATTAAGTTCGCTATATACCACTATTTCCAAACGACCTTTCATTACATATGTTCTTACTCAACACTATTTCTAACCATCTCCCTCCATAATTTATTATACATCTCAGGTTGCTACTATCCACATCCTTTCTTTCACTCTTTTCATTCTCACGTTCCTTAAACTTACATCATGCCTTGCTCACATTCACTTACATTTTCATTACTCAACATACAATCATGTCACTCATCTCGTCTCACACAACATGCTCTATACCTCAATTAAGTCTTACCAATCCCAACACATATAAATCATGTCCTCCCCACCGAACTCATACTCATCATAGGTGCCACTCTTTACACCACAAAATTGGGTAAGTTACGCGTCAAGACCAACATACATGTAAAACAATGCATAAAGAAGCAAAATGACGCCTTTGAATTAAACATAATATGCAACGAAGTCAAAAGATAAGCATATGACCCAAAACAGGGGTCACTAGATCGAGTACAGGCCACTCGATCGAGTAAGGGACTTACTCGATCGAGTAGGTCAAGATCAGAAGCACGTAAAACAAATCACCAGGGCTACTCGATCGAGTAACTAAGGTACTCGATCGAGTGCCCCTTTACTCGATCGAGTACCAAGGATACTCGATCGAGTACCCCAATTCTCAGCACTGTCCAGTTTTCGTAAAACAGTCATAACTCACTCATTACTTGATCATTTTGGGCGTGTGACCTATCGTTAGAATCGTAAAAGGACAAGCTATCACCTCCAATTGGAATCACATCAAAATCATTTATGCATCTCAAGTTATAACAGTTTAAAGACAACTTCTTTATCATCGAAAAACACAACTATTGATTTTTACTTCCCAAACGACTTAAACAACAACAAGGTAGACAAAACGACCCAGTACTCATAAAACCAATATTGCTAATCTCATGTTACCATCTTCAAAAATCAAGCAACATCATCCATCATGCACATATATTATTCAACTTACCAATCACATATTACCCACATGTTATCTCACATCTCCCAACATACTAAGCAACATTATAAACGCAACATGTGATATAGCTAAGCATGAAATTTTATCAAGCTTTTCATATAATCAACGAAACAGTGACGTCATATTATCAAATGCCACATAGTAATCATCCAACATGCTTTTCTATTCCAACAACAATTCTATATATCTCATCAATCTTTCAATTCAGATCCCCCATCCTCCACATACATGCATCCATCAATTCATACAACATACTACTACATAGATACACACAAAGACACAATCAAGACATAACGATCCCGACACATATCCCATGGTGACCGGTTCAAAATTGTAGGGCGAGTTCGCGACTTTAGGACGTCTCCCAAGTCTTTGCATTAGCTCCTACAACTTTTACCCCGGGTTCATTTTAATTTGACTCCTATATTCATTAGGTTCATTGGTTACAGGTTTCAGGATCGTCGCTCTGATACCATTTGTAACACCCCCATACTCCAAGTGCCTTACCAGGACCACTCAGGTATAAGGATGTCACCATCTCGGTTACCCGAGGCAATGATATTCATAAGACAATAAAGAAACATATTTAAAAGTAAATAGTTTAAGTGATTACATGACCAAAACCAAAACTAATAAACTGAAATACAACATTCTCAAACGGTCTACTGCTAATACTATCAAAGCTATAAGACACCGTCGACACAATGTGGAAGACTTCTAATCGCCACGTGATGACTCATCCGGCCTATCCCATACGCGTCATATCATACCGCTCAATAATCGCTCACCACCCCGAATGGATCACCACAGGTTTTAAAACATTTAAACGGGTCGATACTAATCACACAATTCAATATATCAACAATAAGATAAACAGACAACTTAACCGTCACACACACACACAACCACACCAATCCCAACAATCTCAATCACCGATCGTCCACCTTTGGACAGCCGCGCGATGGGGGACCGCAGCCGTTCCCACCTAAGCCCCGCTCATCATACCGAGCGATAACCCTGTCCATTAATGTGCACATCCCCTTTCGTGGCGGGTTCCACGAAGGGCGAAACTAGGGCGTGAGATCACTCCCGCAAGTGACCCCACTCAGCCGAGAACGCATCTCGAGAGCCAAAGAAACCAATCACAATCACAATCATCATGTTAAACAACTAACTACAGCACATCACCAATATCCCATTATGGGACTAATACTGAGTAGGAAATCCTACCTGGAAAGCACAACACGCAGACGGTATCTACAATTTTGTATCAAAACGGCTCCTCTACGAATTCTCCTCCTATCATACATAACACATAAAGACTACCAATTACTTACTACTCATAAAACCCCCAAACCCTAAATTAGGGTTTGACCAAACCTAGCAAAACATTATGAAAATTATGCTAGAAGCTTACCCTCGACGCAAGGAATCCAACGACGCGAACTACGATACAAACTGACCGTCTGAACTCCGGGAATTGTCAAGAACGCGATTAGGAAGAAGACTAGTTGCTTTCTCTCTTAAACAGGTTTTAGGTTTTGTAAAAAGTGATTTAGAATAAAGACGAATATGTTTAAATACCTTAATCGCGTAATTAACAAAACCCGAGAAAAACCCCGATAAACCGGGACACTCGATCGAGTACCCAAGGTACTCGATCGAGTACCTTCTACTCGATCGAGTGCCCCAGCTACTCGATCGAGTGCCCAACAGGTCAGAAACTATTTATCTTCGCAACTTGCCCTTACTCGACAGAGTAAGGGCTACTCGATAGAGTACCCCAAGACATATAAACACGGAGTATTACAGTTAATTTAAGAAAGATCTTACCCTTTCCTAGGACTTTCACGGTGCTAGAATTTCCCATAAAAACACATTCACCTGTGGATACGGCAAGGTAGTCTTTGAACATCTCTTTACTGGAGCATATGTGTCGTGTTGCTCCAGTATCAACAACCCATTCAGATATGTTGCTTACCAGATTAATCTCAGATACGACAGCGGCAATGATATCGTCAGATTCAACCAGATGTGCTTGAGATTTAACAAATTTACGCTTACCATTTGGTGAAAAACCTTGTGGACAATATTTTGATGAGTGACCTGGCTTCCCACAAGTATAACAATCGCCTTTGAATTCCCTTTTGGATTCTCTTTTAAAATTTGCATTATTTCTTGTCCCGTGAACTTGATTAGAACCCTTTGAGAAATGCTTTGAATTTTTAGAAAAATTCTTTTTGGTTTCAACCAAGTTTGCGTTTGAAGAGGAGGGTTCGAAAACATATTTTCCTTTTGTTTGAATACGGTTTTGCTCCTCAACTTTGATATGAGAAATAAGTTCCAAAAGAGTAAAATCTTTTTGCTTATGTTTCATGCTAGAGACATAGTTTTGCCAAGAAGGAGGTAACTTGTCAAGTAAACAGTTTGCTTGAAAAATTTCACAGATATTCATACCTTCAGCAGTGATTTCCGCGCACAAGTTTTCGTACTCATGAACTTGATCCAGAACAGGTGAATTGTTAGCCATTTTGAAACTCAACCAACGGCTACAAACATATTTTTTATTTCCAAAATCATCTGATCCATAGTTTGTAAAGCTTCCCAGATTTCTTTTGTTGTTTTATACTTACCATAAATTGTATATAAAGCAGGACTCATGTAATGCAGAAGCATTCCTCTACAGGTTTTGTTGTCTTCTACATAATCCCTCCCGGAATTTTCAGGCGGGACATTACCAGTAAGTGTATAGTCTACTTTAATTTGACCAAGGAAGAATTCGATTCTATCAGACCACATTCTATAGTTTTTTCCGTTGAAAAGCTCGAATTTAGACATGTCAGGAATGATAGGTGAAGGAGCAGAAAAGGACGCAACAGAGATTGGAATTCCTCCCGTCATATTGTAGTGCGAGAAAAAAAAAATTGTAAAAAAATTTTTTGACTTTAGATTGTTATACACGTACTGCAAAAAAAGTAAGAAAGATCTTATCTGGAGAAACTGATGGTTGTGACGTGACGAGAAGCCACTGTCCTAAAGTCAAAAATGCCCCGTACTACACACGGCCTCAGTAGCACTTGACCCCCAGGATTAACACAACCGCTGCAACTTTGGTGTAGACAAAGAGGCAGATGAGAGCAGCCAAGAACGTTGCCAATAATAACCTCAAGGAAATATTTTAAGATAAAGAGATTGAATAGTATAAGAAAGAGAGAAGAGAGAAAATTTATGATGCACAAACTAAGAGTGAAAGGCGGTTTATATAGGGGAGAAAAGTGCATAAGATTTTCCGAAACTATAAAAGCATAAGAATTAACGACTATCAGTTTGGTAGACCGTAGCAGTCAATTTCGTAGACTGTTCCAATCAGTCTTGGGAATGGAGCCTTTAAACAGAAAAATACGCAGGTGCTCTACCCAGAGCCCGGGCCCGGCGAGGCGTGCGCGCGCGCGTGTGTGGCCCAGCCCAAACTTGTCAACCTCCACAAAAGGTCTAATCACAAGTTCAAACAAGAAGGTAGAGAAGAACATTATAAACCCATCAAACTTGTTTCATTTTTCCAATGTGGGACAAGAGAAAAAAACTTAGCTAGTTTTTTCAAAGTAAGGCAAAAGACTTTTTGAGCCATTATTCCAACAGGTCAATTAATAGATAACAAGTTACTAAATTGAGGATGGATGATCCAATTGTCATTGGCATTCCTATAATAGAAAAGCAAACAATTGATTGAGACATCAAAAAATAGAATAGGCAAAAAACAAATGACCGGGACAAAGGGAGAACCATTTAGACCCCGCAATTCTAATTCCTCTGCATTTTCAACCCTCTTCCCGTATACTGTTATCCTTCTTGTATTTCATTCATTTTTAGCTAATCATTAGGGTATTATTCCCTCCGATCAATTATTGTCCTTTGATTTTGTGATTTTGGCACAAAGACCAAGGAAAGAGAATGAGCCAATTACTAAATGACAAGTATAACAAATTGAGTGTGAATGATCAAATTTTTCATCAAGTTCATTCTTAAAATAGAAAGGACGACAATTAACCGGAACACAGAGGGAGTATTATTTCTACTTTTCTAGGCTGCTCGTTTTGATAGAGTTGAGTGTGAAATTGTGAATGATCCCTCCATTTTCCTTCAATCTTACCTCCATAATCACGAACAGGCGCCACATGTTCATCGTTCTTTAGTACTTTATCCTTTTGCTCAATCGGCGATACTATTCGTCGTGCTCCGAGTAATGATGCGATGACGTTTTTGTATTCGACATATAGAAGGTTTCTTTCTCCGAGTTTAGTTTTCCGCCATTGTTGCTGCTGATTGTGCAAGTTTTGCAAAGTAGACATTTGGTCTCCGGTTAGGCTCTAAATTGATGCTGACATATTGGTCTCTGGTTAGGGGTCGAGTTTGGGTCACGTCAATTCAATATCGAATTCGGCTAATATATTTAACGTTGTAAAATTTTAGCATTAGAAATATTTATAAGATAATTTATTGAGTTTAAGGGTATCATCGTGTGTGATTTTGACAAAAATTCATAAGAATCCTAAAAATATAGAAAACCCCTTAGATTCTGTTTGTTAACGCATTTCAGGTACTTTTTTTCATCAAAGTAGCTTGTTTGACAAAAATTTCAGATAGCTTATTTTCTTGAACGCGTTTGGCAAGTAGCATTTTATAGCAAAAAAGGTACCTGAAATAAAATGCTACATAGGGTAGCATTTGAGATTTCAGATACCTGATTATATTTTGCTTACTTTTTTACCCTTCAACTTTAATTATCAATACTTTAATTCAGGGTGCAATTTAATTAATTATGAAAAGAGTTTCTACGGAAATGAAAAGCGTCCATGATAATATCAATACTTTAATTCAGGGTGCAATTTAATTAACTATTTTTATGTATGGTTTAATAGAAAACTTACTTCGTATCCATAAAATACATTTTTTGATGATATATTGTTTGATATTTTTTTTTTTACGTTATCGTGATATTTTAATTATTGTTTTCGTCGTTTTGAAACATGTTGAAGACTTGTGCAATTATAGTGAAAAAAATTACATTTTTTTCTAATTATAGTGCAATTATAATAACAATAATCATGTCCTTTTAGGTCATTTGACCAAATATCAGCTACCTTTTCAGCTAGTCTTCCAAACACTTTTAATAAAAATCAGGTACCTTTTCAGGTCGTAATTTTCAGCTACCTTTTCAGTTAACTTTTCAGATTTCAGCTACCTTTTCAGTTAACTTTTCAGATTTCAGCTACCTTTTGAGGTTTTAGATAGCTTTTCAGGTTTCAGGTAGTTTTTCAGCTAGTTTTACCAAACGGAGCCTTAGCCTATAATTTTCTTTGTAAGAAAAGGTTATAACTTATACATACGGAGAAAGTACTAAAGAACGATGAACATGTGGTTTTCCATATCCATGCGTTAGACCTCACACAACACTGTTTACATTTCCTTCCTCCTGATTTCATTGATATTATTACTTGCCCAATTCATAAATTTTGTCCATTTATCCATGCGTTAGAACTCACACAACACTGTTTACATTTCCTTCCTCCTGATTTCATTGATATTATTCCTTTTTTTTTCCAAAAAAAAAAAAACAAACACTTATAGAACTCACGGATTCACCATGATAAGGTTAAGTGCATGTATCCTTCTAATATAATATTTGTATAAATATAAATCAAATAAGCCAACAAAAAATGCAAATCAAGAAACCAAAAGTTTATTTGAAATTCAAGATCAGGACAATTAACTAAGTTACAAATTTATAATGATTTGTTGGAGCAATTCTTCTTATAAGGTTTCTGGTTCGATTCCGGTTTATCTCAATGTCTACGATGTTACACCGGTCCATGGTTACGCGTATTGGATTGGCCTAGGGGCTCACCACTCTGGAGTTGAAGGTAACTAAAATCAAACAATGAAACATATATTTCGATTTTTATTTCGAATCTCAAAGTTGTCGACTCCCGTTTATTTCCCACCTGTTAAGAAAAATTTAAAGTTGTTTCCAAATGATCCAAAATGAAAATTATCAACCTTTTTCAGTTCATGGAGTCGAGTATGCATTTGGAGCGCACGAAAACCCAACAACAGGAATTTTTCGAGTGGAGCCAAGGAAATGCAAAGGATTTACGTTCAGAAGAACGATTTTGATAGGGTGGACAGAGTTAGGAGAAGAAGAAGTGAGGAAAGTTGTGGAGGAATTAGCAAAGGAATACAAAGGAAATTCGTATCATCTTGTTACTAAGAATTGTAACCATTTCTGCAATGATGTCTGCATTCAACTTACTGGAAATCCAATCCCCAGTTGGGTAAATCGTCTCTCCAAAATTGGTAAGATATATAGCTAAAGCGGAAAAAAAATGAATATTATTCCATTTATTTCGGATTCATCTATAATTTTTTTTTTTTTTTTTTTGGTACATATGAGGGGCTAGGCCCGAAAAACAAGAGAAAACTAGGACAAAACTAGACGAGGAAAGGCGACTCCTAGCACATCTTCACGAAGAATTGTACGGAGTTCAGAGGGCGGTGAATCAAACACTGTAGAGGAGGTCGAAGAGTGAACCCCAGCGTTAGCGAGCCAATCAGCTGCGCGATTGGCTTCTCGAAACACATGCTCGACTTTGACAGTCCAACCCGACAAACTCACCAGCTCCTTGCACCTTAAAACCAGAGGGCGAAGGCTTCCACTGATAAGACCATCTTCATTAATAAGCTTGGTACATGGTAAATTATCCATGTTAACAATGACTTTGGTGAAGCCTAGATTTCGAGCCCTAGTAAGTCCTTCCACTACCGCACGCATTTCGGCCCGCATCGAAGTGCAAATTCCACAAGAAAAGGCAAAGGCAGTAATAAAGTTACCGGTATCGTCACGAATTATACCGCCACAACCAGCCGGGCCTGGATTGCCTTGTGAAGCTTCATCAGTACTAAGTAGAAACCAGCCAAAGGGAGGAGGAGACCACCTAATAAACCGTTCGATTCGAGACGTACCAGGCGATGGTAAGAAAAGTGAATGGGGGTCGAATGCTTTCAATGAAGTTTCGAATTGATGGAGTAGAAATCCCAGTGGGTCTATTGGATTTTCATTAGCTCTCCCAAAAACCAAATTGTTCCTCCAACGCCATAGCCACCAACAGGTAATAGCGAACTTCATTGACCAAGTCGAGGATGAAATTGAAGAGCCATTGCTGGCGTTTTTGGCAACCCATTGATGGAATTGGTCGGTATAAAACTCGCTAGAAGAGGCACCATCTCCGAGTAAATTCCAAATATCAGATGATACCGGACAGTTGCGGAGGAGGTGCTCAATCGTTTCATCTTCTTCATTACACCTTGGGCATATTGGGTCATCAGAAAGTCCTCGACGAACTCGATTATAATTTGTCATAACTCGGTCATGAGCTGATAGCCATATAAAGAATCGAATGCGTTGTTGTACCGGTAATTTCCAAATTAGGTGCCAAGCTGTAAAATTGGAACCCGGAATGTCATCGTGAGACCGTATAATTGCGAGAGCGGACTTTATCGAGAATCGCCCATGAGTGGTACCATTCCAATGGAGGGTGTCTTCCATATAAGGCTCCGGAGATAGCGTGTATGCTGCAATTTTTTGTAATTCTTCCTGTGGTAAATAATTCGAGAAATCATCCCATTTCCAACCCGACCCTTCTTCCCACATCTCGGCCACAGTGGCCCCGAGGATGGAGTCGGGAATTGGAGCTATTGCCTTATCAGACAAGCAGCCCTTATCGACCCAAGAATGATCCCAGAATAGGGTTCTCCGACCGTTACCAATAGCTACTGAAGTCCCGCAATTAATAGTCTTCGCTTGAGACGAAATGCCTGCCCAAACATTCGACATGTTTGCTTTAGGGACGAACATATCCACGTCACACCGTCCATTACAGTATTTGCTTCTTAAGACCCGTGCCCATAACCGAGAAGGTTCAGCTAGAAGACGATATCCCAATTTTGTGAGAAAAGCTGCGTTGGATTGACGGGTAGACCGAATTCCAAGACCTCCAATGGATTTTGGTTTTTGAATATTCTCCCATGAAATAAGATGAATCTTTCTTTGTTCGTCATTGCCACCCCAGATGAATTTACGCGTCTTTTTGTCTAGAGTATCACAAATAGACTTCGGGATTTTGGCCGTCTGCATACTATAGTTAGCCAAGGTTGAGAGTGTAGATTGAACTAAGGTGCTTCTTCCAGCCAATGATAAGTGCTTTGTTTGCCATCCCGATAGTCTTTTGTTGAATTTTTCCTCGAGATGGGCAAAGGTTTCTTTCGTGACTCGACCATTAATGGAAGGCATGCCCAAATATACACCCAAATCGTGTGTAGTTTCGAACCCCAGAATAGTCGTGATAGCCTCACGGTCGGTTTCTTGAGTATTATCCGAGAAGAAAATTTTTGACTTATTGATGCTTACTTTCTCCCCTGAGGCGAGGCAAAAATTGTCGAGGACATGTTTAATAACATGAGCTTGATCGGGCCTAGCTTCAGCAAAAAGGACCATATCATCAGCGAAAAAAAGATTAGAAATTTTTGGCCCACCTTTACAAATGGGAATAGGTAACCAGTCCAGATTTCGCACTTTCTCGTCTATAGCTTGTTGGAGCTTTTCTAAGCACATCACGAATAAATAAGAGGATATCGGATCACCTTGTCTTACTCCCCTTGAAGGAGTAAATATTTCGGTTGGCTCTCCATTCCAAAGGACTTGCATCCTTGTAGATGTTACGCAGTTCATGATGGTGTCGACTAAGAGTTGGGGGAAATACATGTCCTTTAATGTGTCTTCGATGAAACTCCACCTGAGTCGATCGTAGGCTTTCTCTAAATCAATTTTAATTGCCATATACGCCTTCTTCCCTTTCTTTCTCCTCATGGTGTGTATTGTTTCTTGGAAAACAATAATGTTGTCGGATATTTGACGGCCGGGGACGAAACCGCTCTGGTTTTCTGAGATGAGGCGTGGCAGCACCTTTTTAATTCTATTCGCTAAGACCTTGCTTACAATCTTGTATGCGACATTACAAAGACTTATGGGTCGAAATTGAGACACACATTCTGGGCCGGTTACTTTGGGAATAAGAACAAGATTTGTATCATTCATTCCCTCTGGTAATCCTTTGCCTTCTAGAGCCGTTATTACCATTGCGCAAACATCGTCTTTGACAACGGGCCAATGTTTTTGATAAAATAAAGCTTGAAAGCCGTCCGGACCTGGTGCTTTTAGGGAGCCCATATCAAAGATTGCTCTCTCTATTTCCGCCTGTGAATAACTCTTATTAAGCCAGTCCCAATGCTCATTGCTGAATTCTTGGAAAATATTATAGGGGATATCAGCTAAACTATCATCGACACCCTCTTCAGTATAAAGTTTTTTGTAATATTCTATAATGAGATTCTTCACCTCATTACTGTCCTCAACCCAATCCCCTTGTTCGTTCTTCAAGGCTGTAATGCGGTTCCTCCATCTTCGGACTAAAGTGCTAACATGGAAGTAAGAAGTGTTGCGGTCCCCGTCCCGAATAAAATCGACTCGAGATTTTTGATACCATAGAAGCTCTTCCCTTTCTAGCACTTCATCTAACTCCCTTCTTAACTTTGCTTCTAATTTGATAATATTGCTAGTTCTTGCAATGGAGAGATGCCTTTGACAACCTTCAATACGAGCGTAGAGTTCGCGCTTTTTTCGAAATATATTGCCGAATACCTCTTTATTCCACCTCTGTAAGTCAGAGGATAGATTGGATAGTTGCTTTACTAGGTCATCTCCTCTAGCCCATTTCTCATTCACGAATTCAGAAAAATTTTCGTGGGTTAACCAAGCAGCTTGGAATCGGAAAGGTTTTTGGACAGAATGTAGGGGAGCAAACCCGTTTGGCGAAATCAGGAGGGGACAATGATCAGATTGGTATGCCGGAAGATGTTTAACTGAGGCGTCACCAAAGAGGGAACTCCATTCACTATTACATAGGGCACGATCTAACCTCGCACTCTGTCTGGTCTCAATTGAATTACCTCTTGCCCACGTGTGTAGAGGACCAGAGAACTCCAATTCAATCAATTCACAGTCATCGATCCAATTATTGAACGCATTACAACGACGGATCATGTTCTGGTCTCCGCCATGCCGTTCTTGAACTGATCTTGTTTCATTAAAATCCCCCGCTAACATCCAAGGGAGGTTATGAGAATGAGCGTATTTTTCCAATTCAGACCAAAGTTCGAGCCGGTTATGGGGGTTAGGACTAGCATAAACCGCTGAAAAGAACCATGGAGGGCTTCCATGACGAGCAATCTCAACCGTGATGAACTGATTATGGTGAGTAATTGGTGAAACGGATACTACTTCGGGGTGCCAATATAACCAAATACCGCCACTAAAACCAATGGCATCTACTCGAGCATGTCCCGTATATCCCAGAATTTTCCTAACATTCTCAGCATGGACCCCATCCTTATGGGTCTCAAGAAGGGCGAGAACAGTAGGCCTATATGTTCTGACTACTTCTTTAATAGCGCTAATTTTATTCTTATTCCCGGTCCCCTGAACATTCCACACCATACAGGTGATGGGGGTAGTATTATGCATTAACGGTGGGATTCTATCCGACATATAAACTGGTACATAAGATAAATATGATAGATAAGCTCGACTTACTAGCGAGAGAATTTGATTAACATTCCATGGTATCGACATCTCCAGTTGGAGATTCGACAGGTCCTCCGGGATTGATTGAATTTTGATGTTCATGATCGGGCTTTCCCGTACCATCCCCACCATAAAGGGAACGCGCATCTCCTTCAAGAGGCTCGCTGTGCACGTGTGGGATGGCGGTAACATTGTGAACCGAGGGGGCTATGGGAGGTAAGAGAGTTGGGGTAGTGGTGGGTATAGGACTGATATGTGTGGGTTCAGTATTGGTAGGGTTGTGATGTCTTGAAGCGGCATCATTAGATGACAGGGTGCTGAGAACAGGGGGGTTGGATTTAGAGTTTGCACGAGAAGAAACAAAGTGTTGGTAATGTCGCTAGAGTATTAGTTTGAATTGGTGTAGGAATAGGGTTGGTGGTAGATTTGCGTGAAACAAATTTGGTTGATCTTACAGGGGCTCTATTTTGGGGAGTAGATTGATTTGGCAATATTTTTATTTTTGAATGAATTAGAAATTGGAATGTGGAGGGAATTTTTGGAAGGAATATTTTTCGATGTTGATGGAATATTTGGTTGCACAATTGATGGAGTAATAATAGGAAAGTTTGCCAAATTTTCCATCCCAATATCAAAATCCTTGCCATGATTCTGTCTCTGCAAAAGATTGAATCTTGACCCACTATTCTTTGTGAAATCTTTACCAAATTTGGATGTTGGAATATTGGTATTCGGTTGGTAGGAGTTCTGGTTACTCGCCGGAGATTTCCTTCTCGGAGGCTTTTTCACTAACATCCAGTCCCGAACCGAGATTCCTTATCTCTGGGAATTGCGCTTGACTCATCTTTGCTCATATCGTGGACTGTTAAATCCTCTGTTTGGACTATGGTTTCAGGGTCGAGCACAGTTTGTGCCATTTTTGCACAATCGTCTTTGAGATGGCCTAGTTTCCCACAATTGAAGCAAATCATTCTTAACCCTTCATATTGAATATGATACACCTTTTTGTTTAAAATGAATTTCGATAACAGTGGTCTTTCGATATTAACTTGAATACTCATTCGTGTAAATTGTCCCATCTCCGCCATTTCAGTATTCTTGTCTATACGAATGACCGTACCAATTTTCTCACCTATTTTTGTGAGAAAATCTTTGTTGAAATACTCGACAGGCAAATTTGGGATACGCACCCAAGCCGTCAGGAACTTGATTTTGTCCTCGGAGGGGACGAAATTTGGGATCCATTGTCTGATTGTAAGGTAGTGATCATCGATCATCCATGGTCCCTGGGTTAGGACATGTTCATGGTCTTTCCTTGAAGAGAACCGTGCTACATAATACGAGCATCCCAAATCCGTAAGTGTTAGTTTACCTTGTATGGACCACTTGGCTTGAAGCTTTCGCATCAAAGATAGATATCCTATCTGCTTGTCAAACATCTTGATAATGAGGGCATGCCGCCATGGTCTCCTCAGAGCAGCTTTCTCCTCCTTTGAAAGTCTTATTTTAGGGCACATGTCATCTTCATCTTCTGAGTCCGAAGAGAACTCGTCTTCTGAGTCCAGAGCGAGGACCTCTAATGATTCCATATCGTCAATTTCCACAACAGAATCGCTCCCTTGAACCATTTGTTTATAAGATTTTTGTGCAGGTTGCACTTGGTGAGAAGCGGGGATATGCGAATCCGCATTCCTCATTTCCATGTCCTGATCTGTATTAGACAGGTCTTGTGCTTGGAATTCGCTAATGTGCATCTTCTTCCTTTTAGAGTTCTTCACATTTGATACGATAGATGTAGTTTCAGCAGAGAATTCGAAATGTGGGTTGGAGACACTTTTAGCGCCAGTCTCCGGAGGGAGACCAGTGCTTGAATTTTGCATTTGGAGAGAAATTCTAGAGAGAGAAATTCTAGAGAGAGAAATCGTTACTTCATCTATAATGGTAAACGCAAAATTCATGCGGTAATATTCATACATATTCGATGCAATATGTTACTCGTTTAATATATGTGTAATTAATTGCGTTGATTTCACAAAAAATGATCTACTGATATTTAAATTACGTTATGGAATTTAAAAAACATGTACAGGGTTTCTATGCAATTGTATAATACCCAAGGTGAATGACGATAAAAACGAGAAGGTAAAAGAAGCCAAGAAAATCAAGAGTATTTTTCCAAACAAGAATGCGCCATCATCTACAGAATTCGCATCGCCTTCCGATGCTACAAGTACTATTACAAATAGTCGAAGATCGAGTTCAGCATCAACCTCACCTTTCTTATAGGGCTCTTTCAACTCCTAAATAGTATATGAAATAGAAAAATCCCGTCTTTTTTATTTTGTTTTTATTTAATCTTAGGATTCTATAATATTTTAGGGATTCAATATTTTTTTTTTTTGATATATCTACAATTTAGTCAATCCTAAATCTAGGACCCGGAGATTTGTTTGGCTACAACTCGCACCGATACAGGCGTTTAATGTGTTGAGTGTTAAAAATAAAATTATACTTACGTGGTTTACGTGATATTTCCATGCCGCATGGAAAATTGACGTCTCTCTCAAAGGCACACTGTCATTTAAACTTTACCAACCAGATTTTCTTCAAATTAAAGAAAATTTTACCTCAAATGGACAAGGTTGGAGATAAATGATACTCCTTATGTTTTCGATTTTTATTTCGAATCCCAATGGTTCTTCAATTCCCATCTATGATGAGATCAGATGAATACGATGCAAAGTCAATTAAAACAAGTCACAGGAATACAGTAAATAATGACCATATTGATGAAAAAACAAGGGTATGCTGAATTTGACTGGAAAAAAGTACATTAAAATAAATTCACAAATTCAAGGGAAGTTGAATACTAGACAATTCGATTTTGTTATTATTCTTTTGTGATCTAAAAATAGGGAACATATCACAATCCTGGAATTCCATATAGAAGTAATGTACAGCAAAATAGGGTCAATGCACCATTACGCAAATCCCCAGCTTCGATCATTCTAGGTTTGGATGAATAAAATCAATCATGTTATTTAGGTTTGCTTTGCCTTCACCCAATCAACAAAATTGTCGAGGATTAAAGGCCACGCATGGTCCGCATCGTAGTTGCTGAAGTCTGGGAAACTTATCTGAAATAGGGCATAAATGTCAGAAAAAAAAATTACAAGTTCCTCCTATCAATACAATGCGAGGAAACCAGTTTAACTGAAACTATGTTTAGTGAAAATGCAAAATAAAACTCAGATCCACAACAGAAACCATCTCGTCTCGCTTATGATCAGTCAGACTAGGGAGGAATTGTTGTCATTCATACCTCATTGCAGAAACGGTAAAAACCCATCCACTGGTCCATGTTCATGACCTTGTAATCAGTCTGCGCCTGAAAAACACACAAAATTGCCCATGAAGAAAACATGAATATAGGTGATGGAAGAAGATACTGTATGAACTTTCTAATAACTGAAGATAATATAGCATTTGGGAGGATTGTCGGGAGAAAAGAGTCGAAACAGATGACAGATTTCTAATAACTGAAGATAATATACGGAGTATCATGTTTTCCTTTCTTTTTATTTTCCACCTTTGTATTTTCTTCTCATTATTTTGCCTCTAATTGACGATTTTAAATTATTTTTCATGTTAACACCAGAGATCAATTTGAGATTTAAGGCTCTCTATTTGGTGTTGTAGACTTGTAGTAATACACCATCAGAAACTTGAGTCCACTTTTGGTTTCCGAATTTCACAAACACCACTCATAGTAACATTTCTCAGTTTTCAAAATAATTTCTACAATGCTACTGTCGTTAAAAATCCAGTAGTTGGATTATACATCCGAGGTACTACCTCCAATTTTATAGTTTTTGAGCATTACAATAAAGTTTTTGAGTTTTGTTTTAAAGTTTCCGAGTTTCACTATGAAATTTTTGAGTTTATTCACTTCAACATTAAGCTCTAAAAAATTACAATAAAACTCAAAAAACATTACATACAAGTTTAGTTAAATTTTATTCAAGGTCTCTTAGATCTGAATTGAAGGTGCGAGAGAAAAATGGACAGTGGAGGTGATTTGGTTCGAAGAAGATGAAGTTGCCTGGGTTATGTTGTCTGATTTAGGGATTTGATTTATCTGGAATTGTTTTTTCCCTATTTGATCATGTTGTGCTTTGTTGTGGGCTTAAGTGGATGGGCTCGAGCTGTGTATTGAGTTGGGAGGTGGCCTGTTTTGGCTGATCCATTCTCAAATGTATGGTTACTCTATTTTTGATAATATATTCTTACATTTTATCAAAAAAAAAAAAAAAGTTTAGTTAAATTTGAGTTTTGACGGAAAAAATATTAAAATCTAACTTACAAACTTGAATATGCTCAAAAAAAAATACACATGCTCAAAAATAAATAAAGTTTGAGATAATAAACTCAAAAAAAATACATATATGCTCAAAAAACAAAAAAGTTGGAGGTAGTACATCCGATGTATGTTACTTTTTCTCTTAAAAATCGCATAAGCAACGTAAATCATCCTACTCGTTCACATTACTTGGTTGCTACAAAATATCAAAGAAACAGCATTTATATTTGACTATGTACAAAATCAGAGAATTTTCAATTACTTTCATTCAAGATGACAAAGAAAAACTACTTACATTTAAGTATTCAATGAAGTAATCAACTTGCGCTCGAAATTGTGATCCCAGCACAAGATCCAACAACTGGCAGATGCTTTCAATATCGACACTCTTCTGTTTCTCCTCTGACAACATAAAAAGAAAGGCAACCGCATAAATGGTAGAAACACCTAATATTTCTTTTGGACAAATAAAGGGTTCACAGACAACAAAGCCAGTATACCTGTCAGACAGTAACGAAATGCATACTGATAAAAGTCCACAAAATTTGCAGTCCTTCTAGCCTATAAAAAAAAAAGGTTAAATGAGTACAGACACCTAACCTGACTACCGGAATTTTCTAACCAAAAAAGACAATTAAAAAAACATGCCTCGTTCTCAAGCCCAGGGAGTGCCTTCTTCAACTTTGTTATAGTGTCAGCCCGCAGAGCTTTCAGGCCTTTCCGCCATTCTTCCTGCACCGCTTTCATTCATTAGTCGTATTACTGGTATATAAAGCAGTGGGCTAGATATGCATGACAAGTACAATAGAGCACTTAGACATTGAAAAACATGCTAAATTTAATGGTTGTAATAGCACATATACAATACAGACAATAGAGGCACACAAATTGTATGATCACTTAAATTTAACTTGCAAAGCTATGACCAGTTTGATTATGCAGGCACAACAACAAAATCTTAAAGAGTACATACTACATCAACCCATTAAGACTAGCATATAGCACCATATATGACGTCCCGGTCATCGAAATCTAACAACCTGGTAAGACTACCACAATTTCAGTTTAAAGAAAGAGGAGGAACCTAATAATTGAAAAATATGGATCTTTTCTTCACTTTACACATACAAGGATCTTCAAACATAAATAAGAGAAGTTGTAAGAAAATAGCATGAACCTCATCAAGAGGGAAGAAACCAAAGGATTCATCAATCAACCTCATGTGGGTGAAGAGGCGGTAGAGGAAAGAGGTTGGCAATTGCCCAACCAAGAGAAGGCGTAGCAGAAGGGATTTTAAACTTCAGCTTTGACATGCCATGTTATTCTTACTTGGGTACGAGTGTCCAGTACAGGTACATATCCAAGAGTTGGATACAGGTGTTGGACTTGGCAGACTAAAATTTTCAGACACGGGGACCGTGTCCTTAAAATGAGGATATGGATGCAGAAACACAACCTCAATGCAAAATACACTTCTGAACTCGAAATTTTTTTTAAACTTTTTCAAGTACAATGGAAAGAAGGTTGACAAAATAAGACTTGAAAATTGAAATCATTAAATGTAACAGCTACTAAATGCACTATGGACTCTCTTCCCCTACTTTTGTGGCGCGAACCTCGCTAGTTTAGCTATCCTAGAGAAGTGCCGGACTAATAAGTGTGGGGTACAGAATCCATAACCATATCCGAGTCGTGTTATGACACGGTAAAGTCCTAATATGAAGTCTCGAATTAACATAGTTAACATGAATGGCATATCAATTAGAAGACATGTTCGTGAGACAACTACTTAGCTTACCAAAGTGAAGTAACCCTGTTTCTCGGCTTGCATTTTCCTGTCAGAAATTGAATACCAAAACTTACATGAATGCCAAAGCTTTCGAAACAAGAAGAAGAGAGGTAACTGTGGAAATAATGCTTACCATGCAAGAATCAGTATTCTGACATCTGTATGATCCATTTCCATGTCTGAGCATAGTGCCTCTATACCCTCTGGACTGTTTGCAAACCAAAAAAATAACACATTGATATGATTACAACATGAAAAAGAAGTATTCTCACAACAAAACTAACAAGCAAAGAACTTGAAACAGATACAAATTACTTTTTAACTGCGAAAATCTCAATCAAGATACTTTAATAGCACCTGTTACAAAATCAATGCAGAAGACTATTGGCAGCAGAATGTCAACATGAACAGCGAACAATATACTTTGAAAGTGGTTGCACATGGTGTTTACTTTTAAGGTGCTTTTGAACATTTTATGTACTTTAATTTCACGCCATTTCTCATATGAAAACAGCAACAACAACAACAACAACAACAACATTACCCCAGTGCCTCAATGGCTCCCGCAAATTGCGGGGTAAGGGGGGGTCGGATGAACACGGCCTTACCCTTGTGTTAGCAACACAAAGAGGCTGTTTCCGAATGACCCAAGATGAAAATTGCGTCGAAAACTGCATCGAAGGACCACTACATCACAAGAGAAAGAAGCGTAGCCACTTTAATGAGCCATTTTGCTTTATTCCATCATAATCCAGAACCAAAGAGTAATGAATCTTTGGCTCCATTGGAAATATGGAAAATCTCATATGAAAACAGCACATGAAAAAATGTGGCTACGTAGTTTGTGCATCAGAGAACATGCCAGGTGATAGAGGAAAACAGAGAAGGAAGATACAAAGTTCAATCATGCAGTCACAATGAGGTTAATTCGTCAAGAAAGTCATGAACAAGTAATACATTCTCCATCCGATGGCAACAATGTAAGTGTCTTGAAAGCATTTTGCAAGAAACCAAAGACACTTTGACTTGAACTTTATAATGTAATACATACACCAAGCCATAATGACATGGAGACATTTACATTTCTTTCCTTAGTTGCGTCTTTAATTATTATGATTCCCGTTCACAATATTTGCATTTTTTTTCTCATAAGTCGAAACCATAAGGGAAGGTTTTCCCCTATTACACCCATATGGTGGAACCCTTCCCCGGACCCTCGCCTTGCGGGGATGCCATCGTGCACCGGGCTACCCCAAGTCGAAACCATAAGGCATAAGTACAGATTTCACATTGCAAGATACTATACATCCACATTTCAGTAAAACATTGAAGAAACTACTGTATAAACCTAAATGTTTTACAAGCAAAAGCAATAATAACGTTTCCCTTGGGAAGAAGGCTTGAGTGGGCCAAAACTTTGTACTCGTAGTCAACTTATAAATTACATAACTTTTCTTATACCCTTGATCACTGACAGGCAGCCTGTACTCTCCATTAACAAGCACATGTTGTTTCTCATAGGCTACAAGCTATAAACCTACCACAAACATCACTACTTATATTATGTATCAAGGCAGGGTAAGATACACCACAAAAATCTCATCACTCTGGTGCTCATGTTTGATGTTTCTAGCAGATGTTTCTAGCATGATATCTCAGCCAAGCATCCACAATCCAGCAAATATTAGACACTCAACAGCAAATCGTTTGTAGCATGAATCAAAATGAAACAGCCATGGCACTTGTTCAAAACAGCTTTAAACTCATAAATAACAAAGATAATTAATTATCATTAATACCAACATAAAGAACCCTCAAACAAATTGAGAGGAAACTTACTCAATCATACGCGACGATTTGTTGGCATAATTATAAAAGAACTGATCAATCCTCTCTGACTCCTTGGAACTGGCTTTGTGTGAAGCTGTATACAATAGACACGAAAATCATTTAAAAAAGTACTGGATAGTTCTAAGATAAGTCAGTACAGGCAAATGTTTGATAATTGCTTCTTAGGGTAACTGGAAAAAAAAAAATAATAATAAAACCTTCTCTATACCACTTTTCAAAACGCAAAGCTTGCATTAATTTAATTCAAAAACTCCTAGTTACATGACAATAATGAGTCACTAAATAGCAAATATTGATAATTAGTGGTCTTCCCCCACTACCAAATGTAAGTTTTGGCAAAAATAAAGATTACCCATGATTGATTTTCACTAAAATCGTCTTTTTTGTATTGATATTGGCTTAGATAGGAGATGTGAAAGTAATGTTCGTTCGTATACCGTATGAGTATGAAAGAAAATTTATATGGTATAAGTATTGAAAAAGAAGAGTACTTTTTAACAACTAATTCTTGTTTCTTTACTAGTAATACACCTTCAAACTTTGCTACAATGAATTACTAACGTAAAATTGCAACATGCTAAAGATCAATAGCATACAGGCATTATGGATCTAACTATTCCCTCATCGTCCATCTATGCTAAAGGAAAAAGATCACAATCCTCTTTGAGATGGCATTAGTTAGCCGCAATGTAAAGGCTAACAGTTTAGTGTGGTTCATTGCATCAGAAAAAGCCTTCCACAGCCTCGTAAGAGAATGAGCATTATATCATGTTTACGACTCCCCTTTATTAAGGTGATCATAGCTATTTATTCAAAGATAACGGTTTGATCATTTGGTTTCCCTCTTCATTGTGGCATTTTTCTCTTCTAATCCGACATGATATCCAGCTTCAATTACAATTACAACCTAAAGAGTATTGTACAACCATGGGGACAACGCTCACAATGAAGTCGCACAATAGTCGGGGTGAATTCGTTTCTCGAGTAACAACAAGACACGGCGACATCTTTGTATCACATTCCCACCCCTGTGATGATTTATTCCCAACAGCATATCTATTGAGTATTATATCTATTAATTACTGATTCTGCTACAAAAAAAAAAAAAAAAAAAAAAAAGATTTCGACTGCGAAAACACCTTTTCATACATAATTACAGAAAAGATATAATCTTTTTTTCAAATTAACTAATGAGTAAAGGAATATTCAACAGAGAAGATAAACCCTAAAGAAGAATAAACAGATTATCAAAAATAAGGAGGGGTTAGCAGTTACCAGAGGCATTAACAGCGGTAGAATTTGAAAGAGCATTCTTTTTAGATGAAGCTCGAGGCATCTTTTGATGGAGTTTTAATGGAGATTGTATAAACCCTTGTTCAAAAGTTGAAGACGAGAAGAGCAGAGAAGAGGATCAAGAGAGAAACAATGACCCAATTACGATTCTTATATATACTGATATACGGAGTAGTATATGGTAACCCCGGCCAAATTGCACCTGCCTGTTTTTTAATTGAACGATTTTTTATTTTTTTATTTTGACAAGTTAATTGAACGATTTTAATTTAAGGTAATTCATGTAAAAAAAAAACAAAAAAATATTGGAATTTGGCATTTTTTCATGTGTATCCTTTAATTAATTAATTTTCTCACTTATATCCTTTTTTGGGAAAAAAAAATAGACGAGTGTTGGGGCCTAATTTAGTTAAGGTACTAGATTTATTATTTTAAGGGTATGTGGGCCTGAAAACTAAAGAATAAGGTTATTGGGTTAAATTATGTCAATCCAAGTTGAAGACAAACGGAATCCAAGAAAACCAAGAAGTTTAAGAGGAGGAACGTTGGGCTAAGGGGCATGATAAGCGCCCATATGAACCTTCAAGAAGACTCGGCGGTTTAACAACCGCCTCCCACTAAGGAGTAGTTTCCAAGAAGTTGGGAGATGCCTATATATAAGGAGGCATTTCATTCAAGCCGGATGAAAGGTGTCTAGAATCATACATAATAATTTTTAAGGTTTTAATGTAGAGAGAGAAAGTAAAAGAATATTAAATCTATTGTTGATAGTGTTATAGATCTTTTATCTTAGTTGCGATCTTGTGTTAAGGGTGTGGTCATGCGAAGGCTGACTGACGGCTAGGTAATTCACGTGGATGATATTGTCGGTCAAATATCTGAGGATGATGCATGCTTGCGGTCATGATTCAGGCACATGACTTTGTTTGACAGGTTGTCTGGTGCTCGAAGGTTTCTTCTATATGCATGGCTTGATCGGTTCAGACTTAATCTTAATCATGATCTCGTTTTTGGCTGATCAACAATAGCTCACGTGTTGGCCATCCAGTGGAAGTTATCGGTCCGACTGGGTTCTTATGTTGACGGGGGATCCTTAGACATTTGTTTGAATTAGACCTCTAGTGGGCGTTAAACCGTGTATTCCTTTAATGGGATTGGAGCCTGTTGACCCATCAATAATTTTTTATTTTTTATTTTTTTTTGTCAGAGTGAAAAGATTAGCAACTATGTTATAGGCTTAGCTATAGCATGAGCAATTCTATTTAGGTTCCTAGGGTAGTGACTAAGAGAAAAACAGTGACATGATAAGACAATCATAGAAATACAACGAATGGACGATTTTGCTTCTTGACTAGCTTTCGCGAACTCATTCACTTGTAGGACTCGATTCAAACAGTCGGAAGCTACGCTCAAATGCCGAAAACCCTCTGAAGTAGCATCCATTATTTTGGTAATTTTCTACCGAATTAGGTTATGCGAGGTCAATGCGGTCTTACTCGTTACGTATTGAATGTATCTTTGTGTTCAACGTAAAATAAAGGAATTAAGTACGAAAATAGAGGTTGACATGTGAGATTTGGTGACGCGGAAAACTCAATGTGGGAAACGACCGCGGGAAGGGAAGGTACCCTTCCAAGGACTGCACTAGCTTGATAATATGAGAATGAGTACAATGGAGACGGTATGTAAATCTAGCTAGCACAATATGTCGTGTGTATGCGTGAGATTTTTTTAATGTCTTTTCTTGTTTGCCTCCTTGGCTATTTATAGGGTAAGAACCTTAAATGTGTCCTACCCCGTTTATGGTAGGGAATATTAGTCTGATCACAACTCTTTCCATAAACGGGTCTTCCTGTTTTATTCTCCCTAATCTCCCTAAGATCTCTCTGAAATCTCCCTAACAACTCTTAAGCACGCGGGCTTCCTTCACCAGTGGGCTTCCCAATTGTTGTGTGCTTCCCGGCCCAACTTGTTAGATGGATCCACTAGGGCTGATTACGTATTAGGTTAATAAGTGGATTTTGGCCCAAACATCCATAATAGCAACTTTAAGTGCCATCGCTTCAGCTTCGATTGAGGATTTCGCCCAAAAGGAAGAATGACCAAAGTGAAGGATAAAATCTGAGTTATCTTGAAAGTACCAACCCCATGTAGCTTTGTAGTTTGATTTCCAAGTTGCATCACATTTGATACGGACCCATCAATAAGATTAAGAGTAGAAGTAAATTATTTTGGATAAAACGATCAAATTAAGGAACAATAGGTCTTGATATAAACGGGTGGGGCGAACAGACGGGTAAAGACCTCTAATCAAATGGGTAGGGGGGACAAGGTGGGGCACCCCCCATGTGCTTCCCACTTTATGGCAAATGGGTATTTTGTGAGGTAAAATGGTATCCGTCTATACGTATAGACGGATAGTGTCCGTCTATAATAAGAATTTATGATTAAGGAAATGTAAAACAAATTCAGGCAAATATAAACACACTTGTTTAATGGTGAAAGAGATGTTTTAAAAGATTTGGCCACATCATTTTATAATTGAGATTTTTGATGAGCTATGAAATAATGGAAAATAAAAAAATAGAAAGAAAAAAATTACTCTCTCCAAATTCATATGTTTTTCTCATTTCATTAAAATACTACTCACATAAAATAGAGAAATGAGAAGAACATATATATTTGAAGGGAGTAGTATAGTGTAAACTGTGAAAATCTTGTACGTCAGGAAGAAGAGTTGTGCTTGTGCAGCGTTAAATTGAAGCATTACAGTATAGACTAGATACAGATAGATTAATTTATTTTATTAAGTTCTAAAGTGTATAGCGTTAAAGTAGAGCTAAATAACGGGGGTGTTTGATTAATTCACAAAAAAAGTATGAGGTATGAGTTTGAAATGAGCAAAACTCATATTAAGTGTTTGTTTCACAAATTTGGAGGTTTTATATCCATACCCCAAACCCATGAGGTATGTGTTTCTCATACCCATGGAGGGGGCGTGTATGAGATTGATACCCATACCGCTTACAACTGAAACAAACACAATGTATGAAAATGAAATTCCAATCCCATTTCACACAGGTATGATTCCTGATTCCAAACTCATACCAATGCACGAAACAAACGCCCCCTAAAGAGGGCTTGGAATCCATATAAAAACCTTCCTAATTAAGAGTAGAAATGAATTATTTGGGATAAACTTATCAACTCAATCCGTAGTACTTGGGAAATTTCTAGTATTATCAAGGATGTTAAATTAGATCTTAAGCATTTGATGAAGTAATTGTAACACCCCCATACTCCGAGTGCCTTACCAGGACCACTCAGGTATGGAGACATCACCATCTCGGTTGCCCGAGGTATGATAATCAAACAACAACGATAAAGAAACAACATTTATTATTAATATTTTAATGAATGAAAACAATCCTTGAAACCAAACTGAAAGCAAGATACATTATTCCAAACTGTCTACTCAAACTGAAATATAAATAAATGCTAAACTACAGCGGAAGACTCTATCGTCATGTTGTGGCCATCCCGCCTATCCCCGTATCATCTCTATACCGCTCAATATCCGCTCACCATCCCCGAATGGATCACCGCAGTTTACAAAACAACACCGGGTCGTACTAATCACACAATCAAAACAGATAACAACAATAAGACAAACAGACAAATTGAACCGCCACACACACACACATCCAACCAACCGTCTCAATCATCGATCGTCCACCTGGGACCGGCCCGCAGCTGGGGGACCGCAGCCGTTCCCACCTAAGCCCCGCTCATCGTACGAGCGATAACCCTGTCCATTAATGTGCACATCCCCTTTCGTGGCGGGTTCCACTAAGGGCGAAACTAGGGCGTGAGATCACTCCCGCAAGTGACCCCACTCAGCCGAGAACGCATCTCGAGAACCATCAACAACACAACCACAATCACAAACGCAATTACAATCATCAAATCAGTTAACTAACTACAGCACATCACCAATATCCCATTATGGGACTAATACTGAGTAGGAAATCCTACCTGGAAAGCACACACGCAGACGGTATCTACAGCTGTCTCAAAACGCCTCTTCTATGAATTCTCCTCCTAACATATAACACACGGATACTACTATTCAAACACTATTCATAAAAACCCCCAATTACTAAATTAGGGTTTCACTAATCTTAACAAAACGTTATAAAAATTATGCTAGAAGCTTACCCTCGACGCAAGGAATCCAACGACACAAACTACGATGCAAACCGACCGTCTGATCTCCGGGAATTGTCAAGAACGCGATTAGGAAGAAGAACCAGTTGCTTTCTCTCTTAAACAGGTTTTAGGTTTTGTAAAAAGTGATTTAGAATAAAGACGAATATGTTTAAATACCTTAATCGCGTAATTAACAAAACCCGAGAAAAACCCCGATAAAACAGGACACTCGATCGAGTACCCAAGGTACTCGATCGAGTACCCCCCTACTCGATCGAGTGCCCTGACCACTCGATCGAGTGCCCAACAGTCGAAACTATTTTATTCTCGCGACATACCCTTACTCGACAGAGTAAGGGCTACTCGATAGAGTACCCCCAAGACCATAAATACGGAGTATTACAGTCTTCCCTCCTTAAAAGGAACTTCGTCCCCGAAGTTCAAACCACTACCAAACAAAGGTACTCCCATACGCTTCCCGACTCGAAGGTCAAAAATAAACACAACGTAAAACATGCCACTAACCCAACTTATCCCGACAAACATACCGACACAACATATACAAGAGGTGTAAAACTCTTAAAAACTCTCGCGATCATCTCCTACCCCCTAAAAGAAACAAGGTTACGTCCCCGTAACCATACATACCCGATCAAAAAGGAAAGGGTAACGCTCTTTCATGATATCCTCCGCCTCCCATGTAGCTTCCTCGGTCTCATGGTTAAACCAAAGGATCTTAAGCAAAACTGTCTCACCCTCCCGGTCTTTCTAACTTTTCGGTCTAGGATCGCTTAGGCACCTCAAGATATGATAAAGACTCATCCAGTTCTAAGCTCTCGGCCTCCAACACATGTGACGGGTCACTCACATACTTCCGCAGCTGCGATACATGAAACACATTATGCACTCTCTCCAAAGCAAATGCAGTAACGCCAAACGATAAGCCACTTCCCCAACTCGCTCTAAGATCTCATAAGGTCCTATAAACTTCTGACTTAGCTTGCCTTTCTTCCCGAATCTCATGACTCCGCGCATAGGAGACACTTTGGAAGAACCTTGTCCCCAACCCGAAACTCTATATCCCGACGATGTAGATCCGCATAACTCTTTTGTCGATCCCGAGTGCTCTCATCCGTTCCCCGATCATCTTAAACTGTTCCACCATCTCATGTACCATCTCTGGTCCTAAAACCACCGCCTCAAGACTATCGTCCCAACAGATCGGACTCCTACATCTCCTTCCATACAAAGCCTCAAACGGTGCCATACCAATACTAGTGTGATAGTTGTTGTTGTAAGAAAACTCTATCAAGTCCAACCTCTGCTCCCAGCTACCACCGAAATCCATCACACACGCTCTCAACATATCTTCCAAGGTCTTGATTGTTCTCTCAGTCTGCCCATCTGTCGCAGGATGAAATGCTGTACTCATCTTCAAAGTAGTTCCCAACGATTCCTGCAACTCCTTCCAAAACCTTGATATAAACCTCGCATCTCTATCGGACACTATGTCCTTAGGGACTCCATGTAACTTAAGCACGTTCTTTCGATAGGCCATAGCCAATTGTGCCTTAGTCCATGTATCTTTCATTGGAACAAAGTGAGTGACTTGGTCGACGATCCACTATCACCCAAATCATATTGTTACCTTGTTGACTCTTAGGTAAACCCACAATGAAATCCATGGAAATGGATTCCCACTTCCACTCAGGCACCTCCAAAGACCGAACCTTACCTTGTGGTCTTCTCTGTTCCCCTTTTACTCTACGGCATGTCAAACAACGGGACACAAACTCAACTGTGTCTCTTTCTTCATCCCAGGCCACCAAAACGTTTTCTTCAAATCTTTGTATAGCTTGTCTCCACCGGATGAACCGAATATGGTGTGCAATGCGCTTCTGTCATGATTGTCTTTTTCAACTCCTCGTCATTAGGAACACACCACCTACCATCAAACCTCAAACTACCATCTCGTATGAATGGAAAACCGGACACCGTCCCCTTCTCTACTCCAGCTCTCCACTCCACTATCTTAGGATCCAAAGCCTGTTTACCTCGAATATCATCATAAAACTCCATATGTCTTTGTCATATCACCCATGGCATCTCCTTTCGCAACATATGAATTCCAAAGCTCGCTACCTCATCCTCGGCCTCATCAAAGATAGAGTGTACACAAAGAATGTACACTCTTCCTACTCGAGCATCGGCTACAACGTTGGCCTTTCCTTCATGGTAGATGATTTCCATGTCGTAATCACCAATCAGCTCCATCCACCTCCTCTGTCTCATGTTCAACTCCTTCTGCGTGAAGATGTACTTGAGACTCTTGTGATCGGAAAATACCTTAAAGATTGCTCCATAAAGGTAGTGCCTCCAGATCTTGAGAGCAAACACCACTGCACCCAACTCCAGGTCATGAGTAGGGTAATTCTCCTCATAAGGCTTCAATTGCCTAGAAGCATAGGCGATCACTTTACCATTCTGCATCAACACACATCCCAACCCATTCTTCGAGGCATCCGTAAACACCTCGAAATTCTCGCTTCCTTCAGTAACGCTAGGACGGAGCGTGGTCAAACGCTCCTTTAATGTTTGGAACGCCTTCTCACAACTCTCATCCCAACGAAACCTGTTCTCTTTCCTCATCAACGCCGTCATCGGTCTAGCTATCTTGGATAAATCTTTCACGAACCGCTTTGTAGTATCCGGCTAAACCCAAGAAACTCCTTACCTCAAGAACATTCTTGGTGCTTCCCACTTTGTCACCGCCTCTATCTTCGCCGGATCCACTGACTACCCCATCTTTAGAGATTACATGCCCCAGGAAAAGCAACTTTCTCCAACCAAAACTCACACTTGGACAACTTAGCATACAACTCATGATCCCTCAAAGTCTGCAACACGATCCTCGGATGCTCCTCATGCTCCTCCTTAGTCTTAGAGTAGACTAAGATGTCATCGATAAACACCACCACGAATTGGTCCAAGAACTGTCTAAAGATCCTATTCATCAAATCCATAAACACCGGCGCATTGACAACCCAAACGGCATCACCACATACTCATAATGGCCATACCTCGACGTGAAGGTTGTCTTCGGTATGTCCACATCTCTAATCTTCACCTGATGGTACCCCGACCTCAAATCGATCTTAGAAAAGACCGTTGCACCACTCAACCGATCAAACAGGTCATCTATCCTTGGCAAAGGATACTTGTTCTTTATCGTCACACGGTTCACTCCGGTAATCTATGCATAACCTCAAAGTTCCATCCTTCTTCTTCACGAAAAGAACTGGTGCTCCCCAAGGCGATACACTTGGTCTAATGTATCCCTTCTCTATCAAATCATCCAACTGCTTCCTAAGCTCCTCCATCTCCTTAGGACCCATACGGTACGGTGCCTTAGAGATTGGCCCCGTTCCTGGCTTCAACTCAACGGTGAAATCTATCTCCCTCTTCGGTGGCAACCCCGGAATCTCCTCCGGAAAGACATCTGCATACTCTCCCACCACTGGTATCTCCTCAACTGCCGGGCTCTCTATCCGGTCATCTCTCACGTGGCACAAAATCAGAGGACATCCCTTCCTCAGATACGACTTCAAAGTGACAGCTGCAATCAACTTAACCTTGGGTTTAACTAGAAACCCACGGTATGACACACTAACTCCCTTAGGACCTCTTAGGGACACTTTCTTTTGATGACAGTCTATCTTAGCTTTATACTTTCCTAACCAATCCATCCCAACTATCATCTCAAAACCATTAAAAGGAAACTCTAAGCAAGTCTACAGGAAATCGACTTGCCCAACTATCAAAGACACATCTCTAAATGACCTCCCACACGATACGGACTCACCCGAAGGTATGAAAACTTGCTCCCTAACGGACTCATATACTCTCAAACCCAATCGCTTTACATGACTCAAGACACAAACGACCGAGAAGCCCCCGAATCAAACAAAACAAACGTAGGAACGCCATTAACAAGAAATGTACCGGTGATAACGTGCTCATCCTCCTCTTTGCTTTCTTGTCCATCATGAACGACTTGCCACTTGTCTTCCGCCCACCTCCCGGACAAGATCTTGGCGATGCGGTCGGCTTAGCACCGACCCTTGATTGTTGTTGTTGTTCATCGGCGTCTTCGGATAAGAATTACCGCCGTTGCGGTTGCCTCCACTCTGGTAGCTCGACCTCCACGGTTTGGCCATGATCCCGCCGGTCCGTTGCTCGCGAAGCTCGCGCAGTCTCGGAAAGATCCCGGTGCACTTGTGCACTCATGTCTCTCTTGTGGCCTACGCCACCACATCCAAAGCAGTCACTCCCGGTGTTGCTCACGCTCCCACGACCTCTCCCAAAGGAAGTTCCAAAGATCGAACCGGACCCGAGAAGAAAACCCCTTAGATTGATTGTGGTTGCCTTTCTTGAAATTAGATTGGCCACCACCCTCGCTCTCCGACTTCCTCTTCTCTCCACCTAACCTCTCCTTAGCCATCTCCACTAGCCTCTCAGCTCTCCCAGCCCTCTCATATGCTTCCTTCACATCAGTAAGGACTCCCACGGGTAACTTATCCATAATTGTCGTGGTTAGCCCTCTCTCAAACCTCAAAGCAAGATTCTCCTCACTCAAACCCATGTCCTCTGCATATCTGGATTTCTCATTGAACCGCTGTAGTACTCAGCCCACGGACATCTCACCGTCATCTTAAACTTGTCGAACTCCTCCCTCAACTTACTCCTCACATGTTCTGGCACGAACTCCTTCCTCACAGCCCTACGAAACTCCTCCCAAGGTATAGCAGGTAACCCCTGGTTGGTATATATCTCCTTGGCACTCACTTTCACTGAGTCCCACCACTTGCCACCGCCTCCCTCGGATAGAATGCGGCTGATCCACTCTCATCTCATCGGACGACGAACTAAATCTAGTATGTTCTCCATCTCCTCACCCAACTATCAAGGTGGTTAGGCTCCTCAACCCCCTTGTACTCCTTTGGGTTAAACCTCGCGATATAGAGGCTGACTTTAGCATGGTCAACCTCCTTCTCCTTACTCTTATCCTTGTCCTCGTTCACTCTCTTGGGGTCTCCGTAAGAGCGTCTTGGTGTTCCAACATCTTAACGATGTCATCCGTAGTCATAAGCTCGGCTCTCGCGTACAAGGCATTTCTCTTGGGCGGCATCTTGAAGCTATAGAAGAAAGGGATAAACATAAACACGCGTACTAAACCTCAAAACACGAACACGCGTTGCCAAAGACCTACTCGATCGAGTATCCAAACCCACTCGATCGAGTAACGGGCTACTCGATCGAGTGCCACTATGTACTCGATCGAGTACCCAAACCCGTAACTAAATGACCTTTCGATCTCTAACCCACTCGATCGAGTATCTAGGCTACTCGATCGAGTGATTTTCTACTCGATCGAGTACCCCTAGTTACTCGATCGAGTGCCCAAAACTCGATTCGAACTCAAAATCGCAAAAACCTACCCGATCGAGTCGGTCTCACTCGATCAAGTACCCCAATACGTAAGAGCTACCCGCATGTTACTTCGTATACTAACATGCCAAACTTTATAAAACCACATTATATTCTAACAAATAGGCTACGCATCTATTCTACTAATCAACAAAATCAACTCATCATGCTATTAAAGCCACATTATAAACATCCAACATGTTATCATCTCATTAACATGTTCCACATATCATTTTCTTTCACATGCTCAACTTCCTATTTCAACACCAAACAATCAACACACTTCATCACTTTGTTGCACAAGTTAAACAATCACACAGACGACTCAACAAACACGTTCCCATGTGACCGGTTCAAAGTTGTAGGGCGACCCCCGCGACTTTAGGACGTCTCCCAAGCCTTTGCACTAGCTCCTACAACTTTTACCCCGGGTTCATTTTAATTGACTCCCTATGTTCATTAAGTTCATTGGTTACAGGTTTCAGGATCGTCGCTCTGATACCATTTGTAACACCCCCATACTCCAAGTGCCTTACCGGGACCACTCGGTATGGAGACATCACCATCTCGGTTGCGAGGTATGATAATCAAACAACAACGATAAAGAAACAACATTTATTATTAATATTTTAATGAATGAAAACAATCCTTGAAACCAAATCGAAAGCAAGATACATTATTCCAAATGTCTACTCAAACCGAAATATAAATAAATGCTAAACTACAACGGAAGACTCTATCGTCATGTTGTGGCCTATCCAGCCTATCCCCGTATCATCTCTATACCGCTCAATATCCGCTCACCATCCCCGAATGGATCACCGCAGTTTACAAAACGACACCGGGTCGTACTAATCACACAATCAAAACAGATAACAACAATAAGACAAACAGACAATTTGAACCGCCACACACACACACATCCAACCAACCGTCTCAATCATCGATCGTCCTTTGGACCGCCCCGCGATGGGGGACCGCAGCCGTTCCCACCTAAGCCCCGCTCATCGTACGAGCGATAACCCCGTCCATTAATGTGCACATCCCCTTTCGTGGCGGGTTCCACTAAGGGCGAAACTAGGGCGTGAGATCACTCCCGCAAGTGACCCCCCCACCGAGAACGCATCTCGAGAACCATCAACAACACAACCACAATCACAAACGCAATTACAATCATCAAATCAGTTAACTAACTACAAAGACATCACCAATATCCCATTATGGGACTAATACCGAGTAGAAATCCTACCCGGAAAGCACACACGCAGACGGTATCTACAAATTTGTCTCAAAACGCCTCTTCTATGAATTCTCCTCCTAACATATAACACACGGATACTACTATTCAAACACTATTCATAAAAACCCCCAATTACTAAATTAGGGTTTCACTAATCTTAACAAAACGTTATAAAAATTATGCTAGAAGCTTACCCTCGACGCAAGGAATCCAACGACACAAACTACGATGCAAACCGACCGTCGATCTCGGAATTGTCAAGAACGCGATTAGGAAGAAGAACCAGTTGCTTTCTCTCTTAAACAGGTTTTAGGTTTTGTAAAAAGTGATTTAGAATAAAGACGAATATGTTTAAATACCTTAATCGCGTAATTAACAAAACCCGAGAAAAACCCCGATAAACCTGGGACACTCGATCGAGTACCCAAGGTACTCGATCGAGTACCCCTACTCGATCGAGTGCCCCAGCTACTCGATCGAGTGCCCAACAGGTCAGAAACTATTTTATTCTGCGACATACCCTTACTCGACAGAGTAAGGGCTACTCGATAGAGTACCCCCAAGACCATAAATACGGAGTATTACAGTAATAATTAAACATTGTGAAGCCAACAAAGTTGACGACTTTATGGCTTCGATTGGGCATTCATGTCCACCTCTTTCGAGGTAGTTTGATAGCCGGTGATTTCAACTTACCTATATCATTCGAAATGATGAGATAAGTTGGTCCTACCTTAGATGATCAATCTAGTTTTTTTTACCTAATAAAAAAAATGGGGAAAGACGTGTTCTAAATTTGGCCATGACATTTAATAATTGGGATTTTAATGAACTAATGAATAGTGTAGTGTAAACTGTGGAAATCTTTGAAGTCAAGAGGAAGAGTTGTACTGCGGTGAAGAATTGGCGTTAAATTGCAGCATCACAGTTTATCTTAAGTTGAAAAGTGAATAGCGTTAAAGTGGAGCTTGATAGGAGGAGCCGAGGAGGGGGTAGACTTCCATATAAAAACCTTCCCTCCCTCCTTCCCAATTTTGAACTTGTCCCCTTTTCTCCTCCTCTTCTTCTCTTTCAATTCCTCTTATTTCTTCTTCTAATAATAATAATTTCCCCCCAAATTACAATTATAATCAAACTGCTTTCTTCTTCTTCTTCTTCAATTTGAGTAATAATGTCGGCATTTGGGTCAACTACTCCTGCTTCTAATGCTTCTCACAACCCTAATAAATCTGCCGAGGTACCTTTCCTTTTCTCTTTTTTGTTTTGTTTATTATTATTAATTAATGCAATTCAGACGATCCCCATTAATCTTGTACGATTACGAGTAATAATAAACACGGCTACTTCTAAGACGAATACTCGTAGATAATAACTTTTCTTGAAATATATTGTATTGTATAAGACGGTCTCACCTTGTAAGACAGTCCAATGGTATGTATACAAATCACTCTTTAATTGATTGTAATAATTGACTGATTTTTGCTACAAAAGGTCTGTGTCACAGTGTGAAACCGTCTTATTCTATAATTTGTGTATATGGATGGATGGATGATAGTTAGACTACTGCTTTTACACTCTCACTCGTTGTTTCTTGTAAGAGATTAATGCTTAAGTTTCAATCCTAAACAATGCTATCTATGAATTCATTATTCTAGTATGGGACTACTGTCTTTCTTGATTCTCGCTTCGCTTTTAGGTTGCTACCAAGCCTACTTGTCTGATATGAATTCTGTTTACCCTCAAATTCATATATTTGTATCAAGGAGATAATTACTGTCTGATTTTTGAACGGATTCGGCCGCAGGTTGTTAGTCCTCCAGGAGACTCTGTATCAAGTCTTTGCTTTAGCCCTAAGGCCAATTATCTCATTGCTACTTCTTGGGATAACCAGGTTTCCTCTAATTAATTACCAAATCCTTTATTTGTAAACACGACTTAAACCAACATAACAAGTATCTAACTTGTTAATTCAACATACACTACATACAGGTAAGATGCTGGGAGGTAACCAAGAACGGCATGGCTATTGGCAGTGCTGCTAAAGCAGCAATCTCGCATGAACAGCCTGTAAGTTGCTGTCTGCTTCACGTCACGACTTATTTCTATACCTATCTCATAAATCAGTTAGACTGATAATGTTTATATCTCTATGTTTTCTATATTTGATTAAGGTATTGTGCTCCGCTTGGAAAGACGATGGAACCACAGTCTTTTCTGGAGGCTGTGACAAACAAGTCAAGATGTGGCCTTTGTCTGCTTCCCAACCATCCACTGTGGCTATGCATGACGCACCCGTCAGCCAAGTTGCTTGGATCCCTGAATTGAACCTCTTAGCTACAGGAAGCTGGGACAAAACCATCAAGTAAGCTTTCTAAGTTTCTATTGCACTTGATTTACATATGGTATACACCAAATTAGTTTACAAGATGTTTCCCTTGAAAATTGTAGTTTTGTTTTCATGTATGAAATCCAACCATTTTTATTCTGGAACTATATAAGGAAAGTAAACATGCTTTGAGCACTTGCGAGAATTTACTACAATTTGACACCATATTTCAACCTTGAGTTGCTCTGCTGAGAATAAACTTTTTGATAATTACTTAACGTCACCTGGTTTTTTAAAGCATATGGTTATCTCTGACCGATGATCTTCTCTGTCGTGGAACTTGTATGGATGCTGTATATTCCGTGATTATATAACATTTTAGGATGCAGTATTATTAGGACACTGGGTTTCTTTTTATGATGAAGTTTTTGTTTCACTATCTTTTGATGCAGAAGAACTAATTGAACACTCCTTATGTAAATTAGCAATCATATAAGATAAATTATCTCGTGTTACCGAGGAGAAACTATTAATCTGTTATCTCAATTAATTAAAGTTGCATGTCATGATGTTATCAAGGGGTTCAACTGCTTGTAAGTGAATGGTTGCTTTTATAGTTTTAGTATTCTTAAGAATAAATGTCCTTTTGGTTTTCACTTTGGTACAAATTTCTTATCATTAGATTACTTTTCATCTCAATGAGGGTTTTAATTGCTCTTGTCTGGTAGGTACTGGGATACAAGAACGCCAAATCCAGTGCACACTCAACAACTACCTGATCGATGCTATTCTCTCTCCGTGGTGCATCCTTTAATGGTTGTGGGAACAGCAGACAGAAACGTTGTTATCTTTGATTTGCAGAAACCACAGGTACCTTTGTTTCAGCATTTTTAACTTTACAATATGTGACAATTTCTTGTAGTGCATCAGAAGGCAGACTACCTTCATGTTTTACATTTAAATATTTTATTCTCTCTTGTTTCAGATCGAGTTCAAAAGGATCCAATCACCCTTGAAGCATCAGACGAGATGTGTCGCTGCCTTTCCTGATAAGCAAGGCTTCTTGGTATGCATTAGCATTTACTTATGGAGTGACTGATATGAAGTCCCCTTTTAATCCATGTTTCCTGTTGTTATTTTGGTCGCTTTGAAGCTTTTATGTAGATGCTTGGGGTCCAATTGACCAAGTAATGTTTGGCAAGCCTAACTTTTATTTTATCAAACTGTTCACCTTACTTTTGGTCTTAGGTTGGATCGATTGAAGGAAGAGTGGGTGTACATCACCTGGATGATGCACAGCAATCCAAGAATTTCACTTTCAAATGCCATAGGGATGGCAATGATATATTTTCAGTCAACTCTATAGACTTCCATCCCGTAAGTAGTAAATTTAAATTACTTTTTATTTAATGAAATCGTTCTGCTCTGTGCGTCTCATTTGTTTAGCAACCAAGGCCATGTTTGCATGATCTTATTTAAATCGACCAGAATATAGCATCTGTGATTATGTGCAACTGCACCTTTTCATTAAAGATATCATTTCCTTCCTCTAGCTTTGTGGATCTCAAGTAGTTTCTTTTTAATATTGATTGATGTCCAAACTAAAAACGTCTGACTTTGGTCCACTTCAGGTGCACCACACGTTTGCAACCGCTGGATCTGATGGCGCATTCAACTTTTGGGACAAAGATAGCAAGCAGCGTCTCAAGGTGAGTTTTAACGTGTTTATTTTAAACGTATTCCGACTAATTTCTTGTGACCATGATTTTAATCATCAATGTGCATCTGTCTTGCTTATCTCACCTTCTGAGACATCAAGGCTTTTTAGCTTTTCCTCGATTGTGAAGCTTCTTCTGTGCCGAAAGCCATTTTGCAGTATCGTTTGTATCTCTAAAAAATGACTTGTAAATTTGTTGCTTCAAAATAGAAGTTAGATACCCCACTAAACCTTAAAAAACTTATGTTCGTTATGGTGCCACAAAGTTCAATTAATGTTCCAAATCTTGCTCGAGTGCCTTACTTCGTAACTCTTTTTTGTTCAGGCCATGACAAGATGCAACCAAGCTATACCGTGCGGTGCTTTTAACAATGATGGCTCACTATATGCTTATTCGGTGTGTTTTCTGTACTTCACTTCATAGTGATGCGGTTTTAACTCCATTGAGGCATATACCATACTTCTATTTTATTACAGACTAATTTATTCAGTAATATGAATCGTCATATGGATTGTTGCTAGAAAAGAAAGAGAGAGCAGAGTGAGGGGGAGGGGGAGACAAGAAAGCATCAAGAGCAACAAAACTGATGAGGTTGAAGGATATGATGAATCTTTAGAGAGCTGTTTAAGACTTTAAGTTGCATTTGGTTAAATGTAAAGAAAAAAGGCACGTGCATGAAATGATTTCCATTTACTTTTTTGTCATAATCTACCATGGTACTCGGACTAGGGTAGCGGTATTGAACACAGATACATATGCATGTGCTGGACTCGGCATGACTCAACTTTTTGAACAAGCGACCTTGCCCGTAATGAGAGTACATTATGGGAAAACATCCTTCAGACAAAAAATGCAGTTACATTTGGTATAGCTCAAAGTTTTTAGTGAAATAAAGAGATGTTTGAGAAATAAGGCTTTTGTCATGTGGCCTTCTTTTCTCCACTTTTGTCAGGAGAAGTGTTGTGAGTGTTGTTGACTGAGTACAGATTCCATACCCATATCTTCAACTGTCGTCTCGGACATAAAAGTAAAGACGCGGAGTAACATAGACTCTATGAGGATTTCTTCTTTGCAAGTTGTTTCTTAATGCACATCCATGGATGGATTTTGGGTGCTCTTGGGACCATGATTATCTCTTTTACTCCCACAATCACAACCTTTTTTGCAATTGTCGTTTACTTGTATATAAAAAATACATTGCTACTAATGCACCATGACAATACATTGTTACTAATGCACCATGACAGCTTTTTCTAAGATGAGCTTATAACGAATTGCAGGTGTGTTATGACTGGAGTAAAGGCGCAGAACATCACAATCCAGCGACTGCTAAGAGTTACATTCTTTTGCACTCAACTCAGGTACATTCTGGTTATCTGATTTGCTCCAAAATGATTCATCTGCATTTTTTCTTTTCAAAAACATTTAGATGTAATGCTACCAATATCTTGTCTTTTCTCCATTTTAATTCTGTTGTTACCCTTTGTATACACAGGAGGCCGAGGTTAAACCCAAGCCACGGGCGAAGCGTTAGGATGTGAATATCACTACCAATCAAGCTTTCGGTTTTTTTGAGACTACTCAAAAACTGGGTCTTCACCGATAGGGAATTGTTAGTTAAATCAGCTAGATAGGGTTCTGTAGTCTTTCTCGATTTGCTAGTAGGAATTTGTTGTTAAATTACCAGATAGAACTCGTCATAGTGTTTGTGTGGCGAGAGTTAACAAATTACTGCCAATTGAGTTTAATAGCCGATGATTCTATTGTCTCTATTTTTTTGCCTTTTGGTGTGGAAATCAAGAATAATTTTTTTTTTCCGGTCTATAGCCGATGATTCTATTGTCTCTATTCTATTGTCTCTAACAAATTACTTCTTAGACCCGGGTGTAATGAAAAGTATGTGAGGGTTGCTAGGTCGTCGCCCGGAAGCGACGCGCCATCTTTACATCTGGGGGTGGTGTCAAATAGGCAAGGGTGCGCTACATCTTCTAGACCCGGGTGTAGTGAAAAATATGCAAGGGTTGTTAGGTCGTCGCCCAAAAGCGGCGCGCCACCTCGAAGTATGGGTGTGGTGTCAAATAGGTTTGGATCTAGGAAGCATGGTCAAGAGCGGGTAAAGAAATCAGGACATGACTTTAGGAAGGGTAGTAGGTTACGTTTTGGTACTTGGAATGTTGGCTCTTTGACAGGGAGATTAGCTGAGGTAGGGGAGGTTATGAAAAGGAGGAGAGTGCATATAATGTGTCTACAAGAGACAAAGTGGGTCGGAGATAAAGCAAGGGTGATAGCGCCTTGGGGTTATAAGCTTTGGTACACGGGTAAAGACAAAAGTCGTAATGGAGTGGGTATTGTCATTGATAAAGATTACATTGATGATGTGGTAGAAGTATCGAGAAAGAGTGATAGGATTATGAGCATTAAGCTTGTAGTCGGGGATGAGGTGGTGACGGTTATAAGTGCTTACGCACCTCAAGTAGGTTTGGATGCTTCTTTTCGACGAGCCTTCTGGGAAGATTTGGAAGAGGTTGTAGAACGAGTCCCTATTGGAGAGAAATTGATCATTGGTGGTGACCTCAATGGGCATGTGGGTACTAGTCGAGTTGGCTTTGAGAACATTCATGGGGGTTTTGGGTTCGGGGAGAGAAATGAAGCAGGAAGTGACATATTGGATTTTGCTTTGGCATATGACTTGGGTATAATGAACACTTGGTTCGAGAAAAGACATTCTCATTTGGTGACTTATAGAAGTGGAGGTAATGCTAGTCAAATTGACTTCCTTTTGGTAAGGAATGTGTGGAGGAAAGAGTACACTGATTGCAAGGTCATACCTGGGGAAAGTGCCGCAAAACAACATAGACTAGTGGTTCTTGATTTTCGGGGTAAAAGAGACTTGAGGAAGAGAAAGATAATCGGTGAGGCACGGATCAAGTGGTGGAAGCTACAAGGGGGAAACCAACAAGCGTTTTTGGATAAGGTTGGAAGTAACGATATTTGGTCGGATTGCGAGGAGAAAGATATTGATGCAACGTGGGATAAATTGGAGCATGTTGTAAAGGATTTGGCGAGGGAGGTGTTAGGGGAATCTAAAGGGAATAGACCATCAAGTAAGGACACATCTTGGTGGAACGATGTGGTGAGACAAGCGATAAAGACTAAACGTGAATGCTATAAGGTTCTGGGGAAATGCATGAGTGATGAGAACTTTGAAAAGTACAAGGAGGCTAGACGAGCCGCTAAAAAGGCCGTACGGGAGGCGAGGGCAAAAGTTAACCAAGAAGTGTATGCCAGGTTGGACACGAGAGAAGGAGAGAAGGATATCTATAAACTGGCTCGCATAAGAGACCGAAAGACGAGAGATATTGGGAGAGTTTGGTGTGTGAAAGATATGGACGACAAGGTTCTGGTTCAGGATAACGAAATAAAGGCTAGATGGAGTTCCTACTTTGATAATTTATTCAATGGGCACCAGGAACAAGGTTTTGGGGATGTAGAGGTAACACCAAGCATGGTTAATCGGGAATTTGTACGTAGAATACAAAAGAGTGAAGTTAGAAAGGCGTTAAGGAAGATGAGGTCAAAGAAAGCAGAGGGTCCGGACGGTATACCCATAGAGGTTTGGAGGTGCTTCGGGGAGAAAGGGATCGAATGGGTAACCATGCTCTTCAACAAGATTTGGAGGAGCAACAAGATGCCATCGGCTTGGAGGAGAAGCACTCTTGTCCCTTTGTACAAGAACAAAGGTGATGTTCAAGAGTGTTCCAATTATCGGGGAATTAAACTTATGAGTCATACGATGAAGTTATGGGAGCGGGTAATCGAGCAAAGGCTTAGGAGATGTGTAGACATCTCGGAAAACCAATTTGGATTTATGCCCGGGAGATCGACTATGGATGCGATTTTTATCATGAGACAGTTGATGGAATACCATCGGGACAAGAAGAAGGACTTACATATGGTTTTTATTGACTTGGAAAAGGCATATGATAGGGTACCAAGAGAAGTACTTTGGTGGGCTTTGGCGAGAAAGGGTGTGTCGCGAAAATATATTGACCTCATAAAGGACATGTATGAGGGGGCTAGTGCAAGTGTTCGCACTAATGTTGGGAGAACGGAAGAATTTCCTATTACCATCGGGGTGCATCAAGGTTCCGCACTTAGTCCTTTTCTCTTTGCTATAGTTATGGATGAGTTGACAAGGGATATTCAGGACGACATCCCTTGGTGTATGATGTTTGCTGATGATATTGTGTTGATTGATGAGACAAAAGAGGGGGTGGAGAGAAAGTTGGAATTGTGGAGGCAGACTTTAGAGACTCGTGGGTTCAGGCTGAGCAGGAGTAAGACTGAGTATTTGAGGTGTCAGTTCACTAAGGTGGCGGGGTTGAGATCGACAGAGGCGGGGAGTATTATTTTCGATGGGAATGTTGTTGAGGGTTCGGATTTCTTCAGATATCTAGGATCTATTATTCAAAAAGATGGGGAGTTAGACGGAGATGTGGCTCACAGAATTAAAGCGGGATGGTTGAAATGGAAGAGTGCTTCAGGGTTTATATGCGATAAAGATATGCCCCAAAGACTAAAGGGAAAATTTTATCGCACGGCAATTAGGCCTGCCCTACTTTACGGCTCCGAGTGTTGGGCCGTGAAGCATTGTCACATTCAAAAGATGAGTGTGGCGGAGATGCGCATGTTGAGGTGGATGTGCGGACATACAAGGAAAGATCGGTTAAGGAATGAGGTGATTAGGGAAAAGGTAAAAGTGGCGCCAATAGAGGACAAGATGATGGAAAACCGACTAAGATGGTTTGGCCATGTGAGAAGGAGACCTATGGACGCACCAGTTAGAAGGCTGGAGACTTGGAGAACAGAAAAGGTCCCTAGAGGCAGAGGAAGACCGAGACAGACATGGTTGAGAGTGATAGAGCACGATATGAGAGTTCTGGGGCTTGAGGAGAGTATGGTGACGGAGAGGGCACAATGGAGGGAAAGGATACATGTGGATTTTTAGTATTTGATGTTTTTTGACAGATTTAGTTTTTTTTTTTTTTAAAGAAATTAATTTATTTATTTTTCTCCCCTTTATTACACTTTTTCACCAACCACTTTCTTATAGATTTTACCTGGTTCATTCCGGATCCTTAACTCTATTTCGGTTTTTAAAAATCGTTTTAATCTTTTCTCTCGATTTAAATTTTAAGTTTTTTTATAAAAGAAAGACGGAATTCGATTTTAAAACCCCTAAGTTCACCTTGACTTTCCATTACATTTTCGTTCTTCCTTTTTGTTTTTCATCTTCCCTTTTTTTATTCGCATTTTGAGGCGTGCGTTCACCCATAGACGGTTCGAAAAGATGATTCATGTCAGCCGACCCCAAATCATTTTGGGATTAAGGCTCTGATGTTGTTGTTGTTGTTGTTGTTGTTTAAATGAACGCACTATGTCGCAATTGTCGTGGATGAGAAGAATCGAACCCTCAATTTTATTGCTCGGGTAAGGGAGACTCATATCACTTGGGTTAACTCTTGTTCTTGGAAATCAAAGTTTATCATCAACTATGTGAATGACAAAATTCTCATCATGCTGATTGCCGACTGGTTTGTACATTAAAATGTACTCCCTCAATTTAACTTTTATCACCCCCACTTCAATATTATACCCCTCATACGAATTAAAAAAATGGGGTGATATTTGTTGAATGAAGGGAGTAGGTAAATGTGACCATTTTTGGAAAACAAGTTAATATAAGTTGTGACACTAGTTAGATCATTATGTTACATTTGTGCATAAAATAATCACAAAATTCCGTCTTATTTGTTTCAGACGGAATTTGAAACAAGAATTTGCGATAAAGTATAGATCAACATTGAATTACTGTTGATGCACTTCATAGATTATTGCACAATGTTGTACATGAGATGAGAGCAATATTAGGAGGTATAGATCAACATTGAATAACTATAACGCAAATTATATAATGTTTTTGAATTTTATTGTAATTTTTTAAAACTTAATGTTTTAGTGATTGAACTCAAAAACTTTATAATAAAACTCGTAATTTTTAAAGTAAAACTCAAAAACTTTATTATAATGCTTAAAAACTATACAACTAGTAATAGCATATCGAATGTATTATGTACATAATTTACTTACTGCGGTTTTATAAACTAAGTGAGATAGTTCATTTTTGTAAAAATAAAAATAAATTGAAGGGGTGAAGGGGTAATATTCAAAATTATTGTGTTGAGAAGGTGAAGGGGTAATATTCAAAATTCAATTAGTCTAGCTGTCAAAAAAAAAAAAAAATTAGTCTTGCTTATAACTGTTATAATCACCCGGAAAAAAGGTGTTGGTTGGGTTGAATTTATGCCTCTGTTGTAAATAATAACGGATGTAAACAAGAATTTGTGTTCAAACTTTAGACCTCGGTTAAGGACACATCTTAACAAAGTAGTTAATTTCCAATAAATGTAGAAATTTTTTAGCTACACTCGATAGCTCAACCAATTAAACTCTCTTTTATTATTCGTCTTAATTATTTACTTATGATGTCCTGAAATCTAATATCATTACTGGTTTGGTATACAGATTATACGATGAGTCCACGATGTGGTATGCTTGATGCACTCAAGAATGTCTCATAAAAAATAAGAAGTTTGTAGAAGAAGTCCTTGTTAAAAAAATGTTGGATCTTTTATTCTGTATTTTGAACCCCTACAAAAAATTATAATAGCATATGTTAGAAATATGCGTACCTTAATAGCGGAATAGGTACGATGATCGACGTGCCGCTTTCTATTCACGAAACCGAAACCGAGATCGGTGGCTACTAGAGTCACCGGATATATTCACACCCCAAGTTCCAAAAGCACAAATGACGGTGGCTTTGTTGTGATTGTTTGTTACTGTTTTGTGTTATTGATGTTGTGTATATAATTCACACAGAATTACCATATTTATAGGCACTCAAAATAGGAGTTACGGGGAGATGAATGAGGAGAAATAATGACCATTAAAACTGATTTAATGGCTCATTATCTCACCTTATTTACAGCCATAATAACACAATATTGACTCCTTGTAATAGCCACAATGAAGTGGCCGTTCAACTCAAAATTCAATACTCCCACTCGGCCACACAACCGAGTCAATCCTCCCACTTGGTCACACAGCCAAGCTTATCACAATACAGTTTAACAAAACTATCAATCACATCTCATACAGGAAAATGGGGCGTGCGACCAATATGTAACAAGTAGTGTTATATTAAGTCAGCATCAAACTAACATAACATTTTCACAATAACGATTCCCCATGTCATTCAAACAACACCGCAGCATACACTGTCCCTTTATGCTATAACATGTTACGTAGTTATATATACAATATAACCGCCGGCCGGGCTTAACATGGTGTAGTTGTGTGGACAGCGGGCCGCCCACGGGGGCGCTTGGTGAGAAACGAGGGACAAGCGTTTGCATTTTGTAAGGAGTCGCCACCAATTTTTATGGGAAATTGGAACCGTTCGAATACCTCGTGTCATGTCAAGACACAAAGTAGTGACATGAACACTAAGCAATCGTTACCCTTAGCATTCTATGTCTAGAATGACTCTCGTGGATGCCAATGAACACGGGTGCTCACGGAGATCTGGAGTAAGGGGTGAGGGTACGTATTAGGAAGCTCTTTTGATCGAACACCTAATCCCGCCCGCCTCGATAGCGGCCTCTACTAATGATTAGGGAAGTTATTCGTACTTGATATATTGTCGGCTATATGCATGCAATGCAACATCCAATAGATTAATCCTAACATGTGAATTAAGACTAAGTCGGTGAAACATGTAATTTAATCATACAATTGGGTCGAAGTAGGATTTAATGCTCAATTTACATGTGAAAGCATACAAATAATAAAAGGAATACAATAAACTATGAATTACAATAATGAAAATTACAATAATTACATTAGGATAGGCGATTTATGTCGAAAATACCTTTAAAACAGATAATTTGGGAAAAAAGAAATAAAAGAATAAAACACGACGACAGATCGAAGGTGATAATACGAATATTAGTTGATTAATACGTAAACTAATTAAACTAGGTCAAGGCGAGTAAAAGGAGTTCGAGACGAACTCATCTCGAACAAAGCGCAAGAGAGATCGCGCCCTTTGGAAGAGGCGCAGCAGATTCTTTGCGTCTGTTCAAGGGTGAGTTCGGGGGTGTTTTAGCCGGGAATCGCAAAACCGTTAATGTTAATTGTTAATTTTAAGGATTGATTAGATTATTTGACTCGGATGAAAGTTATTTAATGTATTATTTACATATGATTGAGGTCATAAAACAGCAAAACATGGATGAGACGGAAATAAACGGATTAATTATGTGAAGGGTCGATGTTAATGAATGATTAATTAAACTACTAACTAAACGAATTATTAACTAAACATGATGAATTGACGACGGATTAATGACTAAACGGGTGTAAATATATCAACAATGAATCCCAGAAACTCAACATGAACGAATTGAATCTCTAAAACTCGAATTGAATTTAATGACGAAAAACCCGCAAATATTGATTATTTGGGATTTGAGTCGGATTTATGACGATTAAAACATGTTAATGATGATGGTTAATATACATATGAATTATTAAACTATCATGATGAAGAATTAACGAAATAAGCAAGAGAAAACAAACAAACAAATACGAGTTACAGAGGACGGAGGAAGAAGAAAAGAAGCAGGAACTGCGGCAGCCTCACGAAGAGGCGCAGCAGGTGCTGCGCTCCTTCGAAGAGGCGCAGCGGTTGCTGCGTCTTTTCTCGACGTCTGTCTACTGGAAATCCGTAAAAACAGGTTTTAAAGACGGTTTTAGAAATCGGTTTTAATAGGGTACTTTCGACATAAACCTTACAATTGTTATACAATAATAAAATACAATAAATAAAAGAGAGATTAATACACCCTCAGACTTACATGTTGACGGAACGAGAAGAACTAAGAAGATCGATTAGTGATGCTCGACGCGAACGCAAGGAAAGAGTGCCCTCGAAAGAGGAAAACGATTTAACAAGTTGATTAATTAGATTGATTGAGTGTAGTGGTCAAATTGGTCGGTCATGCAACGGAGAGGCTGGTACCCGGAAAGATCCGAGCTTACGTGGTCGGAAGTCCAAGCACGTAGGCGCCAATTAGTAAGAACGAAGTCTAGAATGCAAAGGGAGAAGAGAAGGGCGGACACTCGCGTGAGAAATATGAGGAACGAAAGCTCCTATTTATACTAATCACGCGGAGGAATAGGGTTTCGGAGACTCTTTGGAAGTGAATCTCGGAAAGATATAAAAAAAAGATACGTAAATCATGCAAAGAAGGGCCTGGGAAGAGGCGCAGCAGCCACTGCGTCTCTTGGAAGAGGCGCAGCACTTGCTGCGTCTGTTCCCAGGAGGTTTCCTCCTGTTTAAGAAAGATTTCCGTGTTTAAGTTATGGTAGGACGGAATTAATTCGATTATCTTTAATATCTTATATAAATATTACGGGATATTATTTGCCAAAAGATAACATTTGAGAAATATGGAATAGAAATATCCGGAACCTTCCAGAACATTCTGACTCGGGATTTAACAGCCATCAGAAAATGGAGACGGTTTTTGACCCGGACTCCGAATGTACTCTAATTACTGCCAAAACGACCATATCGGGACGTAGATGACAACTAAGAGGTTGACATTAATATTTGAGCAATCACTTGACGATAATCTTACGAACTGTCACAAATTGTTCCGCGAACCAAACATGCGGCCCAATCATCACCGGGTGGTTTGCGAGGGGTGCAGAAACGAGGTGTCTACAGAGCCCCCACTTTGACTGAGGCTTGGACAAGGCGAAAGTCAAAGTATAGCCATCAGGTCAATCGAAGATTACAACCTGACGACTATGGCGACGCGAGGCGGCTCAAGGGGTCTGGGCCAAGGACCTATCGTCGGGAATATTTTAGAGTCTGTCGACTATCGGGGAGGGTCGTTTAAAGTCCATTAGACTACGTAAGGAGGCTCGCCAGCCATAAGAAGAGACCATACCTGAGACTTCTTCTCAAGAAGCTTTCGGAGGTGCATAGGAGCTAAGGTTTGAGCTTGGGAGCTTCCGGAGAACGACACCCTGTCGGACTCCGCGGGGAAACAAGAAATATTGAAAGCAGCAGGACGTCGGTAGAAACTGCTGGGGGAATCCGCTTGCGTCGGTCTCAAACGAACTCTGGCGAAATTTGGAGGTTGAATCTGCTTGCGTTGGTCTCAAGCGAACTCTTGTTGGGGAATATATTGACGACTAGGAACATCTTGATCGTCGGGAGAAGTCTTGCGTGAGCAGTACTGCAAAATACTACGGCGCTGGGCAAAACAAATTGAGCAATACTGCAAAATACTGCTGCGCGGGATAAAATGGGTTTGGACAACCGCAAAAACTGTCGCTATTTGGATAAAATGCGGACCGAAACGAAGGAAAATCGTCGAAACGGACCAAAAGGATATAATAGCATTGAAGAAGAGGCGCACCAAAGATGGGCCCACAAATAACGAACTCATAACGAATTTTCGAAAATTCGTATGGAGGGAACAAAAGGAAGAGGCGCAGTAAGAGCTGCGTCTCTTGGAAGAGGCGCAGCGCCTGCTGCGTCTTTTCCCCAATTTGGCAATTTTCCGCGTAAAAACGCGAAATCAGAAGGTTTATTTCATTTTATTCGAAACATAAATTCTTCAATTTCTCTCCCAAATCTTCACCATTTTCGTCAAGGTTTGATTCAAAAGCTTGCTTTAAATATGACTAATCGAGGTATGTGTCTTAATCTTGCATTAATCTTCCATATTTGTCGAATTTTGAGCCGCGAATATTAGGGTTTTCGACCCTTTTAATCGAAAATTTGGGGCTTTTCCCCCAAATGGATTTGTCTTGCCAAATTGATGTTAGAAATGGATAATAGGTAATGTTAGGAACATAACCATGTATTTGCTTTGAATTTTCATCGAGTTTTGAGCCCTTGAGCGAATTTTGAGACGGTTTCACAGCTAGATCGTAAATTGCTTCGAAAACAGCCTTAGGATTGCCCATTGGCGACGAAATTTGATATTTGGAATCCTTGGATGATGGGTAAACTTCCTGTCATCTCGAAATTTTGGTTTGTGACAACTTTTCAGGGCACCTTTCTAGGGCATAACCGCCATTATAGCGAAATGCTGCCGAATTTTCGACTCGAACCCGGGACTAGGCTTTGATTCGGACTCGACTTGACCCAATTTATCACATGAGTGATCGGGTTGGCGGGAACACGGCCAAAGATGGCCAGAAAGGACAGTTTTCAGGGTTCCGGAGGCTCGAAAACTCCTTAACAAAGGCTCGCCGTCATGTGACGCGGCCTAAATTTACTTTCAATGTTGCAGGTGAAGGGGCTTCCACTTCTGGGAGGACTCCCATGGAGGTAGACGCCAGTGCGGTTGAGGAGGCTTTGGAGCAGGCTTTCACCGACGCGGTGATGGCTACTGGAGACGGGGCACATGAGGAGGAGGCCGCTGATGAGGAGGAGATTCCGAGACGGGCCCACCTCGGACGAGGGGGTCGTCAGCTAAGAGGAGCTCCCGCGTGGGCTGAGACCTGGGAGAGTAGGCACCTTGTGTGGGCTGCAGAGGGTCATTTGTCCTACAGGACGGTGAAGAGCTTGGTAAATAGGAATTCCCTAACTCATTACCTACCCCTTTCTACTTTTGTTCAAATTTCCTTTCAAATTTACTCAAAACTAAAGATAGCTTTATTTCGAATCATAATAGGAGGCTGGGAACATCCGGTCGTTCTCGGGGTACACAACGGCGATGGAGCACTACGAGCGGCTGTCGGCGGAGGAGAGAGCCATGATCGAGCGTGGAGCGTTCGGTCCCTCCGGGGTTCGTGTCCTGGAGGGATATCGTGAAGAGGAAGTTGCGGGCCAACCTTAGCCTGGTCCGCGCTTTCTTGGATCGATTTTGGGATACGACTTCCACGTTTCACCTGCCTTTTGGTGAGGTGGGAGTCACCTTGGAGGACTACGGCATGATTTCTGGTCCGCCGTGCGGGGATCGAGGAGATGGTGTGGCCGGAGACCGGCATGAGGGCGGATTCGGCCGAGGCGAGGAGGTTGATCGGCCGGAACCCGTCGCCGAAGGCCTGTTGCGGTGCCGGGTTTGGTACCCAGCACCTACGTTCGAGATTACTTTGGGGAAGACCCGGATCGGTGGTGATCGATGGGAGGGAGACGGCTCCCCCTCCTTGTACAACCGAGCGGAGAGGGCTCGCCTCGTGGCTTTGGTGGTTCTTGTCTTCGATTTACCTCGGAGACAAGGGTGAGAGGTTGTCGACGAAGCTTCTCCCCTTTCTTTTCGACCCGAGCTCCCTAGGGCGTTGGGACCGGGTCATCTTTGGTTTTGCGGTCCTCATCCGCTTTATGAGGGCCATGGTTCGTCCGGAGTTGATGGAGAAGGGGACTTCTCCTGGTGCCGTCGGACCTGGGCTACTGTTGGAGGTATGAACCTTCCTTTAGGCCAGAATCAATTTCTTTCTTTATCGACGACCGATAGATCGTCATTGATTATTATGCTTTGCAGGCATGGGTGTACTCTTACTTTCCGGGCCTCGCGCCCAAGAGGACGGAGCCGCTGGAGAGGGCCTACCCCGTGGTGAGGGATTGGGTCATGTGCCGGACGAAGAGCAAGCGTTCTTCTCACAATGTCTACCGGCGGGATGTGAACGCTCTTCAGCTAAGCAGCGTGAGTATCCTATTTGTATGCACTTATTCTTCCCATACTTTGTTTTAAATTGATCATAGGAATGACCTTTGCCTTTATATTGTCGCAGTGGGTGCCCAGACCTTGGGCGGAGTACGCTGGAGCGCCTCCTTTTGTCGCTGAGGTCCTTCGACCTAGGAGCTCGAGTCGGCTGCTGTTGTGGACGTCGATGGGTCCTGTGTGGTATCTGGGCGAGCGGTTAGCTCGTCAGTGTTTTCGGGGCGCGTTGACGGTTCCCGTCGATCCTCCTAGGACGATGTTTAGGGAGCCTTCGAGGCCGAGAGGAGGCGGACTTGGCCGGTGCTAGTGGCGACGACCTTCTTCTCCCTGACGAGGATTACTCGGCGTTCCTTTACGGGAGGTTGGCGTATTGGCCGGTAGTGGTGAGTATCTTTTATTTCTTGTTGGATTTTGATTTTCGAGAATCGCGATGAAAGATCATCGATTAACGAGAGCCATTTGTCTTTGCAGGAGGTTGAGGCGGCGGACATCGAGCCCCCAGAGTACCCCGAGACCCTCGAGTACACCGACGCTACCGGGAGGACGACGATCTCCGAGCTGCGTGACTTTGACGTGGCCGTGACGGATCTTGGCCTAGATGATCAAAAGATTCGATTCGGAGGGTGAGTTCTTATTTTGCATAGTTTTCGTGTAAGAACACATTTGATTGAACTTGTTCGCCATCGAGAATTCTTTTGAAACGCAGTCGCGCCATCTCGGTTTGTGGCACTATGGAGGGTGGCCAACCGGCTACGAGCTACGGCCATCGAGGCACTCGTCGGCGGTCGAGGTCGTCAGGTATGAACCTCATTTGTTTTTTCTTGATCTTTGGTTTCTCAGTTTTGTTTGAATTGATTGACATGAGCCAATTTCTTGTTGTCCACAGCCGATCGTGAGCGGAGCGAGAGTTGACCCGGATCTCGGGAGGAGACGGCTCGTTTGTCGAGGGAGCTCGAGTTTCGGGACGCCGAGATTGCCGCTCTTATGGCGAGGGTTGCCGAGCTGGAGGGTGCCAGTGAGTCTGCGTGGTTTTGTAGACTTGATTTTGAACATTTTTGGATTTGTTTGGGCGCAAGCCCCGATTACGTTTGACTTGTTTGGGGCGAAGCCCCGATTTGCACATTTGGACTTGTTTGGGGCGAAGCCCCGCTTGCTTGTATATTTGCTTTTTTTTGTATATACGACTACCGAGTGCCTTTTTTTTGTTGGGTTGTGTTATTTGTACCGCAGTTAGCTTTTGAACAGGTTTGGTAGACAACGGTTTACACCGTCATGCTGTCGAAATTTACATAGAAAAACACGTAACACATACATTTTTATATACACATAAGGCCTTTAATTAGTGCAAAATGAGACTCGAAAGGACGTGAAAATGCAAAAATTTTGTCGGAAATGACCGGACGGTAGGGAGGGTTACCCCCGAAAAAAAAAGAAAAAGAGAAATCTATAAGTTGGAAAATGGAAAAAAAAAAAATAGAAATTAAGTAAATGTTGAAATAAAAAAAAGAATTAAAATGAAAACTAAATATAAAAGTGTGAGAAAAATGGCGGAAAATGTCGATGTCGCCTCGAAATGCGCGTTTGCGGATTAAGGAAACCTGAAGCATGGTAAATTTCTCGGATTTACCAAAATAAAATCCCGTAGGAATAGGAAATTATTCGCTTATAGAATTAGGAAAGATCCAAACGCGGAAATCACGAAGTGAGGTGGGAAGAGGCAAAGCATGAGCCGCGTCCCTTTGAAGAGGCGCAAAGCAGTGCCGCGCCTGTTCCAAGCAGTCGGTTCGACGGATTTTTGGAAACAAAGAATTAGTATAAATAGAAGCGTCGACGAAGCTTTAAATCATATAATTCTTCCGTCTCTTCTTCGTCGATTCACACATAAAAAAACTCCCAATAAATTTTCAAGAGAAAATTATCATCATGAATACCTTAGAGATTCGCTTGAAGGAATGGACTAATGAGTTTTCGAACATTGAGAAACATGACATGGGTGCTTATAACCTTGGGTCTTTGTTGAGTTTGAAACTCATTAAGGTTGTAAAACCGTTCTTGGATGCTTGCCTTGATTATTGGGACCCAAATTATCATGTTTTTGCGTTCCCAGGAGGTGATATTTGTCCTTTCCTAGGAGGAAATTGTCGCTATTGGCGGGTGGGACCCGAACATTTACCCGCCATCCCTTCTACCGCTCAAGGGTATAAGAGCAAGTTTAGAGATTTGCTTGGACTTACTAGACTTTAGGTAGATCGTCTCTCGTTACTCGAAGGGCGTGAGGATGCTAGATTTTATAGACCGATTCATCAACAGGGCCGACCCTACTGTCTCTTATGTTGCTAGGAGGAGAGCATTTGGCTTCGTTTGCTTCATGTTTATGTCTTTCGGGGACATGTTGATGAAGATTTGAGAGGTGATCCCCGTCTATTGGGTCTTATTGAGCAAATGGAGTCGCAGAGCCCTGCTTGTCTATGCTTAGGGAGATTATCTTGGGTTTGGACAATAGGAAATCCAACCGCGATCTTCCCGTTATCCTACAGGTAAAAGACACCCTTCTTTTTTTTTCTCTTTTTTTTTTTTTTTTTTCGCTTTTTTTTTTTTTTTTTTTTTTTTTTTTCGTTTTTTTTTTTTTTTTTTTTTTTTTTTTTTTTTTTGTGTCTAATACCCGCTTTTGGTAGGTTTGGCTTATGGAACGGCTCCACCGCTCGAGCCCCAGTTCATGCACTTTCCTATCATGCCCGCATGATTTCGATGAGGACACTATTTGTACATGGTGGACTTCACCCGGTCTGCGATTATTGGAAGAACAAGTGAAGAATGATGATGGCCCGATCGGGTGGGTCGTTCCGTGGTGGCACCTCAAGTCTGTCCTTTGGAGTGTCTTCTTTGGATCCTACTAGGTCCGTGCGCATTCCTGGATTGGAGTTTATGGTATGCATCTTCCCGAGAGATTGATGAGGCAAGTCGGGTTGAAGCAGATGATCCCTAGGCTTGACACTTCCATGCAGATCGCTATGGCGCTTGCTACAGAGAGTCGAAGAGAGTGGGCTATGAAGTGGGCCCAAAGAAACATGTGGTTCTTGAACTTCTCCTCCAATGCCTTGTGGGTGTCGGACTCTTATCTGAGGTGGAGGAAGGCCGCAACTTCGGAAGAGCGAAAGACCGAGGAAGCGCGAGCCCGTCGACTACAAGGTGCGCGAGGGAGAGAAAGAGAAGGAGAAGCATCCGATGAAGGAGAAGAAGAAGCCGGGTTCAAGTCATTCATCCTTCGAAGAAATCGAAGACTACTCCCTGTCGCAGAGATGGTGGTTGGCAAGAATGGAAGAGTCGGGCCTCGAGAAAGACCGTTGGTGATTAGGTCCGAAGTGGTGCAAGAGCGTCCGGCTCGAGGTCGTGACAAGAAATATGACAAGAACGACAAGGGCAAGGGAAAGATGGAGGAATAGCCCAAGTCTTATTTATTATTTGATTATTATTATTATTGTTGTAATAAGAAAGGAGGGATTTTTAGAATCCTAGCCTAGTCTATTTTTATTATTTGCCGTATTATTATTATTAGAAATTGAATGAAATAAAAAGGTTAAGTGGTTATGAAACCGTTGTGATTTTCTTTAATTATTCTTGTCGAATTTCAAATGCGATGCAAATGTCCTTCTATTTACATTTTAAATATAATGGTGGGTTGAATCCCGTGAAGGATTGCCTACGTATTCACTTAAAAAAGCGAAATCAAACCCATGCGCGTAGTTCGAGTAAATGTAAAAGAATAATTGTTCGAAGCAAGAGCTTGTAATGAACATAGAAAATAAGCATGAGCTTTTGTTCTCAAGGTGCGAATTTAGTTTATTTGATGATATGAGGATGACAATCTTGTCAAGATGCAAGAGCATGGTGACACTTAGCTTATTTCAGCTTGGCCAGGGGCCACTTATTTAGTGCCGCAAGAGCGACACATGGGTTTACGCGAGGCACGTTTTTGTCCTATTCTAGGCATAGTATCGTTTCAGTTGGTCAAGGTTTGTGGGGTTCGAAAACTCATTCCCATCTAAGTCTGTGATTCTAACCGCACCTCCTGGAAGTATGGATTTGACTAGGTATGGTCCGGCCCAATTAGGTTTGAATTTTCCCCTCGGGTCGACGGGTAGAAGAGCTCTAACCGATTTGAGTACTAAGTCTCCTTCTTTGATGTTTCTTGGTCTAACCCTTTTGTTGAAAGCTCGTTTGATACGTGCTTGATATGTTTGGACATTATGTAAGGCACGTAGCCTACGTTCATCCAGGAGGATGAGTTCTTCATATCTATCCCTCTTCCAATCGGCTTCAGGGATTTGACTTTCGAGTAGAATACGCAAGGATGGTATTTCTAGCTCGACTGGTTGTACGGCCTCTATGCCGTAGGTCAAATAGAAAGGAGTAGTAGCCCGGTGGGCGTCCCATCGATGTACGATATCCCCATAAAGCAAAGGGTATCTTGCTTGGCCAATCTCTATAATTGTCAGTCATTTTCTTGAGGATTGTGACGACATTCTTGTTAGCCTCTTCTACCGCGCCGTTAGTCTGTGGTCTATAGGGCGATGAGTGATGATGCTTGATCTTGTACTTGGCTAGCAATTGTTCGGTTTCGGCTTGGAAGTGGGACCCATTATCGCTAATGATCTCATGCGGGCAACTATATCGGCAGATGATGTTATTTTGTATGAATTTGGCTACATTCTTGGCCGTAAGAGCGGTGTAGGAAGCTGCTTCTACCCACTTGGTGAAGTAGTCAATTGCTACTAGGATGAAACAGTGACCTCCTGTTCCGGCTGGGGTTATTTTCCCAATTATGTCAATTCCCCATGCGGAGAATGGCCAAGGAGATGTCATCGTATAGAGCAACGAAGGAGGGACATGTTGTACCTTCCCGAAGATTTGGCAATTGTGGCAATGTCTCACATATTTGATGCAATCGGATTCCATTGTGGTCCAATAGTACCCTAGACGTGTGATTTTCTTTGCCATCATAGGTCCACTCATATGAGGACCGCATTCTCCGTCGTGGACTTCTTCCATCACCTTTCGTGCCTGTGAATGATCAAGGCAACGTAGGACTACACCAAGAGGTGTTCTTTTGTATAATTCTCCTTGCATGAGAACATATTGTGAAGACAATAGGCGTATAGCTCGTTGTCCCCTCTTGTCCATATCTGGTGGATAGGTACCATTAAGCTTGAAGTTCAGGATTGCTTGGAACCAGGGTTCCTGTGCGATTTCTTCTTCATCGGTAATTTGATGGACATAAGCCGGCTCCGACCGTCGTTCGATACACAAAGGCATTTCCATCACGTAATCTGGCATGTTTATCAAAGATGCAAGTTTCGCAAGAGCGTCTGCAAATTGATTTTCCTCTCGAGGTAGGTGTAAGTAGGTTACGTGATCAAAGAATTGAGCGACTTGGTCTATCCTAGCCTGATAGGGTGCTAGGCTTTCACTTCGGATTTTCCAGGATCCCGTAACTTGGTTGATGATTAGTGACGAATCTCCATGCACTCGGAGGTTTTTGATGCCTAAGCTTATTGCTGCTTGTAGTCCAATTAGACAAGCCTCATACTCTGCGGCGTTGTTTGTCACCTCGAAGTCGAGTTTGACAAAGAATCGGTGTATGCTCACCTTCAGGAGAAATGAGCAACACTCCTATCCCAAATCCTCTTAGGTTTGATGCTCCATCAAAGTATAGGTCCCAGGAGTCCACGTCTGTTTGAAGTATATCCTCGTCGGGAAATGACCAAGTATCTATGGTTTGTGCGTCGTTGATGGGATTTTCTGCGAAGAATTCGGCGACGGCGCGACCCTTTATTACTTTCAGTGGCACGTATTTGAGGTCAAATTCCGAGAGCATCATGGTCCATCTTGCCAGGCGTCCGTTGAGGACAGGTTTCTCGAAGAGGTATTTGACTGGATCCATTTTGGAGAATATCTTGACGGAGTAACTAAGCATGTAGTGACGTAGCTTCTTTGTTGCCCACACAAGAGCGAGGCATGTCTTTTCGAGTTGTGAGTATTTGCACTCGTATTCCAAGAACTTCTTACTTAGATAGTAAATAGCTCTTTCTTCACTTCCTACGGTTTTAGCTAGCATGGCACCCATGGCGGTTTCGGTTACCGTGAGATACAAACCAAGAGGTTGATCTTGTTGTGGTGGCATGAGCACTGGTGGTTTAGCCAATATCTCTTTGATGCGGTCGAACGCCTTTTGACAATCATCATCCCACATGGTGTGGTCTGTTTTCTTGAGTTTCTTGAAGATAGGCTCGCAAATCATCGTAAGTTTCGATATGAATCGACTTATGTATTGAACTTTTCCTGGGAATCCTCGACTTCTTTTTTTCTGTTTGAGGTTGTGGCATTTCAATCGAGCTTTGATTTTGGAAGGATCTATTTCTATACCTCGTTGGCTAACGACGTATCCTAGGAGTTTGCCAGACGTTACCCCAAATGTGCATTTCTGAGGATTGAGTCTCATGTTGTACTTCCGTAGCCTTGCGAAGAACTTGCGAAGGTTCGCAATATGTCCCTCTCTCTCCTTGGATTTGACGATCATGTCATCTACATATACCTCAACTTCTTTGTGCATCATGTCATGTAAGAGTGTAGTTGCGGTGCGTTGGTATGTAGCTCCGGCGTTGATCAATCCGAACGGCATTACTGTATAGCAATAGGTTCCCCATTGGGTGACGAACGCGGTCTTATGCATGTCTTCCATGGCCATTTTGATTTGGTTATAACCCGCATATCCATCCATGAAGGATAGTAATGCGTGGTCTGCAGTATTGTCCACTAATATGTCGATGTGAGGCAGAGGGAAGTCATCTTTTGGACTCGCTTTGTTCAAATCCCTAAAGTCAACACAAACTCGGATTCTCCCATCCTTTTTGGGTACGGGTACTACGTTAGCTACCCAGTCAGAATACTTGGAAACTTTGATGAACCCGGCTTTGAATTGTTTGTCAACTTCTTCTTTAATCTTTAGAGCCCATTCCGTTCTCATTCGTCGAAGCTTTTGTTTCACAGGCTTGAAGCCCGGCTTGATCGGAATCCTAAGTTCGGCGATATCCCTGTCGATCCCTGGCATGTCTTTGTAGGACCAAGCGAAAACGTCTTTGAATTCATTTAGGAGGTCTATGAAATCGGCCCTTTCGGTAGAGCTCAAGGTTGTCCCTATCCTAAGTTCTTTGGGTTCTAGTTCGGTTCCTACGTTGATGGGTTCAGTGTCTTCTATTACTGGTCCCCCTTCCCCTTCCTGTAATATTTCTTTGGCTACATAGGGAGGTATTTCGGTCAAGTCTGGGTCTTGGTCATCCTCAGTATCATCATAAACAGAATTGCACTCGAAAGAACACAGAGAGTAAGCAGAACCTGATTTATTCATATTAAGATTTGAGTAAAGTTGAAACAAAGAAGCCAACTGATCCATGGTCAGTGGCGGTAAAGGAACAGTAGTTGGGGCATTCCCCGAACTACCGTGACTACTCGATGCTAGGCTAGGAGAAACGAAGGGAGTGGGGATGACGACAGGAGTAGACTCTCTAATGACTTCTCTAGACTCCGACTCTGACTCCGACTCCGACTCCGACTCGAACTCGTCGTCTTCTGGTTCTTCCTTGAACATCTCTCCTTCTCCAGTGGTGAGCTTGAAGAGTCTTCCTTGATTGTTGGTCCATTTGATTGATTTTCTCCATCCTTTCTGCTGTTTTGTGTCGATTTCTGTGATCAATGCGGTGGGGTTGAAGCGATCGTCTTGGAGTATCGTAGTAATGATCTCATCCTGCGCGGCCTTAACAAATCGGTCCTCTCCAAACAGGAGGCTCACAGCTTGCTCGTCTAAGCAAGGTGCTTGACGGGTTTTGACGGTAGGAACCGTTTCTGGAGGGATGAAGTAGCAATCGTGAAAGATCTCGATTCCGGCTAACTTCCTCTCAAGGTAATGCCAAGGTTCGGGAAACCCGTGAAAGAGTTCTGAACTTCCTTCTTGAACGAAGTATCCATTTAAGGTGGGGAGATATGGCCTCATTTGGACTCCTACATACTTGCGATTTTGGACTTGGGCAAGCATTTCGAGAACTTCTTCTGTTGTGGGTTTGTACCCTAGTCCAAGTGGTGTTCTTGATGAGTTGCCTTTCTTGTATGGCGCGAAGGTGTTCTTCCGAATCGGGTTCAAAGGCATTCCAGGGAAGTATCCTTGATTCTTGAGTATGTGGTTGACCACCAAGTTGGAGTAGGGATTATAGTATAAGGGTGCCAATTCACTTTCTATGACATTTGCACTTTGGAAGCCCCCAAGTTCGTATATGGGGTCCACAAGGACTTGATTGTTTGATTGCTTCTCAATTATTGCCTTGATAGGCGATGAAGTGATTGTCACGACTTTGCCATTGAGTGGGATCTTGATCTTTTGGTGAAGGGTGGATGTTACCGCTTTGGAAGCATGAATCCAAGGCCTTCCCAGAGCATGTTGAATGAAGCTTCGATGTCTACTATTTGGAAGTTGACTTTTCGCTCGATTGGTCCCGTGGCTATGGTTAGGCTAGCTAGTCCAACCACTTTTCGTCGCGTACCGTCATATGCGCGTACACCTTGATTGGTGGGAGTCCAATCCGACTCTTTCATGCCTAGTTTGTATGCCGTTTTGAGGGGTATGACGTTGACCGCGGAGCCATCATCTACCAAAGTCATTGGCACATTCTTCTTTAGACAAATGACGGTGATGTATAGAGCAAGGTTGTGACTAGCGCCAAAAGGTGGCAGGTCTTCATCTGAGAAAGTAATAGGATTACTTAGCTTCGGTGATTCTTGGAAGACCAAGTTGACTACATCTTCGGGAGTAGAGTTATGCGCTACATTCAATTTGGCCAAAGCTTGCAGTAAAGCTTGGCGATGCGGAAATGAGCTTGCCACTAGTTGCCAGACTGAAAGATCAGCCTTGGTTTTCTGTAATTGCTTGAGCAAATGATCAGTGGGGTCGTCTTCGTTGTCATTTGGTGTGATGACATTGGTTGGACCGTTTTGAGTGGTGCTTTGATATGGGCGACCCGAGCGAGTTAGGTGATCCACATCTTGGTCTTCGCCATTTTGGACTATTTCTTTGACTAAGGAGTTTTCGATGAGATACTCGTCCTCGTCGTCATCGGCCCAAACCCCATTAACTGCAGCTAGTTCCTTCATCCTCATGATATCACTTTCTTGTTGTATGATTTGATCGACTAGCTTGTCGACCACGGCGACTACCTCTTGCATAGTAGCATTTTGAGAGAAGATCAATGGTACACGTTTTTTAGGCATTGCATTGGGATTGCGCAAGGTCGTTACCATGTTTTCTAGTTCCCACACTTGTCTATCTACACTCCTTGCCCATGCGATGAAGTCGGAAATGGTAGGGGAGATGGTAGAGTAGAGTCTTTCTTTCTCAATTGCATGAATTTCATTTTCGGTGGGAGAAATGAGATGTGAGCAATCTAAGGTAGATTCGTCACTTGTAATCACTAGAACTCCAAGAGGATTCTGAGTGTTATTGGGCTTACCTCCTGGTGGAATTGGGAGTCGACCGTCTTCAATCATATCCTGAAGCACGTGTTTTAACTTGTAGCATTTTTCTGTGTCGTGCCCTTTGCCCCTATGGTATTCTGAAAGAGGAGTTTTCATCCCGAACTTGGACTTTCTTTCGGGTTCGGGAGTAGGTCCAATGGGTTGGAGTTTACCTTGCTTCATTAGCCTTTTTAGCGCGTTGGAGTATGTGTCCCCAAGGTTCGTGAACTTCCTTGGTGGGCTAGTCTTCTTGGATGGCTCGAGAAGGTTAACTTCGTCGGTCTTGCTAGTAGAGCCATATGAACGACTCGTGGACCCTTGATATCCTCGACCTACCGTTTTGGACAAGAGCCCTTTACGGATGTCATCTTCGATTCGTGTTCCTAGTACAGTTAAGTCCTTGAAGGTCTTGATGTTTTGATATCTCAAATGGTTGGCATATATGGGTTTGAGATTATCCACGAACTTTTCCACGAGGGTGGCCTCATCCGGGCGTTCAACTAGTTGGGTACTAGTCTTCCTCCACCTACTTAGAAAGTCGGTGAATCCTTCTTTGTCATTTTGGGTAAGAACCTCTAGAGTACGCATGTTGACTTGGATCTCGGCATTATCCGCGTATTGTTTCGAGAACTCGATCGCGGCGTCTTCCCAAGTAGCGACCTTTTTGTGATCTAAAGTATAGAACCATTGCTTTGGGATGGTGTCAAGAGATGAAGGAAAGATCCTTAAGAACATCTCGGGTTTGATGCCTTTGATAGACATGTAGTCCTTGAAGGCGCGGATGTGGTTCAAAGGGTTCTCATGTCCTTTAAACTTAGGGATATCCGTCATGCTAAAGTTAGTGGGCAATTTGGAATTGACGGCTTCATACTTGCGATTGTTCTCCCTGTAAATGTCATCCCCCTTAAGGTACATCAATTGCTCCTCTAGGTATTGGAGTCTTTTCTCAGCTGCAGTTGTTCCTAGGACAGGATTCTCATCTTTAGATTCGTCATCGGAAAATTGTAGCACTCCACTTTTAGGGGGAGGTAGCTTCCCCTCTACATCAAAGATACGGCCTTCGATAAGCTCAAGGCGGTCATAGGTTTGTTCTTGAGTGATTTGCATTTGGGTTATCGCGGCCAGGATTCGATCATTACTTTCTTGAATTTGCTGGAGGTTCGTATCATCACTTGACCCAGGCATCTTGGAAACTGGATAAGAGATCGGCGACGAATCAAAACACGATCGACCATTCTATCACACTTGCTAAAAGAGGAAAAGATTTGACTCGTGAAGTGGGTGTGTGCCACTTGTGTTGAGTGAGTTTTGAAGAAAGACAAGGTCTTTGAAAATGTGTGTCCTAGTCAACTGTAGTGTAGTTGTAGGAGTGGACTCGAAGTGAGGTTTGAAATGGGCTTGTGGCCCGAATTTTGACTTGACAAACGGACAGAGTTTTGACCGGATTTTGTGCTAATTAAAGGCCCCATTTCGAAATTCTTGATTGAAATTGGGTTTTGATTTTTGAAAATTCGTCATGATTTGTTTTGAAATGGTGATCACGTAAGGTTTACATATTTATACAAGCATTATAACGGGATGCTGAGTGCATTTAGAAGGGTTTTGGTTTAAAGGGTGGGTTGCCATACGGTCCTAAGTCTGTGGAGAGGCTCGTGCCAAACAAGAGTAAGGCCGATTCCTAGTCCATTTCCTCAAGTAGTGAAGGCCCTTGATACAAACAAGAGTAAGCATCATGGTATGGATGACGTCAATCGCTATCCATCCTTGGGCCCAAATAAGAATTAGGACCGTTTAGACGGGACGATTGGTCGAATGGGTTGGGTTGGGCCTAGGAAGGCCGAATAAAACGGTCTAGGAAGACCGAGTTATGAGAACCGACAATTGTCTTGTACAAACTTATTCCCTAACCTTGTTCAAGTTTCACCCTTGCTACACGTAAGTGTATATCCCCAGCGGAGTCGCCAAACTGTGGACAGCGGGCCGCCCACGGGGGCGCTTGGTGAGAAACGAGGGACAAGCGTTTGCATTTTGTAAGGAGTCGCCACCAATTTTTATGGGAAATTGGAACCGTTCGAATACCTCGTGTCATGTCAAGACACAAAGTAGTGACATGAACACTAAGCAATCGTTACCCTTAGCATTCTATGTCTAGAATGACTCTCGTGGATGCCAATGAACACGGGTGCTCACGGAGATCTGGAGTAAGGGGTGAGGGTACGTATTAGGAAGCTCTTTTGATCGAACACCTAATCCCGCCCGCCTCGATAGCGGCCTCTACTAATGATTAGGGAAGTTATTCGTACTTGATATATTGTCGGCTATATGCATGCAATGCAACATCCAATAGATTAATCCTAACATGTGAATTAAGACTAAGTCGGTGAAACATGTAATTTAATCATACAATTGGGTCGAAGTAGGATTTAATGCTCAATTTACATGTGAAAGCATACAAATAATAAAAGGAATACAATAAACTATGAATTACAATAATGAAAATTACAATAATTACATTAGGATAGGCGATTTATGTCGAAAATACCTTTAAAACAGATAATTTGGGAAAAAAGAAATAAAAGAATAAAACACGACAGATCAGAAGGTGATAATACGAATATTAGTTGATTAATACGTAAACTAATTAAACTAGGTCAAGGCAGAAAAGGAGTTCAGAGACAGAACTCATCCTGGAACAGGCGCAGCAGAGACTGCGCCCTTTGGAAGAGGCGCAGCAGTTGCTGCGTCTGTTCCAAGGGTGAGTTCTGGCTGTGAAGCCGGAACTGCAAACCGTTAATGTTAATTGTTAATTTTAAGGATTGATTAGATTATTTGACTCGGATGAAAGTTATTTAATGTATTATTTACATATGATTGAGGTCATAAAACAGCAAAACATGGATGAGACGGAAATAAACGGATTAATTATGTGAAGGGTCGATGTTAATGAATGATTAATTAAACTACTAACTAAACGAATTATTAACTAAACATGATGAATTGACGACGGATTAATGACTAAACGGGTGTAAATATATCAACAATGAATCCCAGAAACTCAACATGAACGAATTGAATCTCTAAAACTCGAATTGAATTTAATGACGAAAAACCCGCAAATATTGATTATTTGGGATTTGAGTCGGATTTATGACGATTAAAACATGTTAATGATGATGGTTAATATACATATGAATTATTAAACTATCATGATGAAGAATTAACGAAATAAGCAAGAGAAAACAAACAAACAAATACGAGGTACAGAGGACGGAGGAAGAAGAAAAGAAGCAGAAGGCTGGCGGCCTCACGAAGAGGCGCAGCAGTGCTTTGCGCTCCTTCAAGAGGCGCAGCGGTTGCTGCGTCTTTTCTCGACGCCTCATCTCACTGGAAATCCGTAAAAACAGGTTTTAAAGACGGTTTTAGAAATCGGTTTTAATAGGGTACTTTCGACATAAACCTTACAATTGTTATACAATAATAAAATACAATAAATAAAAGAGAGATTAATACACCCTCAGACTTACATGTTGACGGAACGAGAAGAACTAAGAAGATCGATTAGTGATGCTCGACGCGAACGCAAGGAAAGAGTGCCCTCGAAAGAGGAAAACGATTTAACAAGTTGATTAATTAGATTGATTGAGTGTAGTGGTCAAATTGGTCGGTCATGCAACGGAGAGGCTGGTACCCGGAAAGATCCGAGCTTACGTGGTCGGAAGTCCAAGCACGTAGGCGCCAATTAGTAAGAACGAAGTCTAGAATGCAAAGGGAGAAGAGAAGGGCGGACACTCGCGTGAGAAATATGAGGAACGAAAGCTCCTATTTATACTAATCACGCGGAGGAATAGGGTTTCGGAGACTCTTTGGAAGTGAATCTCGGAAAGATATAAAAAAAAGATACGTAAATCATGCAAAGAAGGGCTGGAAAGAGGCGCAGCAGCAGCTGCGTCTCTTGGAAGAGGCGCAAAGACTCTTTGCGTCTGTTCCCCAGGAGGTTTCCTCCTGTTTAAGAAAGATTTCCGTGTTTAAGTTATGGTAGGACGGAATTAATTCGATTATCTTTAATATCTTATGTAAATATTACGGGATATTATTTGCCAAAAGATAACATTTGAGAAATATGGAATAGAAATATCCGGAACCTTCCGAACATTCGACTCGGGATTTAAACCATCGAGAAAATGGAGACGGTTTTTGACCCGGACTCCGAATGTACTCTAATTACTGCCAAAACGACCATATCGGGACGTAGATGACAACTAAGAGGTTGACATTAATATTTGAGCAATCACTTGACGATAATCTTACGAACTGTCACAAATCGTTCCGCGAACCAAACATGCGGCCCAATCATCACCGGGTGGTTTGCGAGGGGTGCAGAAACGAGGTGTCTACAAGTTGAATGAAGCATTCCTTACACACTAATGAAAATCCATCTCAACTCGACTGCTTTCCTAACATGACCCGTTGAACCAACGACTTTATGATTCTCCGAAATAACGCTAAAGTAGCAACATCAAATCTCAATTTCATCTCACAGCTCCAAGTCAAAGCGATTCGTACCAAAATAGGACACATAAGTCCAAAAGGGCTCACACAACAACAGATTAGGGAATCATCTGTCACTCCGTACGGTCGACAAAACACACATAGTATGATAAATGTGTCACAAGTAGTCACAACATAGCTCCCACTATGATGGGCATATCACGCTTCTATGTCGTGCGAATCATAAGTCTAGATACTACTCAAGTATCTAACCCAAGCCACTAGATTGATATACTCAATATTCAATCTGACACTTGTGATTCGGTTCAAAACTTTAGTATGAAAATAGGGTGTCTTCTCATACTTCGACTACAAAAGTCTCATCTTAGACTTACTAAGGCGACTCTATAACGAGTCAATATCTTTTCCATACAATTTATGTACAAAGATAATCTCAACACTTACTAAGTGTTAAGTGACCCAGTCTCATCTTGCCCACTATATAAGTGTCAAGGCGATTACCTGTGTGACTAGGCAATCTAAAAGCTTGGTGATATCTTATGTGCCTTATCATGCAACAAATACATATGATGAACATTTTCCAGAGGATACAAAATCTTAATCCAAAAATGTCCATTATCAAACACATCCACAACTCAACAAGATTAAAACTTAAGTTGACTATTTCAGATAATTAGCTCAACACATGAACTAATTAAGAACACATCTTATAAAATAAAACGCCAACCATCTTGTTAGTTAATCTTACTTGATGACAACACTTAGTCCTACACAAGAACTAATCTACTCTTACCACAAAGGTAAGAGTTAAAATCACTTGATTACATATCATTGTACGTGTATATGATCGATTTCGTAACAAAATACTTATCAATCACAAAAGTTGACGTTCAACCATGTACTAAACAAGGCACACATCAAAAATAACAACTGCACTAGAACAAGAAATAATACTCTAATCATTTCTTGCGCTTGATCGTAGGTTTAGACATAACCAAAATATTATTTTCTTCTAAAGATATGCCAATATGTCACCAATTTACAAAGAGAACTTATTCTCCTCTATAATTTTGACATAACCATATTAATTCCACTACCATCCAATTAAATCATCACACAAATGATATATATATATATATATAGAGGAAGGATCAAGTGAGTCCTCCTTCCTTCATTGAGTCCATGAGTTCTCATAAGGGCCATTGAAAAGATTGGATGGAGGGTTGAGATTGAAGGGGAAAAGGGAGGGATTAGAGCAAAAATTAGGTAATCAATGCTAATTAAATACTTTCCCTCACTACCTTCACTAATCAACCACTAATTTTACTATATATCATTTATTTTTCAGTCACTTCTCTCTCATCTCACACAATTATCATTCCTCTCATCTCTCTAAAAATCAAAACAACTCAATTCCTCTCAACAATCCCTCAAAAATCAAAAACCAAATAATTCAAAAAAAATCAAAAAAAAAATTCCCCCCATTATCCTCATCCGTCATCACCATACACCACCCGCCACTACCACCACGAGGCACCTCTCCCGCCACCACCACAACTACCACCAACAACAATACACCTTCAACCAACCCTACCCCGACACCATCACCCACCCCTTTGACCACCACCACGCACGCCCACATTCACCCACGACCACCCCTCGTCCGTTGTGGCCCCACATCCACTGACCACCAACCACCAAAGATCCCGCCATCGCCAAAAAAAAAAAAAAAAAAAAAAAAAAAAAAGCCAGATCTTAAAATACGCCAACCACCACGCACTCCCACATCCACAGCCACCAACCATCACGGACGCCCACATTCACAGCCACCAACCATCAGCATCGCGCCGCCACTAACGCTCCAACACCATCATCCTCTTCCTCACTTACCAACCCACGACACCACCACCAACCCCGTCAACAACAACACCTTCCACCCCACCTCTGCCGCACCACCACCGCCGACAACATCATTACCTTAAACAAAACGAGATCTGAGAATAACTAACCCAAAAAAAACGAACCTAGCCGGAGTTCTGGCCGTAGTTCAGGCGACGGCTTCACCGTCGTTGTCTTTTGTTTAGATTTGTTCAAATATACACGAATCTGGCCGGAGTTTATCGTCCTATTTTCAACGCTTCCTCTTTTCTCTCTTTCTTGTTTTCCTTTTGTGTTTTCTGTTTTGTTGGTACATATTTCAACGCTTCCTCTTTTCATAGTTGTTCTATTTTCATCGTTCTCTCTTTTGTTTTTTTTTATATATTTTTTGGTTTGTTTTCTCATTTGTGTTGACACTTACCATATTTTATTCTTAGATCTAAAAAAATATATAGTAGATTATTGAAAAATAATCATATTGTCATGATTTTTATTATTAGATCTAATAAATATATTTATTTTCATATTTACACTCGTATTCTATACATTTTTGTCAGATTGACACTCATATTTCTTTAAATTTACACTTGTATTTCCTCACATTTACACTCATTTTTATTTAAATTTACACTTGTATCTTCTCACATTTACACTCATATTTCTTTACATTTACACTTGTATTTCTTTACATTTACACTTATATTATTTTACATTTACACACATTTCTCAGATTTATACTTGTATTTCTTTACATTTACACTCGTATTTCTTTACATTTACACTTATATTTCTTTACATTTACACTTATATTTCTTTAAATTTACACTTGTATTTCCTCACATTTACACTCGTTTTTATTTAAATTTACACTTGTATCTCCTCACATTTACACTCGTATTTCTCTTAAATTTACACTTGTATCTCCTTACATTTACACTCGTTTTTATTTAAATTTACACTTGTATCTCCTCACATTTACACTCGTATTTCTCTTAAATTTACACTTGTATCTCCTCACATTTACACTCGTTTTTATTTAAATTTGCACTTGTATCTCCTCACATTTACACTTGTATCTCCTCACATTTACACTCGTATTTCTATAAATTTACACTCATATTTCTTAACATTTACAGTCGTATTTCTTGACATTTACACTCGTATTTCTTTACATTTACACTTGTATTTCTTTACATTTACACTCGTTAAAATTATATAAATTTGCACTCATATTTTTTGTGGATATGAGTTGGTGGGGAAGGACGATGATGGTGGCATTTTTTGGTAGTCGGGCTAAAGTTTTACTCGTAAAGGATAAAGTTGACGGTGGCGTTTTTTGGTAGTTGGACTAATGTTTTACTCGTAAAGGACAAATTTACACTTATAAAGGACCAAATTCACACTCAAAGGACAAAATTTACACTCTAAAACCTTCAAATTGACTAAAAAATCAAATTTACACTCTTAAAATGTTACATTTACACTCGTAAAACCTCACATTTACACTTGTAAAATGTTAAAATTATATAAATTCAAAATTTCCGTCACAAAAAAAATCAAATTTACACTCTTAAAATGTTACATTTACACTCGTAAAACCTCACATTTACACTTGTAAAATGTTAAAATTATATAAATTCAAAATTTCCGTCACAAAAAATCAAATTTACACTCTTAAAAATGTTACATTTACACTCGTAAAACTTCACATTTACACTTGTAAAATGTTAAAATTCTATAAATTCAAAATTTCCGTCACAAAAAATCAAATTTACACTCTTAAAAATGTTACATTTACACTCGTAAAACTTCACATTTACACTTGTAAAATGTTAAAATTCTATAAATTCAAAATTTCCGTCACAAAAAATCAAATTTACACTCTTAAAAATGTTACATTTACACTCGTAAAACTTCACATTTACACTTGTAAAATGTTAAAATTCTATAAATTCAAAATTTCCGTCACAAAAAAATAAATTTACACTCTTAAAATGTTACATTTACACTCGTAAAACTTCACATTTACACTTGTAAAATGTTAAAATTATATAAATTCAAAATTTCCGTCACAAAAAAATAAATTTACACTCTTAAAATGTTACATTTACACTCGTAAAACCTCACATTTACACTTGTAAAATGTTAAAATTATATAAATTCAAAATTTCCGTCACCAAAAATCAAATTTACACTTTTAAAATGTTACATTTACACTCGTAAAACCTCACATTTACACTTGTAAAATGTTAAAATTATATTTCCGTCACATTTACACTTGTAAAACTCATACAACATTACATTTACACTTCTGAAATCTAAAACTCAAAACTGATTAATTAGGGGCTAGAGAGAGAAAGAAAAATTAATTAGTGTGTAGAAATTTGATTAGTGGTAATTTTTTTTGGTAATTTTCAATCTCAACCATCCATCTCAATCCAACCATCCACATTTTTTCCTTTTCTTTTCTTGGCCTTTAATCAAATTCATCTCAACCTTCCATTTAGTCCATCCAATGGCCCTTAGAGGGACTTATGGACTCAATGGTAGAGGAGGACTCATTAGATCTTACCTCTCTCTCTCTCTCTCTCTCTCTATATATATATATATATATATATATATATAGAGAGAGAGAGAGAGAGAGAGAGAAGAGATCAACTAAGGTCCACATTTATTTTGAGTCCATAAGTTCTATTATGAGTCATTGGATGGAGGGAAATGGAGGGATGAGATCAACCCCAAAAAGTGTGTTTATAAAGCTAATCTCACCATCTCTCTCCTCCTTCACTAATCCACTCTAATTAATCACTAATTTACTTTATATTTCTTTTCCACTCATCCATTTCTCTTTCATCTTACACATTTCATTTCTCTCTTCTCTCAAACTCTAAAAAAAAAAAAACCCAAATAAATAAAAAAAACCCAAAAATCCAAATAAATAAAAAACCCAAAAATCCAAATAAATCAAAAAACTCAAATAAATCATTCATTCCTCTCTTCCTCATTCACCACCACCCACCACCACCCCACCCGACACCAAATAACCACCCAAAGCACCCCGCCGCCGCCACCCCACCGCCGACTTTTTTTTTTGACTTTTTTTTTTTTTTTTTTTTTCAACTCGTTTTTTTTTTTTTTTTTTTTCGTTTTGTATTAATTTGTATGTTTTTAGTTGTTTTTTCCATTTATTATTTTTTTTGTCTTTTATTTTATTTTAGTTGTCTTTTATTTTGTTAGTTATCATTTTTTAGTCATTTTCTTAAATCTCTTCTTGTTATACTTTTTTTTTTAAGATTTCGTGTTTTAAATCTCGTTTTTTTTTTTTTTTTTTTGTGAGATACTTTTTTTCATCTAAGACAAAAATGGAGTAAAGTTATACAAAAATGAACCAAAGTTATACAAAAATATACCAAAGTTATACAAAAAATTGGACTAAAGTTTTAAAAAAATGAACCAAAGTTATACAAAAATGAACCAAAGTTATACAAAAATGAACCAAAGTTATACAAAAATGGACTAAAGTTATACAAATATGGATTAAAGTTATACAAATATGGGCTAAAGTTATACAAATAAGGACTAAAGTTATACAAAAATGGACCAAAGTTATACAAAAATGGACCAAAGTTATACAAAAATGCACCAGAGTTATACAAAAATGCACCAGAGTTATACAAAAAATGCACCAAAGTTATACAAAAAATGGACTAAAGTTATACAAAAATGCACCAGAGTTATACAAAAATGCACCAGAGTTATACAAAAAATGGACCAAAGTTCTACAAAAAATGGACTAAAGTTATACAAAAATGGACTTTGGTGCATGTTTGTATAACTCTGGTGCATTTTTGTACAACTTTGGTGCATGTTTGTATAACTCCGGTGCATTTTTGTATAACTTTAGTCGAATTTTTGTAGAACTTTAGTCCAATTTTTTGTATAACTTTAGTCCATTTTTTGTATAACTGTGGTGCATTTTTGTATAACTCTGGTCTATTTTTGTATAACTTTGGTCCATTTTTGTATAACTTTAGTCCTTATTTGTATAACTTTAGCCCATATTTGTATAACTTTAATCCATATTTGTATAACTTTAGTCCATTTTTTGTATAACTTTGGTGCATTTTTGTATAACTCTGGTCTATTTTTGTATAACTTTGGTTCATTTTTGTATAACTTTAGTCCAATTTTTGTATAACTTTAGTCCAATTTTTTTTATAACTTTAGTCCATTTTTTGTATAACTTTGGTGCATTTTTGTATAAATCTGGTCTATTTTTGTATAACTTCAGTCCAAAATAGTATAACTTTAGTCCAAAATTGTATAACTTTAATCCATAAGAGTATAACTTCAGTCATAAAATGTATAACTCTAGTCATACAATGTATAACTCTAGTCACAGTTTGTATAACTCTAGTCATACAATGTATAACTCTAGTCACAGTTTGTATAACTCTAGTCATACAATGTATAACTCTAGTCACAGTTTGTATAACTCTTGTCATACAATGTATAACTCTAGTCACAGTTTGTATAACTCTAGTGATTCAACGTATAACTCTAGTCACAGTTTGTATAACTCTAGTCAATTTTTTGTATAACTTTAGTCCAATTTTTGTATAACTTTAGTCTTTTTTTGTATAACTTTGGTCATAAAATGTATAACTTTAGTCATAAAATGTATAACTTTAGTCATAAAATGTATAACTTTAGTCGTAAATAGTAAAAAATCAAACAATAAATATGAAAAATATGAAAAAAAAATAATAATAACAAAAACCAAAAAAACTCATAATAACCAAAACAAAAAACCAAATAACAATAATAAAACCAAAAAACCAACAACCCAACCAAACCCGAAATCCAAAATAAACCAAATAACAATAAAAAAAAAACCAAATTTAAATATCGTGTGTATAACTCTAATGCACGAAGTGTATAACTTTAATAGACAAGATGTATAACTTTAGTCCAAAAAATCAAATAACAATAACAACCAAATAACAATAACAAAACCAAATAACAATAACAACAAAATAACAAAATAACAAAAAAAAATAACAAAAACAAAAAACAAAAAACAAACACAAAACAAAAAGGTAAATCTGAAAAAATGAACAACAAAAATGAAATTTTAAAATATCATCTAAAACGATAAATATAATTTAGTAAATATAAGATTATACGTAAACAAAAAGACTAGATAAAAAGGAGATCTAAAAAAATAAAACCAAAAAGTTAATCTAAACTAAAAAGGGGAATATCAATCAGTAACTCACCACACAAACCAACAAACCAAAAAATAAGGAAATATTATTTGATTCAATAAGAGAAACAAAATTTTATTCGGTGTTTTCTATCTCCACCACCGAACAATATATTTTTTTTTAAAATTGAAAAAAAAATGTAATCTAAAAGGAACATCACCACCGAACAACCGCAACACCCACCGCATTTTCAATCTCCACCTCAAAAACGCAACAACCAACAACACAAACCCCTTATACTCTCAGATCTGGAATATCAAAAAACAAGGGGAGGGAGGTGGCAGCGTGGCGGGTAGTCGGGAGAAGAGGAAGGGTGGTGGTCGTGGGTCACTGGTTTGCTGTGTTGGTTGGTGTGGTGGGATCTCCGGCTGGTTAGGTGGTGTTTTTTGTGTTGTGGGTCACCGGTGTTATTGTTGTGGTGTGGTGGGAGACGAAGCAGGGGATGGTGCGAGGCAGGTAGGTGGTTGGTTGTGCGGTTGTGGGGTGGTTCGTGGCATGTGGTGGCGGCAGCAGGAGGAGGGAGGTTGTGGGGTCGATGGAGGTCGTCAGTGGTGGTGTTGGCATGAGGTGGTTGGGTTGGTGAGCCGGGTTAGGAGATGTGGTGGGGTGGCTGGGTTGGTGAGTGGGTGAGGAGGAGAGAAAGGTTTTTTTTTTTTTGGTTTTTTTTTGTTGGGATTTTTAGAGAGAAATTGGGTTTTTTTTTTTTTTGTCAGGTATTATGAGAGGAAATGTGAGGGAAATGAGATATAGAGAGAGGGAGGGGATTATGATTATGGGAGGAGGATGAGTGGATTAGTGAGAACTTTAATTGCAATGAGGAGCAAATTAGGGTAGATTGGTTAGTGGCCATCCAATTTAGATGTAATCTCACCCCTCCATTCCTTCCATCCAAGGGTTCTTATAAGGACTTAGGGCCTTATATGGTATCAAGGCCTTATAAGAACCCTTCTATATATATATATATATATATATATATATATATATATATATATATATCACATGAGTCCACCCTATCTTTTTGAGTCCGTGAGTCCATGATACAATATCACACTTTATATTAAACAATATCACAGCTTATATTCAAAAAAAAAAAAAAAAAATTGAAAAAAAAAATTCAAAAAAAAAGTCGTGATATTGTTTTGTAATACAATATCACACGTTACACCAAACAATATCACAGCTTACAAAAAAAAAAAAAAAAAAAAAAAAAAAAAAACTCTTTCAAAACAAAAAAAATTGAAACAAAAAATCGTGATATTGTTTTGTAATACAATATCACACGTTATACTAAACAATATCACATCTTACATAAAAAAAAAAAAAAATCTTTTTCGAAAAAAAAATGAAAAAAAAAATCGTGATATTGTTTTGTAATACAATATCACACGTTATACTAAACAATATCAAAAAAAAAAAAAAAAAACGTTTTGAAAAAAAAAATTGAAAAAAAAAATTTCCGAAAAAAAAAATAAAAAAAAAAAATTTGAAAAAAAAAATTTGAAAAAAAATTTGAAAAAAAAATTCGTGATATTGTTTTGTATAGTGCGTGATATTGTTTTATGGACTCATGGACTCAAATATATAGGTGGACTTACCGGATCTTGCCTATATATATATATATATATATATATATATATATATATATATATATATATATATATATATATATATATATATATATATATATATATATATATATATATATATATATATATATATATATATATATATATAGATTGGATTTGGTGATTTTGGTTCTTATAGTGAGTTGTGAGTTGGGGGAATCTCAACCATTAGATTAAATTAGAGATGAGTGGTCAAGATTAATCTTAGTTGTCAGATAAAAGCATTGTTATTTAGTTTATTTTTTCTTTTTTCTAGTGCTACTCTTTTTTTTTTTTACTTTAATTTTTTTATCTCGTTTTTTTTTACCTCGTGTTATTATGCTTTTTTTTACAACTTTGATTTTTTTTTTCTCTTATGTTTTTAACTAATTTTCTCATTATGTTACCTTTTTTTCTTTTTCTTTTTGTAACAATTTTTTTTTTGCTTGAATTTTTTTTCACTCTTATTTTTTTTACCTCATGTTATTATGCTGTTATTGTGCTTTTTTTTAACTTGATTTTTTAACGACTTTGATTTTTTTTTTTCTCTTTTTTTTTTTACCACATGTTATTGTGATGTTATTGTTATTCCGCTATTATTGTGATGCTATTCTGCTGTTACTTTGATTTTTTTTACGACTTTGATTTTTTTTCTTTTTTTTTTACCACGTGTTATTGTGCTGTTATTCTACTGTTATTCTGCTGTTATTGTGTTGTTATTCCGGTGTCACTTTGATTTTTTTTACGACTTTGATTTTTTTTTACCACGTGTTATTCTGCTGTTATTGTGATATTATTCCGGTGCCACTTATATTTTTGTACTACTTTGATTTTTTTTACTACTTTGATTTTTTTACTCTTTTTTTACCGCATGTTATTGTGCTATTATTCTGGTGTTATTGTGATATTATTCCGGTGCCACTTTGATTTTTTTTACTACTTTTGATTTTTTTACTTTTTTTTCGATCACGTGTTATTGTGCTGTTATTCTGGTTTTATTGTGATGTTATTCCGGTGTCACTTTGATTTTTTTTACTACTTTTGATTTTTTACTCTTTTTTTACCACGTGTTATTGTGCTGTTATTCTGGTGTTATTGTGATGTTATTCCGGTGTCACTTTGATTTTTTACTACATCAATTTTTTCTCTTTTTTTACTACGTGTTATTGTGCTGTTATTCTGGTTGTATTGTTATTCTGGTGTTATTGTGATGTTATTCCGGTGTTATTGTGATGTTATTCCGGTGTCACTTTAATTTTTTTTTACTACTTTTGATTTTTTTTTTCTCTTTTTTTTCTCGTGTTATTGTGCTATTAATGAATTTGCCACCAAGCTATACCGCATGATTAAGAATGTGTAGGCGAATCATACTTGAAACATAATAATGAATTTGCCACCAAGCTATACAAACAAATTGATGGGCATTACTCAAACCCAAGTTTCGTAGCTTAATGTAGGACTATGCCGGACTTATAAATTCTAACTCTCTTGTGCTGTGCTATCGTCAGACACCACATACTTGAATCTGCCGAGTAAAATGCATAAACTTTGGACCATTGGTGGTGTCCATTTTACCTATTATGAGGCTATGACGGAATAAACAGAATGCACGTGTCGTCTGGCTTAGCTAGTAAAGGCATAAATGGTGGTACTCCTGTCTGAGATTCGGACCTTATCAACATCAGAGTTACCCTTGTGGTCGTCTGTATACCAAAAGAAAGTAGTAAGAACGATAGATTGAATATTTTAACTATGTAGAATTTGACACTCGATTACAGTTTTTAGTCCATTTGAAGATGCGCTGTATACCAAAAAAAGAAAGTAGTAAGCCGTTGTTGCAACTGTCACATGCAATTGAACCCGAAACCCGCTGCTCCATTCATCACCAATCTGGGATGTCATCAACACAAGCACAACCTGATACGGAGTAGTACTAATCACTATCCAACTCAACACCAACAACAGCATGATCCATCATTGCTTCTCCTCCGGTCAAACCCGCTGCTCCATTGAAACCGAGTACAAATCAGGCCCGTCATCCCACACCACCATTGCTTCTCCAACACCACCATTGTTTCTGCAAAGCATGGAGAATCAAATTCTAGCTTAGTCGGGTTTGATGTCCAAGCTATCTCTGATCAACTTGCATACATCCTCCGAGGTGAAACCAATCTCAAAATATTGAAGAAAAACAGAACAACTGCTGGCTTAAATCTCACATTCTTGGGCGAGGACATGGCTCCTTGATTTAAAGTTGAACATGAGCTAAACATGGGCAGGGGACTCATCATATCAGGTAAAACCAGAACTGCTCATCATCATAAAAGCGCTGCTTATGCAGCTAATCTGGAAGTGCGTCTCAGAGGAACAGTTATCCAAAGATAGACATTTGAACACTTGTTTCTTTGTAAATTTTGAAATATAGACGAGAAATGGCAAATTTGAACTCAACATTAAGCCACAATTCGAATAAAATAATCACATTTAGTTAAATTAAATGATTATATTATAACTTGCTAGAAGCAGCCATGGAAACCACGCCTCGAGGACCGCGTCGAGAGGAAGATAAACGCAGATGTGAGTCCGATTGAGTACAGAAACAACAGTAAAGAAACATTTGATCGAGTTCTCCGTCCTGATTTGCTTCATAATCTCAATTCCCTAGGAAATTGATTACATCGTCTTGATTAGTACTAAGATGAGCGAAGAGCTTGACGGATCTGACCGTTGAGGAACAACTCATCGGCGGTAGACATTGCCTCACCGATTTATGGCGAGTTAGATGAGTCAACTCGGGGGGAGAACTCGAACGAGGCAGCAGACGATGAAGCGTCGGAAGTTGTCGGAGCAATGGCGGACCTTTCGGTGGTGATGGCGTAGTGCATGGTCGGTTTTGAGAGAAACAACGTTGTTTGATGGGGTGGTTATGGTAATGGTGGTTTTGGAGTTTGGAGAGTGAGGTTAGCATCCATGGTGTTGGTCTAATCCATCATCTCACAAAAGCTTGATTACAGAAAACTTACCAGATGTCGATCTTTTTATGTTCTTTGTGTTGGTATAAGATCTCAGCCATCTATTTGCTATCATCTAATGGTTGAGATTTTTCAAACTCACAACTCACCGTAAGAACCAAACTCACGAGATCCCGCCTCTCTCTCTCTCTCTCTCTATATATATATATATATATATATATATATATATATATATATATATATATATATATATATATATATATATATATATATATATATATATATATATATATATATATATATATATATATATATATATATATATAGAAGAGATCATGTAAGGCCATGTATATGTATTGAGTCCATAAGTCCTATTATGAGCCATTGGATGGAGGGAGATGGAGGGATGAGATGAACCCACCCAAAGTCATTATAGAAGCTAATTAACACACTTTACTAATCCAACCTAATCTATAAATATTATTAAAAGGCTAGACATTAAACGCCACGTAGACAAATGTGACATGACAACTATTAATTGTGACGTGGCAAAATATAGTCCACGTGAAAATACTAGCATAGTAGTACACATGAAAAAAAATTATCAATTCCACATTTAAAAGTTACTCTCATAATTAATGGTAAAAAATTAAATTTAGATAATTTTTTTCATAGAATAATTTTTAAATCACTCTCATGCAAAGTGGACTTAATAATAATAATATTCTATAAATATAATTAAAAAGTAAGTCCAACTATCAACCATCAACTATATGTCTTATTTTAATTTTATAAGATAGTTTATAAACCACTCACATGGAAACCTTTTACATTACATTTCTCCTTCCTCCATATATATATATATATATATATATATATATATATATATATATATATATATAGAAGAGATCATGTAAGGCCATGTATATGTATTGAGTCCATAAGTCCTATTATGAGCCATTGGATGGAGGGAGATGGAGGGATGAGATGAACCCACCCAAAGTCATTATAGAAGCTAATTAACACACTTTACTAATCCAACCTAATCTATAAATATTATTAAAAGGCTAGACATTAAACGCCACGTAGACAAATGTGACATGACAACTATTAATTGTGACGTGGCAAAATATAGTCCACGTGAAAATACTAGCATAGTAGTACACATGAAAAAAAATTATCAATTCCACATTTAAAAGTTACTCTCATAATTAATGGTAAAAAATTAAATTTAGATAATTTTTTTCATAGAATAATTTTTAAATCACTCTCATGCAAAGTGGACTTAATAATAATAATATTCTATAAATATAATTAAAAAGTAAGTCCAACTATCAACCATCAACTATATGTCTTATTTTAATTTTATAAGATAGTTTATAAACCACTCACATGGAAACCTTTTACATTACATTTCTCCTTCCTCCATATTTATGTATGTAAAATCAATAACTCTATAATCTAATACAAAATCTATATATCTAACTTAAAGGCATGCTAAATTACATATCATAATCTACATGTCATATCTATACAATAATATAAAAAGGCTACCTTGAGCATATGTATAAGAAATGCAACATCGTAGAATCACTAAGAAACTTTCATTTGATAATATGTGACTAATTAATAATATTCATTCATAGAATTAAGATAGAATATTTATTATCACGTTTATGACCCCTTATTCATCCCTAACTCTTCATTTTCTCTGTAGCTCTTCCTTTTCCTTTTTGATGATTCTTTTCTCCCCCTAAAATCTAACTCTTTATTTGATGCTAAGTTAATATAAGTAAAGTCTTTAAAATAAGCACTTTTAATTTTTACCCTCTTTTTCTAACCTTTTGGCATATTCATATGTTATTGAAACTTTCCATTGCATATAATTTTTATTAATCATTTGCATTTGTGAAAAAAATAAAGTTATATCATACATAAGATTTGTGTTTTATTTGGTATTGTTTAAATAATTTTATTGATGTCAATTTGTATTTCTCACCTTGATTTATTTTTGCAGATGGAATGGTACAATTTTCTTATTATTGCAAAGTTGGATTGTGCAGTTAATTACGTTATACATAAGGTATGTTCTACGAGTTTTGTTTGTGTAATTTATATAAGCTTTTGTAATTTATCCACTAATATCGCTTTGTGGTAGATTTATTTTATACTATCTTTATGTAAACCTCTTATAAGATTAATTGAATTATCGTTAAATGTATGTTTGTTTCTTATTCTATTTTTGTAGGTGATGCTTCCTTTGTCTTCTCATAATATTAACATAGTGTTGTTAAAAAAAAAACTACATGGGAAATGTGTAGGCAACAAAAGGATTTAGTTGAACAAAAACTTGATATCCGTCCTTGAACCATGTTCTAATGATATTAAAACTTATTTGGTACGTAATTGTCTCACTTGATACAAAAACAAAACATTTTTAGTTTTTAATTCGAATTTAGAGGATCTTAGTAAATTGGTTTTTTTATAACTCTGTTTTTGTAAAAAAAAAAAATACAATATAGTTAAAAGGCTACTTAAAACATCTAATTTTAATTCACATGTCATTTTTATATTAGTTAATATTAAAGCTACATCAGACTTATTTATTAAAATTCTTCATAAGATTTATTAATATTTTTTGATGGAAATCATAATACCGATCATTATTTAAATTATAAAAAATAATTAACAATTTACTCTCATCATTTAAATCGTACAATGTGTCCATCTAACTCTTCATTAACCATAGAGATAGTAGTTGAAAGGTCTTATATGTAGTAAATAAAAAGTCTAATCATTTGGATTATAAAGCTACTAATAATATTTTTTAGTGGAAACCATAAGATCATGTACTAAATTACAAAAATAAATTAAGAATGTACTCTCATTATTTAAAATTTTCAATAGTAAAATTTATCCATATAATTCCTCATTAGTAATAAAGATAGTAGCTAAAAGGTCTTATATGTGGTAAATGAAAAATCAAATAACTTGGATTATAAAGCTTCACAATTTCTCATATTGTTACTGTTGAGTTTATGGATTCAAGTACCTAAGAGGGGGAGGGGGTGAGTTAGGTACTATTTAAAAATTTTATAACTCCAACTTTATTGAATTAAAGTGAGTTACGAGGACAAAAGAGATGAGAAGATACTTTGAATAATATTGAAAGATTGAACAAGTATCACGATGAATGTTTGCTGAAGTATGAAAGCAACAATCGTTCTGACTGTATCTATTTGTCTCAGTTTGTGGAATATGACTGCAGACCAAATGCGACAGTATGATGAACTGTTACTTCTAAGGTTAAGCAAAGCAAAACAAACAAACAAAGTAAATTGCAGCGGAAATAAAGTAAACACTTGAACACGAGATTTTTGAATTGGTTCGGCAAGAAACTCAAGTGCCTACGTCCAATCTACCATTTTATTGCTTTCTTTTAGTGATCTACTCCAATAACTAAAAGACCCTTATAATAAAAGACACCAACCTACTCCGGTTGTAAAGCTAGTACAAGAACTACTCCGTTCTTATGACAAGCTAACTCGCAACCTACTCCGGTTGCCAACTCACAACCTACTCCGGTTTCCAAGAGTTAAAGACTACTCCGTCCTAAACTCTACTAACACACTTAGAATGTTATAGGATCAAGTTTCCACTAACACATTCTTAACAAAGAATAGAGATGGACAACTTTTACAAGATCAACAATTCATAAGCAAGAGAGTTTAGTATAGAAAAGTAACAGTAGCCACGACTGTAACAACTTGAAGACACTTGAAGACTTTTAAAGGTTTTTGCAAATAAACACGATTTTTGAGTTTTAAAAACAATTTGCAAAGATGGAAGAATTAATTCAGAAAAGTCTTAAGTTTTGTGAAGGAGGGGCACGGTTTATATAGAGGAGGTGAGTGAAGGGGTTGCTAGGGTTTTGAAGGGTCAAAGACCTCACATGTGAAGGGCATTTGCAACCACCCAAAACTTGCACCAAAAAGGCTTCTTTTGCAAAGGTAAGAATAGAGAAAGATGGTTTGAAAGATATCCTTAAAAGCTCATGCAAATTCAGAAAACAAAGAGAGAAAAGACAAGTCACATGATGACAAGTTAACACTAAAATGGCAAAAAGCATTCTTTGTTTTCTTAAAGAGCCAAAGGGTTGAATTTGCATAAAGAGGAAACATTTTGAAAATAATAATTCAAACCACTCTTTAATGAAGACCATCTTCTTAATAAAAATCTGATTTTTATCTTTGAAAAATAAGAGTCACGTGAGAGCATTTGAAAGATAAAAAGGGAATTCAAGTTTTACGAGTTGTGGCAATAATCCAAGCAGCTGTTTACTTGTGAAAGCAACAGTCGTCTGGACTATTTCTATTACTCTAATTGTAGACACCTCGTTTCTGCACCTCCCGCAAACCACCCGGTGATGATTGGGCCGCATGTTTGATTCGCGGAACGATTTGTGACAGTTCGTAAGATTATCGTCAAGTGATTACTCAAATATTAATGTCAACCTCTTAGTTGTCATCTACGTCCGGATACGGTCGTTTTGGCAGTAATTAGAGTACATTCGAGTCGGGTCAAAAACCGTCTCCATTTTTCGATAGTCATTTGTTAAATCCCGAGTCGAATGTTGGAATGTTAGGATATTTCTATTCCATATTTCACAAATTTTATCTTTTGGCAAATAATATCCGTAATATTCACAAGATAATCGGATTATTTCCGTCCTACCATAACTCAAACGCGGAAATCTTTCTTGACGGGGAGGAAACCTCCGGGAACAGACGCAAGCCAGTCTTGCGCCTCTTCCAAGAGACGCAGTGGCTGCTGCGCCTCTTCCCAGGCCCTTCTTTGCATGATTTACGTATCTTTTTTTTATATCTTTCCGAGATTCACTTCCAAAGAGTCTCCGAAACCCTATTCCTCCGCGTGATTAGTATAAATAGGAGCTTTCGTTCCTCATATTTCTCACGCGAGTGTCCGCCCTTCTCTTCTCCCTTTGCATTCTAGACTTTGTTCTTACTAATTGGCGCCTACGTGCTTGGACTTCCGACCACGTAAGCTCGGATCTTTCCGGGTACCAGCCTCTCCGTTGCATGACCGACCAATTTGACCAACTACACTTAATCAACATTAATCAATCAATCGTTTTCCTCTTACGAGGGCACTCTTTCATTGCATTCGCGTCGAGCATTCACTAGTCGATACTTAGTTCATCTCGTTCCGTCAACATGTAAGTCTGAGGGTGTATAATTCCTCTTTTATTTATTGTATTTTTTATCTTTTTTTTGTATCACTAATGTAAGGTTTATGTCGAAAACACCGTTAAAATCGATTTCTAAAACCCTTTGTTAAAACCTGTTTTCGCGGATTTCCAGTAGACAGACGTCGAGAAAAGACGCAGCAACTGCTGCGCCTCTTGAAGGAGCGCGAGTTCTGCTGCGCCTCTTCTCTTGAGGGCCGCCAGATTCTCGCTTCTTTTCTTCTTCTTAAATCCTCTGTAAATTCCGTCTTTCTTATTCGTTTTCATATGTTGTCCTTAATCATTCGTTCATAATAATAGCATATAATTCACATGTATATATTCATCATCATTAATTCACATGTTTTAATTCATCATTGATCCGACTTAAATCCCTTATAATCAATATTTGCGGGTTTTCGTTATTAATATTCAATCCGGGTTTTAGAGATTCAATTCATTCATATTGAGTTTCGGAATTCATTGTTGGTATATTTGCATCCGTATTCATTGTTAATTCATTGTATATTCATCATGTTTAGCCTAATTAATTGATCTTAATAGAGGACTCATTCATTAACATCGTCCCTTCATGTAATTAATCCGTTTAATTCCGTCTCATCCATGTTTTACTGTTTTTACGACCCATTCATATGTAAATAATCCATTAAACCACTTTCATCCGAGTAAATAATTTAATTAATCATTAAAATTAACAATTAACATTAACAATTTGCAGTTCCGGCTTCACAGCCAGAACTCACCCTTGGGAAACGCAAAGAATCGCTGCGCCTCTTCGAGGGCGCGATCTGCTGCGCTGTTCAGGAGTTGAGCTCGTCTCTCACGAACTCCTTTCTGCTTTGACCTAGTTTAATTAGTCTACGTAATTAATTAACTAATATCCGTATTATCACCTGATTTCTGTTCGTCATGTATTCATTTTATTCTTTTATTTCTTTCTTTTCTCAAATCATCCGTTTTAAAGGTATTTTTGACATAAATCGCCTATTCCATTGTAATTATTGTATTTATTATTGTAATTCTCTTTATTGTATTTTTTGTATTTCTTTTATCATTTGTATGCTTTCACATGTCAATTAACGTTAAATCCAACTTCGACATTAATTGTATGTCTAAATGATTGTTCACCGACTTAGTCTAATTCTCACATGCTAGGATTAATCTATGGATGTTGCATTGCATGCATATAGTCGACGATATATCGAGTACGAATAACTTCCCTAATCATTAGTAGAGGCCGCTATCGAGGCGGGCGGGATTAGGTGTTCGATCAAAAGAGCTTCCTAATACGTACCCTCACCCCTTACTCCAGATCTCCGTGAGCACCCGTGTTCATTGGCATCCACGAGAGTCATTCTAGATATAGAATGCTAAGGGCAACGATTGCTTAGTGTTCATGTCACTACTTTGTGTCTTGACATGACACGAGGTATTCGAACGGTTCCAATTTCCCATAAAAATTGGTGGCGACTCCATACAAATGCAAACGCTTGTCCCCGTTTCTCACCAAGCGCCCCCGTGGGCGGCCCGCTGTCCACAGTTTGGCGACTCCGCTGGGGATATTACACTTACGTGTAGCTAGGGTGAAACTTGAACAAGGTTAGGGAATAAGTTTGTACAAGACAATTGTCGGTTTTCATAACTCGGTCTTCCTAGACCGTTTTATTCGGCCTTCCTAGGCCCAACCCAACCCATTCGACCAATCGTCCCGTCTAAACGGTCCTAATTCTTATTTGGGCCTAAGGATGGATAGCGATTGACGTCATCCATACCATGATGCTTACTCTTGTTTGTATCAAGGGCCTTCACTACTTGAGGAAATGGACTAGGAATCGGCCTTACTCTTGTTTGGCACGAGCCTCTCCACAGACTTCGGGTTTGATGGTTCGGTATGGCAACCCACCCTCTTAAACCAAAACCCTTTTAAATGCACTCAGCATCCCGTTATAATGCTTGTATAAATGTGTAAACCTTACGTGATCACCACTTCTAAACAAAACCATGACGAGCTTTCAAAAAAATCAAAATCCTCATTTTCAAACAAGATTTTCGAAAAAAAAGGGCCTTCAATTAGCGCAAAATCCGGTCAAAACTCTGTCCGTTTGTCAAGTCAAAATTCGGGCCGCAAGCCCATTTCAAAACCTCACTTCGAGTCCACTCCTGCAACTACACTACAGTTGACTAGGACACACATTTTCAAAGACCTTGTCTTTCTTCAAAACTCACTCAACACAAGTGGCACACACCCACTTCACGAGTCAAAACTTTTCTTCTTTTAGCAAGTGTGATAAAATGGTCGATCGTGTTTTGATTCGTCGCCAATCTCTTATCCAGTTTCCAAGATGCCTGGGTCAAGTGATGAAACAAACCTCCAGCAAATTCAAGAGAGTAATGATCGAATCCTAGCCGCGCTAACCCAAATGCAAATCACTCAAGAACAAACCTATGACCGCCTTGAACTTATCGAAGGCCGTATCTTTGATGTAGAGGGAAGGTTGCCTCCCCTTAAAGGTGAAGTACTACAATTTTCTGATGACGAGTCTAAAGATGAGAATCCTGCCCTAGGGACAACCGCAGCTGAGAAAAGACTCCAATACCTAGAGGAGCAATTGATGTACCTTAAGGGGGATGACATCTATAGGGAAAACAATCGCAAGTATGAAGCCGTCAATTCCAAATTGCCTACTAACTTTAGCATGACGGATATCCCTAAGTTTAAAGGACATGAGAACCCTTTGAACCACATCCGCGCCTTCAAGGACTACATGTCTATCAAAAGCATCAAACCCGAGATGTTCTTAAGGATCTTTCCTTCATCTCTTGACACCATTCCAAAGCAATGGTTCTACACTTTGGATCACAAAAAGGTCGCTACTTGGGAAGACGCCGCGATCGAATTCTCAAAACAATACGCGGATAATGCCGAGATCCAAGTCAACATGCGTACCCTAGAGGTTCTTACCCAAAATGACAAAGAAGGGTTCACCGACTTCCTAAGTAGGTGGAGGAAGACTAGTACTCAACTAGTTGAACGCCCGGATGAGGCCACTCTTGTGGAAAAGTTCGTGGATAATCTCAAGCCCATATATGCCAGTCACTTGAGATATCAAAACATCAAGACTTTCAAGGACTTAACCGTACTAGGGACACGAATTGAAGATGACATCCGTAAAGGGCTCTTGTCCAAAACAGTAGGTCGAGGATATCAAGGGTCCACAAGTCGTTCCTACGACTCTACTAGCAAAACCGACGAAGTTAACCTTCTCGAGCCATCCAAGAAAACTAGCCCACCAAGGAAGTTCACAAACCTTGGGGATACATACTCCAACGCTCTAAAAAGGCTAATGAAGCAAGGTAAACTCCAACCCATTGGACCTACTCCCGAACCCGAAAAGAAGTCCAAATTCTGGGATGAAAACTCCTACTGTGAATACCATAGGGGCAAAGGGCACGACACAGAAAAATGCTACAAGTTGAAACACGTGCTTCAAGATATGATTGAAGATGGTCGACTTCCAATTCCACCAGGAGGTAAGCCCAACAACACTCAGAATCCTCTTGGAGTTCTAGTGATTACAAGTGACGAATCTACCTTAGATTGCTCACGTCTCATTTCTCCCACCGAAAACGAAGTTCATGCAATTGAGAAAGAAAGGCTCTACTCTACTATCTCCCCTACCATTTCCGACTTCATCGCATGGGCAAGGAGTGTAGATAGACAAGTGTGGGAATTAGAAAACATGGTAACGACCTTACACGATCCCAATGCAATGCCTAAAGAATGTGTACCATTGATCTTCTCTCAAAATGCCACTATGCAAGAAGTAGTCACCATGGTCGATAGACTAGTCGATCAAATCATACGACTAGAAAGTGATATCATGAGAATGAAGGAACTAGCTACAGTCAATGGGGTTTGGGCCGATGACGATGAAGACGAATACCTCATTGAAAACTCCTTAGTCAAGGAAATAGTCCAAAATGGTGAAGACCAAGATGTGGATCACCTAACTCGTTCGGGTCGTCCATATCAAAGCACTACTCAATACGGTCCAACCAACGTCATCACACCAAATGACAACGAAGATGACCCCACTGATCATTTGCTCAAGCAGTTACAGAAAACCAAGGCTGATCTTTCAGTCTGGCAACTAGTGGCAAGCTCATTTCCGCATCGCCAAGCTTTACTGCAAGCTTTGGCCAAATTGAATGTAGCACATAACTCCACTCCTGAAGATGTAGTCAACTTGGTCTTCCAAGAACCACCGAGGCTAAGTAATCCTATTACTTTCTCAGATGAAGACTTGCCACCTTTTGGCGCTAGTCACAACCTTGCTCTATACATCACTGTCATCTGTCTAAAGAAGAATGTGCCAATGACTTTGGTAGATGATGGCTCCGCGGTCAACGTCATACCCCTCAAAACGGCATACAAACTAGGCATGAAGGAGTCGGATTGGACTCCCACCAATCAAGGTGTACGTGCATATGATGGTACACGACGAAAAGTGGTTGGACTTGCTAGCCTAACCATAGCCACAGGACCAATCGAGCGAAAAGTTAATTTCCAAATAGTGGACATCGAAGCTTCATTCAACATACTTTTGGGAAGGCCTTGGATTCACGCTTCCAAAGCGGTAACATCCACCCTCCATCAAAAGATCAAGATCCCACTAAATGGCAAAGTTGTGACGATCACTTCGTCACCCATCAAGGCGATAATTGAGAAGCAATCAAACAACCAAGTCCTTGCGGATCCCATATACGAACTTGGGGGCTTCCAAAGTGTGAACGTCATAGAAAGTGAGTTGGCACCCTTATACTATAATCCCTACTCCAACTTGGTGGTCAACCACATACTCAAATCCGGGGATACTTCCTGGAATGCCTTTGAACCCGATTCGGAAGAACACCTTCGCACCATACAAGAAAGGCAACTCGACAAGGATACCACTTGGATTAGGATACAAACCCACAGCTGAAGAAGTTCTCGAATTGCTCGCTCAAGTCCAAAATCGCAAACACGTGGGAGTCCAAATGAGACCATATCTCCCCACTTTAAATGGGTACTTCGTTCAAGAGGGAAGTTCAGAACTCTTCCATGGATTTCCCGAACCTTGGCATTATCTCGAGAGGAAGTTAGCCGGAATCGAGATCTTTCACGATTGCTACTTCATTCCTCCCGAAACGGTTCCTACCGTCAAAACCCGTCAAGCACCTTGCTTCGACGAACAAGCTGTTAGCCTCTTGTTTAGAGAGGACCGATTCATTAGGGCCGCGCATGATGAGATCATTACTATGATACTTCAAGACGATCGCTTCAACCCCACCGCGTTGATCACAGAAATCGACACAAAGCAGCAGAAAGGATGGAGAAAATCTATCAAATGGACCAACAACCAAGGAAGACTCTTCAAGCTCACTACTGGAGAAGGAGAGATGTTCAAAGGAGAACCAGAAGACGACGAGTTTGAGTCGGAGTCGGAGTCGGAGTCAGAGTCGGAGTCTAGAGAAGTCATTAGAGAGTCTACTCATGTTGTCATCCCCACTCCCTTCGTTTCTCCTAGCTTAGCCTCGAGTAGCCACGGTAGTTCGGGGAATGCCCCAATTACTGTTCCTTTGCCGCCACTGACCATGGATCAGTTGGCTTCTTTGTTTCAACTTTACTCAAATCTTAATATGAATAAATCAGGTTATGCTTACTCTCTGTGTTCTTTCGAGTGCAATTCTGTTTATGATGATACTGAGGATTACCAAGACCCAGACTTGACCGAAATACCACCCTACGTAGCCAAAGAAATATTACAGGAAGGGGAAGGGGGACCAGTAATAGAAGATACCGAACCCATCAACGTAGGAACCGAATTAGAACCCAAAGAACTTAGGATAGGGACTACCTTGAGCTCTACCGAAAGGGCCGATTTCATAGACCTCCTAAATGAATTCAAAGACGTTTTCGCTTGGTCCTACAAAGACATGCCAGGGATCGACGGGGATATCGCCGAACATAGGATTCCGATTAAGCCAGGTTTCAAAACTGTGAAACAGAAGCTTGACGAATGAGAACAGAATGGGCTCTAAAGATTAAGGAAGAGGTGGATAAACAATTCAAAGCCGGGTTCATCAAAGTTTCGAGTACTCATTTTGGGTAGCCAACATAGTACTGTGCCCAAGAAGGATGGGAGAATCCGTGTTTGTGTTGACTTGGGGACTTAAACAAAGCAAGTCCAAAAGATGACTTCCCTCTACCTCACATTGACATATTGGTGGACAATACTGCAGACCACGCATTACTATCCTTCATGGATGGATATGCGGGATATAACCAAATCAAAATGGCCATAGAAGATATGCACAAGACCGCTTTCGTCACCCAATGGGGAACATATTGCTATACAGTAATGCCATTCGGATTGATCAACGCCGGAGCTACATACCAACGCACCGCGACTACACTCCTACATGACATGATGCACAAAGAAGTTGAGGTATATGTAGATGACATGATCGTCAAATCCAAAGAAAGAGAAGGACATATTGCAAACCTTCGCAAGTTCTTCGCAAGGCTACGAAAATACAACATGAGACTTAATCCCCGGAAATGCACATTTGGGGTAACATCCGGAAAACTCCTGGGATATGTCGTCAGCCAACGCGGTATAGAAATAGATCCCTCGAAAATCAAAGCTCTGATCGAAATGCCACAACCTCAAACAGAAAAAGAAGTCAGAGGATTCCTGGGAAAGGTACAATATATAAGTCGGTTCATATCAAAACTTACCATGATTTGCGAGCCTATCTTCAAGAAACTCAAGAAAACAGACCACACCATGTGGGATGATGATTGTCAAAAGGCGTTTGACCGAATCAAGGAGATATTGGCTAAACCACCAGTGCTCATGCCACCACAACGAGATCAACCTCTTGGTTTATATCTCACAGTAACTGAAACTGCCATGGGCGCTATGTTAGCTCAAACTGTAGGAAGTGAAGAAAGAGCTATTTACTATCTAAGTAAGAAGTTCTTGGAATATGAGTGCAAATACTCGCAACTCGAAAAGACATGCCTCGCTCTTGTGTGGGCGACGAAGAAGCTACGTCACTACATGCTTAGCTACTCCGTCAAGATATATTCCAAAATGGATCCAGTCAAATACCTCTTCGAGAAACCCGTCCTCAACGGACGTCTTGCAAGGTGGACTCGATGCTCTCGAATTCGACCTCAAATATGTCCCACCGAAAGTCATAAAAGGTCGCGCGTCGCCGAATTCTTCGCGAGAAAATCCTATCAACGACGCACAAACCATAGACACTTGGTCATTTCCCGACGAGGACATACTTCAAACAGACGTGGACTCTTGGGATCTATACTTTGATGGAGCATCAAATTTAAGAGGATTCGGAATAGGAGTGTTGCTCATTTCTCCTGAAGGGGAGCATACACCGATTCTTTGTCAAACTCGACTTCGAGGTGACAAACAACGCCGCAGAGTATGAAGCTTGTCTCATTTGACCGCAAGCGAGTAAGCTTAGGCATCAAAAACCTCCGAGTACATGGGGACTCATCACTGATCATCAATCAAGTTACAGGATCTTGGAAAATCCGAAGCGAAAGCCTCGCACCCTATCAGGCTAGAATAGACCAAGTGGCTCAATTCTTCGATCACGTAACCTACTTACACCTACCTCGAGAGGAAAATCAATTTGCAGACGCTCTTGCGAAACTTGCATCTTTGATAAATATGCCAGACCACATGGTAGAAATGCCTTTGTGTATTGAACGACGATCGGAACCGGCTTATGTCCATCAAATCACCAATGAAGAAGAAATCGCGCAGGAACCCTGGTTCCAAGCGATCCTGAATTTCAAGCTCAATGGTACCTATCCACCAGATATGGACAAAAGGGGACAACGTGCTATACGCCTATTAGCTTCCCAATACATCCTCATGCAAGGAGAATTATACAAAAGAACACCTCTTGGTGTAGTCCTACGTTGCCTTGATCATTCACAGGCACGAAAGGTGATGGAAGAAGTCCACGACGGAGAATGCGGTCCTCACATGAGCGGGCCCATGATGGCAAAGAAAATCACACGTTTAGGGTATTATTGGACCACCATGGAATCCGATTGCATCAAATACGTGAGACATTGCCACAACTGCCAAATCTTCGGGAATGTACACACGTCCCTCCTTCGTTGCTATACACGATGACATCTCCTTGGCCATTTTCCGCATGGGGAATTGACATAATCGGGAAGATAACCCCAGCCGGAACAAGAGGTCACTGTTTCATTCTAGTAGCGATTGACTATTTCACCAAGTGGGTAGAAGCGGCTTCCTACACTGCTCTTACGGCTAAAAATGTGGCAAAATTCATACAAAATAACATCATTTGCCGATATGGTCGCCCACATGAGATCATCAGTGATAACGGGTCACACTTCCAAGCCGAAACCGAGCAATTGCTAGCCAAATATAAGATTAAGCATCACCACTCTTCGCCCTACAGACCACAGACTAACGGCGCGGTAGAGGCGGCAAACAAGAACGTTGTCACAATTCTCAAGAAAATGACTGACAACTACAGAGATTGGCCAAGCAAGATACCCTTTGCTTTATGGGGATATCGTACATCAGTTAGGACACCCACTGGGGCTACTCCTTTCTATTTGACCTACGGCATGGAGGCCGTACAACCAGTCGAGCTAGAAATACCATCCTTGCGTATTCTACTCGAAAGCCAAATCCCTGAAGCCAATTGGAAGAGGGATAGATATGAAGAACTCATCCTCCTGGATGAACGTAGGCTACGCGCCTTACACAATGTCCAAACATATCAAGCACGTATCAAACGAGCTTTCAACAAAAGAGTTAGGCCAAGAAACATCAAAGAAGGAGACTTAGTACTCAAATCGGTTAGAGCTCTTTTACCTGTCGACCCAAGGGGAAAATTCAAACCTAATTGGGCCGGACCATATCTAGTCAAATCCATACTCCCAGGGGGTGCGGTTAGAGTCACAGACCTAGACGGGAATGAGTTTTCAAACCCCACAAAACTTGACCAACTGAAACGATACTATGCCTAGAATAGGAACAAACACGCGCCTCGCGTAAATCCATGTGTCGCTCTTGTGGCACTAAATAAACGGCCCTGGCCAAGCTGAAATAAGCTAAGTGTCACTATGCTCTTGCATTTTGACAAGATTGTCATCCTCATATCATCAAATAAAACTAAATTCGCACCTTGAGAACAAGCAAAAGCTCATGCTTATTTTCTATGTTCATTACAAGCTCTTGCTTCGAACAATTATTCTTTTACATTTACTCGAACTACGCGCAAGGGTTTGATTTCGCTTTTTAAAGTGAATACGTAGGCAATCCTTCACGGGATTCAACCCATTATACCTAAAATGTAAATAGAAGGACATTTGCATTGTATTTGAAATTCGACAAGAATAATAAAAGAAAATCACAACGGTTTCATAACCATTTAACCTTTTTTATTCCATTCACTTTCTAATTGATGGGGCATATTCTGCACCGCTGACCAAGTCAACATATTGAACAAGGTCAAAGATATCCACAGCAAGTCAACGACTTAGACAGCCTAGCCGATGCAGCCCATCGGCCTGTTAGCCTGGGTCTCGGCGTGACAACCTGCCAGCCGGGACACATACCCGCGTACTCATATCCAAGACCCCTCGGCGGTGAGTCAACACGGCCCGCCGGCTTACCATAGGTCCCTCGGCCGAGGGGTAGATTAGTCTTTCCACCTGCTAGCCACTTGGCCACTTGGCCACTACGTGACAAAAGGTGAAAGCCTATAAATACTCCTCAACCTTCATTGAGGAAAGGATCTCACAACTTAACCTAAATACACTATTCATCTGGTAATATCTTCCTTATCTCTTTACAATACATATCTAGCCAAGTAACACAACTTAATCCTTTAAGTTTACTGACTTGAGCGTCGGAGTGAGTACGCTTGGCACAAAGCCAAGCCCTCAGTTCGTTCATTGTTGCAGGAGAGGCCGAGAGGAACGATAAAGGCAAGAAGGGTTCAACTCAAGACATTATTCTACAAGCCACGGGTGGTAACGATACTTGCTCTGGAATTACACCCGGAACAATTGGCGCCGTCTGTGGGGAAAGACACTAGAAGCTAGTCACATTCATTCCCAAACAAAAAAAAAAAAAACAACAAAAACCCACCCAAAAAGCTAAAGAAGATGTCGAAACAACAAGACGCAGTCGTGACCGACGAAACCGCATTCTACCAAGATGATACTTTCAACAATTCTGGAGTCGTGCAGCCCTCCACCGGCGGAGTAATCCAACCAGAGTTCGGGATGCCAACAATACCCGACACGCCGCTGCCAGCCAACCAGGTCACCATCATGGGACATGTGGTTGACGTAGCAAAGCTGAAAATGCTCCTGGACCTAATCGATGTACGCCTTTGCTCACACTGTCACGCCGACAAGAGCGGCGGAAACCGTCCAGGAGACCAGGGCCCAAAACGTGACTCCGAGAAATTTGAACGGAGCACTAGGAGAAGCTGACTTAATCAAGTCGCCGGGGGAGCCCAAAGTGGGCGCGGTAGACCTAAGTCCTTCCCGCACTCATGGGAGGACAGCGTCCCCGCAGCACGAACGAGGCTTACCCCAAAGGAGCCAGAGGAGCCCGACTCAACAGAGTTGGAGGAGAAGTCCAAGTCGAAGAAGGAGTCCTTCCCGCTACGAGGAGAGGAGCCGGATTAGGAATGCGAGGAGCCGATCGCCGCGTGTCGTTCGACACGTGGTCGACGACCCCTCGGCGCCACGTCCTAGAAATCCAGGTGCCAACCAAGCTCAAGTTGCCACCTCTATCATACAAAGGAGATAGTGATCCAGCCGACCATGCTGAGGCTTTCGAGTCTTACATGTCGGTATGGGAGCAGCCCGATGAGGTATGGTGCCGAGTTTTCCCAACAACTCTGCATGGAATGGCTCAAAGTTGGTACAAGGGGCTTCCCGACGGCTCGATATACTATTACGCCGACCTAAGGGACGCCTTTCTAGCCCAGTACTCTTGCAATAAGAGAAGGGCCGTGGAGACATCGGACCTCCTAACTATCAAACAGGAGGGAGGCGAGTCTCTACGAAGCTATGTGAAGAGGTTCGACGGAAAGGTCCAGTAGATTCGAGAAATCAATCCCGAACTGGCGGCCTTCGCGCTGATGAAGGGCCTCCCAAGGGGAGATTTAAAAAATGAGCTCATCAAGTGCGGAGGCCTGGGTTTGGACGCCGCCAGAAAGTTGGCCGACCAAGCCATCAAGGTAGAGGACTATCACAAGACCTGGGTAGGCCCCAGTGAGGCCGAGCACTCAGAAAAGAAGAGCCGCCGGGAGGACAACCCGGAGGAAAGACGCCGTGACAACAACGGGTCACGGTCCGATGAAAGACGCCGTGAGAATAATAGGTCACGGTCAGACAAGTATGCCAGGAAACAAAGCTCGGCGGATGCCGGGGGGAGCTCGGGTACGTACTACAAAAAACGGTACGATGATCACACCCCCCTAGTCGTATCGGCCGCCGAGGTTTTCGCTTTGAGCAAGAACGAGGGCCAGAAATGGGAAAGACCCCCTAGGCCGAGGAGTGACGGTGACACGAGCCAGTATTGTGAGTACCACGGCCACACCGGACACTTAACCAACGATTGCCGACATCTGAAGGATGCCATTGAAGAACTGATCCGGAAGGGGAGCCTCGGCAAATATGTTGCCAGAGGCCAAAAACCAGATGTCGGCGGATCAAATAGCAAGTCCGTTTCTGAGCGAGTAGGAGTAGTCAATGTTGTCATCAGGGGCAACGGGAACGATGGGTCCGCTCATGGGCACAAACGGCACCTGAATGAACCACATCAGGCCATCAAATTTGTGCCCAACACAGCCACCCCCGCTCCCAACATCCCCGATATGACCATCGGACAGGAGGACTACGAGGGAGTCATCGCTCTTCATAGCGACCCACTTACAGTCCGCCTGGACATAGCCAACCACTTGGTGAAGAGGTGCACGATTGACACGGGCGCCTACACGAACGTTATGTACGAGAGAATGCTTTCTCGGCCTCGGCCCGAGGGTTGAAGATTTGAGCCCCGCACCAACCCGTTGTACAGCTTTTCGGGGCCGGTTTGGTACCCCAGGGTCGGTCAGTTGCCGGTGAGGTTCGGCGAGGGAGGTGCAGCCAAGAATGTTATATCTGAATTCGTAGTCATCGACGGCACGTCTGCCTACAACGTTCTCATAGGTCGGGTCACTTTGAGCGAAATCGACGCTGTGATATCCATCCGGGCCCTGACATTGATATATGTCTCGGACCGGGGGGAGGCGCATAAGCTCGTCTCGAAGAACGAGGAGGATCCCGATTTATGGGAGGTTTACGCTAATGGCCCCTCCACGACGAATAGCTCGAAGGCCGACATCGTTATTATCAGCCCAAACGGAGACGTGTTTGAGCACGCCTTGAAGCTTACCTCATTGGCCTCAAACAATGAATCCAAGTACGAGGCGGTGATAACCGGAGTTGAGCTAGCTAAAACCGCCGGGGCAGAGCGTATCATGGTGAAGACAGATTCACTCTTAGTGACCAACCAGATCAGAGGGGAGTCTGAAGCCCAAGACTACGAGACGATAAGGTATCTAGTGAGGGTGAGAGCTGTCGCTTCAGAACTAAAATCCTTCCGGATACAAAGACACCCCCAGATCCGGAAACGACCGGACCATCGGCATGGTCGAAGGAGCAGAGACCGAGGAGGTAGAGATTGATCCGGGCCGCACCGTAACCGTCGGTGTCAACCTGGAACCAAAATTCAGAGCCGACCTCCTGGACCTGCTAAGGAAGAATAACGATGTTTTCGCATACTCAGCGGCCGAGATGCCAGGCGTGAGTCGGGAGGTGATTGTTCACAAGCTGAACGTACTCTCCACCGCTCGCCCAGTCAAGCAGAGAATGAGGAACTCCTCGGCCGAGAAGGACGAGGCCATCAAAGCCGAAGTAGATAAATTACTTGCGGCGGGTTTCATCATGCCTTGTACTTATCCTGAGTGGTTAGCCAATGTTGTAATGGTGAAGAAGTCATCGGGGGCATGGAGAATGTGTGTAGACTTTACCAACCTTAATAAAGCATGCCCCAAAGATTGTTATCCCTTGCCTCGAATAGATAGTTTAATCGACGCCACGGCGGGCTACACCATGCTGAGCCTGCTGGACGCCTTCTCGGGGTATCACCAAGTGTTTATGGCCGAGGAAGACATGCCTAAATGCGCATTTATCACCGCCAACGGCACATACATGTACAAAATGATGCCGTTTGGTTTGAAGAACGCCGGAGCAACGTACACGAGGCTGGTGGACAAAGTGTTCCAAAACCAAAAAGGACGAAACATTGAGGCTTACGTCGACGATGCTATTGTAAAAAGCAAGTCCGACAACGAGCATCTGGCCGATTTACACGAGACATTTTGTTCACTAAGGAAATACAAGATGAAGCTCAACCCAATGAAATGCAACTTCGGTGTCGGGCGGGTAAATTCCTAGGTGTACTTGTCGGTGCGGAGGCATAGATGCCAATCCAGACAAAGTCCGAGCAATCCTAGACCTGCCGGAACCAAGGAATCGAAAAAGAGGTTATGATCTTGAGGGAGAATGGCGGCTCTCGCCCGTTTCATCTCTCGGTCAACCGACAAGAGCACCCCATTCTTCAAAGTGTTGAAGGGAAATAAAGACTTTGGTGGGGGAGGAACAGAGCACGGCTTTCAAGCAATCGAAAGCTCATCTTCGAGACTCTCCCAACTCGTCCAGGCCGATCTTTGGGGGAGACGCTATACCTATACATAGCGATTACCTCGGCCACGGTCGCGCCGTGATCATCGGGAAGAAGACAAAAAAGAACACCCAATCTACTTTGTCGACCATACATTGTTGCCGCCGAGAGAAATTACCCACTAATTGAAAAAGCGACCTTCGCGTCGTCGTTGCCACAAGGAAGTTAAAACCCTACTTCGACGCACACCCCGTGACGGTCCTAACCGATCAGCCGTTGGAGAAAGCTTTGGAAAAATTCGAACAATCCCAAGCAGGCTCATCAAATGGGCGGTGGAACTCTCGGTTTCGGCATTCAAGTACAAACCAAGGCCTTCGATAAAGGGGCAAGCACTTGCAGATTTCCTGGCCGAATGCACATATCAGGAAGAGCCAAACCCAGGCATATGAGAGGTCTACACCGACGTCTCCTCCACGACGAACAGCTCAGGAGCCGGCATCCTTATCATCAGCCCAAACGGGGACGAGTTTGAGTACGCCTTGAAATTCACCTTCTCGGCCTCGAACAACGAATCCGAATACGAGGCGGTGATAACCGGAGTCGAGCTAGCTAGGGCTGCCGGAGCAGAACACATTGTGTTGAAGACAAACTCACTGTTGGTTACTAACCAAATCAGAGGGGAGTTTGAGGCTCGGGACAACGGAATGGTAAGGTACCTAGAGAGGGTAAAAGCCGACATAGCAAAGTTGAAATCTTTCCAAATCCAGTGCGTTCCCAGATCCGAGAACAACCGGGCCGACGCTCTCTCCAAACTGGCCAGCTCAACCATCAAGAATGTCACCGAACCGTCTTTGGTAGATATCAGGAATGCGAAAAGCATCACTGAGACCGTCGGCATGGTGGGTAACATAGAGACCGAGACAACGTGGATGACTCCGATAATGAAATACAAACTTACAGGAATTGTCGGAGGGCCGCAATTCCTCGGCCAAAATAAAAAGGATCGCCGCCAGGTACTTGGTGTTCGAAGGGGAACTGTACAGAAGATCCGTAATAAGACCACTCTTGAAATGTGTCGGTCCGGCCGACGCAGAATCGATCTCGTGAGAGATTCACGAAGGCATCTGTGGACATCACATGGGGGCAAGAACACTAGCCCACAAAGCTCTCCGAGCTGGCTACTTACGGCCCACCATGCTTCAAGATTCCGAACAAAGACCAAGAAGTGCACGAATCGTCGGATGCATGCCCCGGTAATACACGCTCCCTCCAGGGACCTACAACCGGTGCTTAGTCCCCTTCCTTTCGCACAGTGGGGGATGGACATGCTAGGGCCGTTCCCAACGGCCTCCGGAGGAAGGAAGTTCTTAATCGTCGCCGTTGACTACTTCACCAAATGGGTTGAAGCTGTAGCAGTACCAGCGAAGACCACAGCAGCCGTCAGAAAGGTAATCTGGGAAAATGTTATAACTCGCTTCGGATTACCCCACGTTATGGTATTTGACCACGGCCGAGAGTTTTGGAGCGACTGATAATGAATCGGTTAGAAGAGCTTGGCATCAAGTTTGCGTACTCCTCCGTCTGCCACCCACAGAGCAACGGGCAGGCGGAGGCAGCCAACAAAACAATCCTCAACGGTTTGAAGAAGACAGTTGAAGACCTTAAGGGAAGGTGGGCGGATGAACTACCCGGCGTCCTGTGGTCCCTTCGGACCACGGATAAAGAAGCAACGGGGTACACCCCCTTCCACCTAGTCTACGGTTCCGAAGCAGTCCTACCAATTGAAGCTACGGTACCAACGTTCAGAACGGCTACCTTTAACCCAGTTGAAAACGAGGAAGGCTCGAGAGCCTCCCTAGACTGGTCGAAGAAAGCCGAAATACAAAGACGCCTCAACTTGGCCGTATATCAAAACCGGATGAAGAGAGCCTACAACCGAAGAGTCCACAAAAGGGACTTAAAAATGGGAGACCTAGTCCTAAGGAAGTCGGCTGCCACCAACAAAGGAAATATTCATGGTAAACTGACGGCCAATTGGGAGGGTCCCTACAAAGTGGTCGAAGAGATGAGGCCGGGTACATACCGGCTGACAGACATGGGAGGTGTGCCTTTGATGAGCCATTGGAACACCGATAACTTGAGAAAATACTTTGTATAGCGGCGGAGGTGTCCAAACCCATTGTGGACACCCCAACGCACGATCATAACAAACAAATGAATCGCCCAAGTTTTCCATCGAAGTGTTTGTCCCCTCCACAAATTGCCACCAGGCGGGGAACTCAAAAGAAGAATTGCTATCGAGCCATAACCCCGATTACCTCGGCCTTAGCCGAGAGCGACGGGGACACAATGACCGATACGCCAGAAGAATTGCTATCGAGCCATAACCCCGATTACCTCGGCCTTAGCCGAGAGCGACGGGGACACAATGACCGATACGCGAGAAGAATTGCTATCGAGCCATAACCCCGATTACCTCGGCCTTAGCCGAGAGCGACGGGGACACAATGACCGATACGCCAGAAGAATTGCTATCGAGCCATAACCCCGATTACCTCGGCCTTAGCCGAGAGCGACGGGGACACAATGACCGATACGCTAGAAGAATTGCTATCGAGCCATAACCCCGATTACCTCGGCCTTAGCCGAGAGCGACGGGGACACAATGACCGATACGCTAGAAGAATTGCTATCGAGCCATAACCCCGATTACCTCGGCCTTAGCCGAGAGCGACGGGGACACAATGACCGATACGCTAGAAGAAATGCTAAAGACGTTAAACAGTTGAGATGTGCATTCTAACTGACTCGGCCATGCCGACGGTAAAAACGAAGGCACTCAATTAATAACGCAAAAAGGACAAGTAAAGGATCGTGATCAGAGTCCCGGCCAAACCGAGCACCAAAAAGATAAAACTTTATTAAAGATGATTGCAAGGAGAGTACAGACGACGGCCGTCCCCATAAGGATAGCCTAAACTCTACCTACCAAAGCTTTACAAAAAGCGAAGAAACAAAAAACAAAAGGTTACAGACTTGGGATTTGAAGCGCCAAAAAGATGGCAGGGAGAGAAGGCTCAATAATTGGCCCCCGAACAGCTAAAGCTATCCGAGACGCCGGGTGAGTCTGGTGACGACCGCCCGTCTCCCTATGCCTGTTGCTGCCCTCCGTCAGTGGCAGCAGCATCTTCGGTGGCCAGCTTTGAGGAAGGCTCAACATTTTCAAGTAACTTCAGCCTCTCACCCTCCTTCACCTTCGCATCATAGGCCGCCTTGGCCTCAGCTATCTGAGCCGCCTTCGCCGTCTCCGCCTTCTCTGCAGCCGCTGCCTCCGCAGCATCAGCTATCTCGTCCAAAAGCTGGTCAAATTTATCCCACGGGAAAGAGCCCTCGAGGACGAGTCTTTTTATTGCCTCCCTGGCTGCCTCCTCGGCCTGGTCCCGGAACTGGGCGCACATTTTAGGGAGAAGAACATCCTGAAGCATTTCAATATCCTTCTCCTTTTGAGCAAGGGCAGCCTGCGCGTCCCTGAGCGCCTCGGCCTGCTTGTTGGGTCCACTTGGCCATCCTCTTATATAATTTCACACCCTCTGCCACAAGCTCGGAGGGAGGAATCTTCTGAGCCGAGGAGTCAACGATGACATTTCTGTCACCCGCCTTCTCAATAGCCTTCTCAGGCTGCTTCCCTAATTGCCGTTCAGTGAGAACGGCGGCTGCCGAAGGAGGATCTATAAAAAATTTACACAGAGCATCCATGTCACCATGCATTGACACATCAGAAAGCCGGTCATCTGGGATGTCCAACGAACCAGCTAAATCCGAACCACAAGTTAGATCCGTACCAGTCTGGACCCTCTTCGTTCGAGGGCCGGCTGAGTCAGTCTTCTCCCCGGCAGCGATGGAAGCAGACGGAGGCTCTTTTCTCTTCTTCGAAGAAAAGGCCTTAGCAACGGTCACCGCCCCATCAGCGATTTCGATGACCTCCACAGGCTCCTGAACGACTGGGGTCGAAGAGGGAGCTGGCGCAGACGCCGCCGCCAACCTGGACGCTGCCTTCTTTGTTCTCTTTGGCACGCCCCCGAGAACCCTTGCCTGGGCCGCCGCCGGATCCAGCGACTTCAGCTGCTTATCCATGAGTTCGTTGGGAGACGGTCTACGATCACGCAAGCCAGCCGTAGGATGCTGTTCAACGACCTTCCTGTCCTTGTCAAGCCCTAGCCTCTGCAAGGTCCTCTCAGACAGATCCTGGCCAAACCGGTCTGCAAGAAATCAAGCAAAGGTTACACGCGAAGTAAAACAAAGCTCCAAAACAGAAGCATAGCAAGCAAAGATGGGCCTCACACCGACCCCACTCACCCTGGTTGAGGGCCGGTATGAGGCCGACGCGGCAAAGCAGCTCATCTTGGAGAATAATCGAGTCGGGGCAGCCATCCCTTCCAAAGATCGAACAGTTTCATCGCCCATTTGCTCGTCCCGAAGAGGGACCAACGAAGCATCCATCTTTGCCTTACCCCGGGAGATACACTCCTCATACTCTTCTCGGTTCTCACACCGTAAGTAAACAGGGCTCTGGAAAGACCGAGGCAATGGGTAGTCCTCCGGCACTTGAACGTACACCCATCGCCGTTGCCAGTCTTTGCAAGAAGTAAGCTTGTTCACGGAGATATAGCCAGGCTCCGTCTGCACGCTGTACCACCCCACTTTACCGGCAATTGACGGCCGTAAATGATGAAGGCGGCGGAATAAGTTGACTGTTGGGATCTCCCCCCTAAAAAGACAGAGCTACACAAAGCCAACTATCGTCCTCATGGCCAGCGGATGTAGTTGGGCCACAGCGACGTTCATAGCTTTGATGATGGCCATGACATATTTATTCAGAGGAAACCGCAGCCCGTACTCCGGTGCACGATATACACGCGGTGTGACCCGGTGGAGGGCAACAGACCACCTGACCCTTCTTAGGGATAACGATCTTGTACCCCTCACCGAGGAAGAAATGGTCTCCGAAAAATGTCTCGCCGGAACAACTGGCGAACTTATGGGACCAAGCACGGTCAAGACCAGTCGTGCAGGGCTCGCCATGATCCGGGATAGACAGCCTCCCACCATCAGAAGGAGTCCTCTCGTCCTCATCAGCATCGTCATCCTCATCCTCCCTTTCCTCCAAAATCGGTGGAACGACTACGGGAGAAGGAGACCTAGGGCCCCCAAACCTTATCGGGATGGCGTCTAGTATCCCCTCCCCATCAAGACGAGACGGAGAACCCTCCGGCGCAGAAGTGCTAGTTCCGGCGTCAGCAGAAGACATAATAGCAATAATTATTTAACAAAATAAAAAGTGAAGAAATTTGTCTGTTTACCTTGAAGAAAAACACTCGCCGGAGTAACAACTCTGAAAATTAGAAGACAAGGAAGCCCTTGAGAGTTTAGAGAGAAGAAAAATTTTGGAGAATGAAATTGGTGGCCAATTTCACGGAGTAACTGCCCTATTTATAGGGAAAAGCCCATAAAGAAGGACCAATCAGCGAACAGCCCATGAAGCGTCATCCAATCAGCGTGCAGACACGTGTCGGACATGCAACCACGGGATGTCAATCGTTGCAACAGTTAGACGTCAATCAATGCAACAGTGACCAAGCATCTTCAACACGCCCATTCATATCTCTCCGCCTATTCACCTTCCTCAACAAATTCCCAAGCATCTGTTCTCCGCCGGCCACTCGATCAACCAAGCTAGGTAGCGCCGGCCGGGGGCAATCAAAAACAACCGGCACTCTCAACCCCGGTCTCGGCCAGCGTCACTTCCTTTTCCACATCGGATACCCTTTACGCATCCATGTGGAGGGGGGATATGGTACGGCCTAGGATAGACCAGGCCGAGGTAAAAGAAGCCGCCGCAGAAGAAGCCGATGCAGAACATTTGTTACAAATTACTTGCGCAGAATATACGCTCAAACGTACATCGGAGCCCATACCACGGCATAAACTACGCTGGGGGCAAATTGATGGGGCATATTCTGCACCGCTGACCAAGTCAACATATTGAACAAGGTCAAAGATATCCACAGCAAGTCAACGACTTAGACAGCCTAGCCGATGCAGCCCATCGGCCTGTTAGCCTGGGTCTCGGCGTGACAACCTGCCAGCCGGGACACATACCCGCGTACTCATATCCAAGACCCCTCGGCGGTGAGTCAACACGGCCCGCCGGCCTGCCATAGGTCCCTCGGCCGAGGGGTAGATTAGTCTTTCCACCTGCTAGCCACTTGGCCACTTGGCCACTACGTGACAAAAGGTGAAAGCCTATAAATACTCCTCAACCTTCATTGAGGAAAGGATCCCACAACTTAACCTAAATACACTATTCATCTGGTAATATCTTCCTTATCTCTCTACAATACATATCTAGCCAAGTAACACAACTTAATCCTTTAAGTTTACTGACTTGAGCGTCGGAGTGAGTACGCTTGGCACAAATCCAAGCCCTCAGTTCGTTCATTGTTGCAGGAGAGGCCGAGAGGAACGATAAAGGCAAGAAGGGTTCAACTCAAGACATTATTCTACAAGCCACGGGTGGTAACGATACTTGCTCTGGAATTACACCCGGAACACTAATAATAATAATACGATACATAATAAAAATAGAATAGGCTAGGATTCTAAAAATCCCTCCTTTTTATTACAACAATAATAATAATAATCAAATAATAAATAAAGACTCGGGCTATTCCTCCATCTTCCCCTTGCCCTTGTCATTCTTGTCATACTTCTTGTCACGACCTCGGGCCGGGCGCTCTTGCACTACTTCAGACCTAATCACCAACGGTCTTTCTCGAGGCCTGACTCTTCCATTCTTGCCAACCACCACTTCCGCAACAGGAGTAGTCTTTGATTTCTTCGAAGGATGAATGACCTGAAATCCAGCTTCTTCTTCTCCTTCTGTCAGATGCTTCTCCTTCTCTTTCTCTCCCTCGCGCACCTTGTAGTCAACAGGCTCGCGTTTCCTCAGTCTCTCGCGTTCTTCCGAAGTTGCAGCCTCTCTCCACCTCAGATAGGAATCCGACACCCACAAAGCATTGGCGGAGAAGCTCAAGAACCACATGTTCCTTTGGGCCCATTTGACAGCCCACTCTCTTCGGCTCTCGGTGGTAAGCGCTACGGCCGATCTGCGGAACAGTATCAAGCCTCGGGATAGTCGCTTTCGGCCCGACTTGCCTCATCAATCTTTCCGGAAAAATGCATACCATGAACTCCAATCCCGGAATACGCACGGACCTAGTGGGATCCAAAGAAGACACTCCAGTGACAGACTTGAGGTGCCACCATGGTACGACCCACCTAATCAACGGGCCATCATCATTCTTCAGCTTGTTCTTCCAATAGTCACAAACCCGAGTGAAGTCCACCATCTACAACCGCGTCCTCATCGCAATCATACGGGAGTGATAGGAAAGTGCATGAACTGGGGGCTCGAGCAGTCGGAGCCGTTCCATAAGCCAAACCTACCAAAAGCAGGTATTAGACAAAAAAAAAAAAAAAAAAAAAAAAAAAAAAAAAAAAAAAAAAAAAAAAAAGAGGTGTCTTTTACCTGTAAGATAACGGGACTCCCCAGAAATGGCAGATCGCGGTTGGATTTCCTATTATCTAAACCCAAGATAATCTCCCCTAAGCACAAACAAGTGGGCTCTGCGACTCCATTTGCTCGATAAGACTCAAAAGACGGGGATCACCTCGCAAATCTTCATCAACGTGTCCATGGAAGACATACACATGCAGCAAACAAAAGCCAAATGCTCTCCTCCTAGCGACATAAGAGACAGTGGGGTCAGCCCTGTTGATGAATCGGTCTACAAAGTCCAACATTCTCACGCCTTTCGGGGTAACTAAGCGATCCACCTCAAGTCTAGTCAGTCCAAGCAGGTCTCTGAATTTGCTCTTATACCCTTGTGAAGTGGAAGGAATGGCGGGTAAATGCTCGAGGTCCCACCCACCAATAGCAGCAACTTCTTCCGGAAAAGGACAAATGTCACCACCTAGGAACGCGAAAACATGACAATTTGGGTCCTAGTAGTCAAGGCAAGCATCCAAGAACGGTTTTACCACCTTAATGAGTTTCAAACTCAATAGAGACCCAAGGTTATGAGCACCCATGTCGTGCTTCTCAATATTCGAGAATTCATTAGTCCATTCCTTCAAGCGGATCTCCAAAGTATTCATGATGACAAATTTTCTCTTGAAAATTTATTTTGGGAGTTTTTTATGAGATTAACGGAGAAAAGACGGAAGAATTATGTGATTTAAAGCTTCGTCGACGCTTCTATTTATACTAATTGCTGTTTCCAAAATCCGCCAGGAGAGACAAACTTGGGAACAGGCGCAGCTCTCTTGCGCCTATTCAAAGCGACGCAGCTCGTGCTGCGCCTCTTCCCCAGGCTCACTCTCTGTGATTTCCGCGTTTGGATCTTTCCTAATTCTATAACGAATAATTTCCTATTCCTACGGGATTTTATTTTGGTAAATACGAGCAGTTTACCATGTTTCAAACTTCCTGAATTCGCGGGCACGCATTTCGAGGCGACGTCGACACACTCGCCATTTTTATCGCACCTTTTTATTTTATTTTATTATTCTAATTCATTTATTTATTTTTAGGAAATAAATTTCATTTCATTCTAATTTCATTTTTTAGGAAATCATTTTCTTTTGTTTTCATTTTTTTAACAAATTTCAACATTTTCATCTCTACACTTGTAGATTTCTCTTTTTCCTTTTTTTAGGGGGTAACCCTCCCTACCGTCCGGTCATTTCCGACAAAATTATTGCAAATTTTTGCATTTTTGCATTTTTGTATCCTTTTGAGTCTCTTTTTGCGCTAATTAAGACCGTATGTGTATAAAATGTATGTTTTGCGTAATTTCCATGTGAATTTCGGCAGCATGACGGCGTAAACCGTTATCTACCAAACCTGTTCAAGAACTAACCTGCAGGTACAAGCAACACAACCCAGCAGCAAAGGCACTCAGGCCATCATATATACAAATGTACAAGCAAACTGGGGGCTTGCGCCCCGAACAAAGCCCAAAGTCCAAGCAAACTGGGGGCTTGCGCCCCAAACAAGTCCGAAAATGTTCAAAATCAAATGTCCAGATGTACAAGTCTACAAAACTACGCCAAACTACTGCTGGGCACCCTCCAACTCAGCAACCCTCGCCATAAGAGCAGCAATCTCGGCATCCCGAAACTCGAGCTCCCTCGACAAGCGAGCCGTCTCCTCCCGAGACTGGGCCAACTCTCGCTCCAGCTCGCGGTCACCCTGTAAACAAGAAAGAAATTGACTCATGTCAATCAACTCAAACAAAACTGGAAATCAAAAATCAAAAGAAAGCAAACGAGGTTCGTACATGACGACCTCGACCACCGACGAGTGCCTCGATGGCGGTAGCTCGTAGCCGGTTGGCCACTCTCCATAGTGCCACGAACCGAGATGGCGCGACCTGCATTTCAAAAGAAAGTCTCAGTAAGGTGAACAAGTTCAATCAAATGTGTTCTTACACGAAAGGTATATAAGCTGGAGGCTCACCCTCCGAATCAGATGCTGCCAGTCGTCTAACCCAGCATCCGTCACGGCTACGTCAAAGTCACGCAACTCGGAGAGCGTCGTCCTCCCAGTCGCGTCAGTGTACTCAAGGGTCTCGGGGTACACTGGGGGCTCGATGCCCGCCGCCTCAACCTCCTGCAAAGACAAGTAGCTCTCATTAATCGATGATCTTTCATCGTAATTCCCGAAATCAAATCAAGGAAATAAAAGATACTCACCACTACTGGCCAGTACGCCAACCTCCCGTAAAGGAACGCCGAGTAGTCCTCGCCAGGCAGAAGAAGGTCGTCGCCACTGGCACCAGCCAAGTCCGCCTCCCTCTCAGCCTCGGAAGGCTCCCTGAACATCGTCCTCGGAGGGTCGATAGGAACCGTCAACGCGCCCCGAGAGCACTGACGAGCCAAACGCTCGCCCAGATACCACACAGGACCCATCGACGTCCACAACAGCAGCCGACTCGGACTCCTAGGTCGAAGGACCTCAGCGACAAAAGGAGGCGCTCCAGCGTACTCCGCCCAAGGTCTGGGCACCCACTGCAATAAGTTAAGGTAAAGATCATTCCTACGATCAATTAAAGGCAAAGGACAAGAAATATGAATACGAGTGGGATACTCACGCTGCTCAGCTGAAGGGCGTTCACATCCCGCCGGTAGACATTGTGAGAAGAGCGCTTGCTCTTCGTCCGGCACATCACCCAATCCCTCACCACGGGATAGGCCTTCTCCAGCGGCTCTGTCCTCTTGGGCGCGAGACTCGGGAAGTAAGAGTACACTCATGCCTATAAAACAAAATAATCAATGACGATCTTTCGTGATTCAACAAAGAAAGGAATTTACTTTGGTCTAGGGGAAGGTTCATACCTCCAACAGCAGTCCAGGTCCGACAGCGCCAGGAGAAGTCCCCTTCTCCATCAACTCCGGACGAACCATGGCCCTCATGAAGCGGATGAGGACCGCAAAACCAGCAGTGACCCAGTCCCAACGCCCTAGGGAACTCAGGTCAGAAAGAAAGGGTAGAAGCTTCGTCGATAGCCTCTCGCCCTTGTCTCCGAGGTAAATCGAAGACAAGAACCACCAAAGCCAAAGACGAGCTCTCTGCTCAGCTGTACAAGGAGGAGGAGCAGTCTCCCTCCCATCGATCGTCACCAGCGCCGGGGTCTTCCCCGCAAAGTAGTCTCGGACGTAGGTACTGGGTACCAAGCCCGATCGCAACAGACCTTCGGCGGCAAGCTCCAGCCGATCAACCTCCTCGCCTCGGCCGAATCCGCTCTCATAGCAGCCTCCGGCCACACCATCTCCTCGGTCCCATACGGCAGACCAGAAATCATGCCGTAATCCTCCAGAGTAACTCCCACCTCACCAAAAGGCAGGTGAAACGTGGAAGTCGTATCCCAGAATCGATCCAAGAAAGCGCGGACCAGGCTAAGGTTGGCCCGCAACTTCCTCTTCACGATATCCCTCCGGACCGAACCGAGAGGACCAAACGCTCCACGCTCGATCATGGCCCTCTCCTCCGACCGACCGCTCGTAGTGCTCCATCGTTTGTCGTGTAACCCGAGAACGACCGATGTTCCGGCCTCCTATTATGATTTGAAACAAAGCTATCTTTAGTTTTAAATGGAAATTTGCAAGAAATTTGGACGAAAAGAATGAAAGAGAATAGGTAATGAGTAGTGAATTCTTATTTACCAAGCTCTTCACCGTCCTGTAGGACAGGTGACCCTCTGCAGCCCACACAAGGTGCCTACTCTCCCAGGTCTCAACCCACGTGGGAGCTCCCCTCAGCTGACGACCTCCTCGCCTGACGTTGGCCCGTCTCGGGGCCTCCTCCTCCTCCTCCTCGACGGCCTCCTCCTCGTGAGCCTCGTCTCCAGTAGCCATCACCGCAGCGGTGAGGGCCTGCTCTAAAGCCTCCTCAACCGTAACAACGTCTATCTCCATGGGAGTCCTCCCAGAAGTAGAAGCCTCATCACCTGCACATTAAAGTAAATTTAGGCCGCGTCACATGACGACAAGCCTTTGTTAAGGAGTTTTCGAGCCTCCGAGCCACGAAAATCGCCCTTTCTGGCCATCTTTGGCCATATTCCCGCCAATCCAATCACTCATGTGATAAATTGGGTCAAAGTCAAGTCCAAGTCAAGGCCTAGTTCCGGGTTCAAGTCGAAAATTCGGCAGCATTTCGTTATAACGGCGATTATGCCCTAGAAAGGTGCCCTGAAAAAGTTGTCACAAACCAAAATTTCGAGATGGCAGAAAGTTTACCCATCATCCAAGGGTCCCAAATATCAAATTTCATCGCCAATGGGTAATCCTAAGGCTATTTTCGAAGCAATTTACGGTATAGCTGTAAAACCGTCTCAAAATTCGCTCAAGGGCTCAAAACTCGATGAAAATTCAAAGCAAATACATGGTTATGTTCCTAACATTGCCTACTATCCATTTCTAACATCAATTTGGCAAAGCAAATTCATTTGGGGAAAAGCCCCAAATTTTCGATCAAAAGGGTCGAAAACCCTAAATCTCGCGGCTCAAAATTCGACGAATGTGGATGATTAATGCAAGATTAAGACACATACCTCGATTAGTCATCTTTAAATCAAGCTTTTGGATCAAACCTCGACGGAAATGGTGAAGATTTGAGAGAGAAATTGAAGGAAATGTGTTCCGAAAATAATGAATTAAAACCCTTCTGATTTCGCGTTTTTACGCGGAAATTGCCAAATTGGGGAAAAGACGCAGCAGGCGCTGCGCCTCTTCCAAGAGACGCAGCTCTTGCTGCGCCTCTTCCTGGCGTTCCCTCCATACGAATTTTCAAAAATTCGTTATGAGTTCGTTATTTGTGGGCCCATCTTTGGTGCGCCTCTTCTTTAACGCTATTATATTCTTTTGGCCCGTTTCGATGGTTTTCTTTCGTTCCGGTCCGCATTTTATCCGCGCAGCAGTATTTTGCAGTATTGCTCAAATTATTTTATCCGGCGCAGTAGTATTTCGCAGTACCGCTCACTCAGGATTTCTGCCATGACGATCAAGATGTTCCTAGTCGTCAATATATTCCCCAACGAGAGTTCGCTTGAGACCGACGCAAGCAGATTCAACCTCAAGTTTTGCCAGAGTTCGCTTGAGACCGACGCAAGCGGATTCCCCAGCAGTTTCTACCGACGTCCTGCTGCTTTCACTATATTTTGTGTTTCCCCGCGGAGTTCGACAGGGTGTCGTTCTCCAGAAGTTCCTATACCCAAACCTTAGCCACCTTTAAGTTGATCTTATTGTTAGGCCTCCTTCCCGTCAATGCTTTTCTTTAGGGCCCCATACCCTAGCACCAATCTTTATGTATCTTTTAGGTCTTACCCTTAGCTCCTACGCTCAACCTTAGCTCCTATGCACCTCCGAAAGCGTCTCGAGAAAGAAGCCTCAGGTATGGTCTCTTCTTATGGCTGGCGAGCCTCCTTACGTAGTCTAATGGACTTTAAACGACCCTCCCCGATAGTCGACAGACTCTAAAATGTTCCCGACGACAGGTCCTTGGCTCAGACCCCTTGAGCCGCCTCGCGTCGCCATAGTCGTCAGGTTGTAATCATCGATTGACCTGATGGCTATACTTTGACTTTCGCCTTGTCCAAGCCTCAGTCAAAGTGGGGGCTCTGTAGACACCTCGTTTCTGCACCTCCCGCAAACCACCCGGTGATGATTGGGCCGCATGTTTGATTCGCGGAACGATTTGTGACAGTTCGTAAGATTATTGTCAAGTGATTGCTCAAATATTAATGTCAACCTCTTAGTTGTCATCTACGTCCGGATACGGTCGTTTTGGCAGTAATTAGAGTACATTCGGAGTCCGGGTCAAAAACCGTCTCCATTTTTCGATATTTGTTAAATCCCGAGTCGAATGTTCTGGAATGTTCCGGATATTTCTATTCCATATTTCACAAATTTTATCTTTTGGCAAATAATATCCGTAATATTCACAAGATAATCGGATTATTTCCGTCCTACCATAACTCAAACGCGGAAATCTTTCTTCAGCAGGAGGAAACCTCCTGGGAACAGACGCAGCAGGTTCTGCGCCTCTTCCCAGGCCCTTCTTTGCATGATTTACGTATCTTTTTTATATCTTTCCGAGATTCACTTCCAAAGAGTCTCTGAAACCCTACTCCTCCGTGTGATTAGTATAAATAGGAGCTTTCGTTCCTCATATTTCTCACGCGAGTGTCCGCCCTTCTCTTCTCCCTTTGCATTCTAGACTTTGTTCTTACTAATTGGCGCCTACGTGCTTGGACTTCCGACCACGTAAGCTCGGATCTTTCCGGGTACCAGCCTCTCCGTTGCATGACCGACCAATTTGACCAACTACACTTAATCAACATTAATCAATCAATCGTTTTCCTCTTACGAGGGCACTCTTTCATTGCATTCGCGTCGAGCATTCACTAGTCGATACTTAGTTCATCTCGTTCCGTCAACATGTAAGTCTGAGGGTGTATAATTCCTCTTTTATTTATTGTATTTTTTATCTTTTTTTTGTATCACTAATGTAAGGTTTATGTCGAAAACACCGTTAAAATCGATTTCTAAAACCCTTTGTTAAAACCTGTTTTCGCGGATTTCCAGTAGACAGACGTCGAGAAAAGACGCAGCAACTGCTGCCCCTCTTCGAAGGAGCGCAGTTCCTGCTGCGCCTCTTCGTGAGGCTGCCGCAGTTCCTGCTTCTTTTCTTCTTCTTCGTCCTCTGTAAATTCCGTCTTTCTTATTCGTTTTCATATGTTGTCCTTAATCATTCGTTCATAATAATAGCATATAATTCACATGTATATATTCATCATCATTAATTCACATGTTTTAATTCATCATTGATCCGACTTAAATCCCTTATAATCAATATTTGCGGGTTTTCGTTATTAATATTCAATCCGGGTTTTAGAGATTCAATTCATTCATATTGAGTTTCTGGAATTCATTGTTGGTATATTTGCATCCGTATTCATTGTTAATTCATTGTATATTCATCATGTTTAGCCTAATTAATTGATCTTAATAGAGGACTCATTCATTAACATCGTCCCTTCATGTAATTAATCCGTTTAATTCCGTCTCATCCATGTTTTACTGTTTTTACGACCCATTCATATGTAAATAATCCATTAAACCACTTTCATCCGAGTAAATAATTTAATTAATCATTAAAATTAACAATTAACATTAACAATTTGCGATTAAAACACGGCCGAGAACTCACCCTTGGAACAGACGCAAAGAAGCGCGCTGCGCCTCTTCCAGGGCGCGATCTGCTGCGCTGTTCAGTTGAGCTCGTCTACGAACTCCTTTCTGCTTTGACCTAGTTTAATTAGTCTACGTAATTAATTAACTAATATCCGTATTATCACCTGATTTCTGTTCGTCATGTATTCATTTTATTCTTTTATTTCTTTCTTTTCTCAAATCATCCGTTTTAAAGGTATTTTCGACATAAATCGCCTATTCCATTGTAATTATTGTATTTATTATTGTAATTCTCTTTATTGTATTTTTTGTATTTCTTTTATCATTTGTATGCTTTCACATGTCAATTAACGTTAAATCCAACTTCGACATTAATTGTATGTCTAAATGATTGTTCACCGACTTAGTCTAATTCTCACATGCTAGGATTAATCTATGGATGTTGCATTGCATGCATATAGTCGACGATATATCGAGTATGAATAACTTCCCTAATCATTAGTAGAGGCCGCTATCGAGGCGGACGGGATTAGGTGTTCGATCAAAAGAGCTTCCTAATACGTACCCTCACCCCTTACTCCAGATCTCCGTGAGCACCCGTGTTCATTGGCATCCACGAGAGTCATTCTAGACATAGAATGCTAAGGGTAACGATTGCTTAGTGTTCATGTCACTACTTTGTGTCTTGACATGACACGAGGTATTCGAACGGTTCCAATTTCCCATAAAAATTGGTGGCGACTCCATACAAATGCAAACGCTTATCCCCGTTTCTCACCAAGCGCCCCCGTGGGCGGCCCGCTGTCACGTTTGGCGACATTGGGGATATTACACTTACGTGTAGCTAGGGTGAAACTTGAACAAGGTTAGGGAATAAGTTTGTACAAGACAATTGTCGGTTTTCATAACTCGGTCTTCCTAGACCGTTTTATTCGGCCTTCCTAGGCCCAACCCAACCCATTCGACCAATCGTCCCGTCTAAACGGTCCTAATTCTTATTTGGGCCTAAGGATGGATAGCGATTGACGTCATCCATACCATGATGCTTACTCTTGTTTGTATCAAGGGCCTTCACTACTTGAGGAAATGGACTAGGAATCGGCCTTACTCTTGTTTGGCACGAGCCTCTCCACAGACTTCGGGTTTGATGGTTCGGTATGGCAACCCACCCTCTTAAACCAAAACCCTTTTAAATGCACTCAGCATCCCGTTATAATGCTTGTATAAATGTGTAAACCTTACGTGATCACCACTTCTAAACAAAACCATGACGAGCTTTCAAAAAAATCAAAATCCTCATTTTCAAACAAGATTTTCGAAAAAAAAAAGGCCTTCAATTAGCGCAAAATCCGGTCAAAACTCTGTCCGTTTGTCAAGTCAAAATTCGGGCCGCAAGCCCATTTCAAAACCTCACTTCGAGTCCACTCCTGCAACTACACTACAGTTGACTAGGACACACATTTTCAAAGACCTTGTCTTTCTTCAAAACTCACTCAACACAAGTGGCACACACCCACTTCACGAGTCAAAACTTTTCTTCTTTTAGCAAGTGTGATAAAATGGTCGATCGTGTTTTGATTCGTCGCCAATCTCTTATCCAGTTTCCAAGATGCCTGGGTCAAGTGATGAAACAAACCTCCAGCAAATTCAAGAGAGTAATGATCGAATCCTAGCCGCGCTAACCCAAATGCAAATCACTCAAGAACAAACCTATGACCGCCTTGAATTTATCGAAGGCCGTATCTTTGATGTAGAGGGAAGGTTGCCTCCCCTTAAAGGTGAAGTACTACAATTTTTCGATGACGAGTCTAAAGATGAGAATCCTGTCCTAGGGACAACCGCTTGGTGAGAAAAGACTCCAATACCTAGAGGAGCAATTGATGTACCTTAAGGGGATGACATTTATAGGGAGAACAATCGCAAGTATGAAGCCGTCAATTCCAAATTGCCTACTAACTTTAGCATGACGGATATCCCTAAGTTTAAAGGACATGAGAACCCTTTGAACCACATCCGCGCCTTCAAGGACTACATGTCTATCAAAAGCATCAAACCCGAGATGTTCTTAAGGATCTTTCCTTCATCTCTTGACACCATTCCAAAGCAATGGTTCTACACTTTGGATCACAAAAAGGTCGCTACTTGGGAAGACGCCGCGATCGAATTCTCAAAACAATACGCGGATAATGCCGAGATCCAAGTCAACATGCGTACCCTAGAGGTTCTTACCCAAAATGACAAAGAAGGGTTCACCGACTTCCTAAGTAGGTGGAGGAAGACTAGTACTCAACTAGTTGAACGCCCGGATGAGGCCACTCTTGTGGAAAAGTTCGTGGATAATCTCAAGCCCATATATGCCAGTCACTTGAGATATCAAAACATCAAGACTTTCAAGGACTTAACCGTACTAGGGACACGAATTGAAGATGACATCCGTAAAGGGCTCTTGTCCAAAACAGTAGGTCGAGGATATCAAGGGTCCACAAGTCGTTCCTACGACTCTACTAGCAAAACCGACGAAGTTAACCTTCTCGAGCCATCCAAGAAAACTAGCCCACCAAGGAAGTTCACAAACCTTGGGGATACATACTCCAACGCTCTAAAAAGGCTAATGAAGCAAGGTAAACTCCAACCCATTGGACCTACTCCCGAACCCGAAAAGAAGTCCAAATTCTGGGATGAAAACTCCTACTGTGAATACCATAGGGGCAAAGGGCACGACACAGAAAAATGCTACAAGTTGAAACACGTGCTTCAAGATATGATTGAAGATGGTCGACTTCCAATTCCACCAGGAGGTAAGCCCAACAACACTCAGAATGTTCTTGGAGTTCTAGTGATTACAAGTGACGAATCTACCTTAGATTGCTCACGTCTCATTTCTCCCACCGAAAACGAAGTTCATGCAATTGAGAAAGAAAGGCTCTACCCAACAAATTCCCCCTTTGATGATGACAAGCCCCAAACGAATGTATAAGCAATGTAAGCACCTTGATTCAAGATTTTAAGCAAGCAAGATCAAATGAGAGAAGGGACAATATTACCTTACCTAAGGCAAAAGCTAGAATCAAACTACCATGACAATTTTACATTGCCCCAAAATAAGATTCAAAACTAAGAAGGTTAGACAAGGCATTAGTTAATCAATATGCAAAGAGATTAAGAGCATGAGTTTACCTTTTCCCCCTCTTGACATCATCAAACGGATAGGGATGTCAAAAGCATTAGAGTGCGGATATTTCACAAGAAAACACAACAAGTCACATGTAATCGTGACAAGGTAACAAGGTCAACATAAACAAGGATTAAACATAAGTTAATCAAAGTTCAACATGGTTAAATAAAGTTTAAAATACACCACCAAATGTCAAGATAACAAGCAAAGAAAATATTGTCTTAGAAGGGCACAACCAAGGTGGGACAAAACGAAAAGGTACGGGTAAGAGTTAAGTAGGCCGAGAGGGAAGGATAGGCTAAGGGGAGGAGGCTTGTTCACCATCCGAGCCACTACCCAAAGGATCATCATCCACATGAGCATCATCACCGATTTCCTTTGTTGACACGAGGGTGGAAATGATATCCACCTCACCACGGATGAGGTCCATAGTAGAAGCAAGGGCCGAGATTGCCAAGTCCTTTTGACGAGCATCTTCCTTAAGCCACGCACTCAACTCAGCCATGACATTAAGCACTTCCCGCATACCACCCGTATTCACTTGACTGGATGACCCAACCTCCGGGTTCTTCTTAATTTTCACCGAAATTAATTCATCATTTTCAATTTTAATAAGCATCTTCCCCATTTGACCATCACTCATAACATCACACATATCCAAACAACCCAAGCTAGTACTCACTAAAACCCCTTGTGCCTTGAGCACAATCGACAACCACATTCCATAGGGTAAGTGATTCATGCTAGAAGAGGGTCTACGAAGTTTGGTCGAGATGAGATGAAAACGCTTAAACATTAGCCCAACTAAGTTCACCTTTTTGTGAGTGGCAATATGATAGATTAAGTATTGTTGGGCTATGGTGAGTTTTCCCCTATCACTCGAGGGATAAATAGACCTACAAAGCATGTTAAAAATGATTCGAAGAGGAGGGGGTATTTGAGTGTTGCTCACTGGACCGGGAGAGACAGTTTTGGGACACACGACTTGGGCGACATTAAGTGGTGAGGCATAAGGTAAAGCGACCCATGTTTCGGAGGGGAGTTTGTCATAACCTCCGACAGGAATATCAAGGGCGGTAGCGAAATCAGATTGAGACAGTTTAAGAGGCTTACCGTTCACCTTAGCCGTAAGAGATTCACCCGACTTATCAACACGAACAGTTGCAAAGAACTGAATCATCTCGCTCACAAACACCGGTTCACGCATTTCCAATAATTTTTCCCAACCTTGAGCTAAGACCATGTCACGGACTGAGTGAAAAGCAGGCGGCTCGAACCATGTTTGGTTGTAAACCCGAGGAGAATGGATTGCTTTGATATTCATCAACCTTTCACAGTTTTTGTAAATGGAAGTAGGGAGGTCTATGCTCTCAAGATGATCCCAAACAATGGCCAAGTCTTATTTTGAGGTTAGGGAGACCGGATCAGAGGGAGAAAGGTATACAAGCTTTTTCTTCAATGGTTTCGATTTTTTCTGGGGAGGTTCACTAAGATTTTCAATTGGAGTATCAACAATGGGGTTTTCGATGTTATTTTGTTCAACATTTTCTGAAATTGGGGGTAAATGGGATGAAGAGGCTTTTTCTTTCCTTTTGTTGTTCTTTTTCGCCGGAGTCGGGTCAGACTCACCGGACTTGGTGGGATTCTCATTCAAATCAAACTCAGTTTCTTCTTCAACATCTTCAACAACCACCGTAACCGGTTCAGAGGAAGAACTCGGAACAGTGGAGCTTTTCTTCCGACCTCCTCGTGTGCGTCGTCCTACCATAGTGGAGATGGGGATGTCGTCGGATGATGGTGGGTCAGAGGGGTTCGGTGATGGTTGAGGGTTTGGTGGATCTGGGTTTGTTGAAGGAGTCGTGTTTGAGGTTTGAGGAGGGAATGCGTAGGAGATTTTGGTTGAAGTCATTGTTGGAGTTGTTGATGTCGGTGGGTGTGACGTGACAGGTGGTGAGGTCAAGTTTGTTGGTTTGATGGGTATGTGGGTATTGAAAGATGTCTTGACCATGGTGGGTTAATAGGTAGGTGAGATGAGGGAGTTTTGTGGATTTGGAGATGAAAGGTTTAGTTGATTAGGATGGTTGGACGGGTAGGCATAGGTTTTGGGTTGAGGTAGTTAATGGCCCATTAAATGTGGTAAGTGAGGTGGTTGGCCCAACTAAACATATTTAATCACTCGAAATAAAAACACAAGGTAGCATATAATAAACGTAAATTTAGATATGAGGTTGAGTGATTACCGACTCACAAATACGGTGTCAATTTTGGTCTAAACATGATGTCAATGCACTTAGAACACTTAATAACATATATCCAATTTTAATTTAATCAATTAAGGAAATTTGTAGAACTCACACTAACAATCACAAGCTATTAATTAACCCGATTTCTAGTCTAAATTTCTCAAAATGTTCTCTTGCAAGTGGCTTAGTGAAAATATCGGCAATTTGATTTTCGGTTTTGCAAAAGATAAGTTTAATATGTCCTTTTTCCACATGATCACGAATAAAATGGTGACGAATATCAATATGTTTGGTTTTAGAGTGTTGAATAGGATTTTTGGAAATATTTATTGCACTCGTATTTGATGGGGCATATTCTGCACCCGCTGACCAAGTCAACATATTGAGCAAGGTCAAAGATATCCACAGCAAGTCAACGACTTAGACAGCCTAACCGACGCATCCTGTCGGCCTGTCTCTTGTGCCTCGGCTGGGACAACTAGCCAGCCGGGGCACACATCCGCGAACTCATATCCAAGACCCCTCGGCGGCGAGTCAACAGGGCCCGCCGGCCTGCCATGGGTCCCTCGGCCGAGGGTAGATCAGTCTTTCCACCTGCTAGCCACTTGGCCACTACGTGACAAAAGGTGAAAGTCTATAAATACTCCTCAACCCTCATTGAGGAAAGGATCGACAATTTAACCTAAGAATCACTATTCATCTGGTAATATCTTCCTTATCTCTCTACAAAATATACTTCGCCAAGTAACAACAACTTATCTCTCTAAGTTTACTGACTTGAGCGTCGGAGTGAGTTCGCTCGGTCCAAAGCCGAGCCCTCAGTTTGTTCACTGTTTCAGGAGACCGAAAGGAGGATTCAACCAAAGACGTCATTCTACAAGCACGGGTGGTAACAAATAACTGCTCTGGAATTACACCCGGAACAATTGGCGCCGTCTGTGGGGAAGCGATACTAGAAGCTAGTCACATTCATTCCCAAACAAAAACCCACCCAAAAAGCTAAGAAGATGTCAAAACAACAAGAGGTATTCGTGACTGACGAAACCGAATTCTGCCAAGATGATACCGTCCACAGTGCGGGTTGCGCGAGCCCTCCACCACCGGGTAATTCAACCGGAGTACGGGATGCCAATAATACAGATACGCGCGCGCCCGCCAACCAGGTCACCATCATGGGACATGTGGTTGATGCGGCAAAAGCGAAGCGCTCCTGGACCTGGTGGTAGTACGCCGACTCACTTTGTCACACCGACAAGAGCGGCGGAACCCGTCCAGGAGACCGGGGCCCAAAACGTGACTCGAGAAACTTGAACGGAGCACTAGGGGAAGCGACCTGTCAAGACGCCGGGGAGCCAGTGCTAGTGGTAGACCTGAGTCCTTCCCGCACTCGCGGGATGACGGCGTCGCCGCAGCACCGACGAGGCACACCCCAGAGGAGTGAAAGAAGTCCGACCCACCAGAGTCGGAGAAGAAGCCCGACTCACCAGAGTCGGAGAAGAAGCCCTTCCCGCCACGGGGAGAGGAGCCGGACTAGGGATGCGAGGAGCCGATCGCCGCGTGTCGTTCGGCACGTGGTCAGACAGCCCCTCAACGCCTACGTCCTAGAGACCCCGGTGCCAGCTAAGCTGAAGTTGCCACCCATATCATACAAAGGAGAAGGCGACCCAACCGACCACACCGAGGCTTTCGAGTCTCACATGTCGGTGTGGGAGCAACCTGACGAGGTTTGGTGCCGAGTCTTCCCTACGACTCTGCAGGGGATGGCACAAAGTTGGTACAAGGGGCTACCCGATGGGTCGATATACTGTTATGCCGACCTAAGGGACACATTCCTAGCCCAGTATTCTTGCAATAAGAGGAGGGCCGTCGAGACATCGGACCTCCTGACTATCAGACAGGAGGGAGGCGAGTCTCTCCGGAGTTATGTGAAGAGGTTCGACGCCAAGGTTCAGCAGATTCGTGAGCTGAACAGCGTACTGGCGGCCTTCGCACTGATGAAAGGCCTCCCAAGAGGAGACTTGAAAAACAAGCTCATCAAGTGCGGCGGCCTAAACTTAGACTCCGCCAGGAAGATGGCCGACCAAGCCATAAAGGTGGAGGACTATCACAAAACCTGGGTAGGCTCCAGCGAGGCCGGGCACTCAGAGAGAAAGAGCCGCTGGGAGGACAACCCGGACGAAGGACGCCGTGACAATAATAGGTCACGGTCTGACAGATCTACCAGGAAGCAGAACTCGGCGGGCGCCGGGGGGAGCTCAGGACCATACTACCAGAACGGTTCAATGGCCACACCCCCCCTGGTCGTATCTGCCGCCGAGGTCTTCGCCCTGAGCAAGAACGAGGGCCAGAAGTGGGAAAGGCCCCCCACGCCGAAGGGGGACGGTGACACGAGCCGATCTTGTGAGTACCACGGCCACACCGGTCACCTCATCGACAACCGCCGGCATCCGAAGAATGCCATTGAAGAGCGATCCGGAAGGGGAGCCTCGGCAAGTATGTTGCCAAAGGCCAAAAGCGAGGCGGCGGTTCAAATAAGAAATCCGTCTTTGAACGGATAGGAGTGATCCATGTTGTCATCGGGGGCAATGAGAACGGTGGGTCCGCTCATGGGCACAAACGGCACCTGAACGAGCTGTATCAGGCCATCAACTTTGTGCCCAAAACAGCGATCCCCGCTTCCAACGTCCCCGATATGACTATTGAGAAGAAGGACTACGAGGGAGTCGTCGCCCCTCACAGCGACCCACTTGTAGTCCACTTGGACATATCCAACCACCTGGTCAAGAGGTGCCTGATTGACACAGGCGCCTACACGAACATCATGTTCAGGGAGTGCTTTCTCAACCTCGGTCTGAAGGTTGAGGACTTGAGCCCCTGCACCAATCCGTTGTACAGTTTTTCCGGGGCCGGCCTGGTACCCCTGGGGTTGATCAGATTGCCAGTGATGTTCGGCGAGGGAGATGCGGCTAAGAATGTCCTAGCTGAGTTCGTGGTCATCGACGGCTCGTCCGCCTACAACGTTCTCATAGACCGAGTCACTCTGAGCGAGGCCGACGCAGTGATGTCCATCCGGGCCCTGACACTGATGTATGTCTCGGACCGGGGGGAAGCGCATAAGCTCGTCTCCAAGGACGAGAAGGACGAGGTGGTCAACATCCAGATATCTGCCAGAGGGTGCAACATGCAATCCCTCAAAGTGGCAAAGAAGTCAGAGAAAGGGAAAAGTCCATCCTTACAACAGGAGGGCAACCTCATGGATGCAACTGACGGCTAACTGGGAAGGTCCCTACAAAGGGTGTGCCTTTGATAAGCCATTGGAACACTGACAATCTCGGGAAATACTTTGTATAGCGGCGGAGGTGCCCAAGACAACTGTGGGCACCCCGACGCATGTTTATATCTAATGAAGAAACGTCCAAGTTTTCCATCAAAGTGTTCATTTTCCCCCCATAGTCACTATCAAGAAGCAGACGCCACGGCAGTCACCCCAAGAAGTAGACGCCACGGCAGTCACCACAAGAGGTGGACGCCGCGGCAGTCACTCCAAGAGGTAGACGCCACGGCAGTCACTATCAAGAAATAGACGCCACGGTAGTCACCCCAAGAAGTAGACGCCACGGCAGTCACCCCAAGAGGTAGACGCCACGGCAGTCACTCCAAGAGGTAGACGCCACGGCAGTAACTATCAAGAAATAGACGCCACGGCAGTCACCCCAAGAAGTAGACGCCACGGCAGTCACCCCAAGAGGTAGACGCCACGGCAGTCACTCCAAGAGGTAGACGCCACGGCAGTCACTATCAAGAAGTAGACGCCACGGCAGTTACCCCAAGAAGTAGACGCCACGGCAGTCACCCCAAGAGGTAGATGCCACGGCAGTCACTCCAAGAGGTAGACGCCACGGCAGTCACTATTAGGAAGCAGACGTCACGGCAGTCAATACCAGCGCAGTTGATACTCGCGAAAGCAATCAACATGCCTTAGAAACGTTAAACACAGTTGAGATACGCACTCTAAACTGCCTCGGCCAGGCCGAGGAAGAAACAAAAGAAGCGCTCAATTAATAACGTAAGAAGACAACTCAGACGAAGACAAGAAAAGACCTTGGCCAAGCCAGAGGCAAAATAAGCAAACTCTTATTAAAAATGATAACAGGTTACAAGTGAGGAGAATACAGACGACGGCCGTCCCCATAGGGATAAGCCAAAACACAACCTACCAAAGTTGTACAAAATACAAGGAAAAGAAAAGCAAAAGGTTACAGACATATCATTTGAAGCGCCAAAAGATGGCAGGGAGGAAAGGCTTAATAATTGGCTCCCGAACAGCTGAAGCTATCCGAGACGTCGGGTGAGCCTGGTGACGACCGCCCGTCTCCCTATGCCTGTTGCTACTTGCCATCAGCAGCGTTAGCAACATAATCTTTAATGAGTGACCCAGAAGCTGTCTTGGCAGCCTCAGCTTCAGCAGCCTCAGCCTCAGCTTTCTTGGCAGCCTCAGCCTCAGCAGCCTCAGCTGCCTTCATCCTCTCGGCTTCCTCCTTGGCCGCCTTAGTCTTCTCATCAAGGGTTGCCTTCTCCGCGGCCACCTCTTCCTCCTTCTTCACCCTTACCTCCTCCCTGGCCTTCTCCTCCGCGGCTTTCTCCTTAGCTTCGAGCTTGTCATCAAACAGCTCGTCAAATTTGTCCCACGGAAAGGAGCCATCAAGAGGGAAGAGCTCCCCAATCACTTCCCTGGCAGCTTCTTCGGCCAGGTCCCGGTATTGGGCGCACATGTTAGGGAGGATAACGGTTTGGAGCGTCTCAATGTCCTCCTCCCTTTGGGTGATGATAGCATCCTTGTTCCGAACCACCTTCCCCTGGGCCTGAAACATGCCCCTCCATTCGTCCCTCTGCGTACGGTAAAGGTTGGCGTGCTTCTGAACGAGGTCACTCCCCTCCAGCAGCTTAGCAGCTTCAGCCGCCGCAGCCTCGGCCTTGGCCCTCTCAGCAAGGACCTCCTTTTCAGCGTCCTCCCTGAGTTTTCTCTCGGCACGGACTGCCTCCTCAGCCTCAGCCTCAGCCTTGGCCCTCTCGGCTTCCTTGTTCGCAGCGTCGAGTTCGATCCTGAGCCGCTCGAGCCGTGGGGCAGCTTCAGCAATGGCCTTCTCTTGCTCCACAATAAGAGCACCGGCCGTATCATCCCACTTCGCTAGTGACCTGGTCAAAGTTAGGCCCTCCGACTTAATCTGGAGGGCGGTAGGCTTCGGGAAGGAGGTGACAACGGTGGCATCTTGACCACTTGCCTGCGCAGTTTTCTTCTCGACACGCCGTTCAATAGTGTGACCGGTAGACGACAGCGGTTGATCTACAAAAAATTCAATTAAAGCATCCGGGTCAACATACATGGACATACCGGAGAGCCTATCATCAGGAACGCCTAATGAACCGGCTAAGTCTGAGCCACAGGATAGATCTGTACCATGCTTGGCCTTCTTGGTTGGAGGACGCATTTCCTTGCCGGCAGCAGTATCAGCAGTAGCAGCAGAAGCATTAGCGGCAGGAGCAGGCCCTTTCCTCTTACGGACAAGGGGAGATCCCTCCACATCGGAGTCCCCCCCATTGGTAATGTCAACGATCACCACCGTCTCCTTCTGGGCTGAAGGGATGGGAGGTGGAACTGATGTTGACGCCGTCGCCGCCGAAGACTTTGTTTTCCGCGTTCGGCGCGGCATGTTACTAGCAACCTTAGCCTGGGCCGCCTCCACATTCAAGCCTTTCAGCTGCTGATCCATGAGATCATTCGGCGACGTTCAACGATCACGGGTTAGAGCCTTAGGATGCAAATCAGCAACGGTCTTATCCTTGTGCAGCCCCATTCTCCGGAGGATATCCTCAGACAGGTCCGGTCCAAAGTGGTCTGCAAAGGAAATAAAGCAAGAGTTAAGTAGAAGAAAAAAATCAAAGTTCAAGAAACAGAAACATTGAGAGCAGGGATGGGCCTCACACCGACCCCACTCACCATGTGCTAGGGCCGGTATGAGGCCGACATGGCAGAGCAGCTCATCCTGAAGAATGATCTGCGTCAGGGGGAATCCATCTTTTCGGCACCCCACTCTTGTCCGCCTCAAAAAGCCTCATCGCCAGCTTCTCATCCGCATTAAGAGGGACCTTGTCAAGGCGTCCATCTTAAGCTTGCTCGGGTGACCCATTTCTCACGCTCGCCTTACTCTCGCACCGCAAATTAACGTCTTCTTTGGAAGGACCGGGGCGCGGATAGTCATCCGGCACCTCAACGTACACCCACCGATCTTTCCAGTCCTTGCAGGAGGAGAGCTTATCAACGGAGACGTAACCCGGCTCCATTTGCACGCTGTACCATCCGACGCGACCAGGAAACGACGGCCGAAGGTGGTGAAGCCGACGGAATAAATTAACCGTTGGGACCTCCCCCTTGAAGAGACAGAGCCAGACAAAGCCGACTATGGTCCTAATAGCCAACGGGTGCAGCTGGGCCACGACGACGTTCATGGCCCTAATGATGGCCATAACGTAATCATTCAGCGGAAACCGGAGCCCGTACTCCAGGTGCCGGATGTATACGTCGGTGCAACCCGGGGGAGGGCAACAGACGGCCTGACCCTCCTCAGGGATAACAATTTTGTATCCCCTGCCGAAGTAGAAATGGCCCTCGAAAAGTGTTTCGCCGGAACAATTGGCGAACTTATGGGTCCAGGCACGGTCGGGGGCGGACCTTACAAGGTTCGCCGTGATCCATGATGTACTGCCTCCCCTCATTAGGACGAGCCCTTTCAGCATCATCACCGTCATCATCACCGTCATCATCAACATCATCATCATCCTCCCAATCCTCCAAAGCTTTCGGATCGACTTCGGGAGAAGGAGACCCAAGGCCCCCAGACCTTATCGGGACAGCGTCTAGTATCTCCTCCTCATCAAGACGCGACGGGGAACCCGCCGGTGCACGGTTACTAGTTCCGGCATCAGCAGAAGACATGGTAGCAACAATTACTTAACAAAATAAGAGATTGAGAAAAATTTGTTTGTTTACCTTGAAGAAAAGCACTAGCCGAAGTAACGACTCTGAAAATTAGAAGAGAAAGAAGCCCTTGAAAGTTTAGAGAGGAAAATTTTAGAGAAAATGAAATTGGTGGCCAATTTCAAGGACTAACTACCCTATTTATAGGGGAAAGCCCATGAAGAAGGACCAATCAGGGCACAGCCCATGAAACGTCAGCCAATCAGCGAACAGACACGTGTCAGACATGCAACCACGGAATGTCAATCGTTGCAACAGTTGAACGTCAATCAATGCAACAGTGACCAAGCGTCTTCAACACGCCCCTTCATATCTCTCTGCCTATTCATCTTCCTCAACAAATTCCTAAGGTATCTGTTCTCCGCCGGCCACATGATCAACCAAGCTAGGTAGCGCCGGCCGGGGGCAATCAAAAACAACCGGCACTCTCAACCCAAGTCTCAGCCCGCGTCACTTTCTTTTTCCACATCGGATGCCCTTTACACATCCATGTGGAGGGGGGATATGGTACGGCCTAAGCAGAACCAAGCCGAGGTAGAAGAAGCCGGGGCAGAAAAAATTTCTTACGCAGAATATACGCTCAACATACATCGGAGCCCATACCACGGCATAGACTACGCTGGGGGCAAATTGATGGGGCATATTCTGCACCCGCTGACCAAGTCAACATATTGAGCAAGGTCAAAGATATCCACAGCAAGTCAACGACTTAGATGACCCCTAACCGACGCACCCCGTCGGCTTTGTCTCTTGTGCCTCGGCTGGGACAACTAGCCCGGCCGGGGCACACATCCGCGAACTCATATCCAAGACCCCTCGGCGGCGAGTCAACAGGGCCCGCCGGCCTGCCATGGGTCCCTCGGCCGAGGGTAGATCAGTCTTTCCACCTGCTAGCCACTTGGCCACTTGGCCACTACGTGACAAAAGGTGAAAGTCTATAAATACTCCTCAACCCTCATTGAGGAAAGGATCGACAATTTAACCTAAGAATCACTATTCATCTGGTAATATCTTCCTTATCTCTCTAAAAAATAAACTTCGCCAAGTAACAACAACTTATCTCTCTAAGTTTACTGACTTGAGCGTCGGAGTGAGTTCGCTCGGTCCAAAGCCGAGCTCTCAGTTTGTTCACTGTTTCAGGAGACCGAAAGGAGGATTCAACCAAAGACGTCATTCTACAAGCACGGGTGGTAACAAATAACTGCTCTGGAATTACACCCGGAACAGTATTATCACACATTAAAGGAATGGAGTCAAAAATAATACCAAAATCCAAGAGTTGTTGTTTTACCCAAAGGAGTTGAGAACAACAATGTGCCGCACTAACGTACTCACTTTCGGCCGTAGAAAGAGCTACCGTGTTTTGTTTCTTTGAGGCCCAAGAAGTCAAGCAAGGACCCAAGAACGTTGCAATTCCGGAGGTACTCTTTCTATCCACCGTGCACCCCGCATAGTCCGCATCCGAAAAGCCTATAAGATCAAAAGGACAATGTAGAAGGGTACCATAGGTAAATATTTTGTGTTCCAATCAAATACCGAAGAATTCGTTTAACGGCTTTGAAGTGTGATTCTTTCGGATTTGCTTGGAACCTAGCACATAAACAAACACTAAAGAGAATGTCGGGACGACTTGCGGTCAAGTAGAGAAGTGAGCCTATCATACCTCTATACACCTTATCACTAACATTCTTACCGAGTTCATCTTTGTCCAATTTGGACCCGGCTACCATAGGTGTATCATGAGGCTTACCGTTAGTCATCCCAAATTTCTTAAGCATTTCCTTAATATACTTTTGTTGATGGATCATGATTCCATCCTTTGATTGCTTAATTTGGAGCCCAAGGAAGAATCCTAGCTCACCCATCATGCTCATTTCAAACTCCGATTTCATTAGTTCCGAAAAATATAAGTAAAGGAGTTCATTTGTTGCACCAAATATAATGTCATCAACATATACTTGTACAACCAACAGTTCACTGGACTGTTGCTTTAAGAACAATGTTTTGTCAACGGAGCCTCTTTTAAAACCATTTTCAATAAGAAATTTAGACAATCTATCATACCAACATCTTGGTGCTTGTTTTAAACCATAAAGAGCTTTGTCTAATTTGAAAACATGGTTAGGCAAGTCATTGTTCTCAAAACCCGGTGGTTGCTCTACAAAGACATCTTCTTCCAAATATCCATTTAAGAAAGCGGTTTTGACATCCATTTGGAAGAGTTTAATGCCTTTGTGAGCCGCAAAAGCTATAAGCAATCGTATGGCCTCAAGTCTAGCTACCGGTGCATAGGTTTCATCGTAATCAATACCCTCTTGTTGGTTATAACCTTGCACCACTAGTCTAGCCTTGTTCCTTACGATTTCTCCCAAGTCATCAAGCTTATTGCGAAAGACCCACCTAGTACCAATGACGGTACGATTAGGCGGTCTAGGGACTAAGTGCCATACCTCGTTTCTTTTGAATTGATTGAGCTCTTCTTGCATAGCAAGCAACCAATCTGCATCAGTCAAGGCGACTTTTACATTTGAAGGTTCAATTTGAGATAGGAAGGCATTGTGGGCACAATACTCATTGAGATGAGCGAGATTGTTGACGGATGATCTTGTTCGAATTCCCGAGTTTAGATCACTTGTGAGATTAGTGAGTGGATGAGAGCTTTGATGTTTCCACTTCTTTGGAACAATGGTTTCTTGTTCCCCCTCAATGCATCGATCCACGGTGGATGTTTCTATTGGCCTGGAAGGTTCTTCATCCTCACTATTTTGGGTTACTTCAGTTCTGGAGGTGGATGCAACAGTCGTTGGGTCTGTTGCTTCCAGAGAAGAATCAGAGGTGCTACGTGTTCCCCCGAGTTGCTTTGATCTCCTTTGAAGGTGACAGGTCTGTGTATCATTGCAATTCGGTCTTTGGGAGCTTCTTCATCCGTGAACACGAAGTCCTTTCGAACAAGACCAATCTCAAACTCATCATCCTCATCCTCATCATCATCATCCATGTTTTGTACCTGTCCAAACACACTAGATTCATCAAAAATGACATGGATGCTTTCTTCAATTAACAAGGTTCGTTTATTGTAGACTTTATAGGCCTTGCTATGATCGGAGTACCCAATAAATACTCCTTCATCACTACGTGGATCGAACTTACCCAAATTGTTTTTACCATTGTTATGAACAAAACATTTGCTTCCAAAACATCTAAAATATGAAATGTTGGGTTTTATTCCACGTAATGATTCATAGGGAGTTTTATTTAATATACTCCTTATCATGACACGATTATGAATGTAGCAAGCGGTATTTACCGCTTCGGCCCAAAAGTTCTTAGGCAACTTACTAGATAATAACATTGTTCTAGCCATTCCTTCAAGGGTTCTATTCATCCTTTCAACCACACCATTTTGTTGTGGGGTTCTAGGAGCCGAGAAGTTATGGTATACACCATTGTCATCACAATAAGCACCAAATGATGAGTTTTCGAATTCGGTTCCGTGATCGGTTCTCATTGAGACAAGTTTTAAACCAAGTTTATTTTGAATCTTTCTTAACCAAATTAGAAACTCATCAAATGTCTCATCCTTAGAGCTTAGGAAGAGTGCCCAAACGAACCTAGAGTAATCATCAACAATGACACACACATAACGACTACCACCTCTACTTCTAGTTCTCATTGGTCCACACAAGTCGATATGTAAAAGTTGCAAAGGTTGAGATGTACTCATAATTCTTTTGGATTTAAAGGAACTTTTAACATGTTTACCTCTAGCACATTCATCACATACTTTATCAAAATCAAACTTTATATTAGGAATGCCTTCAACTAAGTCAAGTCTTTTAAGGGTATTAAGAGTTTTTGTACTAACATGACCAAACCTTTTATGCCATAACCAAGGATCATTGTTCATTACACTCATGCAAGACATGGTGTGACCGGATAGAGAGTTCAAATTAGTTAAGTACACATCTTTGACACGTCTTCCTTCGAGTATTAGTTCATTAGTAGAGGCATAAAAAATTCGACACATATTGGCACGAAATTCAACAAAATTACCCTTATCACAAAGTTGAGAAATGCTAAGGAGATTATGTTTCAAACCTTTGACAAGCCGCACATTGTCGACACAAAGTAAGGATGACTTACCAACCTTTCCAATACCAATTACTTCACCTTTCTTGTTGTCACCAAACCTTACCGTGCCACCATCATACGCTTTAAGTGAGAGGAATTGGCTTCTATCACCCGTCATGTGACGAGAGCATCCACTATCCAAGTACCAATTGCGGCCGCCTCTCACCAAGCCCTACACAAGATTAGTTTTTGAGTTTAGGAACCCAAATGAATTTGGGTCCCTTTTTGTGATCAACATAACTTGTGGTGTCTTTCTTAATGTTCATTTCTTTTAATGTTTTGGTGTTCTTGTCAATGTCATCAAATCGTTTTGTACATCCATTAAAAACATGACCATTGTCACCACAATAATTGCAAATGATGTATTCGGGAAGACCTACATACTTCCTTCCTCTAAAATCGTTTTTAGGCTTCTGGATGCAACAATCAGTCCGACTGTTCCATTTGAAGCCCAAACCAACGACTTTATCACATTTCTCGGTTTGATTCGTGAGGAAGTTTAACACGGTTTGAATTCCTTCCCATTTTTCAGTGATGTTCTTAGCATTAACAAGTTCATTGGTCATGTCATTAACACGTGAGAGAAGATGCAAATTCTTTTCCTTTTCTCTTTTAAGTTCATCATTGTTAACACTTTCTATGGATAATCTTTTCTCAACAATGAAGTCATGGGTGTGGTTGTTGAGTTTAGACACGAGATATATGATTCTTTCTTTGGACTCTTCATATTTAGATGTCATCTCGTCAAGTCTTTTGTTTAGATCAACGACTTCATCGGATCTATGGGGAGGAGAAGACCTAGAAGTGCTACATTCGGGCATACCTTTTTGAAAGAAAGTAAGCCTATCATGGAGATCTTCTATTTCATTCTTGAGACAAACAACCTCACTCTTAAGACACTCCTTTTCATTTTCCAACCATTCACTTTTTCTTTTAGACTTGTCCAAATCGTGGTCAGAAGCAACAGTCTTAGACATTGTTTCTCTTAAGTCTACAACTTCAACTACAAGGTCATAGATCTCATTTTCAAGAGCATCTTTGTCCTTCAAAAGATCATCACGTTCCTTAGTTAGTGAGGAAACTTGCATCACCAAGGTAGTGTTGACATTTTCAAGGTCAGAGACGTCCGTGGGTGTCAACCTAAGACGCTCTAGTTCTTTAGTCAAATGTTTGTTTAACTTGTTGACTCTTTTAACTTCATTATATGTCTCAGAAGTGACGGTGACGCAATCTGTTGCTTTTAGTTCATTTTTCAGATTAAAGTTTTCTTGACCAATTTCCTCAATCTCATTTTGCATTACCTCGAGTTTATCATTTTGAAACCGACACTTATCAAAAAGTTGGTCAAGAAGCTTACATACTTTCTCTTTGGAGTAAGTTCTAGCCTTGGCCTTTAGATGATTTACCTCGTTGTCGGAATCGGAGTCGGAATCGTCGGGGTTAGCCATGAGGCATCTTAAGTGTTCAAGTTTTGAGGTTTTTGAGACTTTTTCTTTACCATGATTTGCAAGACACATTTTAGCCTCAAGTTCCTCCTCGATGAGTTCCTCATCTTCCTCGGAGTCGGACATTCCCCATATAGCACTCATGACTCTATGTTTATAGTCCTTTTTAACCTTTTCTCTTCTTTCCTTAGATTTGATTTCTTCCCACTTGGGACATTCTTTAATTTGATGAGTTTTATCACCACATTTAAAGCATCCCACGGTGGAGGTAGGTCGTTTCTTAGGAAAGCGTTTTTTCGAGTAATTATTAGTGAACCTTTTGTTACCTTGTCCATTGACCAACCCGGCTAAGTTCCTTGTGAACATAGCAAACTCGTCTTCCTCCTCATCTTCTTCATCACTTGGAGAAGATGTGAGGGCGAGACTCTTTCCCTTTGATGACTCACTAGAATGCTTATCGAGGTTAAACTCGTGAGCCATTAGTGATCCCATTAGTTCATGAAGAGATAGGGTTGACAAGTCTTTAGCTTCCTCTATGGCGGTGACTTTAGGTTGCCATTTAGGGGTTAGACTGCGAAGGATTTTTCGAATGATGTCCTCGGACTCGAAATTCCTTCCTAGACTTTTAAGCTCATTAATAATACAAGAAAAACGTGAAGAGAAACTATTTAAAGACTCGTCCTTTGACATTCTAAACATCTCATATTGTTGCATGAGAAGGTCAATACGGTGTTTTCTTACTTGGGACGTCCCTTCATATGCAAGTACAAGGGAATCCCAAATAGATTTTGCCGTAGGACACCCAGAGATTTGACTAACTTCCCCCTCACCAACACAACGTTGAAGAATCGACATTGCTTTGGAATTCTTTTCGGCAAGCTTGAAGTCGTTCTCATTGTAATTTCTTTCCTCTTTTGTCTTGGTGAAACCGTTAAGAATATCGGTTTCCTCAATGGCAAGAGGTCCATTTTGGATGATGTTCCAACATTGATAATCGATACTTTTGATGTAATGTTCCATTTTGAGTTTCCACCATCCAAAATTCGAACCGGTAAAGACCGGGATCTTGGAGTGTTTCTCGGAATCCATTACCCACGAATCAAACTCTAAGGCGGTTAGCCTCGATCAAGAGCACGAGGCTCTGATACCAATTGTTGAGTTTATGGATTCAAGTACCTAAGAGGGGGAGGGGTTGAATTAGGTACTATTTAAAAATTTTATAACTCCAACTTTATTGAATTAAAGTGAGTTACGAGGACAAAAGAGATGAGAAGATACTTTGAATAATATTGAAAGATTGAACAAGTATCACGATGAATGTTTGCTGAAGTATGAAAGCAACAATCGTTCTGACTGTATCTATTTGTCTCAGTTTGTGGAATATGACTGCAGACCAAATGCGACAGTATGATGAACTGTTACTTCTAAGGTTAAGCAAAGCAAAACAAACAAACAAAGTAAATTGCAGCGGAAATAAAGTAAACACTTGAACACGAGATTTTTGAATTGGTTCGGCAAGAAACTCAAGTGCCTACGTCCAATCTACCATTTTATTGCTTTCTTTTAGTGATCTACTCCGACAACTAAAAGACCCTTACAATAAAAGACACCAACCTACTCCGGTTGTAAAGCTAGTACAAGAACTACTCCGTTCTTATGACAAGCTAACTCGCAACCTACTCCGGTTGCCAACTCACAACCTACTCCGGTTGCCAAGAGTTAAAGACTACTCCGTCCTAAACTCTACTAACACACTTAGAATGTTATAGGATCAAGTTTCCACTAACACATTCTTAACAAAGAATAGAGATGGACAACTTTTACAAGATCAACAATTCATAAGCAAGAGAGTTTAGTATAGAAAAGTAACAGTAGCCACGACTGTAACAACTTGAAGACACTTGAAGACTTTTAAAGGTTTTTGCAAATAAACACGATTTTTGAGTTTTAAAAACAATTTGCAAATATGGAAGAATTAATTCAGAAAAGTCTTAAGTTTTGTGAAGGAGGGGCACGGTTTATATAGAGGAGGTGAGTGAAGGGGTTGCTAGGGTTTTGAAGGGTCAAAGACCTCACATGTGAAGGGCATTTGCAACCACCCAAAACTTGCACCAAAAAGGCTTCTTTTGCAAAGGTAAGAATAGAGAAAGATGGTTTGAAAGATATCCTTAAAAGCTCATGCAAATTCAGAAAACAAAGAGAGAAAAGACAAGTCACATGATGACAAGTTAACACTAAAATGGCAAAAAGCATTCTTTGTTTTCTTAAAGAGCCAAAGGGTTGAATTTGCATAAAGAAGAAACATTTTGAAAATAATAATTCAAACCACTCTTTAATGAAGACCATCTCCTTAATAAAAATCTGATTTTTATCGTTGAAAAATAAGAGTCACGTGAGAGCATTTGAAAGATAAAAAGGGAATTCAAGTTTTACGAGTTGTGGCAATAATCCAAGCAGCTGTTTACTTGTGAAAGCAACAGTCGTCTGGACTGTTTCTATTACTCTAATATACTCTACTTTCTTGCTTGTACATTAGATGACACATGACTTAATACAATGGGATGATTAACAACTTCAACACTTCTTAATCCATGCTTGATATGATCATATATCCTGAAAAGGTAAACTAAAATGACACAAATCAAATGGGCATGTTATCATCAACATAAGGAACCCAACAGTTACTTTTGATTTATTTCAAAACCATCTTAAATATTGTAATTAACACACTTGCGAAAAAGTGAAAAATAAGGTGTATGTGTGCATGTGATTCAAACGTTCATAGTCTTCTTAAAAGTACTCCATATTTCTATCTTTTAATATTTTAAAATTTTAAACGTTTAATAAGTTGTATAGTTAGTTTTGTAATTAAGATGATCCTTATTTAATTTTAATTTTAATTTTAATTTTAACTATCTCAATTTGCAGATTATTGATTGTGAGGAGGCTATTAAAAAGTGGAGATTACATATTTGGATCTAAATGTGAAAAACGAAAACATATTTTTTACTCTTTTAGCTGGCTTACAAAGCATCACCATTCATCATCGGCGAGATTCTCTATTTTACATGTATATTTTTGATAAAAAGTATAGATTTTGAGGAAAAGTTAAATTAATAGTATCTATTTAACTTTCTTAAAAAAATCTATCAGATATGTAACCGCGATCTTGGAGTGCTTTGTTTATCGACCTAACGACGCAACCGTTTTTAGCTTAATTATTTATGACGTACATCATAAATACATAAAAATAACAAATTTGTAAAAAATTTAAACAAACATTTATAGTTATAAAATTAGCTACATTAAATTGTTGACTATAAAATATTCATGAAATTAACATGTATTAAAATATATGGAAATAAAATTCAAATTAAAACTTCTATCTATATGACTATGATCATGAAAAATAATGTAAAAGAACTAAATATTTACAAATGTTTGGTTTATAGCTTATTCACGATAAAAAAAATATATTTTATATTTTAGTTAAAGATGGATGTCAACAAAAGCAAATAAATGGGACAAATAGAACAAGTCCGCGATTTTCGCGGGTACAAAACTAGTTAACCACTAATTTACTATATATTTGTTTTCTACCCACCCATTTCTCTCTCATCTCACACATTTCACTCTTCTCTTCTCTCAAAACCTCAATAAAAAAAAAACCCAAAAAATCCAAATAAATAAAAAACCCAAAAAACCCAAATAAATAAAAAAACCCAAAAAATCCAAATAAATAAAAAAAACCCAAAAAATCCAAATAAATAAAAAATCCAAAAAATCAAAAATCCAAACATATCAAAAACCCAAAAAATCCAAATAAATCATTCATTTCTCTCTTCCTCATTCACCACCACCCACCACTATCCCACCCGACACCACCCACCGCCCACCGCCACCGCCACTACCGCCGTCGATAAATTATATAAACTCGTTTTTTTTTTCCAGATTTTGCGTCTCGGTTTTTTTCGTCACTTTTTTTTTTTTTTTTTTTTTTCAGATTTTGTGTTAAATTTGTTGTTTGTGGTCGGTTTATTCTATTTGTTAGTTTTTGTTATTTATTCTTTTCAAATCTCTTCTTGTTATACGTTTTTTTTTATTAAAAAATTCGGTTTTTAAATATCGTTTTTTTTGGTGATATACTTTTTTTCATCTAAGATCTACTAAAATATTTTTCATAAAATTTGTTGTTAAAATTTTTATATAAAAATGATATAAAATGACTAAAGTATACACAGTTATGGACAAAAGTTATACAAAAATGGTCTAAAGCTATACAAAGATTGACTAAAGTTATACAAATAAAGACTAAAGTTATACAAAAATTGACTAAAGTTATACAAATATGGACTAAAGTTATACAAATAAGGACTAAAGTTATACAAAAATTGACTAAAGTTATACAAATATGGACTAAAGTTATACAAATAAATATTTTTCATAAAATTTGTTGTGAAAATTTTTATATAAAAATGATATAAAATGACTAAAGTATACACAGTTATGGACAAAAGTTATACAAAAATGGTCTAAAGTTATACAAAGATTGACTAAAGTTATACAAATAAAGACTAAAGTTATACAAAAATTGACTAAAGTTATACAAATATGGACTAAAGTTATACAAAAATTGACTAAAGTTATACAAATATGGACTAAAGTTATACAAATAAGGACTAAAGTTATACAAAATTTGACTAAAGTTATACAAAAATGGACTAAAGTTATACAAAAATGGCCTAAAGTTATACAAAAAATGGCCTAAAGTTATACAAATAAGGACTAAAGTTATACAAATAAGGACTAAAGTTATACAAAATTGACTAAAGTTATACAAAAATTGACTAAAGTTATACAAAAAAAGACTAAAGTTATACAAATTTAGTCTAAAGTTATACAAAGTTATAACTTTAGTCAATTTTTGTATAACTTTATTCCTTATTTGTATAACTTTAGTCTATATTTGTATAACTTTTGTCAATTTTTGTATAACTTTAGTCCAGTTTTGTATAACTTTACTCCATATTTGTATAACTTTTGTCCATTTTTGTATAAAATTATGTAACTAGTAAAAAAATTGTGCAACATTAGCCGTAAATAGTACAACTTTAGTCCATTTTTTGTATAACTTTAGTCCAAATTTGTATAACTTTAGTCAAAAATTGTATAACTTTAGTCCATAATAGTATAACTTTAGTCTAAATTTGTGTAACTTTAGTCAAAAATTGTATAACTTTAGTGCATAATTGTATAACTTTGATCGATTTTTGTATAACTTTAGTCCAAATTTGTATAACTTTAGTTCAAAATTGTATAACTTTAGGAATATAAATTCAGATTTGAAACCAACACAATAAGAAGATGAGATTAAAGTTACTTTAGTCATATAGTCTGTAACTTTAATGTTTGAAGTGTATAACTTTAGTCGTAAATAGTGTAACTTTAGTAGCAGATAGTATAACTTTAGTTGTATTTACATATAATTTTGAAAATTCAAAATAAAAAAAGTGATGAAAGTTGAGAAGAAGAAAACTAGATCTGAAAACTAATAATAAAAAAAATAACCAAATAACAATAATAAAAAAAAACCCATAATAACAAAAACCAAAAAAACCCATAATAACAAAAACCCGTTAATCTAACAAAAAAACTCGTAAATCTAACAAAAATACCAAATATAAAAAAAAAACCAAATAACAATAACAAAAAAAAAACCAAATAACAAAATCATGATTCATAAAAAAAAAATTAACAATGAAAAATTTATATATCGTGTGTATAACTTTAATGCACGCAGTGTATAACTTTAATAGACAATATGTATAACTTTAGTCCAAAATTTGTGTAACTCCAATTTATACAATCACAAATACTATCGTACAACCAGTTGTATACTAGCATTGTACAACCGCCTCAAAGTTATTGAGCTTTTACACAAAGTTGTTGAGCTATTTTACAAATTATTGAGCTATTTTACGAAGTTATTGAGCTTAATAATTATCTTGTTAAGTTCAATAAGTTTGTATCATAACTCGATAATTTTGTTAGTAGAGCTCGATAACTTTATAACAAAGCTCAACTATATTGAATAAGTTGTATATACAACCAGTTGTATAATACATTAACTGTTTATACAATTTATAACTTTAGAGGTTAATAGTATGAATGAGCCATGATAATAACTTCAATTTATACAATGTATAACTTTAGACATTAAAAGTATAACTCTATTTTGATTATTGTATAACTTTAGCCCAAAATATGAAACTTAAAAAAAAAAACTGAAAAATAACAAATAACCAAATACCAAATACCAATAATAAAAACCATATAACAATAACAAAAATGTAACAATATCTAAAAACAAAAAAATTATGTAACAATAACAAAACCAAATTAGACCAAAAAAATTAAAAATGTTATCTATTAGACCAAAAATTATGTAACAATAACAAAATTAAACCAAATTAGACAAAAAATTATGTAACAATAACAAAACCAAATTAGACCAAAAACAAAGATCTGAATCTGAAAACAAAAAAAAAACAAAAACCAAAAAATCAAATATAACAAAAATAACCAAAAAAAAAATAACAAAAAACAAAAAACAAAAACAAACAAAGAAAACTGAATCTGCAAAAATGAAGAACAAAAAAATGATGAACAAAACCGTAAATCTGAAAAATAACAAAAAACAAAAACCAAAAATCAGATTTGGGTGGGTGTTTGTCGTGGTTGTGTCGAGGAGTGGTGGTGGCGGTTTCTTATGGTGGGTGTTTGTCGTGGTTGTGTCGAGGAGGAAGGAGGATGGACTGGAGGGGGCGGCAAGGAGGAGAAGAGTAGGGAGGCGGCAGAGGAAGTGCGGTAGTGGAGGAGTAGTGGGCGCGGGAGTGGTGGTAGGGTGGAGGTAGGCGGCAGTGGTGTGGTCGGGTGGAGGTAGGCGGCAGTGGTGGTAGGCGGCAGTGGTGGTCGGGTGTGGTCGTGGTAAGGGAGGAGTTTTACAATTTTTGTTTTGGTTTTTGATGGTTTTTTTTTGGTTTTTTTGTTTGATTTTGTTTTGTTTTGTTTTGTTTTGTGAGAGAAAAAAAAAGAGAGATAATGAGGGAATGAGAAAAGTGAGGGAGAAGAATAATGAGGAAGTGAGTAGGGAGATTAGAATGTGGAAGAAGTTGTACATAATTAGAAGGAGTTATACATAATTAGGGAGGGAGATTTGTGGCCCTTAAATGAGATGTAATCTCATCCCTCCATTTCCCTCATCCAAAGGCTCTTATGAGGACTTAGGGACTCAATATATATCATGGCCTTACTAGAACCCTTCTCTCTCTCTCTCTCTCTCTCTCTCTCTCTCTCTCTCTCTCTATATATATATATATATATATATATATATATATATATATATGGAAGATCATTCAACACATGAATAAGCTTGAAGGACACAATGATTTATTATCTTAATCATTTGAGACAAACTCAATTGGTCGATCCATGTATATAAGTTTCTCGAGCACCTTGATTCGAGAAAATAGTCTTTATATCTATTTGAAAACAAAATCCAAATAGATGACCAAAACTTAGAAGAAAAAGGCAGAACAAATCCGAACATTTGAGAACATATCTCATAATAGTCTTAACCCTTACTGTCATAAACACACATTGTCACAATGTCTATATGCTCTCATATTAACGATCTATTCTTATTATTTGGTGAAGACTCCCACTTACCAAAAGTGATAGCTCCCACTTACTAAAAGTGGTAAAACAACCGAATAGTTATGACGACTCCCACTATCCTCCATAATGAGTAAAACATCTTAAGAATCGACCTTATGTTAATCCTTATAACTTGACATACAAGTTAATGTTACTCTTTAGTAGACAAACTCTCATCTTTACCTTGGATCATGGAACTACCCCCACTATCCAACACAAGAAGATAAGTTAAACTATCCTTGGTGTCTCAGTGAGATCACAAATTCTCCCACTCACCAAAAGATAGTTTTTGCATTGTAACGAATATAACACAAACGTCTACTAATCTTCACCGAACACTTAGGAACACATCTAAGTGAATATATATATTGTGAGTCACTTAAACACAAAGTTTAACAAATGTTAAGACATGAATGACCAACCTATTATCCAAAACTTATTTTGGAGCGAATAAAATGTCCTCAAAACACATTTAAGGAATCCTCCTCTAAACCAAAAGAAGGAAAACTTGATCAATGTCATACTTCACTTAACCATGTAAAGTGATGCACAATTCCTCAACTAAAACAGCCTCTTGTCATAGCGATTAAGAATTGTAAAATCAAAGCACATATTTTTCCTCATGTACACTTTGAACATATCAAAGAGTTATTCATAACCAACACATTTACTAAGAATTCTGACTCTAAGTTCAAAGTTGTTTTTTCATTTTTTTTTATCATAAAATGTTTGAACATATCAAACACGTTATAAAATGACAGAAGAATGAATAAACACTCATATAGCGTGAATCATCTTAAATGAAGACGGAAAAACATACGGTCTCATCATGCTCAACATTTAACTACCCACAAATAAAATAAAAATAGATTGAAATATAAAAGTTAAAGACAATGAACATATAGTAAAATGTAATCAAATAGGTAATCAAAAGTAATGCGGTGAACATATATATATATATATATATATATATATATATATATATATATATATATATATATATATAGAGGTGGGATCCGGTGAGAACGATCATTCGGTGAGAACGGTGAGAACAAGCTAATTATCCTATACCACGTGACTCCCTCCCTGCCATCCCTTTATCAATCCAATTTTAACAAAACACCCTCTCATCCCATCTCATCTTCCACGATCCCGACACAACTTCATTGACGCCATTGAGCACCACCAACCCCTGACCTCCTCCTGATTCATGAACCTCAAGTCTCGATTATCCTTCCTCCGGCCAGACAACGGCGGTCATCTCTCCTCCCTGCCTATAGCGGCGGCGCTGCTCGACTACTGCCGTCTATTCAGATGACGCCGGCAAATCAAATGACGGTGTCAAACCACGGGTTACATTAAGAGTGCCCTTCATCGCTCTTTATATTATACTCTAATTCCATGGCATCACCGGAGCTCCGGTCGTATCTCACATCGTGATGCCAGTGTAAATTGCCAATGAGAAATGGATTATCCATTTGGAGATGATCTTTCTACAAAAGCAGAAACTCCAGACTCAATGGTACACTACTACACTTAGAGCGGATTTTATTGGTTTAAGATGAAAATAAGCTTTACAGAAGAAAGTTGATGCTCTAGTTCAAGACGGAACCATACAGCGATATAGGTTAACTGTACAAGAATGTATGCTAAAACAGGAATGATGGTTGTTTTGTTCCTCGACGAACTTATACAATAATGGATCGTCAATCTTGAAATAATTGGGATCCTCTGGAAAATGGTATTCCACAGTGAACTACAACAAACTCCGACAATCAATGTATCTGGGTTCTATATTAATGTATCTCAAAGCAATTTTAATGTACCTAGTAAGTAATTTTGCGTATATATGTTTATACATTAAAATTGTGGTTAGATACATCAAAAACTCGAGTAGTTACATTAAAATAGGCGATTAAGAGTGAAGAAGAGAAACGCATAGACGGACTGTTGGGTTCAATTTCTTTTCAGATCTGGGTTGATACCGCCGTCGACAACCCTATCTCCACCATTTTCCCAAGTATTCATCATTCAATCCGCGACCTCGTCGTCGGAAATCAAGCTAAATTCGGTAAAACAATAAACACGAAAATCGAACTTACCAATTTAAGAATTGAAAAATAGGAGGATGATTAATGATTTAGAGGAAAATAGAGAGGATAAGTTCCTTAGAGTAATGAATTAATGTTCATTTTTGGAATGATGGAGGAAGCTGACTTTGATTAAAATGATGGATTAAAAGGAAATGGCAATGGCAATATCAAAGTGCAATATCAAAGTTACGCACATAACGAAGGAAGCAGGTGGGACCCGCAGGGCTTGATGGATTTACTAATGACTTTAATTTAAGCGCAAATATCAGTCGTACATTCACTTTTAATCCAAGGGAGGAGAGTCGTTCTCACCGTTCTCACCGAGTGTTTGTTCTCATAGGATCCTAAATCTATATATATATATATATATATATATATATATATATATATATATATATATATATATATATATATATATATATATATATATATATATATTATGACCAACACATGGCCATAACGAACTATTAACAAGAGGTTAAATAAGAATCCGTAATTTTCAATAAACTAATTATTAAAACATAATTAAGTGCGTAGAGAATTAACACATCAAAGTAACACAAAGCCTCTTTGAAACATGGTTCAAAGTAGCACAAAGCCTCTTTGAAACATAGTTTAGCTAGCATAGCTAAAACTGAATAATCCATCGACAAACAAGGGATTAAACAACTACGAGTTATAAATATTCCCGCTTTGTTTCTAAATCCACAAAAGACAAGAATTAGCAGTAGATGCAAGAAACAAACATATAATTCAAATTGATGGAAATGATGTCATTTGGCTCGAATCTGTCATGAACCAAATTAATATTATCTCCACATTATTCTCTTGTCGACACTAAGTCAAACATATTTAACAATACCGCATATTTGTCCTCAATAGTAAGAAAAACATAGACCATTTATAATCACAACAGGAGTCGTTATTAGTGCGAATACATACTCTTCTCCCGCCTCCTTAAGTTTAAGACTTTTACTAAGGATTTGGTGTACTGATAGCAAAACATCAAGAGTTTTCCATTTTTCCTAATCCCATAATCGAATGGCAAACAAATCACCTTGGAAAAATAACTCCTTACGTCAGTCAATCCCGTGTTTAAAAAAGGCACATCATCATCTCACGTAACAAAATGACGACAATCCTTAAAACACTTTTGGGTCAAGACACATAGTCTTGTACCATACGTCAAAAAAAATCTGACTTACTCCTAGTCTTGCGCTACATAAGCGGTAAGACATGTCTCAAAACCAATTTAATAGGTCTACATACAAAATAACAAATTTTTGCATGGATCAAGCTTACTATTTTTTGAACAAATATTGGTAAGAACACAGATTTCCATCATCCTACTCATTAGTAAGATACTCAACCTCGATCATATAATAGTGATCACAATTTCTCAAATTTGTGATTAATAAGATACTAAATCTTATCACACTAGTTATCAAAGTTCAAACCGCGTCACTATGGTAAACAAATCACCAAAAACACTTGTTGTCAAACTCAAGTATATGGATTAAGGCACAAATCCAAATCTATAAATCTATAAATCTTATTGAAAGGCTAAGCTAAAATGCCAATTTAAAGCCACGTAGACTAATTAAATGCCACGTCAAATTAAGAAATGCCACCTCGCATTTTCAAAACCCCATGTCATCACCTACACAAAATTCACCTCTTATCAGCTCCTACCGACAACGAAATACATCAAGCTTACCCGCCATTTCTTAATCCCGCGTTCTTACCTTTTTAATTTCCTCTTCTTTCAGCCAAGCAACATCAACCAACCACTGCCTACACAACCTTAAAAAAAAAAACGTTTCCCCCAATTTCACATTATACGGTTGCCGGTAATGGCCAGTTCTCGGAATCCCTTTGGCGCGGTCCATTACCGATTAAATCCGGCCCATGGCCCCAGACAAGGATCGGCAGGTGCTTCTTCTATGCGGTGTTGGTGGCGGTTCTGGAATATGTACGGCTTTAAATTTATTGCGCCTTTTCAACCCCCTTCTTACGGTTATTAACTCATACATTCATGACACTTACTTGTCATCTGTTTGCCTCCCCAAATGGATTACCCCATATGATTAAATTTTGGGTCTTAAAGCATTTTCCTTTGGAAACATTTCACAAACCTAACTACAAACCTCAATCAATTATCGGAAACTAGACAAGCAGGTGGTCTTCTGATTGTGTTTATTCTTAATCGGAACTTTAATTTGCAGTATTTGGATTTAATTGCGTCTATTTATTGGAGTTAATTGTGAGTGATTCGTTTCGTGTATGAGCTATCGCTGCTTTAGTAGTGTTTGCGAATTCCTCTACTGTGGTTTATCTAGAACTGATGTTGCTATTTAGTTTGCTGTATTTAGATGTGATTTGGCCTACATATTTAAGTTAATTGTGCATTATTTGTTCCGTTTATGATCTACCGTTCGTTTAGTTGCGTTTGCGATTTTTTGAATTGTGCTTTATCTCCAACTAATGAATGATGATGCTATCCGTTACTTTCTCCGACTGATTTCTGCGGTTTGTTGTTCTGAACATTTATTTCCGTTTTATGTTCTTAACTTGCATAGGTCAGCAGCCTTATATCTTCATAATTCATGAGAGAAGCTCTATGCACATTGATAGTGATGTACGTATGTGGTTTGGTTGAAAAGAAATACTCCCCCTGTCCCGGTTATTTGTTGTCCTTTTCCATTTTTGAGTGTCCGAGTCATTTGTTGTCCTTTCTATTTTAAGAATGAACTTAATGAGTAATTTGATCATTCTCATTTAATTTGTTCCACTTGTCATTTGGTTATTGGCCTTAGTCATGTCTATATAAAATTCAATTGTTATTAGGTGATACTTGCAAACTAAAAAATTTTGTTCAGGTCTTTCCTCCAGCAAATATCCGTATTGTTGGCCTCCAGCAAAAATGTTGTTCGGGTCATCCCAAACATCTCACGGCTGGCAGTGTTGATGAGTGACAACGCAAGTGCGCCTCTTTTGCCCCCTTTTTACTTTGTTGTTCAGCATGCCAACTGTAAACAATTTGTTCTTATTTATCATATTCCGGGCTGCAGGACTCACCCATCTGTCCCTCTGAAAACGGGCCATTCTACGGGTACGTCAAGCCTTCCACCATTGACGGAATCCGCTGATGACAACCCTCAGACCAGTTTGGTCCAGCCAAATACTAATCCACGTAAGAGAGGACGTCCACGCAGGCCAACAAGTGTTGACAAACCTGTTTCGAGTGCTAGCGTGCCACAAGTGGTTTTCACAGCCGATAGCAATATAAGTGGTAAAATTTCTCAACTTTATTTATGTCTTGCAATTTACGAACTACACAAAATGTTTTAGGCTCTGTTTGGCGAACAGCAGAAGCAGATTCATGATAGCGGATAACGTTAGCAGAATACGGTTAGTATATTTTAGTAGCAGGTTTGAGTGTTTGACTATAAAATTAAATTAGCAGAATTAGAATATGGTGTTTGGTAATTAGCAGATTATAGGATAATTAGAATGGATTTATGAATAAACTGAATATGCTAATACAATATGCTGCTATTAGCAGCATATTCAAAAATAGAAGATTCCGACCAATATGCCATCAGAATACGCCGTTTACCAAACACATGAAAATAGTAGATTGCTTGGTCAATCTACTAATTAGGCCGAAATCTACTAACTTTGCTCAATATGTTGTTTACCAAACACAGCCTTAAATTCTTTTGAATCATATAAACCAGGTGCAGGGTACACCTCTGAATCCATGCATGAACAACCCCCTGCTGCACCGGTTATGGACCCGACTTCAAGTACGCTATACTTTATTGTTTGTCTACTTTTTGTCACCAGCTCCATAGTAAAGTTTTAAATAGTTTTTCTGATTTTACGTAACAAATTTTTTTGGTGTTGCTTTAATTAAACAGACAGTGCTCACGTGGAGTTGAGTTATCGCCAAAAAGGTCGACCACGCAAGGCTACAAATTTTTGAAACTCGAAACTCAACCTTGCCACTCCGAGACCAACAATGTTAGATGTGAAGACAACATGAGGTATAATTTCCTTGAATGAACTTTCCTAGAATGTACTTTTTGATCGACTGTAACCTTAATATTTGTGTTATTCATATTAAAAAAAGCAGCTGGAACCGCAACTGAAAGTATGGACAACACCGTGACAACGAGCACCCCAACTTCAAGTACATTTTATTAGTTTCTATATAGATAGATAGATAGATAATGGAAGGCTGAGTCCGGCAAAAAAAAAAAAAGATACGGGTTACTTCTAATATTTAAAAACAAAGGGGAAAAAGTAAGAAGTAAATATTAGACCAACATACAATTGGGCCTGAAAAATTGACACCCAAACCGGTCCAAACACAGACGACAACAAAGGATTTGGGACGGGAACCCAAACGAGAAACCAAAAACAAAAAAACCCGTGAATTCCACGGGTCCCAAAACTAGTTAAATTATTAAAACCCCATCATGTATATTGTTCGTTCGAAAATTTCGCTAAGCTTATAATCATCACAAATGCCATAAACGAGAAATTTCAACAATTTAATTAATTCTTAAGATTAAATGAAACGAAATCACATAATCTTTACAAAACGCTAAACAAATTAGCTATTACCCTTACAATATTGGCTAAACACATTAGCAACCACCATGTATTTACCCGTTTTTACAAATTACCACCACGTATTTGCATTTTTACAAATAACATCCAATATTTACCGTATATTCCCCAACCACCACCGTATTTTAGCCCCGAACACCATATTTCTTATTTTCCGTTTCGTTAAGTGACGACGTAGTCATAATACCCAAATTACCCTTCTATGCTACGGAGTACAACATTAATTACTCCAAATACATTTTACTTTGTTTGCATAATTCAATTACCCTAAATTCCCAAATTAAATCACTGTTCCAATTCTATTGATTATTTGGGGTATTCGTTATATCTCCCTAAATCATTGAAACGATTTCCAGGACATATTCTACTCTTTATCCATGTACTTGATCAATCAGGTGACATCCACGCTTTCACCCCAATTATTTCTGTTTCTCTCTTGCTACCTTCGAAATATCACGCTCCCCTGCTTCATAAAACACACTAATATTTCTTAAGCACCACATTTCATGGACTTTGGTGTAGCAAGTTTTGATGGGTTTTCCATAGTCATAAAAAAAACTGTTACCCAAGATTTTTCACCCTCTAAACTTACTAAACTAATCAATGATTTTCACCCTCTAACCGCCTTCATCTTAAACATTCCTCCTTTGTTCTTTCTGATAAACTACAAGAGCAGAATATATTGAGTGCTTATAATGTTGATGTAGAGAGCAAGCCCTCTATTGATTTCATTCAAAAAAATTCAGATCTGGAATATGGTGACCATGATTTCAAGGAGGAAGTTGAGGAGCTGCTACAAATGGGTTCCGACGATGATGTTAATAACCGATTATTTGGGGTATTAGTCATGAACAACATTAATCACAAACTTAAATTTTCAATAAGCGATTGAATTTGGGGAGAGATAAGGGATTTGGTGATTTAGGGTTAAGGGAAATAAATGAAATATGTTTTGGGGATTAATTAATGTGAAGATAGGAGGGTAATCTGGGTATTTCACTTAAATCTTCACTTAGTGAGACGGAAAATAAGAAAAACGATGCTCGGAACGAAAATACGGTGGTGGTTGGAGAATATACGGTAAATGTTGAGTGTTATTTGTAAAAATGCAAATACGTGGTGGTAATTTGTAAAAAAGAGCAAATACATGGTGGTAATTTATAATTTTTCCCGAAAAATAATATCACTCAGATATTACACAAATACTATGCAAAACAAATTTGCACGTTGTAAAAAAAACTTGATCATAACAAATATGATAGTTTATGAATTATTGATACACAACTAATATGTTTCAATTCCTTCTATCTCCAGTTCATAGACTATACATCTGAGGTAGTACCTCTTATTGTTTTTTCTGAGTTTTATTTTAAAGTTTTTGAGTTATGCTTTAGTATAAAGATTTTGAGCACATTTACTAAAACATTACACTAAAAAAATATAATATTGCTCAAAAACTATATTTATAAATGGTAATATGCTCAGAAAAAATGTGTATATGCTCAAAAACTACAAGGTCTGAGGTACTACCTCAAATGCGTAATCCTTTTTCTCTTCTATCTCTCATGTAAAAACTAATTTTACACGTTACTATATATCACTAAGATATAACAGGTTCTCTTATGTAAAACGAATTTACAAGTACAAGTACATCACAAAGATATACACCATTTATGTAAAACAAAATTACATAAACTAATAATCTAATATATCACAAAGATATAAGTCATTTCGTAAAACAAATTTACAAGAACCGTCATATCACAAAGATATAAGTTATTTCGTAAAACAAATGTACAATAATTATTATATCACTAAGATATAAGCCTTGTATGTAAGTTATAAAATCTCACCAACAACAAATGTCAATAAGATATTTATTTTTCTATGTAATACAAAATTACACAATTTCACAAGATAAAATAAACAAAACGGATTAGTAAGTTCCAACTTTATCTTGCAAAACACAATATAGAGATAGTAATGAGTAGCATATACTAAATTGAACACGGAGTCGAATAATAGTATTTCTCATACCCATAAATCTGCTAGCCAAAATGCTTAAAACAAGAAATGTCACTGAGACAACTAAAATTTACAAACAAGGACAAATTTACGTGACTTGTAAAATATCACTTAGATATTTACCATTTACACGTAAAACAAGTTTTATGAAACATATTCATAAAATATAATTAATATCACGAAAGATATCATTATCCACATAAAACAAATTTACATGGTCCAAACACAAATATATAAGCGGAGTATGAAACACATTCATAAAATATCGGGTATAACTAAAATCATATAAAACAAATTTATATGATCCTAGTTCAACTTTGTGTGAGACACATTCACACACTTATAAAACTAGCTAAACAAATTAGCATTACTTTTAACATCACTAAGATATGCGAATATAGATATGTAAAATTACGGTCTTATATTGTGCAATTCGCCGCAACAACCAAATATGGAGAATAACCGTATAAGGAATAGCATTTTATCATACTAAAATGTGGGTTAAGAAAATTTTTGGGCTAATTCAATGTACTATGCAACACATGCTGACATACCCAACATCCAACTAGTAGACTAGCAAATGAAATAACATTGCTATAAAAGAAAAATGCTAACCCTTTGAAAGAAAATTTGTACAACATACCCAAGAATTGATTTTCCTTTCAATTAAATAATAATAAGATGCACATCTCAATGATTCTAAGATATAGGATAAGAACAAAACAATGACTAAGAGAGAACTGAGAAGTACTAAAACCATACATAAAAAATAAAGGGATATTCTCTCGTGTACCCCCGAACTTTTTCGTTTTCTATGGTGTACCCTCGTTTTTTGCAAAAAAAACTTTGACCGACAATAATTCTCTGTTACGAGTTCAGAAAACGGTAATTTTTTTTTTCAAACCAATTATCTCGTCAAGGCCTTCAATTTGAAAAAAAAATTCACCGCTTTTTGAACTCGTATCCGGTAGTTATGGTTGGTCAAACATTTTTTAACGAATAAACTTTGACCGACCATAAATCCCAACTACAAGTTGAGACGTCGGTGAATTTTTTTTTCAAACGGAAGACCTCTTAAAGACAGTCAATTTGGAAAAAAAGTTTATCGTATTCTGAACTTGTAGCCAAGAGTTATTGACGGTCAAAGTTTTTTTGCATGAAAAGAAGGGTATATCATAGAAAATGAAAAAGCTGAGGGGTACACGAGAGAATATCCCAAAAAGAAAAAAAAAACAACACAGTCCTCTTCCTCTTCCATGAAAATTCTAAGAAAATGAAATTGGAAACACATCCCTTTATTCATCACCATTTCACCTCCATTAAAAAATTGAAGAACCTATCTCCATTTATTCATTAGAAACAACAATTCGAAAAACGTTTCACACAGAATCATATCCGAAGCAACCGCCGCGCCTCCAAAATCGAGGCATATACCATCCATGTTCCACCCAGATAAGAATGACCACCGCCATCACTCAGATCGGCGCCGGAAAAAACTACTGAGCCGACTTACGTGCTCAACGCGCCATGACCGATGTCGGTGCGTGACACACACGCGCCTCTGTTCGGCATCAGATGGTGGTCCACCGCAGCAGATGGTGGTTCGTGACACACACGAAGCCTGATTATGACTAGGGCTATATGCGACAGTTGTGAAGACTGAAGAAAGAAAACGGGTAAGAGTCCATTTACAAATAGAGGTAACAAGAAAAACATGGCTGTAATTATTATAGTAAATTCAACATATGAATTAATCAAAACATGTAATTCAACATATGAATCAGATATGTAAACATTATTTATGAAATCAACATATGAGTCATAGATATCAGTTTACAAAAAAAAAAACAGGGGCTGTCGGACATGATAAAAAAAACGAATTGATTTTAATCATGTTATTTAGAGTCGGGACAGAAGCCAAAACACGATCGGCTCTGATACCACTGTTAGAAATATGCGTACCTTAATAGCGGAATATGTACGATGATCGACGTGCCGCTTTCTGTCCACGAAACCGAAACCGAAACCGAGATCGGTGGCTACTAGAGTCACCGGATATATTCACACCTCAAGTTCCAAAAGCACAAATGACGGTGGCTTTGTTGTGATTGTTTGTTACTGTTTTGTGTTATTGGTGTTGTATATATAATTCACACCGAATTACCATATTTATAGGCACTTAAAATAGGAGTTACGGGGAGATGAGGAGAAATAATGACCATTAAAACTGATTTAATGGCTCATTATCTCACCTTATTTACAGCCATAATAACACAATATTGACTCCTTGTAATAGCCACAATGAAGTGGCCGTTCAACTCAAAATTCAATAGCATATTCCACGACCAGACCCAACCCGATATTTTTGCGGCTTAAAAAAAACCTGAATCGAACCGATGACGACCCGTACTCCGACAAACTCGATATGACGCGACTCAAACTTGACCTGACTCGATTCCACCCCTATACCATGACCACATAAAAGTAGTCCATCGGAGATATAACAGTTCATAGACTATACATCTGAGGTAGTACTCTTATTGTTTATTTTCTGAGTTTTATTTTAAAGTTTTTGAGTTCTGCTTTAGTATAAAGTTTTTGAGCACATTTACTAAAACATTACACTAAAAAAATATAATATTGCTCAAAAACTATATTTATAAAGGAAGAATTGACAAGAATAATCCCACCTTTGCTCAGTCTTCCCAAAATAGTCCCACCTTTTGATAATCCGAAAATAATCCCAACTTTATAGAGTATCTTCTCAAAATAAGTCCTTACCTGTTAATAACCCACAATAGGAGGTAATAGTGTAACACTTTTATATCATTTATATTTCCTAATTAAGTAAATCAAAATTGTCCCACCTTTCCCTCCCTCATTATTCTTGTTCTTTATTTGTGTTCTTCAGCATTGTCAAACTGACCAAAACTTCCATTCTTTTTTCGTTTTTCTTCTTTTCCTCGCTTGTTCATGTTCTTGTTGTTCATATCCATTCCTCCAGTTTCTTATACAAATCTCCGTATCTTTAAACTTTTTTTTCTAACTACAATTTGTTAAACTTAATTGCAATAATAGAAGAAGGAACAAAGTGTGGTAAAAAAAAGCTTCCTTTTTGAGCAATTAATAACTATAGTCCAGATAATTGTGATCAAAATCAAAAATTTAAGCTATTAATTGCCTTAGTTATTATGAAATCACTTCAAAATTAGTATTTTTAAATAAGTTAAAAAAATGTGTGAATTTTGATGTTTATCATACTATCTTAAGACGTCTGAAACAAAATTTTCGAAATATCATAAAGAATGAACTGTGCAACAGTGGCAAACTACTGTATAAGTTTGAGAAAACAAAGAAAAGGGAGAAAAGTAACAATAGTTAGTAGAGGAATTTATGTATAATTAATAAAAATACAAAAATTAAAAGTATTACCTTTTATTGTAGGTTACTAAAAAGTAACGACTTATTTTGAGAAGATACTATACAAAGTTGGGACTATTTTCGGATTATCAAAAGGTAGGACTATTTTGGGAAGACTAAGCAAAGGTGGGATTATTCTTGTCAATTCTTCCTATTTATAAATGGTAATATACTCAGAAAAAATGTGTATATGCTCAAAAACTACAAAGTCTGAGGTACTACCTCAAATGCGTAATCTTTTTTCTCGAGATATAACACCAAATATATTAAAAATGTAGAATGATAGTAATATTTCAAAAATATACGTGGCCAAATAACTAAACTACTATATTTGGATTATTTCTGAACTATCTCAACAAAGCGAGATGAACAAAAAAACTACTCATGCATCAGAATGACAAGAAATGAAATCTGATTTAAGACAAAATTAGTATACTACTATAATTGTTTAATGAAAATTCCTTAATTAGAATCCCAAAATTCCAAAAATAGGAACACCACACCTTAAGTGCGAGTTAGTCTCCCAACAAAAAATGAGTAAATGACAAATGTCATCAAAAATTAACTATCTCCACGTGATTAGTCTAAGTTGTTAGTTATTTGCTTAAAATTAGATCTCTTACTTGCTCAAAATTTGTTATAAATATTACCACATTTTAACTCAAAATCACAAATCATTAAACATTAATTCATTCTTCCTTTAAAACCTCACTTAATTAAACCAAACTCCATAACATTCTCATTTCAATCAAATATTAACAATCATACATATATACCTCTTAATTTTCTTCTAATGATTGTTTAGTTTAATTGTAATCAAACAAAGATCATGGCTAACTTGGAGGATATCAAGAAGGAGAATGTCGACCTAGTATGATCTTTCATTCCTTTTTACATTACACTTTCCGTCCCAAAATGTTCACTGGCAATGTTGTTGTCACGAAATCATATGTCGCATTTTCCAAGATAATACGACAACAAATCATATGTCACAATCGTAAAATTTTGACGGGTTAAATATGTTAAATAATACGAAATATATGAAAATATAATACAATTTTGTTTGTTATTAACAAAGATGCATGTTATGTAAACAGGAGACAATTCCAGTGGATGAAGTATTTGTGCAGCTTAAATGCTCAAGAGAAGGACTTTCGACTCATGAAGGAGAAAATAGGCTTGTCATTTTTGGAAGGAACAAGCTTGAGGAGAAGAAGGCATACATTCCCTCTTTCCCTCTCTTTTATTTTTTTCCTTCATTCCTTTAGTTGAGTTTTTGTGTCCAAATACCGTCTCTCGGTGTTGAACAATACCGGGGTAAAACAACATTCGTTCTACCCCTTACCGCCTTTTTTAAGGTGTGAAATTCTTTTTTTCCTTTGTTTTTACGAAGATGGTGCTCATAATACTGATTTCGGGTTGAATTGAAAATATGAAACAGGAAAGCAAGTTTTTAAAATTTCTAGGATTTATGTGGAATCCATTATCATGGGTTATGGAGATGGCTGCTATCATGGCTATTGCATTGGCTAATGGAGGGGTAAAATTACATTTCCTCTCTTACAGAAACCATCATTTCTAATATTTTTGCTTAATCTTATTGAATTATAATGTTTTAAATGCAGGGGAAACCTACAGATTGGCAAGATTTTGTGGGAATCATCACATTGTTAATCATCAACTCGACTATTAGTTTTATTGAAGAAAACAATGCAGGAAATGCTGCTGCAGCACTGATGGCAGGTCTTGCGCCAAAGACCAAAGTATGTGATTCACTTTCCATATTTTCAACACTTCATATTTTATTATAATGCGTCTATGAAACTAAAGAGATGGTATATATGGTTTAGGTGCTAAGAGACGGGAAATGGAGTGAAGAAGATGCAGAAATTCTGGTTCCTGGAGACATAATCAGCATCAAACTTGGAGACATAGTCCCTGCTGATGCGCGTCTCTTAGAAGGAGATCCCCTTAAGATTGACCAATCTGCCCTCACTGGAGAGTCCTTGCCGGTTAACAAGAACCCTGGTGATGAAGTCTTCTCTGGATCCACTTGCAAACAAGGTGAAATCGAGGCTATTGTTATAGCTACTGGAGTTCATACCTTCTTTGGTAAGGCTGCTCACCTTGTTGACAGCACTAACCAAGTAGGTCACTTCCAGAAGGTACGAGTCTCTTTCTTTCCTGATAATAATGCGTTTTCTGAGACCCTTCTATACAAATATTATGGCCTAGACCAGATCGTAGTACTAACTGACATGAACTTGGGTGCAATTGTTCGTGCAGGTTTTGACAGCCATCGGAAACTTCTGTATAGTGTCAATTGCAGTTGGGATCTTGATAGAGTTAATCGTGATGTACCCAATTCAGCACAGGAGGTACAGAGATGGAATTGACAATTTGTTGGTGTTGCTCATTGGTGGAATCCCAATTGCTATGCCAACAGTCTTGTCAGTGACGATGGCAATTGGATCACATCGTCTTTCACAGCAGGGTGCCATCACTAAGAGGATGACCGCCATTGAAGAAATGGCTGGTATGGATGTGCTGTGCAGTGACAAGACGGGAACTCTCACTCTTAACAAGCTCACTGTTGACAAAACCATGATTGAGGTTTGGAACACATTTGCATCAGAATTGCGCATGCAACACCTTTTACATTTAATAACACATATAAATTCAACTTTCAGGCATTTACTCCCGATGTTGACAAGGAGACTGCAGTTTTGTATGCTGCTAGGGCTTCTCGTGTAGAAAACCAAGATGCTATTGATGCTTGCATTGTAGGAAATCTAGCAGATCCTAAAGAGGTGAACTTTTTTTTCTTCTGGGAAATCCGTCGGTATTAGAAAATCTATATGACAGTAAGAACTTGACAGCAAAATGACTTGCTTGCAGGCTAGAGCAGGAATCACTGAAGTACACTTCTTGCCTTTCAACCCTGTCGAAAAACGTACTGCAATAACATACTATGATAGTAAGGGAGATTGGTATCGCGTAAGCAAGGGAGCTCCTGAGCAGATAATTGAGCTCTGCAACCTTAGTCCTGATGTAAAGAGCAAGGCTCATGCCATCATCGATGGTTTCGCTGACCGTGGTCTTAGGTCTCTTGGTGTCGCTCTTCAGGTAAACCTGCCTGCATCAGAAAGACAAAAGAACTATCCTTAATCCCTTTGCACCTTAATGCAAATTTTAATATATGGTTTCTTTAAATGACAGACAATTCCCGAAAAGACCAAGGAAAGTCCAGGGGGACCATGGAAATTCATTGCTCTATTGCCTCTCTTTGACCCACCAAGGCATGACAGTGCAGAGACTATCAGACGTGCATTGAGCCTTGGCGTGAACGTGAAGATGATCACTGGTGACCAATTGGCCATTGGTAAAGAGACGGGTCGTAGGCTTGGCATGGGGACTAACATGTACCCTTCATCCTCTTTACTTGGTCAACATAAGGATGAAAGCATAGCTGCCATACCAGTTGAAGAGCTTATTGAGAAGGCTGATGGTTTCGCAGGAGTCTTCCCAGGTATATCAATTACTAAAACTACAATTATTCTGTGCCACCAAAATCAAAATACTAATGTTGATTTAAATACACACAGAGCACAAGTATGAGATAGTAAAGAAATTGCAAGAAAGAAAGCACATTTGCGGTATGACAGGAGATGGTGTGAATGACGCACCAGCCTTGAAAAAGGCAGACATTGGTATCGCTGTCGATGATGCAACTGATGCAGCTCGAAGTGCATCGGACATCGTCCTGACCGAGCCAGGATTAAGTGTGATCATAAGTGCTGTTTTAACTAGCCGAGCCATCTTCCAAAGAATGAAGAACTACACCATTTATGCAGTTTCCATCACTATCAGGATAGTCATAGGGTTCATGCTCATTGCTCTCATTTGGAAGTTTGATTTCTCTCCTTTCATGGTTCTTATCATTGCTGTACTCAATGATGGAACTATAATGACCATCTCTAAGGATCGAGTCAAGCCGTCCCCTACCCCGGATTCTTGGAAGCTCAAGGAGATCTTTGCCACTGGTGTTGTCCTTGGCACTTACCTTGCTCTCATGACTGTCGTTTTCTTCTGGCTTGTTCATGACTCGGACTTTTTCACAGTAAGTAGATGATCTATACCCTAAAAAATTGGGTACGGTTGTGTCAAATTTTGATAAGTCTACTTACCACAATTCCATTTTGTGTTGAATGGCAGCAACGCTTTGGAGTAAGAAGTATCAGGGAAAATGACAAAGAGATAATGGCAGCCATATACCTACAAGTGAGCATAGTGAGTCAAGCCCTAATCTTTGTGACACGCTCAAGAAGCTGGTCCTTCATTGAACGCCCTGGTCTCTTGCTAGTGTTTGCCTTTTTTCTAGCGCAACTGGTGAGTAAAAGGATTAAGTTCCTTATTTTCCCAAAGTAATCTCTATAACACAAGACGATTAAGTATTAATTAATCTGAACTTGGTTTGATCAGATTGCGACAATTATCGCGGTGTATGCAAACTGGGGATTTGCACATATTACAGGAATCGGATGGGGATGGGCTGGTGTGATCTGGTTATACAGTATTGTCTTCTACTTTCCCTTGGATATCTTAAAGTTCATCATTAGATACACACTAACTGGCAAAGCTTGGGACAACCTCATTGAGAAAAGGGTAAGTACTACACATACAACGGTCTCACACAAGCGTCGTAGGATGTTTTATTGGACTGTTTTATTTGACAACTTTCTGGAATTATAGATTGCATTTACAAGCAAAAAGGATTATGGAAGAGGTGAAAGAGAAGCACAATGGGCTACTGCTCAACGCACCCTGCACGGGCTCAACCATCCTACATCCTCGAACATCTTAGGTGACAGCAACAACTACAGGGAGTTGTCTGAAATAGCTGAGCAGGCCAAGAGACGTGCTGAGATTGCAAGGTAAATTTATGCCTAACCCGAAATTTACTCCTAAATTCTGGTTGTTTCGAGAGGAGGAAAAATTTCCCTAGAAAAAAAATGTGCTTTCTTCGTTCTAGGGGAAGAAAAATGATCCTTCTTTACCTCTGTTTCATCAGGTCAATCGTGCAGAAAGCACAGGAAGGACATTTACCTTCCCCTGAAAAATAATCACATTTTGCTGACAGAAAAAAAAAAAAATGTGTAATAAAACTTGAAAAATATATGATCAGGTTGAGGGAACTTCACACACTGAAAGGGCATGTAGAATCTGTTGTGAAGCTGAAAGGACTCGACATCGACACTATTCAACAGCATTACACAGTTTAAGGCAAAAGCAAGAATCCGCAGTGAACTTCTACAAGGCATATTGTGAAGTTGATGCATGGGATAAGATCATAAAAGATGAAGAAATAAGAAGAAGAAAAAAAACGAAAAATTCCAAAAGCATCTTGATGCAAGAAAGAATCAATGGCAATAAACCGGCCGGCCAAGGAAACTTCAGTCGGAGAAAATCCATGGTTCGGGGAAGCTAGGGCGCCATAGACGGGTCATAAGACTGTACTATCTTATCAAAAAAACACCAAAAACATAAGACTAGTTTTATTGTGAGTCTTGCATAAATGTAACAATGTTCCCATCTCTTAATGAAAGAAGCCTTATTTGTTTTCCAACTATTTATGTCATCTTTCTTCTATGTCCAAATATCTCTTGCAACCATGTATGTACAATGCTAAAATACGACCCGTACTCTGTAACTCTATCGTTCCCAAACAACCCGATGTATCTATCGGTTACAGGCACAAATCCGCACAATATTGAAACTTATGAGAAGAGCTTACAAAATCTAGTTCAAGAGAGCTGGACAGGCACACAAATCAAGGGTTCAATTCAATAAATAGCCGCAGGCCACATGCTCACATATCAGACATGCTAAAAATTTAGGGCTGAGCAAAAAATCCGATTATCTAAACTGATCCGATATCCGATCCGAATTCGATTCGAATTTTTGGATATCCGAACCGAAAGTTAAGTTTGGTTTGGATATTGATCCGAAATCTTTGGTTTTGGTTTGGATATGGATATTAGAATTAAAACATTTAGATATCCGATCCGATCCGAAACTATATTTTTCTAGTATAAAATTTTATTTGATACAACAACTTAATTAATGTAAAATATTTGAGAAATAACTAAGTGGTACTTAAATTTTATGTCGAGAACATTGGAGTAAGAATATTAAAGAAAATCATCATGTAAAACTATGAATATAATCGTGTTTCAAACTTAATTTTAAAGTAAATTCAAAAATATGGATATCCGATGGATATCCGCATCCGATCCGATTATTTTGGATACCCGAATATTGGATATCCGAAACATTTGGTTTGGATATTGGATATCTAATTTCAGGATTTTTAATATGGATATCCGATCCGAACTAGCACTTTGGATTGGATATCCGATCCGTACTCTGCCCCAGCTTAAATATCCCCCCAACTAATATTCAGAAGACAATCTACATCATGTTGTGAAATATAGAGTTGGGAGAATTATGGAGAGAAGGTAGAGAGAAAGTAAGGGAGACAAAAACTGTATTCTTATTTCATTATGAAGGATATATATACAATACAATGGGAGAAGGTTTCCATAAGACAATATATTCTAGAGTATTCTAAGATATGGACATCCATATAATAATATTTCGTAACACTCCCCCTTGGATGTCCATTACTGAAGAAAATGCCTCGTTAAAAACCTTCCTAGAAAAACCCTGTGGGAAAAACACTAGTGAAGGAAAAGAGTACACTAATCTTCAAACACGCATAATAATTGCTGCCTCGTTAAAACCTTTCCATGGAAAACCCAGTGGGACAAAACCATGGATAAGGAAAAAGAGTACAGCGCGTGTCAACTCCCCCTGATGATTACATAACTTGATAAATCTTGAAATGAACCATGCTTTGGCATAACTTCTCGAACGTTGAATAAAATCCATTGTAGATTTGTAGTTGATAAACTTGATATCTCCAAATCCTTGATAATTTCAATCTTCATATTTCTTTAATTCTCACAATCTAGGTGTAGTCATTTGTGATGACTCTTGAATCTTCATTTCAAATAATATTTTTCACAATAGTGATAGGGAACTTCTTGATAGATGACATAACATTATAGGTTAAGAATAACTCATCTTAATAATCATAGCGTATCAATGCGCTTATTGTGCTACCTCGTTAAAAACCTTGCTAGGAAAAACCCATTGGGACAAAAAAAAAACTAGTCGAAGGGAAAAAGAGTGTAGCCATCATTCCATAATTCCTTATTTTAAGGAGAATCAATCCGATAATTATTGAATAAATCATCCAATACTTTTGAACACTTTTCTTTGCTAAACCACATATGTATGAATTGGCATTCTCATTGTAGACTTTGACTACATTATTTTCCAATCGTTATGATACTTCTAGACCATAAACTAATTTCACATGTTTAGCATGAAGCTCATTTAAATCATAATTTTCATATGCTCAAACTTCAGGTTGAGACAATAACAATTTTAAATAAACTCTATAAGAGTTTTGATGTTCCATTTTAGAACTAATCACGATTCTTTCAATCGTATTGTAGAGGTTTATATATTTCATCAAGAGTTTTCAATAACTCAATTGATCAACCATTAACAATTGATGATCATATTTATAAGAGGCTCCTACAGGGAGTTTTCCACAAAGGAGTAGATCATAATATATTTCTCCTTTCCAACATTATCCATTCAAAATTATATTATGAAACATGTGGATGCATATGATATGAAACTAAGTTCTAAATGACATATGCTAACAAATATACAATAATAATAAATTAAATATTAAAACTAATATGCAATGATAAACTTACTCTCTATATGCACATGATGCTGACTCAAAATGCAAACTGTACAGTTTTCTTTTTCAATATTCATAATTTAAATTGACTTCAAGTCAATAACTGGACATCTAGTCCATGAGCTCATTTATAATCATAGATTATATGTCGACAATCAAAATGGACTTACTTATAAGATCCCCATTTTCTAGTCCATTAATTTTCGCGCGCAAATGCATATCGGTTCTTTAATTATATCGATATAATTTCAACATCTCATGATATTGTCAGTACTGAATCAGTGATATCTGAATATATTTGGTACCATTCCTTTTCTATATAGGCCATCTATTATCATTCAGATATTTATGTCTCTTCCGGGACATCCAAATTTCTTTACTCCATAGGAGTACCAACTGCCCAAACTTGCCATTTTCTTATTACTAGAAATATGTGAACCGATATGACTCTCACACTATATTTCACGTGTGCTTTATTGTTCAATTTGGCAAGATCTAATATTTCATTACATATATTTTCTATGACTAATGTATAGCTCGCTATACCACATATAGGGCTAAACTGTCTATAATTAAATCATAGATTTTAATGTAACATATTACTTTTTGATAAGGTGAATAAAGTGGTATCATAATACATCTTCATAACCAAATGAATACCGTCATTTCTAATAGCGTGAACCTCTACTTGATGTATTTCATATTGAAAACAAACCACTGAACTTCAGGTTCAGCTGGGGATAATTTACTTGTTTGTTTTTACCAACTTTTCCTTATCATTCTCCCCCTAAGGTGGTAAAAACCATAACCACCTTAGATCTTAATTTCTCATATCACCGATGAGAATTTATATGGGCATTTTTGTACATTAATAAAATCTTTTGGGGAGTAGCATATAATGCAGTTGGATTCTAAATGTGCTGAATTACAATGCTCTTTTCGGAGACTAACGATTCCATATAATAATCAAACTGTGATCTCCAATATTAAATATACTCAGTCTTCGTGTAATGTCTTGCCTTTAATAAATTTACACGAGAGAGTTTTCAGCACTTATGTTTTCCGTAGGATAAACTTCAGGTTTATCAAAACGGGTATAATAAGAACCCGAGATGGCCTTACTATGTCACATCTGAATTATTTCATGTCAACTTTCTAAGAATCCGGCCAGATAAATGATGTGACATTGGACATAACAAGTGTCTCATATATGTAGGCAAGACTGATCAATGTTCCTTCGGGGAACATAACTATATTACTGTTTTGAAAGTGAGATTATCTCTCTAACATTCCATGATATTATGATAATCGTGTATACTTCTGGTATATAAAACTTCTATTTATGGAACCAATATACATTTTGTCATTATTTTTTCAAAAACTCAAAATGATAAATAATTTGTATGACTATGCACATGAACAAGCAATAACATTAAAACGATATTAATGCAAGTTTATTATAATAACATTAATGAGATCTTATTACCCATAAAAATCATTTAATCAACATATAAATTCATACCTACTAGGAATCTCGCAAACATAACTTTATATTCCTTAATTCATACGAGTTGATTCAAGAAAAAAATAACTCGGAACCCATCATCAATAACAAATAAATACCATCATCACATGCGTGGGGCAATCAACTAATCACGTAATACACATGAAATGGTTACTAACTTTGTAATTTTGCGAGAGTACAACTTATGGTGATTAGGTTTAGTAATGTATGCATACTTAACTATACTCGACTACAAAATCATCTTATATAACGAATGATAAACATGTATTGGACAAGACTAGTTTTGAAGTATACGTAAGCAACCATCTTAATTTACTCAACTAAAAGTCATGAAGCCATGCACACATACCAAGATAAAATAAGACTGACACATACAAGATTATTAGAACTAATCAGGTCAATTACACGGCTACAAGTGATCCACATCATATTCATTCGCTATAATTTGTGATTAGAGACCTTTGTAAACCACTAAAACATGAACAAGATGGACAAGGATATGCAAGGATATACATATCGTATGTACGTATGTACGAGTAATGAATGCTTTTCGCGAGAACAAGAACCATTACGCATAAATTTAAATAGTAATAATTTCAAACATTATGAATTTCGGGCCATAATGTGCTTATCAAAATTTTCACTTGTATATCTTTTCTTCCTTTCTCATATCGAAATTTTTGCATATGTGAGTCTAATATTCTCACATGACTTTTCATGAGATATTCACTTTCATGAGATATTTTTCATTTCTTTCAATGAACGAATTTGGCTCAATAAGGCCACATCATTAAGCTCAATTGAGGCTTTTTACTTGGCTCATCAAATGCCACATTATTAGGCTCAATTAAGGCCGCAATATTAGGCTTATCATAACGCCATATTCTCGATCTCTGTTACATACAGAGTCTTTATGAAATGTCACATTCACTTCAAGGAATGGATCAAATTTCATATCTCATTATACTGTTCAACATCAAGTGAACAAATATCAATTCGCAAATAAATTTGTATTTCAAAAAGACTGCTTTAAACTCATTTGTGGTTTTAAAAAAAACAGTTGTGTACTTCTGGTCACTAGCATATACACGTGGACTTCTGGACACTTACACTTATACAATATGAAAATATTGTACTGATGAGACGGTGTTAAAATTATTACACACCTTTAAAACTTTGAACTTCAGGTCAAAGTTATAATATGGACATATCTCTCATCTTTATAAAATATATATCTTTATAAAATATATCTTTCGGAACTTCAGGTCCAGAAATTATATGATATGTCCTTTCTCAAAACTTGTTTAGAACTTCAGGTCTAAAATTATATGTACATTATATAAGACTAATGTATTAATTACATACACCATTATAAAATCTATATAAGTGGACTATAGAACTAAACAATAGTAATCGATAATTCATGATATAAAACAACACAAAATCTCATTGAAGACGGACACTATCCGTCACAAGCTGAAGACGGATAGTGCCCCTCTCACAAGATGCATATGGCAATATGTATGGGTGCTCCATTTTCCCTCCCACTTGCCAACCCACTTGCTTTATTGTGAGAGGTCTTCAGCTTGTGACGGATATTGTCCGTCACAAGCAAGACGCTTTGATAAAACAATGTATCCCATTATAAACTCCTTCATATGAGAATACGGAAACAATAGTAGTTATAGTGAATTTCTACACATGTGCAAGATTTAGAAAAACAAGGATTTAGATAGTAGTATAATTTAGTCATTGCCACTAGCGAATTTACGATATTGGTTTTTAATATCTATCCATTATTCTACGGCATTAACTTAAAATCTATCGAATTTTATATTGATTTTCATAAGCGGACATAACAAATTAACATAGTAAATTCATAACCACGCGGTTAGCACAAAAACAGAATTAAAGAATCGAATAGTGACGATTATTCATAGAGGTAACGATTTTGGTGTATAACGGAAACATACCTTGATTAGCGGAAAAAAAAAAATAATTAGATTTGATATAAACCTCCATATTATCAGATCTAAAGTAGGTTATGTCCGATGTAGAAATAATAATAAGGATGGCTAGAGACTCGTGCTGATAACGTGTTGTGAAATATAGAGTTGGGAGAATTATGGAGAGAAGGTAGAGAGAAAGTAAGGGAGACAAAAACTGTATTCTTATTTCATTATGAAGGATATATATACAATACAATGGGAGAAGGTTTCCATAAGACAATATATTCTAGAGTATTCTAAGATATGGACATCCATATTAATATTTCGTAACACATCAATGTCCAGTTTATCACTACGGTCATTGAAAGCCTAATCTTGATTTTTTTATGCTACGAGAGCAGCTAATATTACCTCAAATACGGTCAATAAAATCCCTTCAAACCGTATACATCTATTCCTAGTAAAATGTCACGACCCAAATTTAATAGAACTCGGATAAGTCGGGCTGGCTCACAAATCGAGGCTTCCCATTGGAAATTTATTTCCCTCCATAAATCTCTTTAGTAGGAGCTGGTTGCAAGACTTGCAACGACAACAAATGGTAGAAATCTACTCAACTACTTTGTTTCCAGTCTTTATTTCTGGGCTTCACTCTGCAGCCAACTTGTGAAGACCATACCTATTGAAATTCTAAACTACAGCTATACATTATTCTACAACCTTTCAGTTTTCACATTAAACCCGGTTATCCGAGGTACACAAGTAATGGAGTTCATCAATTCATATAAATAGCACAGGGAACAAGCAAAAGAGATGGTAAAAACCCGAAAACTAGTGAAATAAAATGAAAGGAAATATAGTGATACAATTAGTTATAGCATTGCTTTTCATCAGTTCAACCTTCATTGATGCCAGGACACTGACAAAAACAAGAAAGGGTAAAGTACATAGAAAAAAAGGGGGTAGTAGTAGTAGTAGTAGAGCTAAAAAAGGTGGTAAGAGTAGTCATAAACCTCTACATAAGGGCGGTGGAAAGACGGGTGGGGGCGGGGGTGGAGATTCCAACTGTGATCCGCTTTATCAGTATCTCTTTGGTAGCTGTGGGCAATGGCCATTCAACCCGTCTTCACCGGATGATCCGTTTCAGCCTAGACCGAGGCCTTCACCACCTGTAGTCCCGCCATTGCCACCTATTACCCCTTCTCCGCCTGTTGCGAGTCCGCCTTTGCTACCTTATCCACCACCTCCAATTGAAACTCCTCCCCCTCCGCTTGTTCCACCTATTTTACCACCACCACCACCACCTCTAGTGCCTTCACCACCATTTGCTCCTTTAGTACCTTCTCCACCACCATTTGCATCACCGCCTCCAATAGTCTCTCCCCCTTCATTGGTCTCACCACCACCTCCATTGGTTTCACCACCACCTCCACTGGTCTCACCCCCACCTCCACTATTTTCACCGCCACCTCCATTGTTTTCACCACCCCCACCTCCACTATTTTCACCGCCACCTCCATTGTTTTCACCACCTCCTCCACTGGTTTCACCACCCCCACCACCAGATCCAATTCCTTCCCCTCCGCCACCAATCCCTATATCACCACCTCCGCCATCACCGATTCTTCCACCACCAGTTGCATCACCGCCGCCGCCTGTCTTCCCGCCACCAATTGCATCACCACCACCACCATCAACACCAATCCCATTATCGCCACCACCACCGATACTGCCACCACCAGTTGCCTCACCACCACCATCACCAATCTTTCCACCACCAGTTGCCTCACCACCACCCACACCGGTTCTTCCACCACCAGTTGCCTCACCACCACCGATCCCCTCATCACCTCCACCAACACCAATAATTCCTGCATCACCACCGCCAATCCCCATCCCCTTTTCACCACCACCGACACCAATTGTCCCATTTACATCACCACCACCAACGCCAATCCCTATATTACCACCACCACCACCAACGCCAATAGTTCCCTTCACATCACCACCTCCAACACCAGTAGTTCCATTTGCATCACCACCTCCAACACCAATCCCTCTATTACCACCACCAACGCCAGCAGTTCCCTTTGCATCACCACCACCAACACCAGTATTTCCTTTTTTGTCACCGCCACTAACACCAGTATTTCCTTTTTTGTCACCGCCACCAACACCAGTCATTCCATTTTTGTCACCTCCACCGACGCCGATCCCTTTACTACCTCCACAAGCACCAATCCTTCCACCACAATTTTCACCACCGGTTATACCTTCTTCAACACCACCCACACCAATCACAGTATTACCACCACCTACACCCACCTTGGTTCCAACACCACCAATTCCTTCACCAACACAAGTTACCATCCTTCTATCCCCACCGCCAACACCTATTCTTTCAGCGCCCAAAGGTATTTTCACACCATAAATGAAAACCATATCATCATGATTAATTACATTGCCCTTTTATTCCACACAACTAACAACCAATTTCACTTCCACTACCTAAAAACAAAAAGAAAAAAAAAGTAAAAAATACATATTTTGCAACTTTGCACCACCACCAGTCCGCCACCAATACCAGCCCCTTTCCCGTGATGTCTTCCACCTTAACCATGTTACTTATCGCGATTCGGTGGCGAGTTTTCATATACACTGTTGGTTCTAGTAATTTGTCCAAAACCAAGAGCTATTCGAGCATAAGTTCTTTGTATTCTCATGCTAATGATATACCTTCACGGGTTTCACCTGGCTTCACTTGTTTCAAGAGATGGTGTTTCCTGCACATCAATTCAGCAAATATCTAAAATGAGGAAAGCGATTTGTAAGCTTAGCTTGATTATAAATATGTTCTCTGTTTGTAAGCTTAGCTTGATTATAAATATGTTCTCTGTTTGTAAGCTTAGCTTGATTATAAATATGTTCTCGGTTAAATCACCATTAATTTTATAATATCAAAGAACTTAAGTATTAGAACAATTGTGCTTCCTTTGGCAACTGCAGAAAGTCTCCAACTTGATTTTGCTTAGCAGGAAGAAATTAAGAAATTGGTTCAGATCAAACAGGCAAATGATTGCCTCCATGCCAAATAGAAATATTGAGCATCCATAAATACTTCCGTTAATATACTAAACATACGTATATCAGCAAAAATACGTCAAGCATTACAGTCGTCGTCAGTATCGATGATAAAGACTTAGTCCCTAAAATAATTATAGGGCTCCTATTATCCCACCCACTCTCTACTCTAGATGACAATCCGGTCGTCTAAGAGCAACAAATCTGACCTTCGGAAACCCAAATTGGACATTTAATAAGCCCATGAAAACAAAAGAAAAAAAAAATGCATTTGCCATGAACAATACAGAAGCACCTATAGAAGCATAAAAAAAAAAAAAAAAACCAACAGACAGCAAAAGCTTTTACTCACAGAAACTAACTTGATTATCACCTTTATCCTCCATGGTTTTATCTCCACCACCCGCCCTAGAACGTTTTACATCTATGGCTCCAGCAGTCTAATTTTTGTTACCACTAACATTGTTACCCCAACCTTCGTTTGCCTAATCTCCACCGTCAGACCTAGAACTCCCGCGTTCAGCGCCATTGCGTCTTACAGCATTCCACTAAACAGCTCAACAGCTTACAGAATCAAATAAGTTACATCTCACTTTCACCTCTATGATAGCTCAACATTATACCTCAAACGTAATGTTTGTTTTTAGACAACCTCTTCTTAATTCTTGAAACATTTACACTCTCCCATGCATCAAATATTTTCTTTCTCATAGACCAGTAAAACTTTCCCAAATCCCAAGTAGCTGAAGTAAGTAAACACTAATAGAGCATGTTGTGGTACAGAATGCCAAGGAATCCTATCCTTAATCCCTAAACATACAAAGTTAAAAAGACTCGGAGTTGAAAAATGCCGGCGTGCACTAACTCAAATCCCTAAACTCAAAAATATATGACGTCTAAAAAAACGCCGTATAAAATCAGCATAACACACCAGGATGGCGCTTCAGATGCCAGTATTTTATTAGTTTTTCTGTCAAAAAACTCGGAGTTAACGGTAGCATTTTTTAGTTCTGTACGTCTATTATCCCTTCGCCACTGGGAATAGGGCAACAGCTTAAATCAAGATGTACTCCAACTTCGAATGATCACCCAAAAGAAAAAGGATGCTCACTCATCAAAAAATTCCACATAATTATAAGCCATAAACCAGCTTAAGGGCAAGTTACGTTGAGAAATCGAATGCAACAATCTATCCACATTGCCCATAGCATAGAATTCAAGGGTTGACAACTTTTACAAAACCCAATGAATACTCAATGCTAAACATAAATTTCGAGTTCTCCAACCCCAACTGAGCAACGGGTCCATCCAAAATGACCTTAATTTTGTGCTATAGCGCCTGAACATGACCAATTCCATTTGTCAGACATGAATTACCTCAGTTAATGGTAAAACAACACAAACATCATGAACAAGCTCAAAATCAACAGTAAGTCTCCCTTAAAACGGGTCAAATATCAACCCCACTTGAGCATATAAGACAACTCTGTTGCTTTTTCCTATGCATTATGTTTTTGTCTAATCGATACTACTTGACCCGTCTTAAGCTTAAGTCGGACACACCTGACACCCGTCTTAAATGAGAATTTGTGCTCAACATAATATTCCTAAAAAATATAACTAAGGGTAAAAGGCGACAAGATTACACAACAATCAACAAGAAGCTCATGACATTAATTTGTAATGTAACAAAAATGAAGTACCTTGACACTATTGGGGTTCGAACCCAAGTGGCGGAGACCCTCTGAAGCGTCGCAATCATGCTGGCAGTGGCAGATGTGGAAGCAGCAGAAGTGGGTGGTCGGGATATGGGGTTTCTTGACTTCTTCGTTGTGTCAATGCTTGCTAGTTGCTACTCTAGTAAGTTCGAGCAAGTTTGGGTCCGTACCGAAAAATAGACCGAACCGAATCGGACCAGACCCGAATTGCATTCTTTTAGGTCGTCTTTGATCCTTTTTGTCGGTTTCAGTCTTTAGTCCACTGGTTCAAGACCGGCTAATTAAGTACGGATCCAATGAAATAAATCTTCAAGTTTTCACTAAAGATAAGCAAAAAAATTGATATCTGAACCAAAGCCGATACCCTCTCCAAATATGATCTGAAATGTTGGATATCCCATCAGAAAATTAAGTTTGGATCGAATATCTGATATGATTTCTTGGATATTTAAATCGGATATGGATATTAAGATTAAAACTTTTGGCTATCTAATCAAATAGAAATGTATTTTTCCAGTTAGTTACATATTAGAGTAAATTAGATATTACTCCCTTATGAAACACGTTTTGCTAAAATTACTCCCTTTTAAAACAAAATGCTAAAATTACTCCCTTAACTTCAAGTCAGGCAAGAAATTGCTCCCAAATCACAACTCAGGTGAAATATTCCGTCATTTTTTTAATTTTCTCGCCTTTTGTCTAATTTCATGACCATTTTGCCCCTGTAATGTCTTCCCCTGATGTTATATTCCCTGCTTTTGCTCAAATTACTCTATATTCATATATACCAACTTTAAAACAAATTTCAATAAAATATTTCTATAATTTGGAAGGCAAATTATTTGAAGGTAAATTTCTTTATCTCTCCCTTTATTTTGCAGATTTCACATGTATAAACTCTTCATTGTTTTTTTGTACAATTAATTGAAATTATTATTAATTGAATTTGCAATTAGGGTTCTTATTTTATTTGGATATTTTTCTGATTTGAATTGTTGGTGTGATGCAATAGAATGTCTAGTCATTCAAAGGAAAGCAGCTACCATAGTACTAGCCAACATCCGAGGAAATGCTTATGTGGGGTTCCTGTGGCGATATTAACATCATGGACATCTGGCAATCTTGGAAGACGGTTTGAGAAGTGTAAATTCTCAAATCTCAGGACTGGTTCAATTGGTTGTGAATGGTTTCGCTGGCATGATCGCACTCAAATGGATTGGCAAAAAGAGGTTATCAACAAACTGATGATGGAGAAGAGATTGTTGAAATGTGTTGATATATTAGGTAGGGATGTTCAGTCGCTTAAAGATGAGAGGAAGAAGCTGGAACTGGAGATTGAGAAGATGAAGGTCTTTGGTGCGATTGAGGTTGCTGGCAGACGGACCTCATTTTTCAAAGGTTCAACTATGGCAATTTTTGCCATTATGTTTGTAGTTGTAGTGTTAATATTCACCACATTTTAGTTTAACAAATGAAGCTCATGAAAATTTTCAATTAACGATTCATGAGCCATTTGATGTTATAATGTATGGAACTTATTCCGGGTTGTAATGTTACTTGAATTCCTCTATTTAAGGTTTTAATGTTACTTGAATTCCTTTATTTGCTGTTATAGTGTTCAAATAAAGGCTGATTTGCAATGAAAACATGACCATACTCAACCTGATTTGCTGTTATAGTGTATGGGTTTTCCTGCATTGTTGCATTACCATTGCAAGTATCCAACAATATAACAACATATCAAGGCAATGGAAACTGTATTACCAACATTGCAAGTATAAACAACATTCATTCATTACCAACATTCCTGCATTACCATTGGAATTGCCAATAGAAACTGTCAACAAAATACATTTAAGTACTGAAACTTATTGTACTACATAAGTTCTTGCATTACCAGCTACATCAGTTCTTGCATTACCAACATTCAAACTTAAGTTACATAATATCACTACTAAAGTAAATTGTTGCTATCTTGACTCAGCAACTGAGTGAAGGATAGTTTGGCATGAGGATTGGAGGTGCTTGGAGCTGATGTGTGGCTGGTGGATGGGTCTGCCTGAGATGATGTAGCATTTGCAGTAGCAGTTCCATGAGGTGCCCTTGTTCCAGCTCTTGTCACTTTCCTCTGCCTCATTTTTTTCCCACTGACTTTTACTTAGTGGCCTTCCACCTGGTGCCCTATCAGTGACAGGAGGTGCTCTTGGATTTTTACAGGTCCTTATGGAATGACCTGACCCTCCACAATTGCCACATTTATTTGTCTTTTTTATCCTCTTAACCTGCCTAGCTGCATCTTCACCTTGCTCCTTCATTCTTCTTTTGGACTTAGGCCTACCAGGCATGCTTTTCATAGGTGGTGCCAGTGGCTCTGGTAGACCTGTTTTCTCCCAATGCTTAACACCAGGCATGGGAAATACAACAGGTTCATAAGTCATCTGATACTTTGCTTTAGTGTAAGCCTCATGAACATAATCTTTTGGGTCTGATCTTTCCAAATTTATGCAACACATATCATGTGGACAAGACAATCCACTGAGATTCCAATGAAAGCATGTACAGGTCCTAAAATTAAGATCTACACAACACTGCTCCCCTTTATAAATCACTTCATATACCCCTGCATAAGCCCTAGACCATTTACATAACCTAGACTCTGTCTCAGCCCATTCTATGTACTTATTCACTTAAGGCATTAACCTTTCCTTATATGCATTGCCACCCTCCCTCTTTTGACATATTCTTTCCATTACATACCTCCTCATCCACTCCATATGTGTGAGGATTGGCTTATCTTTGGCTTCTTTTAGTATAACATTAAAGACCTCACAAAGATTGTTTAGTAGAAGGTTAGACTTACAGTTTATGTCAAAAGCATGCCAGTGTCTAGGGGGATAACATTCAAATACTCCCATGCTTCAGTTGATAGAGATTTTAGACCATTCATCTCATTATCAAACTCAGCCTGTAAGCATTTAAAAAAATGTTAGTAAAGTGTAAACTGACAAAAAACCAATCAACATTCAACCTAAAGTAAATTATGAACTATTTACATACCTTTGTTGTGGCTCTTGCAGCTGTCCGAAATGATTCCTTAAACACTTGACCACTGAAATTCAACTTGAAGTTAGCCCAAATATGTCTTGCACAAAACCTCACATTTGCCTTTGGTATAACCATATTTAGTGCATCTAGCAAACTCTTCTGCCTGTCAAACATGAAGCTTAGCCCTTCTCCCTCCACCTTACCCAAGTTAGATGCTAACAACTCCAAAAACCATGTGCAAGAGTCTCTATTTTCCACTTCAACCACTGCCCAAGCAACAGGATATATGTTGTTATTTCCATCCAAGCCTACAACAACAAGACAAATCCAGGGTACACTCCCTTCAAATGACACCCATCTACACCTAGAATGGGTCTACAACCCTTAGTGAACCCTTCCTTGCAGGCTGCAAGACATATATACATCCTTTTAAAGATGGGTGGGGGCCTTTCAATTGAATCACATACCACAAAAGCTGCACTTCCTCGATTGTATTTTAAAATACCAGCAACATAGTCCTACACATGTGCATATTGATCACTCCCATTCCCATAAATGATTAACTTGGCCCTTGCCCTTGCATACCAACATTTCATATAGCTAACATGAACCCCCAACTCTATCAAGACAAAGCTTTGAAATTTTTTCAACTTCCAGTCAATGTTATCTCTAAAGAACTCTAAGTATTTCTCTGCCAAGAACTCAGAGTTTACTTTCCTATTGTAGCTTGCCCTGACACAGTTATGTTTCAAATTCAATGTGACACCCCGCGATAACGCGGAAACATAACTAATAAATTAAAGCGGAAATTTATGATATTTTAAAAACCTTTTATTACTAGTTAAAGATTAACACGCGGGTGCCAAAATGAAATGAAACAAATACAACAATAAACAAACTTAGGTTATTACAACCCAAGTCTAGAAAGAGGGGAAAATATATCCCCACGAATAAACAAATAAAGGGTTTCTAAACTAGCAAACTAAGGTCCAAGGGTTTAGTTCTCGCTAGCCCACACGTCTTCCCCACGTAAGCATCTGCACCACCTGTCATTCATGTAAACATGAACGCCACAGTCAGTGGGGAGTAACTCAAGGTTCTCCCAGCCACAATATGTCGAAATACAGATAAACAGGAACATATTAGAACATCATAAATACAACCATTTGATGCAAGCACTGAGACTATAATTCAAAACATGCGTAATAAATCATAGATAAGGCATATGATACATCCATATGAAACCATCCAACCAAAACGTCATAAATGACAATACAACTATAAACACGATAGAATATCATTTGTCACGGATAAACAAGGTTACATGATAATACATGTGAATGGAAACCCTAGCCATGAACTTTGAAAACCAAATAACATACAATACACGAAATGGGACTACTAACATCACATAATAAGCAAAGCATCCGGCTCAGAGGCTACCTTTAAAGCATGTCCGATACACAAGTCCTTAACTACCTTTGCTCAGCGGTTACCTTTAAAACATGTCCAAATACTACAAACAAGTGCCCGACTCAGAGGTTACCTTTAAAACATGTTCGAGGCACAACACATAAAATATCTGGCTCAACGGTTACCTTTAAAACATGTCCGAATACTACAAACAAGTGTCCGACTCAGAGGTTACCTTTAAAACATGTTCGAGACACAACAAACAAGTATCAGGCTCAGCGGTTACCTTTAAAACATGGCCAAATACAACAAATAAGTGCCCGACTCAGAGGTTACCTTTAAAACATGTCCGAGGCACAACAAACAAGTATCTGGCTCAGCGGTTACCTTTAAAATATGGCCAAATACAACAAACAAGTACCCGACTCAGAGGTTACCTTTAAAACATGTCCGAGACACAACAAACAAGTATCTGGCTCAGCGGTTACCTTTAAAACATGGCCAAATACAACAAACAAGTCCCCGACTCAGAGGTTACCTTTAAAACATGTCCGAGGCACAACAAACAAGTATCTGGCTCAGCGGTTACCTTTAAAATATGGCCAAATGCAACAAACAAGTGCAACAAACAAGCACAACAAACAAGCACATAGAACGGGATTATTAATGTCACATTCATACTTATGGCTTGCATCTCACCATAAGTACGGATGAGAACATCAATCCCGACGACCTTATCTCAACTAGAGGGCCTATGGCTCACCCCTAGTATCCGATAGGACCGAGACTCAGGGACGAGATGATTAATGTCACATTCATACTTATGGCCTGCATCACCATAAGTACGGATGGGAACATCACTTCCGATGAATCATATCGCAACTAGAGGGCCTCTGGCTCACCCCTAGTAACCGATAGGATCAAGACTCAGGGACGGGATTATTAATGTCACATTCATACTTATGGCCTGCATCACCATAAGTACGGATGAGAACATCAATCCCGACGATCATATCGTAATTAGAGGGCCTATGGCTCACCCTTAGTATCCGATAGGACCGAGACTCCCACAACCGAACAATACTAGACATTATCTAGAATACGACTCACTACAAGTACATATTTATAATAAATATCTCATACTTGTATTATATTAATAAATATTCTACTTCATAATTTGACATGCCGGTTAAGTAAAATATAATAAGGGATAATGAATAATCTACGTTATATGAAATATACGGGGTAAAATGTGACCAAGTCCAAGTGACTCATTTATGAGCCCAATAAACAATTTATAAGGAGTCCAACAATTAAATCACATTAAGCCAACAAACAAGATATGTTAGACCCAACTTGGTGCTCATGTAAGATTGTGGACAGCGGGCCGCCCACGGGGGCGCTTGGTGAGAAGCGAAAACAAGCGTTTGCATTTTGTATGGAGTCGCCACCAATTTTTATGGGAAATTGGAACCGTTCGAATACCTCATGTCATGTCAAGACATAAAGTAGTGACATGAACACTAAGCAATCGTTACCCTTAGCATTCTATGTCTAGAATGACTCTCGTGGATGCCAATGAACACGGGTGCTCACGGAGATCTGGAGTAAGGGGTGAGGGTACGTATTAGGAAGCTCTTTTGATCGAACACCTAATCCCGCCCGCCTCGATAGCGGCCTCTACTAATGATTAGGGAGTTTATTCGTACTTGATATATCGTCGATTGTATGCATGCAATGCAACATCCATTGATTAATCCTAACATGTGAATTAAGACTAAGTCGGTTAACAATTAATTTAGCATACAATTAATGTCAAAGTTGGAATTTAAGTCAAATGACATGTGAAAACATACAAGAAATAGGATAAATAAAGAAAATTATAATAATGAAAATTACAATAATTACATCGGGATAGGCGATTTATGTCGAAAATACCTTTAAAACGGATAATTTGGGAAAAAGGAATAAAAGAATAAAATTAATGAATTAAAAGAATCAAATAAATTAACGAACAGATCAGAAGGTGATAATACGGATAATAGTTAATTAATACGTAAACTAAATAACTATGTCAAGGCAGAAACGGAGTTCAGAGACAGAACTCAGCCTGGAACAGGCGCAGCAGAGCTGCGTCCTTTGGAATAGGCGCAGCAGACGCTGCGTCTGTTCTTGGCTCAGTTCTGGCTGTGAAGCCGTAATTGCAAGCCGTTAATGTCAATTGGTGTTTTTAATGATTGATTAATAATATTTACTCGGATGAAAGTGATTAGCATGTTATTTAACATATGATTGGGTCATAAAAATAGTACAATATGAATGAGACGGATGCAAACGAATTAATACAAGATGAAATAATTACGGAAGTGAAAAATATATTAATGAGTCCTCTATTGAAATCAATTAATTAGTCTAAACATGATGATATATGACGAATATATGATGAACATGACAAAAGATAGATGAAAACTGTATCAAAGACGAATCCCAGAAACTCAATATGAACAAATTGAATCTCTACAACCCGGAATTGAATTTAATGACGAAAACCCGCAAATATGAATTACTTGTGATTTAAGGTCGGATTAATGACGAACTAAACATGTTAATGATGAATAATAAATATACATGTGAATTATTAAACTATTGTACCGAAGAATTAACAAACAAGTGAAAACAAATAATCAAAGACGAATTACAGAGAACGAAGGAAGAAGAAAAGAAGCGAGAGGCTGGCGGCCCCTCACGAAGCGCGCGCGAGAAGGCTGCGCTCCTTCAAAGAGGCGCAGCGATTCTTTGCGTCTTTTCTCGACTGTCAGTCTTCTGAAAATCCGTAAAAAGAGGTTTTAAAGACGGTTTTAGAAATCGGTTTTAATGAGGTATTTTCGACGTAAACCTTACAATGAGTGATACGATAAATAAATACAATAAATAAATAAGGATTATACACCCTCAGACTTACATGTTGACGAAACGAGAAGAACTAAGATATCGATTAGTGATGCTCGACGCGAATGCAAAGAAAGTGCCCTCGTAAGAGGAAAACGATTGAAACAAATTGATTAATTAGATTGATTATTGTGGAGTTGGTCAAATTGGTCGGTCATGCAACGGAGAGGCTGGTACCCGGAAGGATCCGAGCTTACGTGGTCGAAAGTTCAAGCACGTAGGCGCCAATAAGTAAGAACAAAGTCTAGAATGCAAAGGGAGAAGAGAAGGGCGGACACTCGCGTGAGAAATATGAGGAACGAAGGCTCCTATTTATACTAATCACGGAATTAGGGTTTAGGAAAGGAGAGAAAGATCCGGAAACAACCGACTTAGGTTAAACACGGAAACTTGGACAAAAAAAGCACTTGAGGAAGAGGCGCAAAGACTTGTCGCGTCCTTTCCTCAGCGGGTTCCTCCTGCGCAAGAAAGCGCGTTTGACAGCCTGTCGTATTTTAGGCATAACTTTCTCTACAAGACTCGGAATTAGGTGATTTCGGTGGCGTTGGAAAGCTAAAAGAAAGATCTAGAACTTTCTGTGAAATAGGCCTGACCCAAAAAACTCGTTATGACCTCGTAGAACGGGCCTAAAGCTCGGGTTGTCAATTTAACTAAATGAAATGCACATTTTGTAATGTAAACTTTTAGTTTAGCCTAATGAAGTGACATGAGACTCAAAATGAGATATAATCTCAACATTTTATGACATCCTAACCTTAGGTATACAAGCACGTTGCTTTGACTCGGGATTTGACGGTTTTAGGAAATGAAGACGATTTTTGACACGGACTCCAAATGAACTCTAATTACTGCCAAAACGACCGTAATGACACTTAGATGACAACAAAGAGGTAGACACAAATATTTGAGCAATCACTTGACGATAATCTTACGAACTGTCACAAATCGTTCCGCGTAGCAAACATGCGGTCCAATCATCACCGGGTGGTTTGCGGGAGGTGCAGAAACGAGGTGTCTACAAAGATTCAAACATATAATCATGTGAAGCCAACAATTTGATCATGTAAGAGAAATATATATACAAAGAATGATATTCGACGGATTATGCTATAAAATTCGAGACGGGAATTTAAACGATTAACACATACCAAATTTGGCGCCGAATGTACTCATAATATGAGTGTGGCCCTGTGACTACAAATCAAACCCAACAAGTAGAATATAGTGAGCCCAAAGAATATAAGAGAGTGAGCCCAACAACTATTCACTAAATATCATTCCAACGCCCATTAATCTTTGCAAACTTTGTGACCATCATCATCAACATACTATTACTTGGCTACAACCAAATAAATTCCCACTAACCAAATAATTGATCTAACTTTTACAATTTCCATTATCTAAACAAACGATCCACTACTACAAGATTAATTAATCAATGATCAATGATGTAAAACAACCTTCCTGCTTTCACGACCAAGCTTTCACGACCAATCTCCCAAACCCACAACAAAATTAATCAACGGCAAAAATCGAATAAACAGGGGGATGCCTTTAGCGTAAAGGTACAAGCGGGAAAACCGCTCTGAGGGACCATTAAATCCGTCCCAAAACAGAGAGCACGGGCAGTAAAACGGAGGGCAAAACCCGGGTGAGCAGCTAGCAAATGCACGATTTCAGACAATAAACAAAAAACGAATTCGAGATGAAAAGAGTACGACTAGAACAAGGGTAACGCCATTAATTTTCTGCCATAAACGAGCCCATAAAACCAGTAAGGAAAGCATACGGATTATTCGAAATGACAACAGGCAACACTCGTGTCTCGGAGATGACAAAACCGTGATAAATATGCCATGGGAACAACTAATAACCAACTAAATTGACCACAAGCTTGACACAATTAACCCCACACATGAGAAAACACATAAAGATTAAAACTTTAAGACGAAGGAGTATAAAAACCGAGTTGAAAGGATGGAATATCGACTCATTGTCGAGTAACCTATCACCGTTACCTTAAACGTTCCTTATTCTTCGAATAAATGGTCCCAAAAGCTTCAATCTACCACAAGGTCTTCGAAACCTTCGTCATGGAGCAAGAAAACAAAAGAGATTGAGGCAAAACCGAAACTTTATAAGATGGGTCAGAAACGAAAGTCGTACAAGATCGCAACTTTCTTACCTTAAAAGAATGAGGAAGGAATGAGGAAGCTAATGGTATAAAAATAATGGAATTTGGTTGAGAAACGGAGATGAAATCTGGGTTAGAAGGTCGACGGAAATGGCGTGTGTATGGTTCTGTTGTTTGTTGTTGTTGCTGCGTGAAAAAGAAGAAGAAGAGGGGTAGGGACACGATAGGTGTAGCAATTAGGATTATATAATAATAACAATAATATAAATATATATAATAATAATAATAATAATAATAATAATAATAATAATAATAATGTTTGTAGGGTGAGGGTATGAGTGGATAATTATTAGACTAGTTGGGTGAAAAAGGTAAGTGGTGTGTTGTCGACATAGGATAGGTCGAGAAAAGATTAGTCTCACAAGAGGAAATGTGACGGTCTATAGCTAGACGAAAAAATGTCTCGAGTCTACTTTAACTTGAGACGGAAACTGATATTATTACTGTCACTGTTATTACTGTCTGACTAAAATACGTATTTTTATATAAATTAAGCTTTAGAATATTCTTTTTATAAAATTCGTGCTTAAAATGAATTAATTAAAAATAATTTTAAAAATATAAAATAAAGTAATTAAACGGTTTAATAAATTTTAAATGTCAAAATGGGAAATTCGCGGGTGTTACATTTAAGCCCTTAATCTAAAATGTATCCTCATTGTCCATTTGTGTAGCATGAACTCTGAACTTACACTTTCTCACCTCCTCACCACATGTACATTCACCAAATTTAGATTTCTTACTATTCCAAGGACACTTGCACCTATGCCTACAATAGGCAGTCACTATCTTTCCCATTGTGAGAATCGTAGAAATCATACCCATTACTCACACTGTGATGCACTAGTGCCTTCCTAAACACTTCAACACTAGGGAACTTCAACCCTAAACTCAAACCAACACTTTTTGAGAAGTCAGTCATAGGATTAAAACAAGAGTTAGAATCAACCTCATCATCAGACCCATGCAAACTTCTAAGCTCATCTGATTCTATACCCTCCTCTTCAATGAACTTGACCTCAAGGTCATCAACTCCTATCAAATTTCTTTTACCTCTTTCTTCTAAATCTGCTGCACTCTTACCTCTTTCTTCCACAGTCTCCTGAACAGTTTCAAGTATCACACCACCATCTGCTTTTGCAAATAGATCTTCCTCAACTTCAACCCTAACATCATATTCATCTTGCTCAAACTTTGGATCACTTGTTTGACTTAGATCTGAATCAGTAAACTCATCTCCAAGGTCACCAACCTCTACCTTTTCCTTTTCCTTTCCTTTTCCAAGCACAACTTTCCCTTTCCCCTTAAATTTTCTAACAACTGTCTTCTTCCTGCCTTTAACAATTTGTTTTCCTTTACCTTTCTCTGTCACCTTATCTGGTATTATGAACATGTCATCAACAGCTTCAACACTAAGCAATTTCTTCTTCTCAACCTTGTTCTTATCAACACCAGCCTCAAACCCTACAACTTTACTCTTCTGCACTTCAACAACAGCAATACGTTCTGTCCCAGATTTATCTATCTGTTTACCACTAGACCCAACTCCTAAGTTGGCCACAAAGTGTAAAGGTCTCTTTACAGGCAACTTAGCTCTACTTGAGATAACATTACATCCAATTAAAGGTATTAGATCTGAGTTGTTTGGCTCTGTAGCTGGGGGTTGTTTTACTATAGTGGAAATGTTTGTTTTGTTTTGCCTAGGACTTCTTCTCAAAATGTGACACCCCCATACTCCAAGTGCCTTACCAGGACCACTCAGGTATAGGAACGTCACTATCTCGGTTACCCGAGGCAATGAATATCATAAGACAATAAAGAAACGTACTCTAAAAGTAAATATAATTTAAGTGATTACATGTCTCAAACCAAAACGATTAACCGAAATACAAATCCAAAACCAAACTTTCTACTATCCAAAACTGAACAACTACAAATATCGTCTGACACGCAGAAGACTCTTCTAATGCCAAGTGATGACTCATCCCAGCTAGCCCAAAAGCATCATATCAAACCTGCTCAACAACTGCTCACCATCCTCGAATGGATCACCATAGTTTTACAAAACAAACAATGGGGTCAGTACTAATTACACAATCCAAATCACAACAAGACAAATGCCAAAAAGCTCAACCGTCACATCAAACCCCAAACTCCATAATCAATCTCCACATAACTAACTACACACTAAAGTAGTGTAGTCCCGCGCAGTACCCATCGCAAATGAATCGCACACCGCCGGTGGGGACATGGCCGTTCCCACCTAAGCCCCGCTCATCTCCATCGAGCGATAAACCCATGTTCATTAATGTGCACATCCTTTCTGTGGCGGGTTCCACAGAAGGCGAATCAAGGGTGTGAAGGCACTCCCGCAAGTGACTCCACTCAGCCAGGGACGCACTCCGAAGATCACAGACAGATACAACAATAACAATAAACGATATTAATCAACAACCGTCACAATCACCAGCAGTATGATAAATCAACAATAATAATACAACCACCACACACATCATGTAATTAATACCGAGTAGGGAAACCCTACCTGGAATGCAATCACAGAATCAGACGATCTAGCAGCTGTCTCAAAACCTCTCTTCTATGAACCCTCCTCCTATACACACATTCATACAATTACTACCACAACAATACAATCATAAAAACCCCCCAATTCCCAAATTAGGGTTTAACCAACATCAACCAATTACTATAAAAATGATACGTAGAACTTATCCTTGATGCAAAGATCACAACGGTATAAAGAACAAAGGAAACCGACACCTCTAGCTCCGGGATTTGCCAATAAAGCGGAAGAACAATGCAACGTAACTTGAAATCTCTCTTAATAAGTGAATTAGGTTTTGTAAAAGTGTTTAAAGAAGATGACGAAAGGTATTATATATTAATCCGCCTTATTAACAAAACCCGTCAAATAACACCCGATAACCGACTTACTCGATCAAGTAAGTCACGTACTCGATCAAGTGCCACGTACTCAATCGAGTACCAAGGCTAATCGATCGAGTACCCTATAGGCAGACTACTGTTTTGTATACCAAACATACTTACTCGACAGAGTAAGCCCCACTCGATAGAGTACCCACAGACTCATAAAACCGTAGTATTACACAAAGGTTGTAAAGATTCAGTTTTGTGAGTTTTTTTTCTCACCCCTGGGACTTGATCTCAGAGGTAGTGAAAGCTCATTTATGATGTTTGCTTGCTTTTTCCTGGGGGCTTTGAATGTGCTTGGACCACCTTTAAATGTGGATGGACCAATTTTGATTTGTGCATTTTTGTTGGGCTGGGCATTTACTTTGGGGTGTGCTTTGAATATGGGCTTTTTGTCTATTAAAGTACTCTCCATATCACTTTTCACTTGCATCTCCCCCTCATTGTCTCTCTTTCCCCTACTTCTGGTGATTCTAGGAGTGACCCCTGTTTTAGGTTGAGTGATGTACAGAGTTATGGTCCCCAACTTACACATTGTCCTCAGCAACTAGAGCACATCAACCTCTTTCAATAGCAAAGTCCTCCCATTAGTAAGATCCACTCCATACCTTCTATACCACATATCAATCTGTTGACTTACATAAATATTGCCCCAAATCTTTTAAAAAATCCACATTCAACCTATCATTCACTACAACATTCAGATTGTGTATACAACCCCCCTTATAAGTAGTCAGGCCTTCCTTTGTTTCAAACTTCCCCTTATAAAATACCCTCAAATTAACACTAAATGGCTTAACTAATGAACCCATAACCTACAATATAGGTAAAAACAACCACCATCATTATATGGTTTAAATTAGGGTTACACTAATTTAGGGTTAAATGAACACAGAACATTCACAATTAGATGTAAATGGAATAATTAAAATAAACGCATCAAAATAACCTACTGCAATTCAATTTAAAAAAAAATCTAAATCGAAATAAGATAACCATAAATATAAAAAACTCACCTTAATTTGGATGAAAATGCGCAGATTACAGATTAGGGTTTGTCGCCTACTTCCAGAGCATTTGAATATAATCGTCGCAAAAAAAATTGATTGAATTGGGGAAGAAATTTAGGGGTTTAGGGTTTTGATTTAGGAAATTGGGGGTTCAGGTTTTGTGTGTTTGTATGAATGAGAAAACAAATTGAATGACTGAGATTATGAAATTTTTTTACTTTGGGCATATGTTAAATAAAGGGTAATATTGTCCATTACTTTGTTTTTTTCACCTGAGTTGTGATTTGGGAGCAAGTTCTTGCCTGACTTGAAGTTAAGGGAGTAATTTTAGCATTTTGTTTTAAAAGGGAGTAATTTTAGCAAAACGTGTTTCATAAGGGAGTAATATCTAATTTATTCTACATATTATTCTTGTAGATTAAAATCAAATTTTGATTAAAAAGAAAAAATTGATAATCAACCAAGTTTATACCAATTCACATATTTTGTCTAATAAATTGATAATCAACCAAGTTTATAGAGAATATAACCAAGTTTATATCGAATATCTGTGTATTTATTGTTTTGGTATGTAATTTTGTTTTTAATCTGCGTGTGTATTGTTGTTATAGTTGTAACACCCCCATCTACTAAAGTGTCTTACTAAGGACTATCTTAGCACATGATAGTGCTACCATCTCGGTTACCCGAGGTAGCATGCATCAAAGATACCATAATAAAACAAGAAATATAGATAATAAAGTTTAACCAAGGTTATACAACTGAAATCTCAAAGTGAAAGTAAAATACAACTCGTCTCAAACTAGCCAAAAGACGATAGTCTACTAAACAACAACGGAAGCTAATGTTTAAGTCTCGACAACCTCCCATCCAAACCTGCAAGCAAGCTCAAACATCAATCCCTTACTAGACTCACTGCTCACCATTTGCCGAAAATATCAAATGGATCACCATAGTTTTGAAAATATTGAAGGGTCAGTACAATTACACAATTAATCACAACAACACATGAAAGTAAACAACATAAGATAACACAATCAATGCTCCAATAATCCTCCACACTCCATAACCACAAATGTCGCTCATCGCAAAGAGTAGCCGAGTTCCCATCGCAATAGGTAACCCACCCCTGCCGATGCCAAATCGTAGTGTGGACATCAAATTCCCGCCCATAGCAACGAGCGAACCCAAGCTCATTAATGTGCACATCACCTTTGTATTCTTTACACCGTTGAGACCGTCGCATCATGGGTAAGATTCTAGTATGATTTTTATATCGTTTCATTGTTTTTGATTGAAACCCTAATTGGGTATTTTGGGGGATTTTGGGAGTTTGGTGATTGTTAGATAGTAATTATATGATTGTCTGATTATAAGAGGTGGTTTCGTAGAGGAGCAGTTTTGAATAGCTGATTTGTGATGATCTTTGTGATTTGCCTTTCCAGGTAGGGTTTCCCTACTCGGTTATTGATTACATGGTATTTGATAGTTGATTGGTGATGGTTGTGATGTTGTTGATATTTATCATATTGGTATTGTAATTGGTAATTGTTGTCGTTTAGTTGGTTGGATGTGTTTGTCTGTGGTTCGCGAGGCGCATCCTCAGCTAAGTGGAGTCACTTGCGGGAGTGACTTCACGCTCTTGATTCGCCCCTTGTGGAACCCGCCACAAGAGGGGATGTGCACATTAAGGAACTTGGGTTTTTGCTCGGTATTGATAAGCGGAGATTTGGTGGTTACGGCTACGGTCCCCCTTTGGCGGCGTGGAATATCTGTTGCGATGGGTATTCTGGCAGGCTACACACTTTAGTGTGTAGTCAGGTGTGTGGAGATGTGACGGAGTTGGGTGATTTGTATATTGTTATCTTGCTTATATTAGATTCTGTAATCATTAACCGACCCCGTTAATTGTTTTAAAAACTGTGGTGATCCATTCGGGGATGATGAGCAGTTATTGAGCAGGTATGAGATGGATTGCGCAAGGGATAGCTGGGATGGAGTCATCACGAGTCATTAGAGTCTTCCGCTGTGTGTTGAACTTATATTTCTTTCAGTTGGTTTGATAGTTTGGAACAGATGTATTTCACTTTATAGTTTTAGGATTTTTGATTATGTAATCAGTTAAACTTATTTATCTTAAGTATGTTTTTTTATGGTCAATTTGATATACACTGCCTCAGGTAACCGAGATGGTAGCACTTACATGGATTAGGTTGTCTTAGTAAGGCACCTTGGTGTATGAGGGTGTTACAAAGGTCGCTGAAAACCTCCCTCTTCATAGCTCATACATTCGAACTTCTTGTGGCCAGTTCCACCACAGTTGTAGCATTGTAAGTGTGTGTTATCACTGGCTCTCTGGCCACCTTTCCCTCCATAGCGAGACCTTCCACTAAAGCCAGCTCCAGCCGAATAGGATTTAGCCTGGTTGTAGTTACCATGCTTGTAGTTCGATTGGCTACTACCCTCATCATCAGCCCTACGCTTCTCATTCACCTTATCCTTAGCCTCCTTGGCCATATTAGCGAGTCGCTCTGCATGCCCAGCTCTTTCATAGACATCTTTCAAGTCAGTGATCATCCCAGCTAGTAACCTGTCCATAATCCTCAGCGTCAACCCTTTCTCGAAACGGAGTACTAAGCTTTGTTAACTCATCTCCATATCCTCAGCATATCGGACTAGCTCATTAAACTTGATGTAATATTCGGATACGGTCATGCTATCGGTCATGACAAAGAAGTCGAACTCATCTCTCATCTAGCTACGAACATGCATCGGCACAAACTCACGTCTCATCGCCACTTTGAGCTCATCCCAAGGAATCGCTCCTTCACCCCGATCCCTATAAAACTCCCATGCAGCTGCCTTTTCTTGTACCCACCATCCCCCGGCTTGGCCTCTTAAGTAAAAGGTAGCCTGATCCACCTTCATATCTGGGGGACAGTTAACCACCTCAAATATACTCTCCATTTCACGGAACCATTTGTCGAACAGATTGGGTGCTCATGTGCCTTCATATGTCGTAGGACGATGGCGAGAGATAGCAGCGCTTAGAAGGGATGCATCAACTACCTCCCACTCCCTCCCCACATTTTTCAAAGCCCCAATGAGCGCATTATTCTGCTCGATCATCCTTGCTATATCCTCAATGGTAATGTTAGCGGCCCTAGCTATGGCAACTAATCTCTTTGGCGGCATGTTGAGCTTCAATAACCAAAACAAACGTAAGCACATAGCCTATGGCTCAAAATGAAAAATCAACCATCCAAAGAGGTACTCGGTCGAGTGCCTTACGCCACTCAGTCGAGTACCTGTGTTACTCGGCCGAGTGTCCACACTCCAGTAGCTGGCCCAAAAATCACAAAAGTTGTACTCGGTCGAGTGTCCTAGGCACTTGGTCGAGTACGCCCACTCGTTCGAGTGTCTACTCTACTCGGCCGAGTGTCCACTTTCCAGTAGACATACCAAAATCACAAAAACCACACTCGGTCGAGTCCTAGGTAAACTCGGTCGAGTTCCCTTTACTCGGTCGAGTACCCTGCCTCACTCGGCCAAGTCATGCAATATAGCCTCCTAACACATACCGCAACTATCATAGATACCATACACCTTATTTCACATGTTCCTAACTCGATATATATGCGGAAATAAACACTTTAGCGCTCATATACAATCATTCACCATATAAACCAACCTCATGTTATACACTTCACTCCAATTCCATGTAAACCAATCTCATGATAATTAATCCATCATATTATTACACATGCCATGATATATATAAAGCAACACACAACATGCGATTTTAGGACGTCTCCTAAATCCTTACGGTAGCTCCAAACAACTTCTACCCGGGTTCATTTTAATTAGACACCCTATGTTCATTCGTTTTAGGTTCCAAAATCGTTGCTCTGATACCACTTTGTAACACCCCCATCTATTAAAGTGCCTTACCAAGGACTACCTTAACACATGAGTGTGCTACCATCTCGGTTACCCGAGGTAGCATGCATCAACGATACTATAATGAAACAAGAAATGTAAATAATAAAGTTTAACCAAGGTTATTCAACTGAAATCTCAAGGTGAAAGTAAAATAAAACTCGTCTCAAACTAGCCAAAAGATAGTCTACTAAACAACAGCGGAAGCTAATGTGTAAGTCCCGATGTGGACATGGGCCGCCTGCATGCCAAGCCAATATGTGGATGTGTAGCAGTCGGAAAGCCACACTCGGTGGCGTAGAAATGTTTTCGACCGGATGGCTTTAGATCGGTCGATTTCGTCTCTATGAATGTCTCGAAACGATGCAGAGATGTTCGGAGTCACCATCAAGCAATTATGGGATGACTGAAAACCATTCGAATCCACTTTGTACCTCGGTCAAACGAAGCAAAAAGCGGTGTTTGACATATGTACTAAAGATAAGGAATCGTCCCTCTTTAGCATCCTATCGCTAGAATGACTCTCGTTCTCCCTGGATAAGGTTGTCCACTATCCAAAGTTTCTGAGTAAGAGGTGAGGGTACGTATTGGGAAGCTCTTTAATCGAACACCTAATCCCGCCCGCGGTAGTGGTCTCTACTGATCGATCTTGGTTGGTTAAGTGCAGAAGTTGATAAAACGGTTTAAATGCATGAATGCTTATCGACAACTTTAAACCTAACACGTGAGATTTGCTATGTCGGTTATTTTTCCAAATATCAAGTAATTGATGTCATGTTGGATTTAATGTTGATTTGCATGCAAGATGGAAATTAAACATCCATTTACCAAGTTAGGTTTATGGTGTTTAACATGATCCATTTGACTTAAAAAGTGCTTTAGAATTTAAAGTGTAAAATGCAAACTCGTCAATATGATCCGTCCTGTATTCGGGTTAATTGAAGTCAGGATCATCCTATATGAGTGTTGGAAGTAGGACAGGAGCAGTGACAGGCTGTCATTGAGGGGCGAGCCTGTTGGCGATGCAAGGATGCCTGTCCAGACTTGAAACTTAGAAAGAAGAGGGCCTGTTTAGGCGCGAGTTAGGTGACGACCCAAAGGGGCGTCTCCTTATTGTTGAAAATGTTTGTGAAATTGTTTGTAAAAGGGTGTTAAAACCGCTTTTGTTGAAAAGGTCATTAAGACCGTTTTTGTACTAATATGAAGAACGAGACTTGGAATAATTATTACCGTCTTGATAATATTCGATGTCGGATTCGGTTTGGCAAGCTTGATATGAATAGTTTTGTAAAAAGGATGTGAAAAAATGCTTAATATGAAATAATTATATTAAGTTCATTGCTTTTTAATTAAAGTGTAAAAAATGCTTGATATGAACTAATTATATTAAGTTCATTGCTTTGTAATTAGTCAAAGTTTATCATCGTACTCGGGTTGAACCGACATGTTATGTAGAAACAAGGATGATTATTTGTATATGACTAATATGGTTTTTGCAAATATAAACAAATGAAAAGAGGGCTTTAAAATACCCTAAAAATGTAATTAACCAAATATTATCACCGAGTCACGGATTAAACCGTCATATTATGAGGAACCAAGGGTGAATATAATTCATGGTTAAAAATGCTTATTATTAAAATGATTTGAAATAGTAAAAATCGATTGCAAATAAGAAATGAAAACAGAGGAAAGATGAACTCAAACACGTTTGAGTTCTGACCTGGGGTGCCATAAGAGGTGCGAGGCACCTAGTTGTGACTAGGGGCTTCTGCCTTAGGTCAAAACTCGATTTTGGCTTACTTAATCCATATTTTGGATCATGTTATGCATGGTTTATCATGTTAAAGTCATAAAAAAAGATAAAAAGAACATGAAAGAAGAGGATTAATTACACCCTCATACTCACATGCTAGGTTGCTTAACGAGAAATCGACAAAGTGTAAAAACTCGTGAGTCGGAAAACTCGGCTTAAAACCGTTTTTGTAAAGTATGGAGTGTTGCTTTGCTTTGATGATTGTGTAGTTGGTTGAAGTGGTAAGTCAAGTAATTTAATGCACGATGACGGTACCAAACAATGTGTAAGGCTCGTATTTTCAATAGGTAGGTCGAAAATACGTGTCATTTGTTGACTCGGGAAGTCGAAGTCTAGAATTTTAAGGAAGAAAAGAAAGGGCGGACTCCCGCGTCCCTTATAATGGTAGCATTTGAGGGTTATTTATAGAGGACTTTGTGGTGGTGTGCATCTTGGGCAACGTGGCCATATAGGCAGCTTGAAGAGGCGCGAGCATGTCCGCAGGTCTTCGAGTTATCTTGTCACTATCACATATTTGGATTTGTGGTTTGTTCTATCTTAGGTTTTTTAGGACATGATTGTTTTACTTGACCATCAAGTATATCGTGTATACTTAGCATGGAAGCATTGTGAGGTTTTTTTTTATGTTTGACTCGGTTTAACTCGTTATTGGAGTCGAGATTTGAATTTTGAGTCGGTTTTTGGTCCGGTGTCAGTTTTGACTCTAGTTAGTGTCATTGTGACCCCGTTGTCGTGCATAAAACACTCCAGGTATTTTTAAAATGTTTTGAAAATGTTTTTGTTTTCGTTTTTGAGTTTTCCAATGCGTAGTTATATAAATTGTCGATCAAACGTAGCGATTCCAAAGCATGTTATAGTCCGATAATCATCGGGTGTTTGTTGGGGATTCAACAGATACCAGGTATCTACACTCTACAACGTTGCATCCAAAAGCCGCAAGCAAGCTCAAACATCAACATCGGCTAGACTCACTGCTCATTTGTTGGAAATATCAAATGATCATCACAGTTTTGAAAACATTGAAGGGTCAGTACAATTACACAATTAATCACAACCACACCCGAAAGTAAACAACATAAAATAACTAAATCAATGCTCCAATAATCCTCCAAACTTCATAACCACAAAGGGCTCTCATCGCAACGAGTAGACCTGTTATCAGGCCGGGTTCGGGCTGAGCCGTGCTGACCCGAGGTTGGGTCGGGCTCACCTGGCTAGGCCCTGAACCGGAAAAGGGGGATGGCGGGCTTGGCAGGGCTTGATTGTGTTGGGTACGTGTCTAGCCCAAGCCAGGCTGGGGCTGACCAGGCGTGGTTGACCTATGTATTATTTTTTTTTAAACTAGTGACGACGGAATTGCTTACGTAATCGAAAACCTTTATATTATTCCGTAATAGAAACGACATATATTCGATAACTCCGTAACTAACTTACATAATTATTTGACGTGCATAATGACGACATAATAGATAATTGGAAATTGAAATGACTCAATTTAAATATCACGGGTATAATTCACGAGTAATGCTAATGGCCACCTTCAAATGATGATACATGACGTCGTAGCCTCCATCGGTCCTCCATTTGTAATATTTAGTAATATTATTATCTTTACAAACCTTGCAAATAACTTAAATTCATTGGACGTATTTGGATGGGAGATTTTGTGGAAGTACCTCCATACGAATATTTCTCGGACCATTGTTTTTTTTGAGATATTAAATAACTTGAATTTATAGAAATGAAGAATAGAATAGATAGAGAGTTGAGAAAGTGTGAGCATTAGTGTGGGAATTGGGGGGGTATTTATTGGATTAGAATTAGGAAAATAAAAATAAAAATAAAAATTCAAAAAACTAGTCGTTGACTCATTGGGACTTGGGACAAATTTCAAAATCAAAAAAATGAAAAAACAAGTCGCTGGGAATGAGTGGGACTTGGTAATTTGGGATTTCGGTGAAGCCTGCCTAGGTAAATGTTTGTTTTCTTATTATAAATAAAAGTGATTTATTATGGTTTTATGGGAAAAAAAGGGAAAAAATGAAGGGCTTGAACTTTACTATTATAAATTTTTGAAATAATTTTTCTTTATCAAAAATTTATAATAGTTAATTTGCCTACATATCTTCGTTAGAAGAATCAAAGCCCACGTAGTTCTTTACTAACTTCAGTTACATGTTTTTGGATTGGAGGCGGTTGGATGACTTTGACCTTCCTAGGTTGGAGAGCTCGTCTCGGATGACCCATCGGCGGTACGCTCGTCTTCCTCTAATGGGTCATACTCCGTTGCCCCTTGACGTCTTTCTTGGCTTGATCCGAATCTTTTTTGCACACACATCTCTTTACGGTCGAGGATGCTAGGCTAGATCTTCTGTTATCTAAAACTCTTCCACCTGCACTAAAAGCGGACTACGACGCAATCGTAGAAGCGGGAACAACAAGCACGTCTCTAGCTATTTTTGATTGTAAGGGGAATTGGATGGAACAGGATTTCCACCAAAGAAGGATGTTGAATTCCTTATCATTTTATTAAACCTGATATGATAAATAATCGTCCAAGTCTTTTGTGGTGCAAATAGTAGTAGTGGAGGATTGTGTTGATGACCTCCGAAATTAAATTGAATGAAGTTCGTTGTCAAACCGAGCGCTCTTTTGAGCCGGAGGGTTACTACTATTAGACTCGTCATTAACCGTAACATAAATTTTAGACAACTCACGTAAAATATTAATACATTCATCAACATAATTTTGAGCATTAAATTCAACACCAAGCAAATTATAATAATATTCTACAGTATTCCTTAAACCAATATGTTTCAATACACGGATCTAATAGGCAAGCTACACCATATATAAGCGGAAAAGTACTAAAATAATTCCACCATTTTTTTTCATATAAATGATTACGAGTATTAAACATGCTTCAGCCTTTTCAATCTTAGAAAACGCAAGAACGATCTTTAAACATTCAAGTATGACTAAATGCACATTAGATTCATACACAAGAGAGAAAATGTTGGTGGCTTTGTAAAACGGTTCAAACAGTTTACAAACATTGTCGACAATTGTCCACATACTATTATCAAGCATTTTATGGTCGTAACGTTGGTGACTATTATATAACTCATTTAAAATGGCTTTATACTTTACAACTTAGTTAAGCAATTTATATGTCAAATTCCACCTAGTAGGGCAGTCGGTGGACCATTGTTTGGGTTTTAACCCATGTTGTTTACACAAAGTTTTGTATTGTGTTTTCATCAATCTAGCATTTCTAATCCAATTAATGCAAGTTTTGATTGGTCTTAAAAGTGGTACAAGAAAAGTAACTCCTTCTTAAGCCGCAAAGTTTATAATATGGGCACAACACGCAATATGCACAAGTTCGCCATTTAACAATAAATTATCCATTCTAAGAACATGTTCAATACATTTAGTGTTAGTCGATGCATTGTCAAATGAGATGGAGAAAACTTTCTTAGATAATTAATAATTTCTAAACATTTTTTAAGACGCAAAAAGTGGTTATAACCGGTGTGTTTTTCTTCCACGATATCAAAAGCAATAATATGTTTTTATAAAAAATAATCATGATCAATCCAATGAACGGTAACACACAAATACGGATCATTTTTTTTTGTAGTCTATGTGTCGCTAGTTAATGCTACTCGACCATCACAATTAGCAAAATATTCAGTCAATTCTTTTTCTTTTCTTTATATTGTTCCATAGTAGTTCGTTTTAAAGTGTGACGGCTAACACGAGTGAAAGCGGGTTGTAATGCTCGCCTATTAAAACTTTCCAAATTAACACTTTCACCATAAATAAAAGGCAACTCTTTAAGATTCACGAATGTAGCCATATGACCAATCATAGCCTTTTGGTTATAAAAAATTCTTTACCTCCACTGGCTTCTTTAATCATGAAACGACTAAGTTGGGTTTGAGTTTGGCTAACAACACCACTTCCGCTTATACCATGCTCTTTATTCAAGTGACGACTCATACTTCTAAGTCTGTTTCCAACTTTCCAAGCATAATCTTTTTTTTTTCTTTCTTTACATCACGGCAAACGGTGCATACACAACGATAACTCCGTGGATCTTTTTCGTCTTGCACCCTCACGAAATAGCTCCATACATATGATGTTTTATTTCCTTTTTTACTTGAATTTGCTTCTTCTTCAATATGTGCATTATGGGTAGAACCCACAAAAATTCAAATAAATTAGATGATTATATTACTAAAATGCAAGATTAAAAAAAAACTAATTAAAAATAAAAGTAACACTAATTAAAAAATGAAATTAACAATAATTTAAAAAATAAAATAAAATATATTACCCTCTTGAGACGCAAATACCACATCAACTTCTTCCGGAGTATAATATCTTCCCTCTTCCATTTTTATATAATTATAAATTTAATATAATACATAATAATTAGTAAGTATTATAAATTTATAATAATTATTAATAAGATAATTCTATTACACTAGTAATCTAATACTCCCTCTATCCCAGTCATTTGTGGTCCTTTTCCATATTGAGGGTGTCTCAGTGAGTTGTTGTACTTTCTATTTAAGAATGAACTTGGTGAACAATTTGATCATTCACACTCAATTTGTTCCGCTTGTCACTTAGTAATTGACCTCTTTCTCTCTCATTGGTCTTTGTGCCAAAACCAAAGGACAATAATTGACCGGGACATAGGGAGTATATTGTAACTGAAAATTAATTAGTAAAAACTTGATAATTTGAATTTATATAAATGTAGAATAGATTAAGATAGAGAGTTGAGAAATTCTGAGGATTAGTATGGGAATTAGGGTGTATTTATAGGATTAGAATTAGGAAAAAAAATCTAAACTAGTCGTTGACAAAGACGTTGGACTTGGAAGATATAGTTGTTGAGAAATAGTTATTTGGGGCGGGCCAAACCGGGTCGGTCAAAGAGCAGGTCAGAGGGCGGGACGGGACGGGTCGGGTTTGGGTTCCGTGATCCGGGCCAGGCCAGGATAGGGAAGCGGGCTAGGCGGGTCGGGCCGGGCTGTATGCTGAAGGAGCCCGAAGGTCGGGCCAAGTGAGTCCGTGCTGATGGCCCTCTCTAGCAACGAGTCGTCAGGTTCCCATCGCAATAGGTAACCCACCCCTGTCGATGCCAAACCGCAGCGTGGACATCAAATTACCGCTCATCGCAATGAGCGAACTCAAGCTCATTAATGTGTACATCCCCTTGTGACGGGAGGCGAAACAAGGGGCTGAAATCATCTCCTAACATGGCTCACAATATCCAACCAACAACTCCGATAATCACAATCACAATACATAATATTACAGTCACAACAATCACAATAACACCCAAAGCAATTAACCACATAATTGTACCGTGTAGGAAAACCCTACCTTATTCACGAAATCCGAAAATAGCGCAACGATGGTGTAGAACTGGTCTTCTATGAAATCGTCACCTATACAACGACGTACATGTAATACTAATCAAAATCCTTCACTATATAAACACATCATCTAATTCACCCAAATTAGGGTTTAAAGCAACCTCTAGAACAACTATAAAATGAATAGAGGTGATGATTGACTTACTAACGCGATTGGGAAGAGAAATGCTAACTCCAAAATCCCCAAAATGACGAATCCTTGCTTAGGTGATGATCAAGATGCTTAGAGGGTGTTTAATGTGATTAGGTTTTGCAAATGATGTTTATGAACTGCTTAAAATGATTTTATAATCCTCTAATCATCTTAATCAAACCGCGAAAAAACAACCTGTCAGACCGGCACTTGGTCGAGTACCCCAGGTACTCGGTCGAGTACACCCTACTCGACCGAGTGTCACCCACACTCGATCGAGTGCACCCAAGTCAGAAGCCTGACTAAAACCACCCAACAACGCACTCGATCGAGTGCAGCCTACCCGACCGAGTACTTTATGCTAATAAATGGGTAGTATTACAATAGTAGCCGATTTATTTTAGATGCTATCTATGTTTATTTTTTCTGGGTTTATTATGATACCTAGGATAAGGACATGTAATAAGTTGTGTAGCGGTGGAAAAACATCTGAACCTTCCAAGGATAAAAGAAAGAGCAAGGCACGGGCTTTGGACAAGAGTAAGGAAAAGGCTAGGAGGCCGGTGTTAAAGAAGGGTAAGAACAAGGTTAGAGAGTGCGACAATGACTGTGAGGTAGATTTTGAGGTGACTGATAATGAACTTGATGAAAATTTATTGGATGTTAAATTCAGTTTGGGAGAAGAAGATTTGAGGGCAGAAGAACTTTTTACAATTTAAAGAGGGTCACTTATAAATATTGATAAGTCACTGGGTAGGCCTGTTATAGGCTTTTCTATGGTGGAGCCCACTATTGAGGAGGAAATTGATAATGCTGACGACGATGAATTCCAAAGTTTGAAGGGATCAAATGATGAAATTGTGATTGATGTGCAACGTTTAATCATGAAGTTTATTTTAGTATAAAAATGGTGTTTGTAAAAGGTTTGAAGTTCATGATAAGCATTCACTAAAAAAAGCAGTTGTTTATCATGACATACAAAATTACTATGATTTTTTTTCTTAGCATAATGAAAATAAGAGAATAACTAATTATTGTAGGAATAAGTGTAGATGTGAGTGGATTAAGAAAAAATTCAAAGTTTGGAGAGTGTATTTGTAAGGCAAAAAGAAAGTGTACTTATATTGTTTATGCCACCCCAATGGAAAATTATGGTATTTGGTAGATTAGGGGTTTCAATTTAAACCATCATTATGTGTGGAGAGGCATCAATAACAGGGTGAATGTTGAGTAGTTGGCTGACAAATATTTAGATGAGTGGAAGGTAGAGCTGAGCAAAAAATCCGATTATCCAAACTGATCCGATATCCGATTCGAACCTGATCTGAATTTTTGGATATCTGATCAAAAAGTTAAGTTTGGTTTGGATATCTGATCCGAAATCTTTGATTTTGGTTTGGATATGGATATTAGAATTAAAACATTTGGATATCCGATCCGATCCGAAACTATAGTTTTCTAGTATAATTTCGAGAAAATACAATTTTATTTGATATAACAACTTAATAAATGTTTAAAACACTAGAAAAATATGTAAGTGGTATTTAAATTTTATGTCGAGAACATTGGAGTGAGAATACTAGAGAAAATCATTATGTAAGACGATGAATATATTCGTGTTTCAAACTTAATTTTAAAGTAAATTCAAAAGTATGGATATCTGAAACCGACCCGATTATTTTGGATACCCGAACATTGGATATCTGAAACATTTGATTTGGATATTGGATATTTAAATTTAGTATTTCTAATATGGATATCCGATCCGAAGTAGCACTTTGGATCGGATATCCGATCCGTGCTCTACCCTAGTGGAAGGTGAATCATAGTCTAAAGATAGTTTCGCAAAAACAAATCAAAAGGAATATAGGTGTTGATTTGAAATATGGTTTGTATTGGTTAATAAGAGTAAGGGTAAAACTAACAATTTATGGAGACTTTGCTGACCAATTTGGTAGAAGTTGGGATTACATGGCAGTTGTAAGAAAGTATATCAAGGGGTTAAGTGGTATTGTTGGTGCGGTTCGAAACTTTATCGTCTACGTCAACCAACCAAAACAATATTTATAACTAAACAAACTACTCTTAGTAGAGTGGTAAGTAAAGGCCGGATCCCAAATAACGGGTATTGAAATAATTTATCGGTTGTAGAAAGCTATGTCTTAGAGTGTCACAAATTGGGTTGAGATTTGAGGTATCAAGCTAAACTACTATAACAATGAAATGTAAAGAAATGAAAGTAAAGCAAGCAAGTAAAGTGGGGGTTTGTAAACAATATATTAAAGCACTAGGGTGTCATGGGTTCATAGGGGATTCATGGTGGTGATCATACAAACACGTTTTCATAGTTGCAAGAAATTTATTGTTGTACTGGAACCGAGTTAGTTTATATCTTACGATTCATAGGAAGATTTGGGTCCCGGAGCCGAGTTGTCTAGACTGTACAACATCTACAAGTCGACTTACTTTCTTTCTATTCACTTTTATGCAAGGTCTAACAAAACTCGAGTTAGTTTATATCTTATAAGTCTTGTTGTATAGATAAGAGATGTGCAAAATGCAAGGTTTCATAGTCTAGCATTTTATCAAGCATAACATGTGCATAGGTTAACACTACAACAAGCAAACAATCTTATGATAACATATTAGATTAAGTATGAATCTACCCCCATGTTATAGCTCCCCTAATCCCCCATTAACCCTAGCTAGGAGAGTACTCACTCATGACTATGGTAAACATGCTAATGAAGGTGTCAATCATATTAGCAAAGTTAAACATGGTGAATGAGTAAACTAAATAAATAAGCAAAGGTAGAAGGGATTATACCAAATTGAGGATGATCCAAATAATAAGCTAAGAATAATAGAAGAACACTTGATGAATGATGAAGAGTTGTCAAGTCTTCAATAAACCCAAATAATCTTCAAATTACCTAAATAAAACTAAGAACACTTGAAGGATTAAAGAGAATTTGAGATTTGAATAATATTGAGATAAGTGATTACAACTTGGTTAGTAATATCTAAACTAGATTAAGGCTAAATTAGAACCTGATAAACTTTCTTTCTTCCCCTAACACAATTGGGTATTTATACTAAGTACAAGTATTAGGGTAACTAAGGGCTTAAATGACGATTAAGTCCCTAAAAAGATGATTAATGCGTTACAAGTCTCAGGAGAGAGCCGCCCAAATTATCATTGAAGGAAACTTGTGCTGCCCAAAGGATCCGCTCGACCTGGAGGTGAGTCGCTTGGATCGTGGCCTTAGACGCCCAGATTGTTGGTGGAGTCACTCGACCTGGGCTCGAGACGCCCGGATCTCTACTCAGCTATTCTTCTTCTTCTTTGACTGCCAAAGGATCCGTGGGGATCGTTGGTAGGTCGTGGGGTTCCTCATCATTGCCCATTTCTACTTCATTTATTCACTTAGGCCTTTAGTAATGGTCTCCTCTTTGATGCTTGGTCATTAGATGCACTCCATTTAGCTCCACTTTGCTCCATAAGTGAAAGGTTAACAATCGTCTCCTACCAAGGACACAAAACCTCAAAGAATATGTAAAGTAGGGAACTAAAGATAAAAAACGACCCTAATAAGCACTAGAAAGCATAGGAACGAGGCTAGTTCAGGGACTAAATGTGCACAAATATGAGTCACATCAATTATAGTTGTTGACAGCATGGAAAGACCATCACCCTTCTTTCAAAGAATGTATATTTGCTTGAAGCCACTTAAGGAGGGATATTTGAATGATTGTAGACCAATAATTGGGATAAATGGTTGCCATTTAAAAGGGTCATACCCAGGGTTGTGTTTAGTGGATGTTGGTATGTGTGAGGTCCCTGAAAAAAATTTCCCTTTTGAAATAAATAAATAGTCGGAGTCGCTAGTAGGTTTTATAAAAAAATATACAAAAATAAGTTTAACGGAAAAGCCCCTTTGATCCTTGAAATGGAGACTGATCCGTCACTCCGGTCTAAACCAAAGATTGCGGATTCGGGGGTAAAGGTACGGTCAGGGAAGGTGTTAGGCACCCGGACCGCCCACTAAACTGACGGCCTCTAATATTTATTTGTAATATTATATATTTGATGAATCTAACTAAATAGTACAAGTTATTTACAAGGACAAATTAACTAATGTTAGTTTATATACAATTATACAAATTATACGATAAAAATAGAGAAAAATAAAACTTATTCAATTTTGGTACCCTCAGGCCTATGTGGATGTTGACAATTAATGAATTTTGACTTTGTCGTAAATTAGCGGGTCTTATTATGGACGCGGGCCCACGGGGGTCGCTTGGGAGGAAAAGCGAGCAAGCTTTTGCATTTGTGGAGTCGCCACCAATTTATTGTGGAAAATTGGAAACCGTTCGAATACTTCGTGTCATGTCAAGACACAAAGTAGTGACATGAACACCAAGAACTCGTTACCCTTAGCATTCTATGTCTAGAATGACTCTCGTGGATGCCAATGAACACGGATGTTCACAGAGATCTGGAGTAAGGGGTGAGGGTATGTTTTAGGAAGCTCTTTTGATCGAACACCTAATCCCGCCCGCCTCGATAGCAGCCTCTACTAATGATTAGGAAAAATCGTCTATACTCGATATGTTGAAGGTTATATGCATGCAATGCAACATCCATTAGATTAATCCTAACATGTGAAGAATTAAACTTAATCGGTGAACAAGTAATTTAATCATACAATTGGGTCAAAGTTGGAGTTAAGGTTGATTACATGTGAAAGACATACAAGCAATAATAAAGAATATAATAAAGAAAATACAATAAAGAAAATTACAATAATTACAATGGGTTAATTGATTTACGTCGAAAATACATTTAGAACGGATAATTTGAGAAAAGAAAGAATAAATAATTTAACGAACAGATTAATAGGTGAAAATACGAATAATAGTAATTAATACGTAATTAATAAACTAAGTCAAGGCAGAAGCGGGAGTTCAGAGACAGAACTCAACCCGGAACAGGCGCAGCAGAGCTGCGTCCTTTGGAAGAGACACAGCAAACGCTACGTCTGTTCCCGAGTTCAGTTTTGGTTGTGAAGCCAGAATTGCAAATTGTTAATGTTTGTGAGTGATTTAAATGCTTGATTAATGATATTTGACTCGGATAGAAGTGTTTTAACATATTATTTACATGTGATTGGGTCATAAAAACAGTAAAACATGGATAAAATTATTTAGAACAAATAATTACAAGATTAATAGATTAATAATGAATTAAACATACAATTCAAACTAATTAGATTAATCAGATTATTAATGACGAATTAATGATGGTGACGATAAATAACAGATGCAAATATACCAATGATGAATTTCAGAGACTCAATATTGATGAATCGAACGTCCAAAACCCGGATTGATTTCATTGACGATAACCCGCAAATATGAATTATTAGGCATTTAAGTCAAGATATGAAAGATGAATTAAAAAATAATGATTTACATGTTAAAATTATTATACCGAAAATTATCATGTTAATGAACAATGAACAAACAAAGACGAAACAAAACAAACAGACGAAGGAAGAAGAAAGGAAGCAGGAATTGCGGCAACCTTAGAAAGAGGCGCAGCAGGTGCTGCGTCCCTTCGAAGAGGCGCAGCAGTTGCTGCGTCCTTTCTCGACGTTTGTCTCCTGTTAATCCGTAAAAAGGGTTTGAAACAAGGTTTTGTAAATCGGTTTTATGTGTGTTTTCGACGTAAACCTTACAATAATGATTACAAAAATAAAGAACGATAATTAAAATAAGATTTACACCCTCAGACTTACATGTTTGACGAAACGAGATTGACTAAGTTAATGTTTAGTGATGCTCGACTCGAATGTACGACGAAAGTGCCCTCTAAGAGGAAAACGAACAAGATTGATTAAAGTTGATTGATGTGGAGTTGGTCAAATTGGTCGGTCATGCAAAACGAGGCTGGTACTCAGAAGGATCCGAGCTTACGTGGTCGAAAGTTCAAGCACGTAGACACCAAAAAGCAAGAGCGTGGTCTAGAATGCAAAGGGAGAAGAGAAGGGCGGACACTAACATGAGAAATATGTGAGACCGAAGGTCTCTATTTATACTAATCACACGGAGGAATTAGGGTTTCAGAGAAACTTTGGAAGTGAATCTCGAAAAGATATGAAAAATACGCAGAAAGGACTTGGGGAAGAGGCGCAGCAAGAACTGCGTCTCTTGGAAGAGGCGCAGCACCTGCTGCGTCCTTTCCCAAGTGGTTTCCTCCCGTGGAAGAAAGATTTTCGCGTTTCTATTATGGAATTGCGGTTTGATCTCAATTTCCTTAATATTTTATATAATATTTCCGGGATATAATTTACCTAAAGATAAAAGATTGAAAATATGGAATAGAAATATCCGGAATATTCCAGAACATTCTGACTCGGCATTTTAAACGGTTATTAGAAAATGAAGACGATTTTTGACCCGGTCTCCAAATGTACTCTAATTACGTTCAAAACGACCGTATCGGCGCGTAGATGACGACTATGAGGTAAACACAAGTGTTTGAGCTATCATTTGATGATAAACTTACGAGCTGTCATAAATCGTTCCGTGTACCAAACATGCGGCCCAATCATCACCGAGTGGTTTGCGGGAGGTGCAGAAATGAGGTATCTACAGAACCCCCACTTTGACTGAGGCTTGGACAAGGCGAAAGTCAAAGTATAGCCATCAGGTCAATCGAAGATTACAACCCGACGACTATGGCGATGCGAGGCGGCTCAAGGGGTCTGAACTAAGGACCTGTCGTCGGGAACATTTTAGAGTCTGTCGACTATCGGGGGAGGGTCGTTTAAAGTCCATTAGACTACGTAAGGAGGCTCGCCAGCCATAAGAAAAGACCATACCTGAGATTCCTTGAGACTCCAAGGGAAGGCAAAACGTGATATCGAAGAGGCAGCAGAACGTCGGCAGGAGCTGCTGGGAGAAATCTGCTCGAGTCGGTTTTCGAACAAACGTCGGTAAACTCTAGATTGGTGTTGATCTCCACGTTTTGAGAGGGACGATTGGCTGTCCAGAACTCTAGCTGGGGGAACATAACCGGGACTGATCTCCACGTCTTGAGAGGGACAATTGTCTGTCCAGAACTCTCGCTGGGGGAACAGGACAGAGGTGTGTCGAAACACCTATCAGAGGGTACTCGCTCGTTGCGGCAAGCGAGGTCTTGATAGAATACCGTGATAGTTCGCATTTGGCTTGAAAATGCGTGTCCGGGCGAAGAATAAACGTCAAACGGACCGAATATGCGATATATGGTATCGAGGAAGAGGCTCACCAAAGATGGGCTCACAAATAACGAACTTGTAACGATTCTTCGAAAAAATAATTTGGAGGGAAACTGAGGAAGAGGCGCAGCAAGAGCTGTGTCTCTTGGAAGAGGCGCAACACGTGCTGCATCTTTTCCTGGGTGTGGCCTTGTCTGAGTAAAAACTCGATAAAATACGGGATTTCTTCATAATTTCGAAACACAAATTCTCACAATACTCTCTCAAATTCCAACCATTTTCCGCCAAAATTTGATCAAAAGCTTGCATTTGCCATGACTAATCGAGGTGTGTGTATTATATTTGCATTAATCTTCTGTTTTTGATTAAATTGGATAGATAAATTAGGGTTTCCAACCCTAAAAATGTCGAAAATTTGGGGCTTTTCCTACAAACGATTTTGCCTTGCAAAATTGACTTGACAAATGGATAATTGGTAGTATAAGGATCGTAACCATGTATTTGTTTCGAATTTTCATTGAATTTTGAGCATTTGAGCGAAATTGTGACGGTCTCACAGCTGAACCGTAAATTGCTTCGAAAATAGCCTTAGGATTGCCCATTTGTGATGAAACTTGATATTTGGAATCCTTGTATGATGGGTAAACTTCCTACCATTTCGGATTTTCGATTTGTGACGTCTTTTTCAGGACACTTTTCTAGGGCATAATCACTATAATAACGAAATGCTATTGAAATTCCGACTCGAACCCATGACTAGGCCTCAACTTAGGCTTGACTTGACCCATATTACCATATGAGCGGACGGGTTTGTGGGAAAACAGCCAAAGATGGCGAGAAAAGAGCGATTTCGGAGCTTTGAAAACTCGAAAATCCCCTAACAATGGCTTGTCGTCATTTGACGCGGCCTAAAATCACTTTAATCTTGCAGGTGACGAGGCTTCTACGTCAGGTAGAGCTCCCATGGACGTGGACACCGTTATTGACCCTTCTCGTGCGCTCGAGGAGGAGTTAGAGCAGGTTTTACTGCTGCAGTGGCAGCTGTTGAGGACGAGGTCATCGAGGAGGAGGTTGTCGAGGAGGAGGAGGTCTCGAGGTGGGCCAACGTTAGACGAGGTGGTCACCAGCTGAGGGGAGCACCGGAGTGGGCTGAGAGTTGGGACAGCAGACACCTCATCTGGGCTGCGGAGGGTCACCTGTCCTACAGGACGGTGAAGAGCTTGGTAATTTGAACTCATCATTCTCTCCTTTTACCTTCTTTCATTTTTATTTGCTATTCCTTTTCTCTTTCATTCGAGCTAAAGATAGCTCTTGCGTTGAATCAAAATAGGAGGCTGGGAACATCAGGTCTTTCTCGGGTTACACGACGATGATGGAGTCTTACGGGAGGTTGTCGGCGGAGGAGCGGACCATCATCGAGCGGGGAGCGTTTAGTGCCTTGGTACGAGCTTGGAGGGACATCAAGGGAAGGAAGATTCGGGCTAACCTTAGCCTGGTTCGAGCTTTCCTTGATCGGTTTTGGGACACGACCTCTACCTTTCACATGACTTTCGGTGAGGTTGGGGTCATGTTGGAGGATTACTGCCTGATTTATGGCTTGCCGAATGGGACTGAGTTTATGGAGTGGCCGGAGACAGCCATGAGGGTGGACTCAGCTGAGGCTAGGAGCTTGATCGGTTGGAACCTGATGCCGAAGGCTGTTGCGGTTCCCGGGCTGGTGTCGAGTTCCTACGTCCGGGATTACTTCGCTGGGAAGAGACCGACGATGGTGGCCATCGATGGGAGGGAGACGACTCCTCCTCCTTGCACTGCAGAGCAGAGAGCTCGTTTGTGGCTCTGGTGGTTCTTGTCTTCGATCTACCTCGGAGATAAGGGAGAGGGGCTGTCGATAAAGCTTCTTCCCTTCCTTTCCGACTTGAGTGACCTAGGCCATTGGGACTGGGTCAATGTTGGCTTTGCGGTCCTCATTCGCTATATGAGGGCCATGGTTCGTCCGGAGTTGATGGAGAAGGGGACTTCTCCTGCTACCGTTGGCCCTGGACTGTTGCTGGAGGTATGAACCTTCGTTTCATATCATGAAAGATCATTTCCTTTTCTTATCGAATCACGAAAGATCGTTATTAATTATCTTGTCTTGCAGGCGTGGGTGTACTCTTACTTTCCGAGCCTCGCGCTCAAGACGACGGAGCCAATGGAGGAGGCCTATCCCGTTGTGAGGGATTGGGTCATGTGTCGCACGAAGAGCCAGCGTTCGTTTCACGACGTCTGTCGACGGGACGTGAACGCTCTGCAGTTGGAGGGCGTGAGTACCTTCAACTCATCTTTCTTTGTTTGCTTCTTCATTGCTTTCTTTTAGAACTGATCATAGGAATGACCCTTTGTTTGCTTTTCATAGTGGGTGCCCAGGCCTTGGGTGGACTACATTGGCGTCCCTTCTTTTGTGGCTGAGGTTCTTCGACCTAGGAGCTCGACGGTTGCTTCTGAGGATGTCGATGGATCCAGTGTGGTACTTAGGCGAGCGCTTGACTCGTCAGTGCTCTCGAGATGTCTTGACGGTCCCCATCTATCCTACTCGGACGATGTTCAAGGAGCCTTCCGATGCTGAGAGGGAGGCAGACTTGGCAGACATCGGTGGCAACGCCCTCCTTCTTCCTGGCGAGGACTACTCGGCGTTCCTCTACCGGAGGTTGGCGTACTGGCCAGTTGTGGTAAGTGATTTATTCTTCTTTTGATTGTCTTGAAGACATGATGAATGATCATCGATTAATGGAAACCATCTGAATTTTGCAGGAGGTTGAGGTGGCGGGCATCGAGCCCCCAGCGTACCTTGAGACCCTCGAGTATACTGATGCGACGGGGATGACGACGATCTCCGAGCTTCGCGACTTTGACGTGGCGGTGACAGATGCTGGCCTGGACGAGTGGCAACATCTGATTCGGAGGATAAGTTCCCCAACTTGTATATAATTTTTTGGTATGAGAATACACTTGTTAAACTTGTCCAATCATTGAAAATCCTTGTTTATTGAAATGCATGTTGCGCCATCCCGGTTCGTGGCTTTGTGGAGGGTAGCCAACCGGCTACGGGCTACTGCCATCGAGGCACTTGTTGGCGGTTGAGGGCGTCAGGTATGAACCTTCCGTTTATTTCACTTTTGAGTTTTCTTACTTTCTTTATGCTTGAAATGATTGACATGAGCCAATTCTTGTCGTTTGCAGAGGGAGCGTGACTAAGAGCGAGAGTTAGCCCAGTCCCGAGAGGAGATAACTCGCCTGCTGAGGGAGCTAGAGGTCCGCAATGCCAAGATCGCTGCTCTCGAGGCGCGAGTTACCGAGTTGGGTGACTACCAGTAGTAGTTTGCTTGTTTTTGCTGTTTTTATTGGCTTTACTTCATACAGTTTTGTACATGTTTAGGACCTTCATTTTGGACTTCATACACTTTGTTTTGGGCTCGAGCCCCCATTTTGGTGTACATATTCCCTTTTTGGTTGTATATATGATGGCATGAGTGCCTTTGCTGCTGGGTTGTCTGTTTGTACCTGCAGGTTAACTTTGAACAGGTTTGGTAGATGACGGTTTGTGCCGTCATGCTGCCGAAATTTACACAGAAATTGCATATAAAACACATATTTGTACACATGGCCTAAATTAGCGCAAGAAAAAGACTCGAGAAAATGCAAAAAAAGTATCGAAAATGACCGGACGGTAGGGAGGGTTACCCCCTAAAAAAATGAAAATAGAAACATATAAGTTTGAAATGAAATGGGAGTGAAATGATTGCCCAAAAAAGAAAATTAAAAAGAAACGGATAAGTTTGAAAATAAATAATTAAATTGGTGAGATGATTCCCCAAAAAATAAGAAAATTAAAAAGAAATGGATAAGTGTGCTGAAATGACGAAAATACCGATGTCGCCTCGAAATGCGTGCCCGTGGAATTAGGAAATTCGAAACATGATAATTTGACGGAATTACCAAAAATAATAACCCGTATGAATAGGAAATTATGCTTTAAAGAATTAGGAAAGATCCAACGCGGAAAATCACAGAAATACAACAGAGGAAGAGGCGCAGCAGGAGCTGCGTCCCTTTGAAGAGGCGCAGCAGGTGCTGTGCCTTTTCCTCAGTGTGTCCGTCCTGACAGATTTTAGGAAACACCTTTTAGTATAAACATAGACGTCAATGGAGGTTTTATTCACATAACTCTTCCGTCTTTCTTTCGTCTATTACATAAAAACTCTCTAATTAAGCATACATCATGAATACTTTAGAAATCCGTCTCAAGGAATGGACAAACGAGTTCTCAAATGTGGAGAAACACGATATGGGTGCCTATAAATTTGGATCAATTTTGAGCTTGAAGCTAATCAATGTGGTTAAACCGTTCTTGGATGCTTGTCTTGAGTATTGGGACCCGAATTATCACGTGTTTGCCTTTCCTGGAGGCGATATCTGCCCATTCCCTGAAGAAAATGCTGCAATTGGTGGTTGGGACCCTGAACATTACCTGCTATACTCTCTACTTTCCAAGGGTATAAGAACAAATTCAGAGATTTGCTTGGTTTGACAAGAGCTGAGGTTGACCGTCTTGTGACCTCAAAAGGAGTTCGAATGCTTGACTTCATTGATCGATTCATAAATAGGGCAGACCCTACTATTTCCTATGTTGCGAGGCGTAGGGCATTCGGGTTTTGCCTATTGCATGTTTATGTCCTTCAAGGGCATGTTGATGAGGATGTGAGAGGTGACCCTCGCTATTTGAGACTAGTTGAGCAGATGGAGCTGCGCAGGAGCTCAGCTTGCTTATGTTTAGGAGAGATCCTGTTGGGGTTAGATAACAGGAAAGCCAACCACGACCTTCCTTATTTAGGAAGTCCCATAATCTTGCAGGTAAAAGAACAAAATTTTTCCTTTTTTTTTTCGTTTTTTTATTTTTGTCTTTTCGTTTTCGTTTTTTTTTTTTATTCTAATACCTGCTTTTGGTAGGTTTGGCTTATGAAGCGCTTGCGATTGATCGAGCCCCCAGTTAACGTTCCTGCTTATCATGCTCGCTCAATTGCAATGAGGACTAGGCTTTACATGGTAGACTTTACTCGAGTTTGCAACTACTGGGAGAACAAGCTAAAGAGCGAGGATGGTCCCCTGATTAGATGGATCGTACCATGGTGGCATCTCAAATATGTTACTGAAGTATCGTCCTTGGATCCTACGCGATCGGTGCGCATTCCCGGCCTAGAATTTATGATATGCATCTTCTTAGAGAGGCTGATGAGACAAGTTGGATTGAAGCAGACGATTCTGAAGCTTGATAATGTTCCTCAGACTGCCATGGTGCTTAATACTGAGAGCCGAAGAGAGTGGGCCATCAAATGGGCTCAAAGAAACACGTGGTTCCTAAACTCTTCTGTTAGTGCACTATGGGTATCATTCTCCTACATACGGTGGAGGAAAGCTACTACCCCTGAGGAGCGAGAGAGACTAAGGAAGCGCGAGCCTGTTGACTACAAGGTTCGTGATGTAGAGAAGGAGAAATAGAAGCACTTGACCGAGGGAGAGGAAGAAGCTGGATTTCGAGTTGTTCATCCTTCGAAGAAACCGAAGACCTCTCCTGTCATGTAAAAGGTGGTTGATAAGAATGGCAAGGCTAGACCACAAGAGAGACCGTTGGTGATTAGGTCTGAGATAGCGTAGGGGCGCCCGGCTCGTGGTCGAGACAAGAAATATGACAAGAATGACAAAGGCAAATGAAAGATGGAAGAATAGCCTAAGTCCTTGATATTATTTATTATTATTATTATTGTTTGTAATAAAAAGGTAGGGTTTTTAGAATTGATGAGTAGTATTTTAGTCGCTTTTTACTCATCCTTTTATCTTATTTCCGACTCGATTTTGTGTGCTTAAACGGTTTAATAGCTCATTTATTTACTACTTTATAATAATTAGTCGGCTTAGTTATATTTAGTAATTACTCGAGTTTTTATAATATTAGTATTAATATTATTTTATTGTTTATATTTTGTAGGAGAGGTGGAATAATAAAGAGGAGATTCGAGTTATGAGTAATTTGAGACGGAATTGAGACGATTCAAGACGGAGTCAAAGGATGAAAATGGGAAGTAAACAAAGCAAAATCAAAAGTCAACCATTGACTTGTCACCTTCATCTCCCTCCTTCATTCAACTGCACTTCTCCCTGCCTCTTTCGTTATGCTGCAACTCCATCAAATTCAATCAACAATTGACTCAAATACTACCTTAATAATAGCCAAGCTTTTGATATCCATTGTTAATCCATAATTAACCACTAAATCCACCGTGAAATCAACAACCATTCACAAATATTCATTTCACCATTTACTCCATCACCAGTTACCTCGCTAATCAACAATTCCATCATCACCCAGTTTTCAACATTCATCATCCATCCGCCATTACCATCCTCCATTCAACCTTCATCTTCAACCTCCATCAATTACCACGACATCACCATTTGCCCATTCATTCACTAATCAAACTCCGTCACCACAACAATCAGTCACCAGTGAATTCATCAATTTCGACCTCAGATTCGAACTCGGGATCCAAACTGAGCTTTTATGAAGCTATGTTGCTCCGTGCCGGTGCCCCGGCAGTCGACATCCTCAACCGGCAGAACACACCCATTATCCTCCTTTTTGGTGAAGGTCTCGCTACCGGTATAGGGACCGGCAGCCGGCCAGCCGGCACAACGCACCAAATCAACAATTTAGCATCGTCTTCTTTGTTCTCTCTCACGGTGCCCTGCGGTCGACTGACCGGCAAAACACACATCCCACTTGATTTCTGCTCTTTTCTCAATGACCTCGCTGCCGGCACAAGCCCCGGCCGCCGGCGTGCCGGCAGGACACCCCTTTTGCTGCGTCTTGTTCACGCGTCCCACTTTTCCCCCTTTTTCCTTTATCTTTGTTTTTCAATTGTTTGGTTTTGTAAACTTTGTGTCGATTAGTTTTGTATTTAGGATTAGATTTATTATTATTATTATTATTATTATTATTATTATTATTATTATTATTATTATTATTATTATTATTATTATTATTATTATTATTAGTGTCATTATTAGTAGTAGTAATTAGATGAGTATAAAAGACACACATACCACATTACTACCTTAGAAATTAGATTATAAATTAGTCTCTCTTACTCTCTCAATATTTGTAGAACCCTAAATATTTTCCTCTCAATATTTCTTCAATTAAATTGGTAATCATTCCTTAATTAGTTTAATCAATCTCTTGTTCATCCAAGTTCTTCATTCCATCAATTCAAGTTCCCATGTTATTGGTATAATTATTTACTCTTATTTCTCTCTTTAATTTCAATAGTTTACATTTGTCTTCTTTTAAGTTTTGTTTAATTGTTTATGTTTGAATTCTCCTCTTTTGTTGTTTAATTGATGCTAATCTCTTTCTTGTTCATCTTTTCTTTGTTTTCCATTGTTGTTGCTCTCAAAAATTGAGTCTTTAACTTTCTTGTGTCAAAGATTGAATCTTTGAGTTGCTTGTGTTAAAGATTGTGTCTTTTAGTTTAATTCTCACCCATCTTTAGTCTAATTTGTCTTTCTTCATAATTTGTGTTGATTAGTAATAGAATTTGTTCTTCCGCCATGTTTATGCTTAAAGTTTCCATCTTTGTTGTTTCTCTTGCAATTATGAACATGATTAGTGAGTAGTCTTGCACTAGGACTCGGTTTGACCCGACATGAGTAGTTTCACTAATTGATTCTCATATAGGCTAATTATTTGGGGAAATTGGTGAGGGTAGTTTAGAGGATTGATTTGGGTTTATGGATTGATTTTTGGGTAGTGTCGATTTATGACCCTTGTCCACCAACGAGAGTTGGTTAGGTTGTGATTTGGATACCCGGAATTCGACCCTATTGCTAACCTAGGTTGAGACCGAAAGGGAGAACCGGGTAGGGCACCTCTAAATTAGCGTTTGAAATCGACCTCCGAGAGGAGGAGTGGGATGACCCGGAATACGATGGGGGCTTAATGACCTTGACCAAGTTCTTGACCTCCTTGGAATTGTGCACGATTTTGGGGTAGTTGAGTGTTGAGTTAGGGATTCCTACCTTCGAACCCGAGAGGGGGGTTGGTGGGTAGTGCTAGTGTCCTACTTCGAACCCGAGAGGGGGGTCTTAGGCGAATTAGAGCCATCTCCTCCTTGCTTGTCTACCCGAGTGATTAGCCTAGGGAATTAGTATGTGGAATTACGAATTGTTGTGGGAGAACCGAGTTCTAGGCCTTTTATTCATTTGATTTACAACTTTATTCCTCTCTTACTCATTTATCATCTTTAGTTAATTTGCATTTTATTTCATTTATGTTAGTTGTTTAGTTTTAAACCTCATCCAAATATTTCCGACTTAGCTAAGCATAAGAATATAGACAATTAGTAATCACCCATGCTCCCTGTGGATTCGACCTCGACTACCCTACTACATTAGTTGAGTAAATTGTTTGATCGGGGGAGTGCGACAAAACCCCCTTATCAAGAATCCTAGCCTATTTATTTTTGGCATTTTTTATTATGTGTCATATTATTATTATTATGGAAAGATGTGAATAAAAAGGTTAATTGGTTATGAAACCGTTGTGATTTTCTTTTATTATTCTTGTCGAATTCCAAATGCATATGCAAATGTCCTTCTAATTACATTTAAAAAATAATGGGTTGTATCCTGTGAAGGATTGCCTACGTATTCATTTAAAAAATGAAATCAAACCCTTGCGCGTAGTTCAAGTAAATGTAAAAGAATAATTGTTCTAAGCAAGAGCTTGTAATGAACTAGAAAACAAGCATGAGCTTTACTTACTCCTAAAACACAATTCAGTTTATTTGATGATATGAGGATGACGAATTGTCAAAATGCAAGAGCAAGGTGACATTAGCTTTATTTTAGCTGGCCAGGGGCTGTTTATATTTCGTGCCACAAGAGCGACACGTGAGGTTACGCGAGGCGCATTTTTGTTCCTATTCTAGGCATAGTAACATTTTAGTTGGTCGAGGTTTGTTGGGTTGGGAAATTCATTCCCATCTAAGTCTGTGATCCTAACCACACCCCCAGGGAGTATGGATTTGACCATAAATGGTCCGGCCCAGTTGGGTTTATACTTTCCTCATGGATCGACAGGTAAAAGAGCTCTAACTGATTTGAGAACCAAGTCTCCTTCTTTGATGTTCCTTGGCTTAACCCTTTTGTTGAAGGCTCGTTTGATACGTGCCTGATATGTTTGTACATTATGTAATGCGCGCAATCTACGTTCATCCAGGAGGATGAGTTCTTCATATCTATCCCTCTTCCAATCGGCTTCTGGGATTTGACTTTCGAGTAAAATACGCAAGGATGGTATTTCGAGCTCGACTGGTTGTACGGCTTCCATGCCGTAGGTAAAATAGAAAGGGGTGGCCCAAGTGGGCGTCTTAATAGATGTGCGATATCCCCATAAGGCAAAAGGTATCTTACTTGGCTAATCTCGATAGTTTTCAACCATTTCCTTGAGGATTGTGACGACGTTCTTGTTTGCTGCCTCTACCGCGCCATTAGTTTGTGGTCTATATAGTGAGGAGTGGTGGTGCTTGATCTTGTACTTGGCTAGCAATTGCTCAGTCTCAGCCTGGAAATGTGATCTATTGTCACTGATGATATCATGTGGGCAACCTTATCGACAGATGATATTGGTTTGTATGAATTTTGCTACGTTCTTGGCTGTGAGACTAGTGTAGGAAGCCGCTTCCACCCATTTGGTGAAATAGTCGATTGCCACCAGAATGAAACAATGACCTCCTGTTCCGGTTGGAGTGATCTTTCCGATGATGTCAATTCCTCAAGCGGAAAATGGTCAAGGAGATGTCATGGTGTAGAGTAATGAAGGAGGGACATGTTGCACATTCCCGAAGATTTGGCAGTTGTGGCAATGTCTGACATATTTGATGCAATCGGTTTCCATTGTGGTCCAATAATACCCCAAACGCGTGATTTTCTTTGCCATCATTGGCCCACTCATGTGAGGGCCACATTCTCCATCGTGGACTTCTTCCATCACTTTCCGTGCCTGTGAATGATCAAGGCAACGCACGATTACACCAAGAGGTGTTCTTTTGTATAATTCTCCTTGCATGAGGACGTATTGGGAAGCTAGTAAGCGTATAGCACATTGTCCCCTCCTGTCCATATCCGGTGGATAGGTGCCGTTGAGTTTGAAGTTCAGGATTGCTTGGAACCAAGGTTCCTCTGGGTTTTCTTCTTTATCTGTGATTTGGTGCACATAAGCCGGTTCTGACCGTCGTTCGATGCATAAAGGCATTTCTACCATATTATCCGGTATATTAATCAAAGATGCAAGTTTTGCAAGAGCATCTGCAAATTGATTCTCCTCTCGAGGTAGGTGTAGGTAGGTTACTTGATCGAAGAATTGGGCAACTTGGTCTATCCTGGCTTGATAGGCTGCTAGGCTTTCACTCCGAATTTTCCAAGATCCCGTAATTTGGTTGATGATCAAAGATGAATCTCCATATACTCGAAGGTTTTTGATGCCTAAACCTACTGCTGCTTGTAGTCCAATGAGGCAAGCTTCGTATTCTGCTGCATTATTTGTCACCTTGAAGTCGAGTTTGACAGAGAGTGGTGTATGCTCGCCTTCAGGAGAAATGAGCAACACTCCTACTCCAAATCCTCTTAAGTTCGATGCTCCATCAAAGTAAAGGTCCCAGGAGTCTATATCGGTTTGGAGTATATCCTCATCCAGAAACGACCAGGTGTCTATTGTTTGTGCATCATTGATGGGATTTTCTGCGAAGAACTCGGCAACGGCGTGCCCTTTTATAACTTTCAGAGGTACATACTTGAGATCGAACTCTGAGAGCATCAAAGTCCATCTTGCTAGGCGTCCGTTGAGAACGGGTTTCTCGAAGAGGTATTTGACATGATCCATTTTGGAGTATATTTTGACGGAGTAGCTAAGCATGTAATGGCGTAGCTTCTTCGTTGCCCACACAAGAGCGAGGCATGTCTTCTCGAGTGGTGTGTATTTTCACTCATACTCCTTGAACTTCTTACTAAGGTAGTAGATAACTTTTTCTTCTTTTCCTACGGTTTGGGCTAGCATGGCGCCCATGGCTGTTTCAGTTACTGTGAGATATAAACCAAGAGGTTGATCTCGTTGCGGTGGCATGAGCACTGGCGGTTTGGCTAGTATCACCTTGATTCGGTCGAATACTTTATGACAATCATCATCCCACATGGTGTGATCTGTTTTCTTTAGCTTTTTGAAGATAGGTTCATAGATCATGGTTAGTTTCGATAAGAATCGACTTATATATTGCACCTTACCTAGGAATCCTCTAACTTCTTTATCTGTTTGAGGTTGCGGCATTTCGATTAGAGCTTTGATTTTGGAAGGGTGATGCGTGTCTAAAATATGATGTTTTACACCCTCTTTTACACGCATTTCAGAGCTCATTTGTGTATTTTATTCTACTATATTCCCTTTTTCCGTCTACTTTCGTGTTTTTGTGTAATATTGCAGAAATGTGAAGAATTTTTAGCGGAAATCGAGTCGAATCCGTCCCCGAGTGCTTGGCATAGGATTTGACATGAAGATTTAACTCGGGAAATAAACTTGGTGCGCATTTCAAGGCCTGAAAGATAGATTCGCGAGAGTTTCAGAAGCGGATTACCAGTTGACTTGGTCTATAGACTGACCTACATGGTCTATAGACTGTCAGAGTGCTTCTCGACATTGCAGCCTTATTCAGATAGCTATATCTCGAGTTCTAGAGCATATAATCGGCTGACTCCACTTGGGGGTGAAAGCTTATCCTCTTAGCTTTCCAAAGCCGCGTAAAACGCCTGATTTGGCCAAGTAACGAAGAAATGGCAACTGTTTTAAGATCGGTGCGCGCTGCAGAATTCGTCAGAATGCATTACTGTACAGCACCCTTGGTCGATCGACCACCCCACGATCTGACGCGCAATTTAAGAACGAGAATTAGAAAGCCCAATGTAATTAGGGTTTAGGAAAGAAGTCACGTTATTTTTCCTTTATAACGTAACTTCAGATTGGCATCCAGGATATCTAGTATTCTTTATTATTTAGTTCCTTCGAGTATTTAGCAGTTTTAATTAATTCGATACTTTTCATAGTTTAGTTTTCTTAATAAAGTTCATTGCTTCCGGATCCTAATCTTCGGTAATTCTGTTCTTCAATTTACAGTTTATCTTTATTCGCCTTTCTTAGTTCAGAAATTGCTAGTTAGATCCCGAAACCTTAATTACTTTATTGCGTTTTTATTGCTTAATAATTTTAATCATGTTTTCCTTTATAGTTTTTGTGAATTTTACTGTTGTTATTATCACCATCATGAGTAGCTAAGTACCTTTGCTAAGATGTGAGGGGAGCTATAGCGTAGATGGCGTAGAATAGGTGACCCCGAATTAGGGCATGGTCGATCGACTGGCTTAACTGGTCGATCGACGACTATGCCGTGTGGTCGGATCGATCAAGTAGTTGGTCGATCGACCAGACCCGTGTTTGATTAGCATCGTTTGATTCATTAAGTGCAATATTTAACAATGAGACCGAGAGGAGACTTGTTAGATACTTAGTTTTGACCAACCCGTAGATCGAGAGATAGGGGAGGGCATTAATTAATGAATAAAGACGACTAAATTGCTAAGATCGAAAGATAAGTAATATAGGCTTTAGGAATCACTTTTCAGGGCGAGAGCTAGTATTAGTGAAACCTAGGGACTAGTAGCATAGGCCGAAAGGAGCTGCTAGTTAACTTGGACCAAGAGGACATGTTTTACCCATCCTACACGACTGTATTTCGGACTTACCTAGGATTATGTGCCATCGCAGCTATAGTGAACCGACCGTCTTAGCTCCTTTTTATCATTTGCTTACTCTTATTTTTATTATTTGTTTATCTATTTTCGCATTTAGATTTAGATAAAACTCATATCAAACCCCCCATAAATTCATAGACTGAAATAAAAACAACTTGACTCCCGACCTCCCTGCGGATCGACCCTTACTACCGCTTGCTAGTTGTAGTTTGGAATTTATTAATATTATTTTTGGTACTCACTTCGACAGGTATCAAAGGGTCTATTTCTATCCCTCGTTGGCTAACAACATACCCTAGGAGCTTGCCATATGTTACTCCAAATGCGCATGATTGAGCCTCATGTTGTACTTTCATAATCTGGAGAAGAATTTGCGAAGGTTCGCAATGTGCCCCTCTCTATCTTTGGACTTGACAATCATATCATCTACGAAGACTTCAACTTCTTTATGCATCATGTCATGCAATAGTGTAGTTGCGGTGCGTTGATATGTAGCCCCTGCATTGATTAACCCAAATGGCATAACCGTGTAGTAATAGGTATCCCATTGAGTGACGAAGGCGGTCTTGTGCATATCTTTTATGGCCATCTTGATTTGGTTATATCCCGCGTATCCATCCATGAAGGACAATAACGCGTGATCTGCTGTGTTATCCACCAATATGTCGATATGTGGTAGAGGAAAGTCATCCTTAGGACTTGCTTTGTTTAAGTCTCTGAAATCAACACAAACACGGATTCTCCCATCCTTTTTGGGTACGGGTACTATGTTGGCTACCCAGTCTGAGTACTCGGAAACTCTGATGAACCTGGCTTTGAATTGCTTATCGACTTCTTCTTTGATCTTCAGAGCCCATTCTGTTCTCATTCGACGAAGCTTCTGTTCTACGGGTTAGAAACCTGGTTTAATCGGGATTCTGTGCTCTGCGATATCCTTGTCGATCCCATGCATGTCTTTGTAGGACCAAGAAAAAACGTCCTTGAACTCGTGTAGGAGGTCTACAAAACCGGCCCTTTCGGCGGGGCTCAAGGTTGTCCCTATCCTAAGTTCTTGGGGTTCTAGTTCGGTTCCTACATTGATGGGTTCAGTGTTTTTTATAACTGGTCCCCCTTCCCCCTCTTGTAGTATTTCTTTGGCTATGTAGGGAGGTATTTCGATCGAGTCTAGGTCTGGGTCATCCTCATTATCATCGTAAACAGAATTGCATTCAGAATAACATGAAGAGTAAGCAGAACCTGATTTATTCATATTAAAATTTGAAAAGAGTTGAAACAAAGAAGCCATCTGTTCGGTAGTCAGTGGCGGTAAAGGGACAGCCGTTGGGGTGTTTCCCGAACTACTGTTACTACTGATGCTAAGCTAGGAGAAACAAGGGGAGTGGGAGTGACGTCAGGAGGAGACTCTCTAGGGACTTCTCTAGACTCCGACTCTGACTCGAATTCATCGTCTTTTGGTTCTCCTTTGAACACCTCTTCTTCTCCATTGGTGAGCTTGAAGAGTCTTCCTTGGTTGTTCGTCCACTGATCGACTTTCTCCATCCTTTCTGTTGATTCGAACTGGTTTCTGTGATCCATGCGGTAGGGTTGAAGTGATCTTCTTAAAGTATCATGGTAATGATCTCATCCTGCGCGGCTCTAACAAATCGATCTTCCCCAAATAGTAGACTAACAGCCTGTTCGTCTACCCAAGGTGCTTGACGAGTCTTGACGGTAAGAACCGTTTCTGGAGGAATGAAGTAGCAATCGTGAAAGATCTCGATTCCAGCTAACTTCCTTTCGAGATAGTGCCAAGGTTCGGGGAACCCGTGAAAGATTTATTGACTCCACTCTCTAACGAAGTATCCATTTAGGGTAGGGAGGTAGGGCCGCAATTGGATTCCTACGTTCTTGCGGTTTTGGACTTCAGCGAGCATCTCGAGAGCTTCCTCTTTGGTAGGTTTTTACCCTAATCCGAGTGGTATCCTTTGTGAGTTGCCTTCTTTGTAGGGTGCAAAGGTGTTTCTTCGGATAGGATTCAAAGGCATTCCCGGGAAGTATCCCTGAGACTTGAGCATGTGGTTGGCCACTAAATTGGAGTAGGGATTGAAGTATAAGGGTGCCAACTCTCTTTCTATGACGTTTATGCTATGGAAGCCCCCAAGTTCGTATACTGGGTCCGCGAGTACCTGGTTACTTGACCTCTTTTCTATTATCGCCTTGATGGGTGACGAAGTGATCGTCACCACTTTACCATTTAGTGGGATCTTGATCTTCTGGTGGAGGTGGATGTTACCGCTTTGGAAGCGTGAATCCAAGGTCTTCCCAGAAGTATATTAAAGGATGCTTCGATGTCCACTATTTGGAAGTTAACCTTTCGTTCAATCGGCCCTGTGGCTATGGTAAGGTTAACTAGTTCTACCACTTTTCGTCGTGTACCGTCATATGCGCGAACACCTTGATTGGTAGGGATCCAATCCGACTCTTTCATGCCCAATTTGTATGCCGCTTTCAAGGGTATGACGTTGACCGCCGAGCCATCATCAACCAAAGTCATTGGCACATTCTTCTTCAAGCAAATGACAGTGATGTAAAGAGCCAAGTTGTGATTAGCGCCAAAAGGTGGTAAATCTTCATCCGAGAAAGTAACAGGGTTACTTAGCTTAGGTGATTCTTGGAAGATCAAGTTGACTACGTCATCAGGTGTGGAGTTATGTGCCACATTTAGTTTGGCCAAAGCTTGCAGTAAAGCTTGACGATGTGGGAACGAGCTCGCAACTAGTTGCCAGACTGAAAGACCAGCCTTTGTTTTCTGTAATTGCTTTAGCAAATGGTCAGTAGAGGTATCTTCGTTATCATTTGGTGTGACAACGTTGGTATTGGTGATTAGACTGTTTGCTATGGGACCATTTTGAGAAACATTTTGATATGGACGTCCTGAACGAGTAAGGTGGTCTATATCTTGGTCCTCACTGTTTTGGACTATTTCCTCACTGACTTTGACTAGGTAGTGTTCGCTGAGGTATTCATCTTCATCATCGTCGGCCCATGCTCTATTGATAGTAGCAAGTTCTCTCAACCTTATGATCTCGGCCTCCAATTGGATAATTTGGTCGACTAGTTCATCAACCACGGCTATTACTTCTTGCATTGTAGCATTTTGAGAGAGACTTAGTGGCACACATTCTTTGGGTGTTGTATTTGGATCACATAGGGTTTCCACTACACTTTCTAATTCTGAAACTTGCCTATCCACACTCTTTGTCCATGCTACAAAGTCAGTGATAGTAGGGGAAATGATGGAGTAGTTCCCTTCATCTTATATCGCATGGATCTCATCTTCGGCTGGAGAAATGAGGTGTGAACAATCTAAGGTAGATTCTTCACTTGTAATCATTAGAATTCCAAGAGGATTCTGAGTATTGTTAGGCCTACCTCCAGGCGGTATTGGTAGGCGACCGTCTTCAATCATGTCTTGAAGTACATGTTTTAGCTTGTAGCATTTTTCTGTGTCATGTCCCTTACCTCTATGATATTCACAGTACGAATTCTCATCCCAGGACTTGGATTTATTTTCCGGTTCAGGTGTAGGACCTATGGGTTGAAGCTTACCATGTTTCATCAATCTATTTAGAGCATTGGAGTATGTATCCCCAATACTTGTGAACTTTCTTTGTGGGATACTCTTCTTTGATGGTTCGAGAAGGTTAACTTCATCAGTCTTACTAGTAGAGCTGTAAGAACGACTTGTTGAGCCTTGATATCCACGACCTACCATTTTGGACAAGAGCCCTTTACGGATGTCATCTTCAATCCTTGTTCCTAGTACAGTTAAGTCCTTAAAGGTCTTAATGTTTTGGTACCTCAAATGACTTGCATAAATGGGCTTTAAATTGTCCACGAATTTCTCCACGAGAGTAGCTTCATCTGGACGTTTGACAAGTTGGGTATTAGTCTTCCTCCACCTACTTAGGAAGTCCGTGAAGCCTTCTTTATCATTTTGGGTAAGAACCTCTAAGGTTCGCATATTGACTTGGATCTCGGCATTATCCGCATATTGCTTAGCAAACTCGATCGCGGGTCATCCCAGGTGGCAATCTTCTTGCGCTCTAGAGAATAAAACCATTGTTTCGGGATGGCATCAAGAGATGAAGGAAAGATCCTTAAGAACATCTCGGGTTTAATGCCTTTGATAGACATGTAATCCGTGAAAGCACGGATATGGTTCAAAGGGTTTTCATGCCCCTTGAATTTCGGGATATCCGTCATGTTGAAGTTGGTTGGCAATTTGGAACTTACGGCCTCATATTTGCGATTGTTTTCCCTATAGATATCATCCCCTTTGAGATACATCAGTTGTTCCTCCAAGTATTGGAGTCGTCTTTCAGCTGCAGTCGGATCTACGAGAGGGTTAACCTCTTGTGCTCCCACAAAAGGTGGAGTTTTCTCATTCACGAAGTCATTCACAAATTCATTAGGCACTTCATTTTCTGCAGGAGGCAACCTAGTTTCTACAGCAACAATTCGGCCCTCGATCGTGTTGAGGCGATCATTCACTAGGTCTTGGCTAGTTTGGAGACGAGCGAGCGCGGCTAGGATTAGATCATTACCATTCGGTGGTTGTCCATTAACACTTGCGTGACTAGTTCCAGGCATCTTGAAAACTGGATAAGAGATCGATGACGAATCAAAACACGATCGACCACTCTAGCACACTTACTCAAAAAAGGTTTGACTTGTGAAGTGGGAGTGTGCCACTTGTGTCAAGTGATGTTTGAAGAAATGACAAGGTTTGAAAATGTTGGTCCTATTCAACTATAGTGTAGTTGTAGGAGTGGACTCGAAGTGAGGTTTTGAAATGGGCTTTGAGGCCCGAATTTTGACTCGAGAATTGGACAAAGTTTTGACTGGTTTTGCGCTAATATTAGGCCTATTTCGAAAATTTTGCATTTTGAAAGAAGTTTTGATTTTTACAAAATTCGTCATGGTTTTGTTTAGAAATGGTGATCACATATAATACAAGCATTTATACAGGCATTGTAACGGGATGCTGAGTGCATTTAAAATGGTTTTGGTTTAAAGGGTGGGTTGCCATACCGAACGATCAAACCCGGGGTCTGTGGAGAGGCTCGTACCAAACAGAAGTAAAGTTGATTCCTAGTCCATTTCCTCGAGTAGTGAAAGTCCTTGATACAAACAAGAGTAAGTACCATGGTATGGTTGACGTCAATCGCTATCCATCCTTAGGCCCAAATAAGAATTTGGACCGTTTAGATGAGACGATTGGTCGAATGGGTTGGGTTGGGCCTTAGGAAGGCCGAATAAACTATCTAGGAAGACCGAGTTATGAAAAGCAACAATTGTTTTGTACAAACTATTCCCTAACCTTGTTCAAGTTTCACCTTAGCTACACGTAAGTGTATTAATCCCCAGTGGAGTCGCCAAACTGTGGACGCGGGCCCACGGGGGTCGCTCGGGAGGAAAAGCGAGCAAGCTTTTGCATTTGTGGAGTCGCCACCAATTTATTGTGGAAAATTGGAAATCGTTCGAATACTTCGTGTCATGTCAAGACACAAAGTAGTGACATGAACACCAAGAACTCGTTACCCTTAGCATTCTATGTCTAAAATGACTCTCGTGGATGCCAATGAACACGGATGTTCACAGAGATCTGGAGTAAGGGATGAGGGTACGTTTTAGGAAGCTCTTTTGATCGAACACCTAATCCCGCCCGCCTCGATAGCGGCCTCTACTAATGATTAGGGAAAATCGTCTATACTCGATATGTTGAAGGTTATATGCATGCAATGCAAAATCCATTAGATTAATCCTAACATGTGAAGAATTAAACTAAGTCGGTGAACAAGTAATTTAATCATACAATTGGGTCAAAGTTGGAGTTAAGATTGATTACATGTGAAAGACATACAAGCAATAATAAAGAATATAATAAAGAAAATACAATAAAGAAAATTACAATAATTACAATGGGTTAATTGATTTACGTCAAAAATACATTTAGAATGGATAATTTGAGAAAAGAAATAATAAATAAATTAACGAACAGATTAATAGGTGATAATACGAATAATAGTAATTAATACGTAATTAATAAACTAGGTCAAGGTAGAAACGGGAGTTCAGAGACAGAACTCAACCCGGAACAGGCGCAGCAGAGCTTCGTCCTTTGGAAGAGGCACAACAAACACTGCGTCTGTTCCCGAGTTCAGTTCTGGCTGTGAAGCCGGAATTGCAAATCGTTAATGTTTGTGAGTGATTTAAATTGTTGATTAATGATATTTGACTCGGATAGAAGTGTTTTAACATATTATTTACAAGTGGTTGGGTCATAAAAACAGTAAAACATGGATAAAATTATTTAGAACAAATAATTACAAGATTAATAGATTAATAATGAATTAAACAAACTAATCAAACTAATTAGATTAATCAAATTATTAATGACGAATTAATGATGGTGGCGATAAATAACAGATGCAAATATACCAATGATGAATTTCAGAGACTCAATATTGATGAATCGAACCTCCAAAACCTGGATTGATTTCATTGACGAAAACCCGCAAATATGAATTATTAGGGATTTAAGTCGGGATATGAAAGATGAATTAAATAATAATGATTTACATGTTAAAATTATTATACCGAAAATTATCTTGTTAATGAACAATGAACAAACAAAGACGAAACAAAACAAACAGACGAAACAAAAGACGAAGGAAGAAGAAAGGAAGCAAGAACTGCGGCAACCTCAGGAAGAGGCGCAGCAGGTGCTGCGTCCCTTCGAAGAGGCGCAACAGTTGTTGCGTCCCTTCTCGACGTTTGTCTCCTGTTAATCCGTAAAAAAGGTTTGAAACAAGGTTTTGTAAATCAGTTATAAGTGTGTTTTCGACGTAAACCTTACAATAATGATTACAAAAATAAAGAACAATAATTAAAATAGGATTTACACCCTCAGACTTACATGTTTGACGAAACGAGATTGACCAAGTTAACGTTTTGTGATGCTCGACTCGAATGTACGACGAAAGTGCCCTCTAAGAGGAAAACGAACAAGATTGATTAAAGTTGATTGATGTGGAGTTGGTCAAATTGGTCGGTCATGCAAAACGAGGCTGGTACTCATAAGGATCCGAGCTTACGTGGTCGAAAGTTCAAGCACCTAGATGCCAAAAAGCATGAGCGTGGTCTAGAATGCAAAGGGAGAAGAGAAGGGCAGACACTCGCATGAGAAATATGTGAGACCAAAGGTCTCTATTTATACTAATCACACGTAGGAATTAGGGTTTCGGAGAAACTTTGGAAGTGAATCTCGAAAAGATATGAAAAATACGCAGAAAGGACTTGGGGAAGAGGCGCAGCACCTGCTGCGTCCTTTCCCAAGTGGTTTCCTCATGCGGAAGAAAGATTTCCGCGTTTCTATTATGGAATTGCGGTTTGATCTCAATTTACTTAATATTTTATATAATATTTCCGGGATATAATTTACCAAAGAGATAAAAGATTGAAAATATGGAATAGAAATATCCGAAAAATTCCAGAACATTCTGACTCGGCATTTTAAACGGTTATTAGAAAATGAAGACGGTTTTTTACCCGGACTCCAAATGTACTCTAATTACTGTCAAAATGACTGTATCGACGCGTAGATGATGACTATGAGGTAGACACAAGTGTTTGAGCTATCATTTGACGATAAACTTACGAACTGTCATAAATCGTTCCGTGTACCAAACATGCGGCCCAATCATCACCGGGTAGTTTGCGGGAGGTGCAGAAATGAGGTATCTACACTTATGCGTTTATATGGAAATTGGGACGATTTATTTGTATGATTTGATTAGAGAACTGGGACAGTATATTTGTGACGATTTTATGTGAATATGTGATTTGAAATTGGGGTAGAATATTTGTGACGATGTATAAGAGTATGTAATTACTGGTCTTGAATTGGATCTCTCGGTATTGTATCTGTGTCTCGTCCTCTTCGCTACCCCCAACCAAGAAAGGGCGGCACACAAACACATTTGTGTATAGGCAATGGTGTATTTATAGTAATAGAATGAGAAGAAGTTGACTCACTTTATAATTTCTGTGAGATAGAGTTTCATAGAAACAAGAGTTTGACTTTAAAACATCTATTTTTATTCTATTTCCTAGTTGCATCAAATCCGCCTAACTTTCTTATCTTGGTCATAACTCTTTGTGATTTAGTGGTTTGTGAAATTCCAAATAGGATACGAAAACACCCCTTAATCCTAAATCTTTTCTTAATTCTTATTAACTTTTCACCGCCTCAGTTTTCGGCACAATTTGGGCCTAGGTGCTGAGTGGGCATCTCACTCAACAATGAATTATTAAGGTAGGTTGCCTTTTTTGCTTGGCCCGGATTACAATTAAGTGTTAACGTAATTGTAGTTTCGAGAATGGATTATTTTGGTTGATAAGTTGGTTTTATGCCAACAATATGACATAGTGGGCTAAATGGAAATAAAGGGCTTATAGATGGTTTTAGGCCATTTTATGTGATTTATTGGAAAATAAGCGTAAAGAGCCATAAATTATAACATTGTCAATTTTCATTGAGTCATTAAATATTAACCTCATCATCGGGTACCCGTAAGGCTGGCAGACAACTTTGAGCTGTCTACAGAAGCCCCCACTTTGGTCGAGTCTGGGTAAGACAAAGGTCAAAGTAGTCCGGTCGGGGCAGATGAAAGATAATAAACGTACCTGGGCCTCTTATATTAACCGTCTGAAATAAATGGAATCTGGAATTGTCTTAGCAAAACTTTGTTTTACTAATCTGGGATGAACCTGATAAAACTTTGTTTCACCAGTATGAAAACTGACATGGCAAAACTTTGTTTCGCGGGTCTGGAATCTGGTAAAGCAAAACTTTGTTTTGCTGGTCTAAAATCTGGAATAGTTAAACTTTGTTTAGCTCGTCTGGATTTGGTAGAGGGAAACTTTGTTTCGTTGGTCTGGAATCTGGTTAAACAAAATTTTGTTTCGCTTAAAGGTGAACCTGCAAAATCTGATTTCACAAACTCGAATACGTGTCAGGGCCCGCCGACCAAGAAATTCAAAATTTTCATGCTCATGATCAAAACAAGTTAACCTCAAATCCTCATTTCACCCATTAAATAATACCGATTCTCATCTTAAGGCCAAATCAACAATCATTCACAATACTTACCGTAATCTCTCCCTGCAGTAATGTTAGTAACTTCATATCAAATATCCTCTAAACTATAATATACCTCATTATAACTACCCCATACTCTCAAATATTCTCTCAGGGTTCCCGGTTCAAAACTGAGAGGGCCAAAGGTTTGGAGTGAGGGGCCCTACTCATCCCAAGCCTAAGATGAGGCTCCTAACAGTTTCTATCCCGAGGTTCATTTTATTAGACACCACCTATGTTCATTATTGTTCATTGGTTTAGACCTGAGGATCGTTCGCTCTGATACCACTTTGTAACACCCCCGTTTATCTAAGAGCCTTAACTAGGCCTTCCTAGATAAGTGAGACTGTTACCATCTCGGAATGACCGAGGTAGTGAATAAAAGAGTTTAGCAAACCAAGGCAATTTAAATAAATTAAACTCAAATGTCTTTTACATATTCTTTTCTTCTCAATATAAAAACAATACAATATTGCAGCGGAATTAAAAGACAAGTAGTGGTGATAAATAAATAAATAGTGAGCTAAAGCTAAGTCGTCTAGTCCATATCCTCACGCGCCTCCCAAGTTCCTAGCCAGCTAGTCTTAAGTACCTGTCAAGTTTGCTCCCCAGTTACGGTTCATCACAGGTATTCACGAATACACTGTCAACCACGAGGTTGAGTAGGAATAAACTAAACAACAATAATAATCCAACCAAAATAGACATCCTTCAAATTCTCATCACTTCATCCGTACAACTCACTTACATCACTGGCAGTAGCACAACCCCTTAACACCGTGCTATGCTCAACTGGCAGTAGTACTTGCGTACCATGTTCATCTGGCAGTAGTACCCTTCGTACTATGGTCAACTATTTGGCAGTAGCAATTACTTGCTATGCAGAACTGGCAGTAACGATCACTCGCTATGCACAACTGGCAGTGACACCCTCCGTGTTATGCTCAACTGAATAATCAATACTCCATACCAAAAATATCCAACAGTAAATAATCAATAACAATCCAATCATACAGCTCTGCCAACAACTTAGCACACACAAATACTCCATCTCCAATAATAAATCTCGATATTAACATTAATCTCATCAACCATCACAATTAAATATAAATTCACTTAACAATAAAACCCGGGTTGAGTAGAAAATTTCTACCTTTTGGCAAATCCGAGAGCTCAAACCAAGGTAATAGTGATCCTCTACGAAGTGGGATCCTACAATATTATATATAGCCATTAATTACTAAATTAACTATATCATTACTTAAAACCAATTACCTTAAGCAAATTAGTTGACCAATGATTTCACTACTACCACTAATTATAATCTACCTAATTACCCACATTAATAAACAAACCATCACTAATCACAAATAGTAATAAAACCAAAAGCTGCACTTGCCTATGCTACGTAATTAGACAACCAGCCATTATCACCATATAAATATATTCATATGGTACTAGCCCACACTACGTAATCAGACTCGACAATGGTTTTCTAGACTTCATCGTTCTCACTCGACACCACCATCTCGTACCTCATCAGCAGCCCCCGACCCCAAGCAGCACCCATGGCAACCCACCTCGTAACCTGACATACCTGAGGACCCCATGATCAATCTCCACTTTAACCTCGCACAACCCGCTTCACCATCCCCACACGATGCATCTAATATTGCCCCGACCCGGCGTTAAACGAAACAAATCGACTTTAAAAGGCTACCCAAATTACTCTCTATACTCACATGGTAAAGTTTACGGAATTCGACTCACTCCATGGTACCCGCAAAACACCGGTGAAACTCGCTATAACGGCTGCAAAACAGAGTAGAACAACATGCTCGGTCCAGCTACCACAACACCCGCTAAACTACCTTAGAACATCATAAAACACCACCCTTAATCAGGCCATACGAATCCCTTGTCATCCATCCCGTGACTCCTCAGACCGGACTCAATAATGAACAAAAAAACGTGCCAAAACAGGCGCACGCCTTAGCTAAGTACGAGAACGAAAACGACTCGGATCTAACCCTTATCCGTGATGCAAAGGACTCTTAAACTGATCATTATTCAACCCAACATGGACATCTTAACCTCCTAAACTAATCACTATATCAGCCGGAAATATCGACGCTATCTTTAAACCCTATACGACTGGGTAGTTCATGTATCACATAAAAGAAAAATCTAATAATAGTAACGGTTAGTACCTCCGATTTATTAGAGAAAGGAGGTGACGGAAAGGAGATGTATATCGTGTAGCGTATACGCGTTGGTAATCCGCTTATCGTCTGCGCCGTTCTCTTTCTTTCTTTCTTCGGTTATTATACGAGTATATGATAGGTTATATGTTTCTCGCATGTTTATATATGTGTGGGTCATACGTGGAAGCTACTTATTATTATTATTACTATTATTATTATGTAATCATTATGGGTATTATTTAATAAAAGCATTAATAAAAGTATTACTATTTACTTTATTTCCCTAATTCGTCCTAACTCAGTCATCGATCTAATTCCGTCTTTCTAATTAATTAACTAATTTAGTACATATTTGTGACGGGTGTTACATAAATATTATTTATAAGATAAAATATAAAATGCCCAATTATTATTTATGAAACACATTTCCATCTTGACTAGCTACTAACCATGCCATTAAATTACCGGGTATTACACTCTTTTCTCCTTAAAAAGAACTTCGTCCTCGAAGTTTACCCAAACACTCAAAACATTAACTCCATACATTTCAATAGAAATGCTATCAAAACAAATTTATATTATAATGACAATCGCACCGGTATAATATATAAAGCATAGATAAACAATCGTATGAAACCACATAAGCAAAGTTATAGTAACTTCAAAATAATAGTAGTATCACAAAATCCGACGAGCCAGCCATGTCACCCACGTCCCCAGCAAGCATCTTATAAGCACTACGGACCATGTATTCTCCATCCCGTTCGAGACCCCAATACCACAAATCATCATGTCTATTCCGACTAACCCGAACATTCAAAACCCGTTGTCTTTCAAAAGATAGGAATACCTGATTAATTTCCCCTACATTCCACCCCCCTCCATTCGGCATCAACAGCTCAGGCACAAGTATCCCCACATCACCTGCCCTACAAGCTAACGCCACACGCCTAGTTTGAGTGTTCGGTAACCACGCATGACCCCACACCTTCGTCTCAGTCCTGTCCCCAATCCTCCTCTTAAGCCCTCCGTCTAGCACCCTCCTAGCCTCCAAATTATTTCTCTATGTATAAATCGGATTATATCCTAGTTGGGCAGTCATAAAGTCTCCATTAGGAAAATATTTAGCCTTCATAAGACGAGTCCATAGACTATTCGGATTAGTGACCAACCGTCAAGCTTGCTTGCCCAACAACGCTAAGTTAAAGAGATGAAAATCTCTAAAACCCAACCCTCCAACACCCTTCGGCCGTGACATTTTATCTTATGCTACCCAGTTAATTTCTCTTTTACTTTCGTCACGTCCCCACCAAAAACAAGTCACTAGCGATCTCAACTCATAGCAAAAGTTTGCGGGAATTTTACACACACTCATCACATAGGTAGGGAGTGAATTGACAACTATCTTTATAAGAACCTCCTTACCAGCCCTTGACAAAATTTTCCCACGCCATCCTTGTATTCTTTTGCAGAGTTTGTCTCGAATAATGTCCGTAATCACTTTCTTAGACCATCTTATCACCATTGGAAGACCCAAGTAACGAGCTTGCTCCTCCACCATTACAAAACCCAGTTGTGCTGCAACCTCACTTTTACGACCCGGAGGAACTTCTTTGCTAAAAGAGACCGTCGTTTTATCTCGGTTTACTAGCTGCCCAGAAGCCATCTCGTACTTCCTCAAAATCCCATTAATGACATCCGCTTCCTCTAGAGAAGCTCTCGCAAAAGTGGCAAGTTCAGAAAATTGCAAAATTTTGTTTCGCAAAAGGGGTAAGTTTAGAAAATTTTATTTTAAGAACTCAAATGCATGTCAGGGCCTGCCGACTAATTGATTTTAAATTTGCAATTTTTTTTTGACAGTGAGAGAAAATAGGAGGTCAATCCATAGCTAACCTTGCAATGGAATGAGCAATCCTATTAAACGTCCTAGGACAATGACTTAGAGACATACAGTGAAAAGATAAAACCAAATGCTGTAAAGATAAAAGGATAGCTTTAACTGCATGATCCAATGCAGCAGAGTTGCAGACTTGAAGGACCAAATTCAAATAGTCCGAATTAGCGTTAATGTGTCTGTAACCCCGGGAGAAAGCATCACTGATAGCACATTTGAGTGCCATAGCTTCTGCTTGAAGAGGCGTCTTAGCCCAAAATTTTGAAGAACCAGTATGAAAAGAAGAACCCGAGCTATCCTGAAACAACCAACCAACGGTAGCTTTATAGGTAGGAGACCAGGAGGCATCACACTTAATGCGGATGTAATCCGGGCAAAGACGCTCTCCAATAAGGAATAAAGGATAAAAGTTCCGAATATTCGTCACATCTGAAGAATCTTCGGGAAGAGGAGTGTCAACTGGAGAATGAAAAGTTCGACGACGATCACTCATGGCATCGATGTTGATGTTGGCTTCAGTTGAGATTAGGCGTAAAGAATCTGGTAAGAAAGTTTCTGAACGAGCAAAGCTAAAATCGTTCCGCATACACCAAATTCTCTAAATAGTACTCATGAAGTTGGAGAGCAAGGAGAGAGATGCTTCTTGTTTCAAGAAATTTTATTTCTAAAAAAGACAAGTTCAAAAAATTTTATTTTAAGAACTCAAATGCATGTTAGGGCCTACCGACCAATTGACTTGACAATTGCAAAATTTTATTTCGCAAAAAAGGCAAGTTCATAAAATTTTATCTTAAGAACTAAAAATGCATGTCAGGCCTGCCGACCAATTTGAAAATTGCAAAATTTTATTTCGAAAAGAATCAAGTTCAGAAATTTTTATTTTAAGAACTCTGAATATGTGTAAGGACCCGCCGACCAAGTAATTTGAAATTTGCAAAATTTTAATTTTACGGGAAGATGAGACTTTATGAGAAAGCCCCCACTTTGGATGAATCTGGAAGATGAATGACAAAGTAGTCGACTGGGAGTAATTAGTGACAAATATATGACACTTAAAATTCAAATACATGTCCTAGATATGATGTTATGATGAATGCAAAGAATTGAGTTTCTTTTTGAAAAGATTTTGAAAAAGATGAGGTCTGACCCAAATGTGACCCAAGTAGAATTAATGGACACAATTACTCTAGAAATATCTCTAGTGTGGAGAATATTTATCATTTTTATTTGACCTATTTGTTTGAGTTATATTTTGATGAGTTCTGCCCTCTTTATAGTAACAAAGTTACAAACTCTACTAATTACGTAAAACTAATACCATAGAAACAAAATATTTTTGTGATCGTATAAACTTAGTGTACATCCCCCGAATTCTTAGATGCCGAACGAGGATGATAAATAGAATGGAGTAGAAGGTTCTATGGTGTTAGAAGACACTGGAGATCTATGTGCCTCTCTCACTCACCTAAGTGAAAGAAAGGATCATCCCAAGAGGAATGAAGACAATGTAACTCTGGATTAACTCGTCTGAGAAAGGAGAAATGACTACTTTGGAACTTGAATTGCAACTTTTGAGTGGAATTTTTTGCCTTGTGAATTTTTTAGACTTTTGAGATTGGATTCGATTGCAACTTTGGTTGGATTTTCTTTTTGTCTTATGAAATTTTGAGACTTTTGTCACTGGCTTTGATTGCAAATTTGACTGGAATTTTTTCTTTACTTGTGAATTTTTGAGTCTTTTGACACGGGAGTTGTATCTATTTGAGATTATAATTTTTCTCTTTGAGTATTTGAGAGTCTTGAAACTGGATTTGGATCTGTTTGAACTTGTATCGATACTTAGACTTATATCTTAAGTTCATCCTAAGGGACTAGTGCTCACCTATCTTGTTTTAAGAGCATGGAATGTTCTTAAAACCTAAAGGTCATTTGCTAAAATGGTCGATCATATGAGTTGTGCTCATTTGGTTGTCATTTGAGATATGAGAAATTAACAAATATTGTAGAAAGCAATTTTTGCTTATTTGGGAAATTGACGAATCTGGTAGTCATTTGAAATATGGAAAATTGACAGATTGGGTAGAAAGATTGAGTCTCCAAACCTAGAGGTCACCTAGCTAGAAACACGACGAACAAGGAATTATCACACCACAGAAGATGGAAAAGGTGGTCAAATGCACGCCCTCGTTTAAGCTGATTCTAAGAGGTCGATTGATCTACACTAAAGAGATACGTCCTAAAGTATTTCAAGTCTATACTACTAGTTAAAGGTAAAAAGTAGAATAAGCGACTAATAAAAATAACATATGCTCTTTTATTTTATTTATGTAACTCAAAGAGGACTAGAATGGTCCTATTTTAATTGGGATAAATTACATGCCACTAGATAGAAAATGGATACTCTCCTTTTTATTGTTTTGACGCGCTTTTCCAGCTGATTGTTTTTTCGTAACTCGTTACTTTTTGAGATAATCAATGACCTGACTTAGACTTGGAATTTCATGAGATGGTGTACTGCAGGGAAGAGATTTTTTTGTTCAAAGAGATATTTTGATGCGGTGGAAGAATTTAATATTTAGCATGGGATATACTGGTATTTACAATGGATTATATGTGAGTCTTTTTTTAAGAAGAAAACTGAAAAATTTTTAAAGATTTTTTTAAGTCGAAAATTGTAATAAGACCCGATTTAAATAAAAAAAGAAATAAATAAAACAAAAAAAATCATTTTATGAAAATTCCATGTATGATGATCAATGTATGCAACAAATATGTATGCACCTGTATATCTAATGGATTCAGTTAGAATAATGCATGCGAGAAAGTTAAATCCTAAGTAGTAAGTACGGAGTACCTAGGCTACTAGCTTACTATGTACGGTGTAACTAGAGATGGTAGTGGGCCGTGCTGGGCCGGCCTGCGTGCCGGCCCACCGTGCCACCTCCCAAAAATGGCCCGGCCCAGGCACGCTAATTTGGCCCACCGTGCTGTGCCGTGCCGTGCTTGGCCTGTACTTGACAAACCTAGCCGCGGCCCGCCTATGGCACGGTTATTTTCATGCTGGGCCGTGCCTGGCCCATGGGCTGGTCGTGCCTTGTTCATGGGCCGGCCCATCGTGCTATTTTCCTTTTTTTTTAAAACAAAGAACTTTTTATAATAATTGTATGATTTTAGTACTTTTTGTTTATTAATATAATAATTTAAGGTGCAACATGACCCTTACAATGGTAATTTTCAGGAGGAAGAGAGACTTGCTGCTAAGTCCTTTATGGAGCTAGAGGAAGCTAGGAGAAGTTTCCTTGCTCAAAAAGCAAAAATGCAGTGGCTAACACAATGGAGATGACAACACTAATTTCTTCCATTGTTCCATCAAAGCTCGAAGAAAGCATAATAAAATACTCAAGATTAAGGATATGATGGGGCAAATGGCTGAAAGTCCTGATGATATTGAGAATGCTTTCATCAGTTATTATCAGCACCTCCTGGGCAGTGCTAATCCTGTTACTGCTGTGTGTGCAGCAGTTGTTAGGATTGGCCCTGTTTTATCTGCTGATCAGGCTGCCCATTTGATTAGAGAGATTTCTCCAGCAGAGATTAGAGCTTCCGTTTTTTCCATCCCCTCTGACAAGGCGCCTGGACCAGACGGCTTCACCAGTCAATTCTTTAAAGATGCTTACCCGCTTGTGGGCACTGATTTCTTGGTTGCTGTGCAAGAGTTTTTCTCATCAGGCAAGCTCTTACAGCAGGTCAATGCTACTATTATCACTCTGATTCCTAAGAAAGATAGCCCTGCTTCAGTTATGGACTTTAGACCCATTGCTTGCTGCAATGTGATTTATAAGTGCATTACTAAGGTCATTTGCACTAGACTCAATGAAGTTCTTGGTACTCTTGTTATTGATAATCAAAGTGCCTTTATTAAAGGAAGGGACATTGTAGATAATGTTCTTATTTGCCAAGACCTTCTTAGGCGTTATAATAGGAAGACTTGCTCCCCTAGAGCTCTGTTGAAAATTGACTTAAGGAAAGCATATGACTCTATTGAATGGTCTTTTATAGATGGTATGCTGATTGCTCTGAAGTTCCCTGATAAAATGAGGCACTGGATCATGGCTTGTGTGCCCTCTCCTACTTTTTCTTTATCCTTGAACTTATTTGGTTACTTCAAGGGCAAAAGAGGAATTCGGCAAGGAGATCCTATGTCCCCTCTGATCTTCACACTTTGTATGGAGTATTTAACCAGAATTCTCAATGTTGTTACCTGCAAACCTGAGTTCCATTACCATCCTCTTTGTGAAAGGTTGAAGTTGAGCCATCTATGCTTTGCAGATGACCTCCTGTTATTTTGTAGGGGTGATTCTTCTTCTCTCATGATCCTCATGCGAGATCTTAAAACTTTTGAGGAGGCTTTTGGCCTTCAAGTTAATAAAGAGAAATCTGAAATCTATATGAATGGTGTCACCCTGATGGACCAGGACAAGTGCTTAAGGTTTTCTGGGTTTCAGTTGGGAAGTTTTCCATTTAGATATTTGGGAATTCCCATATCTTATAAGAGACTGAATGTAGCTGACTGCAACAGATTGACTGAGAAGATGGTTCAAAGAATCAGAGGATGGGGGGCTAGAAAATTAAGCTATGCAGGCAGGGTAGTGCTAATTAAATCAGTCCTATCTCATATCCAAACTTACTGGTGCAGGGTATTCATTATACCCAGTACAGTAATGAAAAAGATTGAAGGGATTTGCAGATCCTTTCTCTGGTCAGGGACTGAGTACTACAAAACTCCATTGGTTTCCTGGGACACTTGTTGCAGAAGTCAGGATGAAGGGGGGGTTAGGATTCATTCATGGTCCACATTGGAATCAGGTTATGCTGCCCAAGTATACATGGTGGATAGCAAATAAGGAGGATCATTTGTGGATCAAATAGGTGAATGCCATTTATATTAAGCAGCAGGACTGGTGGAATTATACTCTTTCCATTGGGACTAGCTGGACTTGGAGGCAAATCTGCAAAACTAAGGATCTTTTCAAGCAGGGTTATATCAATAATACCTGGTATGGGGAAGCTTATACTGTTCAGAAGGGGTATGCCTGGCTGCAAGGTCCTTACAGTAAGGTCCATTGGCATCATGTTATATGGAATATACTCAGTGTACCCAAGCACTCTTTTATTTTCTGGTTAGTTAGTCTGCAGAGACTTCTGACTAAAGATAAGCTTGCTAAATTTGGTGTACAGAATGATGCTACTTGCTTTCTATGCTGCACTGCTGTGGAAACCTGTGCTCATCTGTACTATGATTGTGTTTTCAGTGCACAGTGTCTGCAATTGGTGCAACAGTGGTTGTAAATTAATCTTCAGGGAGCAGAAATTGTGGACTGGTGTATCCATATGCGATGTAAATCTCTACTCAGGAAGCAAATTATTATGGCTGGTCTTGCCAGTATGGTCTATCATATCTGGATGGCTCGCAACAAATGCTGACTGAAAGGGGCTGTTGATCATCCTAGGATAGTGTTTCAGCATATTAAGCGTGATGTAATCCTTAGAGTTTCAGCTCGTTTAGGAGTGATTAAGCACAAAATTAGTTCTTCTTGGCTTGACCATGTAAGGAAGTTCTAAAGTATGTTTGGTACTTTGTGACCAAGTAGGGTGATGTAATTCTTCATGATTATGCTAATATATTAACCTTTCACCTAAAAAAAATATAATAATTTAAATAAAATATATATTTTATCAAATATTAATGTACTTTATTACTTGTATTTTTAATATATTCGATTTAATCAAATAATTAAGAAACGATGAAAAAAAAGAGTTTTTTATTAAACGATTAAGAAACAATGTTAAAAACAATACCTCAATCTTTTATTAAAAATGTATGAAACGATGTAACTACACGTCTACAAGTTTATTTAATTAAAAAAACGATGAAACGATTAAGAAACGATATGCAACTATGAATCTGACGAGGTGCTTGTTTCATCGGAATCAAGCTCGTGTTCATGATCGACAAAGTCTTGTTGTCAATTTTCGTCATCCATCCAATCCTTATAGCACACTAACATTTTAAGTGTATCGGATCTTAGATGAGTTCGTTTTTCATCCAATACCCTTTTTGCTCCACTAAAACCACTTTCGGATGCAACGGAAGACACTTGAATGCTTAAGAAGTCCCTTGCTATTGCCGACGTCACCGGAAGCGACCTCCTTTGATTTCGCCACCATTGCAAAAGGTCAAGGTTGTTGGACTCTTCTTCGGTCATACCTCGCATATAATCGTAGCTAGTGTACATTTGATACTCAGCCAAGTTGGATGTTGGAGTAGATTGTTGTCGACTCGGCCTTACTCGACTCATCAAACCTTTAAGAGCGGTCAAGCTCGCTCCTTGAATAGCACCACCACTAGTACCTGCACTAGAATTAGGATGAGAAGAAACACGAGTGAAGTTGCCAATAACAGACTCGTAATGGTTATATACAGTAAAAAATTGCGAATTAATTCTTTCTCTATATTAAGCTTCGTCAAAAGGTAAACGTAATAGACTCCTATAAACACCAACTAATTGTATAGTTTCCTCTAATTTCCACCTAGGGTCTAAAATCATACAAAAAACGTAAACAATGGGAATATAAGACCAATACTTGAGCCACTTTTGCTCCATTTTTGGAAGTAACCCGCTAAACATAGCATTTTGACGATAATTGTTAAAAAGTTGCGCAATAAGAATAACGTTACCAACGAAATAAGGAGAGGTAGGTTTATAAACATGTGAAAAAGAGGGAGTTGTAAAGTTAAAAGCACCTAATAAATCAATATACAATGAAATTTTCGTCCAATCCTCCTCTAATGACAAGTTATCAGGAAAGGCTCGGTTCCAAAAAGTAGTAAGAGGTTCTTTATAGGGAATCATAGCACTCAACATAATGTACATAGAATTCCACCTAGTGTTATTTTCGTCGGGAAATTTTATGCATTTATATCCTACGGCCTCGCAAAAATCTTTCCATTGTTTAAATCTCCACCTTGCCGAATTAAAATGCATAACAATATTTTTAAATTTCACATGATAAGTTTAATGCCTTCAAGACCATCTTTAACACATAAGTTTAAAACATGACATGCACATCTAACATGTAACAAATCACCATCTAAAATAATATCATTTAAACTAGCTTTTAACTTGTTAGCAACAGAATTTATGGTAGATGCATTATCAAAAGTACAAGTTAAAATTTTAGATGCAAGTCCGTAATCATTAATACCGTTCATGATAATTGCATGTGTATTTTCGGCATTATGAGGGTATTCTAATTTAGCAAAGTCAATGATTCGTTTTTGCATAGTCCAAGTGTCATCCAACCAATGAGCGGTAATGCATATATACGAATACTCGACGCCCGAATCCCACCCATAGTAGCACAACTACATATGCGATCACAATATCTACATTTGCAAACCGCTCTAGTTTTACACTTAAAAAAATGACTCCATGCTTCACTAGAATGACCCTTTTTACGTATTTCGTCCATTTCTTGTTCGGTACACCATACATCTACTACGGGTTGTTCGGGTTGTGTTTGGGATAGTGATGTCTCGGTAGATGACCCATGTTCGGACGGTGGTCTTATCCCCCCCGTCACAAAAGGTGGTAAAATAGGCATTGTACTAGGTCCTTCAAAAGCTTGATTTTCGAAAATAATATTTGTAAAATGCATGTTTTCAAGTGGTTACGGATTAAAATTCATATATTGGTTCATGTTTAATGGTGGTTCGGGGTTTGGTGAATCCGACTCACTAATATGACGTGACCTCTTAGACGAGTTTTGTGAGTCCATAATTATAATTAAATTTTTAAAAGACAAACTAATATTTAAATAGAATTAATTAACTAAATTTAACTCAACAAACAAAAATTAAAACAATATAGTAAAAAGTAGAGTTAGAAAATACAAACAAAGCTATCGGAATTCGGAATATCGAAATAAAGAATTGAACCTTTGCTTGAACCGAATACTCGATTCAACAAACCCGATGTTATAAAACCCGATTGGACCCTTGCTTGAACTTCCGTTTCAACAAACCCGATTAACTAATTACTTTATATAACTAATTATTTTATATTACTAATTGTTTTATATAAGATTTTTATATATTTATAAGTTATACTGTAAAATTATAAGAAGTATATAAGAATGAAGATAAGTAGAAGAGAATAAGAGATGGATTGAATTGTGAAGAAATGAATTGAATTAAGGTTGTCTTTATAGAGTTTGTAATTATAAAAAAAAAATAAGAAATTTAGCCGTTGAAATTTAGCTGACATCAACAATTCAGCATCATCAATATTCATCGTCATATTAGGCTATTAGCAGAGCAACGGTACAAAAGTACCAAAACAGAGCAACGACTATAATTCCAAGCCGGGTCTGTCTGCCACCGTGCCACCATCGGGCCGTGTCGTGCCAGGCCCGCCGTGCCTGGTGCGTGTCGTGCCTGGGCACGATGAAATCGCAATTCTGACGTCGGAGCCCGGTGCTAGCACGAACGGTCCGTGCTCGTGCCACCTCGATTCTGCCACCGTGTCGGGCCGTGCTCGTGCCGGCTTCCGTGCCTGGCCATGCCGCCCACCGTGCCGAGCCCGAATTACCAACTCTAGGTGTAACCACTACGATTAATTAAATGATGCATATAGAAAGGTAATGTGAGATGCCTATAAGTTACATGATTAAATGAAGGGAACATGCAATGTGAATTTTATACTGTATGAAGCGTACAAGACCCATAACAAGCTTACTTAAGTCCTCACGTAATACTACACATGGAAACCCGTACACATGATTTTTTTTAAATAAATAATGAGACCTTAAACACAATTGTAAACAAGCAGAATTAAGCATAAATTGCCCTAGTCAAAGGTTCTACGGGAACTATAATTAGGTTTTCGGGTAGGAAATTGGGTACTCATGACATTAAAATACCACGAGGGCATCTCTCATTTTTGTGCTTTCTCAGTCATATGGACCAAGTGAGTTGCCAAAACACGACGTCATGCGGTGAAAAGTACGTGTAAGGCATAGTCGGTCGAGTGGACCTTCTAAGTATACAACGTACTTTACCAAGGGTGAATTAAAGTAGCTTAAAATGGCGTAATATTAACTTACGGAGAGCCTACACTTTTTCTTACATATGAGACATTAAATTAACATGAATAATAGAGATGCAACATCTTAAACATGAAAATTGCTTTAGGTTTGACACACGGTAATCATGCCAACTATCTTGTTAATGCGCGCATATGTGAATGTTATTTCACAAGAGGACGTACTAAGCACCAAAAGTTCATGCATATATAGGATAGGATATTATCTGCATGGAAGTTCTATCTCGTCAACTTGTCAAGGCTGAAAGGATGAAAAATATTACTGGAATCAAGATTTCGAGATATGCGCCTACACTGTCGCATTTGTTTTATGCTGATGATAGCCTACTTTGCTGTAAAGCCACGCACAATTCCTTTGAGGCTCTGAGGGATTTACTCAACGATTTTGAACATGTGTTGGGCCAAATGATAAACCTAAATAGTCCTACATTAAATTCAGTCCGAATGCACCGTTTGATTTCCGGACGCATTTGACTTCTATCCTGAAGATGCCCACGATTTCTTCCTTTGGTGACTATTTGGGTGTTCCGATTGATATTCTCGTAAAAGGTCAGAACTGTTCTTTCCATTAATTGATAAGCTTACTACTCACATTGCGTCATGGACTGCACTTCATTTAAGCCAACCAAGCAAACTTATTATTATCTCGGCTATCATGCTCGCTTCTCTAAATCATATTCTGTCATGTGTTCCTATCCCACATGGTGTCTGCTGCAAAATTGATGCTCTGATTGCGGCTTTCTGGTCGTGGAATGATTGGAACAAAAACTCGATACACTGGCTTAGGCGCGATATCTTACATGCTCCCAAGGAATATTGCGGTCTTGGCATTAAGAATACGTTTTTGTTAAGTTAATCCTTACTACTCAAGAATTTATGGCGCATTACTTCGCAGCCAACTACTTTACTCGCAAGGTTTTGGACTTCAAAATATCAGAGGGATCTGCCTATTCTGGCTCCCAATTCTTTGGTTTCAAACGCATCTTATTCATGGTCGGGGATATGTCGGGCAGCGAGTTTAACTAAAGACACAATCTGCTGGAAAATTGGTAGTGGTAAGTTGGTTAATATTTGGTCGAGTCGTTGGGTAATTGGAGATATACCCACACTTGTTTCCCCTGTTCCAGACCCGCCACCGCATTTATCGTCCTTTATTTTTGATTCTGGTGAATGTAATTCGACGCTTGTCTTCCGTTATTTTTCTACCAAAACTGCAAAAGCAATTATTGCTATGGAACCTCCAGCACCTGATATCGATGATTTTATCTATTGGAAGTTTACTGAAGATGGTGTTTATTCAGTTAAATCTGGATACTTCTTCCTATGGTCATAATCTTCGGCTGCTTCTTGTACTCGCTCTATCGCACACCGTTTCCCATGGAATATTGTGTGGAAAAAGACGATGTCAAGTAGGTTGTCGCTTCTGCTTTGGCGGATTGCACACAATATTTTGCCAACCAACGTTAATTTGATATCTCGGGGCTTAAATATTGAGCCCGCCTGTCACCTCTGTCATGCTTCGCCAGAGTCAACGGAGCACTTATTCAGATCATGTTCGGTAGCACAACACTTATGGAAATCTTCTATGCTTGGTATTAGTTCCATGGCGAACCCCATTATTCCTTTTACCACATGGATTGAAGACTTATTGTCATATCTTTCGCGTCTCTCACATGGTTCAAGCCAAGATCCTAGTTTGATTTACTTCTGTTGTGTTTTTCGGGCAATTTGGACATCTCGAAACTTGGTGGTTTTCCAAAATCATCCTGTTGATCCTGGATTTGTATATCGTCTTATTGATGACCTGGTAAGTTCTAATATTCAGCTTCAAATGGCTAGGTCTTCTTCTTTGATGGCTCCTTCTGTTTGTTCTTCTCCTACTACTGTAACAGGACCCCCTACAATTCATCAAGACGGAGTTTGGATATATGTTTTGGTTCAACGTGCACGCGCTTTGAAGTGTTTCACTTGCCATTTTTCGGATTCTGTTTTGGGATCTTCTTCATCTGCCACTATCTGTGCGGAATCGTTCTTCATCCCTTCTGCAAGAGCGCTTCTTCTGGCTATGCGATCTGCTCGTCGAACGAACTATAGTCATGTTAACTTCCGTGTTACATGTAGAAAATTATCTTCCGTTCTGGCAAACAACCTGCCAGTGCCAATTGCTGTGCGGAAATCTCTTCTTGAAATCCGTACTTTGTTTGTTCTTCATCCTTTATGGTCTGTAAGCCTTTGTAGATACCTCATTTCTGCACCACCCGCAAAACCACCCGGTGATGATTGGGCCGCAAGTTTGGTACACGGAACGATTTGTGACAGTTCGTAATTTTATCATCAAGTGATCGCTGAAACACTTGTGTCTACCTCATAGTCGCCATCTACGTGCCGATACGGTCGTTTTGGCAGTAATTAGAGTACATTTGGAGTCCGGTTCAAAAAACCGTCTTCATTTTCTAATAACCATTTAAAATGCCGAGTCAGAATGTTCTAGAACGTTCCGGATATTTCTATTCCATATATTTTCCAATCTTTTGATCTTTGGTAACATATATCCCGAGATTATCATATAAAATATTAAGGAAATAAGATTAATCCGCTATTCCATAATAGAAACACGGAAATCTTTCTTCCGCATGAGGAAAACACAGAGGAAAAGACGCAGCAGGTGCTGCGCCTCTTCCAAGAGACGCAGTGCTTGCAGCGCCCCTTCCTCAGTCCTTTTCTGCGTATTTTTCGTATCTTTTCGAGATTCACTTCCAAAGTTTCTCCGAAAACCCTAATTTCCTCCGTGTGATTAGTATAAATAGAGACCTTCGGTCTCTCATATTTCTCACGCGAGTGTCCGTCCTTCTCTTCTCCCTTTGCATTCTAGACCACGTTCTTACTTTTTGGCGTCTACGTGCTTGAACTTTCGACCACGTAAGCTCGGATCTTTCTGAGTACCAGCCTCGTTTTGCATGACCGACCAATTTTACCAACTCCACAATCAATCAACTTAATCAATCTGTTTAATTCCTCCTAGAGGGCACTTTCGTCGTACATTCGAGTCGAGCATCACTAAACGTTAACTTAGTTCATCTCGTTTCGTCAAACATGTAAGTCTAAGGGTGTAAATCCTTCTTTTAATTATTGTTCTTTATTTATTGTAACCGCAATCGTAAGATTTATGTCGAAAATACACTTAAAACCGATTTGTAAAACCATGTTTTAAAACCCTTTTCACGGATTATCAAAAGGCGACCGTCGAGAAAGGACACAACAACTGCTGCGCCTCTTCGAAGGGACGCAGCACCTGCTGCGCTTCTTCATGAGGCTGCCGCATTTCCTGCTTCCTTTCTTCTTCCTTCGTCTTTTATTCATCCTATTGTTTTTCGCTTTGTCTTCAATTGTTCATTATTCTTTAGCACGACAATTTGAGTATGATAACTTTAACCTGTAATTCATTAATCTTTCATCACCATTAATTAATCCATCATTAAAATTCCCGACTTAAATCCCTTATAGTTCATATTTGCGGGTTTCGTCATTAAAATCATTTCGGGTTTTAGAGGTTCGATTCATCCATATTGAGTGTCTGGAATTCATCTTTGATATATTTTCATTCGTTATTTATCGTTGTCATCATTAATTCATCATTAATAACCTGTTTAACCTAATTAGTTCAATTAATTTGATTAGTTTGTATTTATTAATCCTTATTAATCTTGTATATAATTCATCCTGATTAGTTTTGTCCCGTGTTTTATTGTTTTTATGAGCTCATTCGCATGTAAATAATCTGTTAATCACTTCTATCCGAGTCAAATAATATAATCAAGCATTAAAATCACCAACGAACATTAACGATTTGCAATTCCGGCTTCACAGCCAGAACTCAACCTAGGAACAGACGCAGCAACTGCTGCGCCTCTTCCAAGGGACGCAGCTCTGCTGCGCCTGTTCCCGGTTGATTTCTGTCCCTGAAATCCCGTTTCTGCTTGACATTAGTTTATTAGTTTATGTACTTAATTTACTATTAATCGTATTATCACCTAATTTCTGTTTGTTTGTTTATTTATTCTTTCTTTTCTAAAATTATCCGTTTTAGATGTATTTTTGACATAAATCAATTAATCCAATGTAATTATTGTAATTTTCTTTATTGTATTTTTATTGTATTTCTTTTATCGTATTGCTTGTATGCTCTCAGATGTAATCAATCTAAATCCCTACTTCGACTCAATTGTATGATAAACTACGTGTTTACCGACTCAGTTAATTCTCACATGTTAGGATTAATTTATTGGATGTTGCATTGCATGAATATAAATTGACAACATATCGAGTATAGACAATTCCCTAATCATTAGTAGGGGCCGCTATCGAGGCGGGCAGGATTAGGTGTTCGATCAAAAGAGCTTCCTAATACGTACCCTCACCCCTTACTCAGATCTCTGTGAACATCCGTGTTCATTGGCATCCACGAGAGTCATTCTAGACATAGAATGCTAAGGGTAACGAGTTCTTGGTGTTCATGTCACTACTTTGTGTCTTGACATGGCACAAATTATTCGAACGGTTTCCAATTTTCCACAATAAATTGGTGGCGACTCCACAAATACAACAAAAGAAAAGCTTGCTTCGCTTTTCGCCCCCGTGGGCCCACGTCCACAGTTTGGCGACTCCGCTGGGGATAATACACTTACGTGTAGCCAAGGGTGAAACTTGAACAAGGTTAGGGAATAGTTTGTACAAGACAGTTGTCGATTTTCATAACTCGGTCTTCCTAGATCGTTTTATTCGGCCTTCCTAGGCCCAACCCAACCCATTCGACCAATCGTTCCGTCTAGACGGTCCAATTTCTTATTTGGGCCTAAGGATGGATAACGATTGACGTCAACCATACCATGGTACTTACTCTTGTTTGTATCAAGGACTTTCACCACTCGAGGAAATGGACTAGGAATCGGCCTTACCTTTGTTTGGTACGAGCCTCTCCACAGACCCCGGGTTTGATCGTTCGGTATGGCAACCCACCCTTTTAAGCCAAAACCCTTTTAAATGCACTCAGCATCCCGTTATAATGCCTGTATAAATGCTTGTACTATATGTGACCACCATTTCTAAACAAAACCATGTCGATTTTTGTAAAATCAAAATTTCTTTCAAAATGTAAAAATTTCGAACATAAGCCTAATATTAGCGCAAAACCAGTCAAAACTCTGTCCAATCGTCGAGTCAAAATTCAGGCCTCAAAACCCATTTCAAAACCTCACCTCGAGTTCACTCCTACGACTACACTACAGTTGACTAGGACCAACATTTTCAAACTTTTTCATTTCTTCAAAAAGCTCACTTGACACAAGTGGCACACTCCCACTTCACAGGTCAAACCTTTTCTTTGAGTAAGTGTGCTAGAATGGTCGATTGTGTTTTGATTCGTCGTCGATCTCTTATCCAGCTTTTAAGATGCCTGGAACTAGTCACACAAGTATCAATGGACAAACACCGAATGGTAATGTCCTAATCCTAGCCGCGCTCGCTCGTCTCCAAACTAGCCAAGACCAAGTGAATAATCGCCTTAACACGATCGAGGGCCGAATTGTTGCTGTAGAAACTAGGTTGCCTCCTGCAGAAAATGAAATACTTCATGATTTTGTGAATGACTTCGCACATGAAGATCCACCACCTTTTGTGAGAGCACAAGAGGTCAACCCTCCCATAGATCCGACTGCAGCTGAGAAGCGACTCCAATACTTGGAGGAACAACTGATGTTTCTCAAAGGGGATGATATCTATAGGGAAAACAATCGCAAGTATGAGGCCGTGAGCTCCAAATTGCCAACCAACTTCAACATGACGGATATCCCGAAATTCAAGGGACATGAAAACCCTTTGAACCATATCCGTGCTTTCAAGGATTACATGTCTATCAAAGGCATTAAACCCGAGATGTTCCTAAGGATCTTTCCTTCATCTCTCGACACCATTCCTAAACAATGGTTTTATTTTCTAGAGCATAAGAAGATTGCCACTTGGGATGATGCCGCGATTGAGTTCGCTAAGCAATATGAGGATAATGCCGAAATCCAAGTCAACATGCGCACTTTTGAGGTTCTTACACAAAATGACAAAGAAGGTTTCACCGACTTCCTAAGTCGGTGGAGGAAGACTAGTACCCAACTTGTTGAACGTCCAGATGAAGCTACCCTCGTGGAAAAATTCGTGGACAATCTAAAACCCATCTATGCGAGTCATTTGAGGTACCAAAACATTAAGACCTTCAAAGACTTAACTGTACTAGGAACAAGGATCGAGGATGACATCCGTAAAGGGCTCTTGTCCAAAACGGTAGGTCATGGATACCAAGGCTCAACAAGTAGTTCTTACGGCTCTACTAGCAAGACTGATGAATTTAACCTTCTCGAGCCATCTAAGAAAAGTACCCCACCACGAAAATTCACAAATCTTGGGGACACGTACTCTAATGCTCTAAAGAGACAGATGAAACAGGGCAAGCTTCAACCCATAGGCCCTACACCTGAACCAGAATTTAAATCCAAGTTCTGGGATGAGAATTCGTATTGCGAATATATAGGGGCAAGGGACATGATACAGAAAAGTGCTACAAGCTAAATAATGTGCTTCAAGACATGATTGAAGACGGTCGGCTACCAATACCGCCTGGAGGCGAGCCTAAAAATACTCAGAATCCTCTTGGAGTTCTGATGATTAAAAATGAAGAACCTACCCTAAATTGTTCACACCTCATTTCTCCAGTCGAATATGTGATCTATGCCATAGAAGAAGAAGGGAACTACTCTACCATTTCCCCTACCATCACCGGCTTTATAGCATGGGCAACGAGTGTGAATAGGCAAGTCTCAGAATTAGAAAGTGTAGTGGCAACCGTACGTGATCCACGTGCAACACCCAAAGAACGTGCGTCACTAAGTTTCTCTCAAAATGCTACAATGCAAGAAGTGGTAGCCGTGGTTGATAAACTAATCGACCAAATTATCCAATTGGAGGCCGAGATCATGAGGATGAAAGAACTTGCTACCATCAATGGAGTGTGGGCTGACGATGATGAAGATGAGTATCTCACTGAACACTACTTAGTCAAAGTCAGTGAGGAAATAGTCCAAAATAGTGAGGATCAAGATGTAGACCACCTTACTCGTTCGGGACGTCCATACCAAAACACTTCTCAAAATGGTCCCATAAAGAATGGTCCAACCAACGTTGTCACAACAAATGATAACGAAGATACCTCTACTGACCATCTGCTAAAGCAACTACAGAAGACAAAGGCTGATCTTTCAGTCTGGCAACTAGTTGCAAGCTCATTCCCACATCACCAGGCTTTACTGCAAGCCTTGGCCAAACTAACTGTGGCGCATAATTCCACACCCGATGACGTAGTCAACTTGGTCTTCCAAGAACCACCTAAGCTAAGTAACCCTGTTACTTTCTCGGATGAAGATTTACCACCTTTTGATGCCAATCACAACTTGGCTCTTTACATCACTTTCATTTGTTTGAAGAAGAATGTGCCAATGACTTTGGTAGATGATGGCTCGGCAGTTAACGTCATACCTTTAAAAACGGCATACAAACTAGCATGAAAGAGTCGGATTGGACCCCTACCAACCAAGGTGTTCGCGCATATGATGGTACATGACGAAAAGTGGTAGGACTTGTTAACCTGACCATAGCCACAGGGCCGATCGAACGAAAAGTCAACTTCCAAATAGTAGACATTGAAGCATCCTTCAACATACTTCTTGGAAGACCTTGGATTCACGCTTCCAAAGCGATAACATCCACCCTCCACCAGAAGATCAAGATCCCACTAGACGGTAAAGTGGTGACAATCACCTCATCACCCATCAAAGTAGTAATAGAAAAGAAATCAAGTAACCAAGTACTCGCGGATCCAGTGCATGAACTTGGGGGCTTCCATATCATATACGTCATAGAAAGCGAGTTGGCACCTTTATACTTCAATCCCTACTCCAATTTGGTGGTCAACCACATACTCAAATCCAAAGAATACTTCCTAGGAATGTCTTTGAATCCAATCCGAAGGAACACCTTTGCACCCTACAAAGAAGGCAACTCACAAAAGATACCACTTGGATTAGGGTACAAACCCACTAAAGAGGAAGCTCTCAAGATGCTGGCCCAAGTTCAAAACCGTAGGAACATGGGAATCCAAATGCAACCATATCTCCCTACCCTAAATGGATACTTCGTTACTGAAGGAAGTCAAGAACTCTTTCATGGATTTCCCGAACCTCGGCACTATCTCGAAAGGAAGTTAGCCGGAATCGAGATCTTTCACGATTGCTACTTCATTCCTCCAGGAACGGTTCCTACCGTCAAAACTCGTCAAGCACCTTGGTTAGACGAAAAAGCTGTTAGCCTACTGTTTGGGGAAGATCGATTTATTAGAGCCGCACAGGATGAGATCATTACCATGATACTTCAAGACGATCATTTCAACCATACCGCATTGATCACAGAAACCAACTCAAATCAGCAGAAAGGATGGAGAAAGTCGATCAAGTGGACGAACAATCAAGGAAGACTCTTCAAGCTCACCACTGGAGAAGGAGAGATGTTAAAAGGAGAACCAGAAGACGATGAATTCGAGTTAGAGTCAGAGTCAGAGTCGGAGTCTAGAGAAGTCCCTAGAGAGTCTCCTCCTGTCGTCAGTCCCAGTCCCCTTGTTTCTCCTAGCTTAGCATCAAATAGTAACAGTAGTTCGGGAAATGTCCCAACAGCTGTCCCTTTACCGCCACTGACTACAGAACAGATGGCTTCTTTGTTTCAACTTCTCTCAAATTTTAATATGAATAAATTAGGTTCTGCTTACTCTTTGTGTTTTTCCTGAATGCAATTCTGTTTACGATGATAATGAGGATGACCCAGACCCAGACACAATCGAAATACCTCCCTATATAGCCAAAGAAATACTACAAGAGAGGGAAGGGGGACCAGTAATAGAAGATACTGAACCCATCAACGTAGGAACCGAACTAGAACCCCAAGAACTTAGGATAGGGACGACCTTGAGCCCCGTCGAGAGGGCCAGTTTCATAGACCTCCTACACGAGTTCAAATACGTTTTTGCTTGGTCCTACAAAGACATGCCAGGACTCGACAGGGACATCGCAGAACATAGGATCCCGATTAAACCAGGTTTCAAACCCGTGAAACAGAAACTTTGACGAATGAGAACAGAATGGGCTCTTAAGATCAAAGATGAAGTCGAAAAACAATTCAAAGCCGGGTCCATCAAAGTTTCCGAGTACTCATACTGGGTAGCTAACATAGTACCCGTACCCAAAAAGGACGGGAGAATCCGGGTTTGTGTGGATTTCAGAGACCTAAACAAAGCAAGTCCCAAGGATGAATTTCCTCTACCACATATCGACATATTGGTGGATAACACAGCAGATCACGTGCTACTATCCTTCATAGATGGATACGCGAGATATAACCAGATCAAGATGGCCATAGAAGATATGCATAAGACCGCCTTCGTCACTCAATGGGGCGCCTATTGCTACACGGTTATGCCATTTGGGCTAATCAATGCCGGAGCTACATATCAACGCACCGCAACTACGCTCTTACATGACATGATGCATAAAGAAGTTGAGGTATACGTAGACGATATGATTGTCAAGTCCAAGGATAGAGAGGGACACATCACGAACCTTCGCAAATTCTTCTCAAGGCTACGAAAGTACAACATGAGACTCAACCCTCAGAAATGTGCATTCGGGGTAACATCTGGTAAACTCTTAGGATACGTTGTTAGCCAACGAGGAATAGAAATAGACCCTTTCAAGATCAAAGCTCTAATCGAAATGCCGCAACCTCAAACAGAGAAAGAAGTTAGTGGATTCTTAGGTAAGGTGCAATACATAAGTCGATTCATATCGAAACTCACCATGATTTGTGAACCTATCTTCAAAAAGCTAAAGAAAGCAGATCACACCATGTGGGATGATGACTGACAGAAAGCATTCGACCAAATCAAGGAGATACTAGCCAAGCCACCAATGCTCATGCCACCTCAACGAGATCAACCTCTTGGTTTATATCTCACGGTAACTGAAACAGCCATGGGCGCTATGCTAGCTCAAACCGTAGGAAAAGAAGAAAGAGCTATCTACTACCTTAGTAAGAAGTTCTTGGAGTACGAGTGCAAATATACACCACTAGAGAAGACATACCTCGCTCTTGTGTGGGCAATAAAAAAGCTACGCCGCTACATGCTTAGCTACTCCGTCAAAGTATACTCCAAAATGGATCTTGTCAAATACCTCTTCGAGAAACCCGTTCTCAATGGACGCCTAGCGAGATGGACCTTGATGATCTCAGAGTTCGATCTCAAGTATGTACCCCTGAAAGTTATAAAAGGGCGCGCCGTTACGGAGTTCTTCGCAGAAAATCCCATCAGTGATGCACAAACAATAGACACCTGGTCATTTCCGGACGAGGATATACTCCAAACTGATGTAGACTCCTGGGACCTTTAATTTGATGGGGCATCGAACTTGAAAGGATTTGGAATAGGAGTGTTGCTCATTTCTCCTGAAGGCGAGCATACACCAATATCTGTCAAACTCGAATTCGAGGTGACAAATAACGCGCCAGAATATGAAGCTTGTCTCATCGGATTACAAGGAGCAGTAGGTTTAGGCATCAAGAATCTTCGCGTACATGGAGATTTATCTTTGATCATCAACTGGTCCCTAAAAGTCACACCTATAGGATACGTTTGAGAGATGTGACAGTATGAAAATACAGTCATGTAGATGCCAATTTTGACTAACCAGTTAGTCCGAGTTATTTGACTAATAATAAGTCAAAATGTGATGTTGAGATATTATATTTAATACGGATTAAATAAAATGGGCTAAGGCAAATTAACCAGTTAATTCGTAAATTAAATATAAACGATTATATTTAATTAATGTATATTGAATAAATTATACAATATCGTCTTTGTCGGACATGTATTAATAACTCAACTAATCGTGTTATTAGTTGATATTTTAATATCCGATAACCGATGACGATTTATAATAAAAACCGCGTCATATACATTTAGCAATTTGTCGAGCCGGACCACGAGTTAAAATTAAGAGGAAGTGGAAGCCCACTTCCCCATGAGGGCTCACGGTTGGCCGAATGGAGGAACAAAAGGAGAGCCTCTCCTCCTTTCTAACCTAATCGATCATTTTGACAAAAACATTAGGGTTTCAGAACATTTTTCTCTGAAATTCCTAGATCTCACATCGACAAAACTCACAATAGCTCTCTCGATATTGCAAGTCAATTAGAGAGCATTTCTAGCACAAGGGCATAGTCTCAGACGGTCTTGGGTGCAACAATTAGGAGGAAATCTCTGTTGATTTCTGTTCTTTACGCCGCACTACAAAGGACCCGAGGTTGATTCTTAATCCTTATTGTTTCTTTGTTGTTTTTCGTTTATGACAATTTTTCACATGCTAAATTTACGTTATAGTCCTAAATTTAGAGGGTCTTATACGGATATTACCCCACAAATGGTATCAGAGCGAGGCCACGTAAATTTTCATTGTGATTTTTCATAAAACGATTTTGAAACGGTTGTTTTTGTCTCGAAAACCGTGCCATGTATACACGGCTGAAATATTTTTTTGAAACCGTGACATGTTTTACACGGTTGTATCATCCTTTTTTTCGATTTGTTTTTGTGCATATTGTTGTTTTATACGGAGATTATAACAATATGTCAAGTTTTGTCAGTTTGCAAAATTGTTCTTATGCGTTTTTGATTAAAATTGCAATAAGTTTTTGTTTTGACAAACTGTTTCACGAGGGTTTTGCATTTCCAGAGTTTTTTTTTTGTACTCGATCGAGCAAGTTTTCAATCGATCGAGTGGTTTTTCTGTCTTGTTTTTGCTCGATCGAGTCCTTGTTGTACTCGATCGACCCTTTTTAAAACCCTACTGCTCGATCGAGAAGTCCTCGTACTCGATCGAGCAGATTTGCTGATAAAAGTACTCGATCGACCACCAGTTTAGTTGATCGAGCACTTTCTGTTTGGCAATCCTCTCGATCGACTTGCAGTTCAGTCGATCGAGCCCTTTTGTTCCTCGATCGAGCACTTATGTCCCTGGATCGAGGGATTTTGTTTTGGCAGCTTTGAAAATTTATTCTTTTTGTTTTAAATTTTCTTTTGGCCTTAATATGTACTTTATACGGATATTGTACACTCGCTATGATTGTGAAACGGTTCACACACGTACCATTAAGTTATTTTAAAGCGTATTTAAAGTAACAGGACTTTATTAGATTAAAATTAAATTGATAGAAGCGGTTTTATCACATGAATTTTAATCATTAAAAGGTGGTTTGGATAAATTTAACATAATTACGGAATTATGTCACGAATGAATTTGTTTTAGTTGATGCATTTCTTTTATCGTAAATTTTGAATGCTGTGAATGCTTTATATTACGTATTTATTTATTTTACAAACAGTTGTAACTTAGTGTGGCCTTAGTAGAACGTGTTACCATAATGATGGAACACGGTCTTGGTTGTATTTTGAAATCTCGTATCTCCGTTTTGGATTTTTCACTTATAATTACAGTTTTAATTAGAATGTAAATAGGTTTATATTTGTAATTTTAAATTGTAATTTTTGAGAAGACCAAAGATGGAGACCGGATGCTCACTCCCGCTACATGGTTCAAGATGGAACATCAAGACAAGCTTCTCGGGTCCAACGGTGGATTCCAAAGTTGTTTTATGTTCTTTTTATTAGGATAGGCCACACTAGGAATTTTTATTTACGTATTGCATTCTTTTATTTATTTTTTTCGTAACGATAATATGCATCATATTCCGCCTAAAAACCAAACCACCTAATTATTGCATGAAAACTGACACATTTAGAGGTCACGAGTTAGTTTTCTTTGACATTCTCATGTCACACGATCAATGCTAAGCCATCACCTAAATTAATTCATTCACGCAGACGCTAGTTATTCGTTCACTTAAAATGAATTATAATTAAGTTGATGGGATCTTCCTCGTATAAACCAAAATTGAGAACGGTCTTTATAGGTCAAACTCCAATGAGTCCCTTCTTCGTCGGTAGGCATAATATGACCCCTTCTACGTCGGGTAAGTGGGAACCGATTGACCTATTTTATCTCAACACTATGGTCACTAAATGCGATCCTGTGACTATGGTGGACTATAGATAGGATTTACGGAAATCTATCGACCAAGAGTTCTTCCGGAAGAATTAGCTAAACAGTTGGCTTATCAATTTACAGAAATTGAGTCTTGGGATCACTTGTATCATTCTTGAGGGAGATCAATTATGCAAGTGTGCAAGTCTACACGTTAAAATGTATTTTTAAATAGACTTAAATCACCTCGATGAGTTGCTTATTTCGTTTTTGTTTTTCTTTCTTTTCCGTGTAGATCACGAACTTTTAAACTGCTAAAAACAAATGGTGGTTCTACGAGATAACCCAATGCCAAGTGCCACATTGGACCGTGAGTCCGGCTTCGGATATTCATGAATCGGATGAATCGGTCTACTCGGATCGAAGAATGATGGATCAAACTTCGCGGACCGGGAGGCGGCATTACGGAATCTGCCGCTGGCGACGGAAGCTCAAATATCTATTAGAGCCCATCCCGGCAAACCCAGGTCCCACGGCTAGAGTCTTTGAAATCACCAAGTTTAATGATTTACGTATGGAAACGGGTGCGATTAAAAACGTACTCATTTTTGCAATGGAACCCAATTTGCATAAACGCTTCATAGCCCATGGTGCGAACAAGATTTTCACCACGCTCACCAAGGAATTCTCGAAAGCACCGAGAATCGTGACCTATGAGCATACCACTCGCTTCTTTGATGCGAGACTCGAAGGGCCAACTTTGTTAGCCCACACATTCTCAGCATGATTGAGAATGTCGAGAAGTTGGAGACCTTTGATTGTAAGATCAGCGAGAACATTGTGATCGACCGCATGCTTCACTCACTCCACGATGGTTTTTCGCAATTTAGAGCGAATTACTATATGAATGATTTGAAGAAAACTCCCCATGAACCGCACTCCCTCCTCGTATGGACCGAGAAGGACATGAAGTTCAGTGGGAGCATGAAACATGATGTTCTCGTTGTGTCAAACAAAGGCAAGGGCAAGGGCAAAGCTAAAGCGGACCTAACAAAAGAGGTAAGGCGAATTTCAAGAAGTCGGGTTCGAGGTAAGAGTGGGCCTGGTGAGTCGAGCACCTCATCAGGCGCGACAAAGAGCAAGAATGAAAACATGGAGTGCCATCATTGCCACAAGACTGGGCATTGGAGGCGTACATGTCCTGTTTATCATGAGGACTTAAAGGCAGGTCGTGTTAAACCTGTTGGTATGTCTTCTCTCTCTTCTACTTTTATTCATATGATTGAGATTAACCACGCAAGTTACGGAACTTGGGTACTTGATACTGGTTGTGGTTCTCATCTGTGTAATCATGTGCAGGGGCTCCGAAACATCGAACCCCTCGTAAAGGGTGAGGTGGACCTGCGTGTTGGGAATGGAGCAAGAGTGGCTGCCATCTCAAAGGGGACATATGTGATCCAGCTTCCTAGCGGATTTGAGTTGTCATTATATGACTGCTATTATGTACCCAGTCTTTCCAAAAACATTATTTCAGTTTCTGCACTTGACAAACTTGGATTTTCATTTGTAATAGAGAATAATACTTGCATTTTCTCTTTACACGATATGATTTATGGCAAGGCAGTCTCCATGAACGGAATTTATGTTTTAGATCAGACAACCGAAATATTACACGTAATGAATAAAAAGTTAAAGGTTGGTGACAAAGATCAAACGTATCTATGGCACTGCCGTATGGGACACATTAATGAGACCCTCTAAATTTAGGACTATAACGTAAATTTAGCATGTGAAAAATTGTCATAAACGAAAAACAACAAAGAAACAATAAGGATTAAGAATCAACCTCGGGTCCTTTGTAGTGCGGCGTAAAGAACAGAAATCAACAGAGATTTCCTCCTAATTGTTGCACCCAAGACCGTCTGAGACTATGCCCTTGTGCTAGAAATGCTCTCTAATTGACTTGCAATATCGAGAGAGCTATTGTGAGTTTTGTCGATGTGAGATCTAGGAATTTCAGAGAAAAATGTTCTGAAACCCTAATGTTTTTGTCAAAATGATCGATTAGGTTAGAAAGGAGGAGAGGCTCTCCTTTTGTTCCTCCATTCGGCCAACCGTGAGCCCTCATGGGGAAGTGGGCTTCCACTTCCTCTTAATTTTAACTCGTGGTCCGGCTCGACAAATTGCTAAATGTATATGACGCGGTTTTTATTATAAATCGTCATCGGTTATCGGATATTGAAATATCAACTAATAACACGATTAGTTGAGTTATTAATACATGTCCGACAAAGACGATATTGTATAATTTATTCAATATACATTAATTAAATATAATCGTTTATATTTAATTTACGAATTAACTGGTTAATTCGCCTTAGCCCATTTTATTTAATCCGTATTAAATATAATATCTCAACATCACATTTTGACTTATTATTAGTCAAATAACTCGGACTAACTGGTTAGTCAAAATTGGCATCTACATGAATGTATTTTCATACTGTCACATCTCTCAAACGTATCCTATAGGTGTGACTTTTAGGGACCAGTTGATCACCGCCATCTGTATGACAATAACGTCAAACTTATCTAGCAAGCCAACCGTTATTGATAAACGTGGATCAACTGATAATAATACCAAAAGTATGCCCTTTGATCCTTTTAGAGATTTATAAGTCCTTGCACTAACTGTTAAGGACACCAGCCCCAACAACACTTACTAGCTTCCCAATACATCCTCATGCAAGGAGAATTATATAAAAGGACGCCTCTTGGTGTAATCCTACGTTGCCTTGATCATTTACGGGCACGGAAAGTGATGGAAGAAGTCCTTGATGGAGAATGTGGCCCTCACATGAGTGGACCAATGATGGCAAAGAAAATCACACGTTTAGGGTACTATTGGACCACAATGGAATCTGATTGCATCAAGTATGTCAGACATTGTCACAACTGTCAGATATTCGGGAATGTGCAACACGCCCCTCCTTCATTACTCTACACCATGACATCTCCTTGGCCATTTTCTGCTTGGGGAATCGACATCATCGGAAATATCACGCCAGCCGGAACAGGAGGTCACTGTTTCATTCTAGTGGCTATCGATTATTTCACCAAATGGGTAGAAGCGGCTTCCTACACTAGTCTCACAGCCAAAAACGTGGCAAAGTTCTTACAAACCAATATCATCTGTCGATACGGTTTCCCACATGAGATCATTAGTGACAATGGGTCACATTTCCAGGCTGAGACTGAGTAATTGCTAGCCAAGTACAAAATCAAGCATCACCACTCCTCGCCATATAGACCGCAAACTAATGGCGCGGTAGAGGCGACAAACAAGAACGTTGTCACAATCCTCAAGAAAATGATTGACAACTATCGAGATTGGCCAAGCAAGATACCATTGGCCATATGGGGATATCACACATCTGTTAGGACGCCCACTGGGGCCACCCCTTTCTATTTGACCTACGGCATGGAAGCCGTGCAACCAGTCGAGCTCGAAATACCATCTTTGCGTATTTTACTCGAAAGTCAAATCCCGGAAGCCAACTGGTAGAGGGATAGGTATGAAGAACTCATCCTCCTGGATGAATGAAGACTGCGCGCATTACAAAATGTGCAAACATATCAGGCACGTATCAAACGAGCCTTCAACAAAAGGGTTAAGCCAAGGAACATCAAAGAAGAAGACTTGGTCCTCAAATCAATTTGAGCTCTATTACCTGTCGATCCACGAGGAAAGTTCAAACCCAACTGGGCCGGACCATTTATAGTCAAGTCCATACTTCCAGGAGGTGCGGTTAGGATCACAGACTTAGATGGGAATGAATTTGCCAACCCGACAAACCTCGACCAATTGAAACGTTACTATGCCTAGATTAGGAACAAAACGCGCCTCGCGTAACCCTACGTGTCGCTCCTGTGGCACGAAATAAACGGCCCCTGGCCAAGCTAAATAAAGCTAATGTCACCATGCTCTTGCATTTTGACAATTGGTCATCCTCATATCATCAAATAAATTGAATTGCACTTTAGGAGTAAGTAAAAAGCTCATGCTTATTTTCTAGTTCGCTACAAGCTCTTGCTTAGAACAATTATTCTTTTACGTTTACTTAAACTACGCGCAAGGGTTTGATTTCATTTTTTAAATGAATACGTAGGCAATCCTTCACAGGATACAACCCATTTATTTTAAATTTAAATAGAAGGACATTTGCATATGCATTTGGAATTCGACAAGAATAATAATAGAAAATCCCAAAGGTTTCATAACCAATCAACCTCTTTTATTTCATTTCTTTTAATAATAATACGCTACATAATAAAACAGGCTAGGATTCTAAAAACTCTACCTTCTTATAATAAATAATAATAATATATAATAATAATAATAATAAAGACTCAAGCTATTCTTCCATTTTCCCTTTGCCTTTGTCATTTTTATCATAATTTTTGTCACGACCTCGAGCCGGACGCTCTTGCATCACTTCCGACCTAATCACCAACGGTCTCTCTCGTGGTCTCGCCTTGCCATTCTTGTCAACCACATTTTCCACGGCAGGAGCAGTCTTCGGTTTCTTCGAAGGATGAACAACTCGAAACCCGGCTTCTTCCTCTCCCTCAGTCAGATGCTTCTCTTTCTCCTTCTCCACATCACGAACCTTTTAGTCAACAGGCTCGCGCTTCCTCAATTTCTCGCGCTCCTCCGGAGTAGTAGCTTTCCTCCACCGCAAGTAGGAATCAGATACCCATAAAGCACTAACAGAAGAATTCAAGAGCCACATGTTCCTTTGAGCCCATTTGATGGCCCACTCTCTTCGGCTCTCAGTGGTAAGCGCCATAGCGGTCTGAGGGACGGTATCAAGCTTTGGAATCGTCTGCTTCAATCCAACCTGCCTCATCAACCTCTCCGGGAAGATGCATATCATGAACTCCAAGCCAAGAATGCGCACCGATCGGGTAGGATCCAAGGACGATACTCAAGTGACAGATTTGAGATGCCACCATGGTACGATCCATCTAATAAGTGGACCGTCATCACTCTTCAGCTTGTTCTCCCAATAGTTGCAGACTCGAGTGAAGTCCACCATGTAAAGCCTAGTCCTCATTGCAATGGAGCGAGCATGATAAGCAGGAACATTAACTGGGGGCTCGATCAATCGAAGACGTTCCATAAGCCAAACCTACCAAAAGCAGGCATTAGAACAAAAAAAACGAAAAAAGAGACTGAAAAAAAAAGAAAAACAAAAAAAAAACAAAAGAAAAGAAAAGAAAAAAAGAAAAAAAAAAGAAAAAAAAAAGAGACAAAAAAAAGAAAGAGAGAAAAAGAGCTCTTTTACCTGCAATATGATGGGACTTCCTAAATAAGGAAGGTCTCGATTGGCTTTTCTGTTATCTAACCCCAACAGGATCTCTCCTAAACACAGGTAAGCTGGGCTCCTGCGCAGCTCCATTTGCTCAATTAAGCTCAAGTAACGAGGGTCACCTCTCAAATCCTCATCAACATGCCCTTGAAGGACATATACATGCAGTAGGCAAAATCCGAATGCCCTTCGCCTTGCAACATAGGAAATGGTAGGATCTGCCCTGTTTATGAATCAATCAATGAAGTCCAACATTCGCACTCCTTTAGAGGTCACAAGACGGTCAACTTCAGCTCTTGTCAACCCAAGAAAATCTCTGAACTTATTCTTATACCCTTGAGAAGTAGAGGGTATAACATGCAAATGCTCCGGGTCCCAACCACCGATTGCAGCAATTTCTTCGGGAAATGGGCAAATATCGCCTCCATGAAAGGCAAATACGTGATAATTCGAGTCCCAATAATCCAGACAAGCATCTAGGAACGGTTTGACTACCTTGACCAACTTCAAACTCAAGATCGATCCAAAATTATAGGCACCCATATCGTGTTTTTCAACATTAGAAAACTCATTTGTCCACTCTTTCAGACGGATTTCAAGAGTATTCATGATGTATGCTTAATTAGAGAGCTTTTATGTAATAAGACGAGAGAAAGACGGAAGAATTATGTGAATAAAATCTCCCTCGACGTCTATATTTATACTAAAAGCTGTTTCCTAAAATCTGTCAGGACAGACACACTGGGGAACAGGCGCAGCACCTGCTGCGCCTCTTCAAAGGGACACAGCTCCTGCTGCGCCTCTTCCTCAGCGTTCTTTCTGTGATTTTCCGCGTTGGACCTTTCCTAATTCCTCCAAGAATAATTTCCTATTCATATGGGTTATTGTTTTGGTAAATCCGTCAAATTACCATGTTTCGCGTTTGCCAATTCCACAGGCACGCATTTCGAGGCAATATCGGCATTTTCGTCATTTCAGCACACTTATATATTCCTTTTTTAATTTCTTTTTTTGGGGAATCATTTCACCATTTTAGATATTCATTTTCAAACTTATACATTTTGTTTTAATTTTCTTTTTTGGGGAATCATTTCACTCTCGTTACATTTCACACTTATATGTTTCTGTCTTTTCCATTTTTTAGGGGGTAACCCTCCCTACCGTCCGGTCATTTCCAGTAAATTTTTTGCATTTTCGAGTCTTTGTCTTGCGCTAATTTAGGCCATGTGTACAAATACGTGTTTTATATGCAATCTCTGTGTACATTTCGGCAGCATGACGGCGTAAACCATCATCTACCAAACCTGTTCAAAGCTAACCTGCAGGTACAAACAAGGCAACCTAACAGCAAAGGCACTCAGGCCATCATATACAACCAAAAAAGGGAATATGTACGCAAAACTGGGGTCTCGAGCCCGAAACAAAAGGCATAAAGTGCAAAATAAAGGTTCCAAAATGTACAAAATGTATAAAGTACAACACCAAAAATGACAAAGAACGACAAACTACAGCTGGTCGCCGCCTAGCTCCGTGACTCTCGCCTCGAGAGCAGCGATCTCGACGTTGCAAACCTCTAGCTCCCTCAGCAGGCGAGCTGTCTCCTCCCGGGACTGGGCAAGCTCTCGCTCCAGGTTACGCTCCCTCTGCAAACGACAAGAATTGGCTCATGTCAATCATTTCAAACACAAGGAAAGTTAGAAAATTTGAAAATGAAGTAAACAGAAGGTTCATACCTGACGTCCTCGACCGCCAGCAAGTGCCTCGATGGCAGTAGCTCGTAGCCGGTTGGCTACTCTCCACAAAGCCACGAACCGAGATGGCGCAACCTACATTTCAAGGATCCTCAATAAGTTGATAGGCTTAAACCAATGTATTCTTATACGAAAGCTGATTAAATCAGGGAGCATATGCTCCGAATCAGATGCTGCAACTCATCTAGACCAGCATCTCTCACCACCGCATCGAAGTCGCGAAGCTCGGAGATCGTTGTCATCCCCGTCGCGTTAGTGTACTCGAGGGTCTCGGGGTACGCTGGGGGCTCGATGCCCGCCACCTCAACCTCCTGCAAAATCCAAATGGTTTTCATTAATGGATGATCGTTCATCACGTTTTCATGTCAATTGAAAGGGAATAAAACACTTACCACGACTGGCCAGTACGCCAGCCTCCCGTAGAGGAACGTCGAGTAGTCCTCACCAGGAAGAAGGAGGGCATCGCCACCGACGCCAGCTAAGTCAGCCTCCTTCTCAGCATCAGAAGGCTTCCTGGACATCGTCCGAGGAGGATCGATGGGAACCGTCAGGACATCTCGGGAGCACTGACGAGCTAAGCGCTCGCCCAAGTACCATACAGGACCCATCGATGTCCTCAAAAGCAACCGGCTCGAGCTCCTAGGTAGAAGGACCTCAGCCACAAAAGGAGGAGCGCCAGTATAGTCCGCCCAAGGTCTGGGCACCCACTATGAAAAGCAAACAAGAGGTCATTCATATGACCAGTTCCGAAAGGAAGCAATGAAAAGTAAACAAAGAAAAGTGGCTCGAAGATACTTACGCCGTCCAGCTGCATAGCGTTCACCTCCCGTCGACAGGCGTCATGGAAGGAACGCTGACTCTTCATGCGGCACATCACCCAATCCCTCACGACGGGATAAGCTCTCTCCCCTTGCTCCGTCCTCTTGGGCGCGAGGCCCGGAAGTAGGAGTGCACCCACGCCTGTAAAACAATATAGTTAATGACGATCTTTCGTGATTCGATAAAGAAATGATCTTTCATGAAAAGAAATGGAGGTTCATACCTCCAGCAATAGTCCAGGGCCAACAGTGGCAGGAGAAGTCCCCTTCTCTATCAATTCCGGACGAACCATGGCCCTCATATAGTGAATGAGGACCGCAAAGCCAACAGTGACCCAGTCCCAACGGCCTAGGCCACCCAAGTTGGAAAGGAAGGGAATAAGCTTCGTCGACAGCCTCTCTCCCTTGTCCCCGAGGTAGATCAAAAACAAGAACCACCAGAGCCACAAACGAGCTCTCTGCTCGGTAGTGGAAGGAGGAGGAGCCGTCTCCCTCCCATCGATCACCACCATCGCCGGTCTCTTCCCAGCAAAATAATCCCGAACATAGGAACTAGGCACCAACCCAGGCACCGCGGCAGTCTTCGGCATCAAGTTCCAGCCGATCAAGCTCCTATCCTCAGCCGAGTCTACCCTCATGGCTGTCTCCGGCCACGCCACCGCCTCAGTCCCGCACGTCAAGCCAGAAATCATGTCGTAGTCCTCCAACGTAACCCCAACCTCACCGAAAGGCATGTGAAAGGTGGAGGTCGTATCCCAAAACCGATCGAGGAAGGCTCGAACCATGCTAAGGTTAGCCCGAATATTTGTCCTCGTGATGTCCCTCCAAGCCTGTACCAAGGCACCAAGCGGTCCTCGCTCGATGATGGCCCGCTCCTTCACTGACAATTTCTCGTAGGCCCCCATCATCGTCGTGTAACCCGAGAACGACCTGATGTTCCCGGCCTCCTATTTTGATTCAAAGCAAGAGCTATCTTTAGCTCGAATGAAAGGGAAAATGAATAGCAAATAGAAATGAAAGAAGATGAATGAAAGAGTGATGAGTTCGAGTTACCAAGCTCTTCACCGTCCTGTAGGACAAGTGACCCTCTACAGCCTAGATGAAGTGCCTATTGTCCCAAGTCTCTGTCCACTCTGGTGCTCCCCTCAGCTGGTGACCACCTCGTCCGACGTTGGCCCGCCTCGGGGCCTCCTCCTCCTCAACAACCTCCTCCTCGACAACCTCGTCCTCAGCAGCTGCCACTGCGGCAGTGAAAGCCTGCTCTAACGCCTCCTCAAGCGTACGAGAAGGGTCAAGAGCTGTGTCCATGTCCATGGGAGCTCTCCCTGACGTAGAGGCCTCATCACCTACAAAATTAAAGTGAATTTAGGCCGCGTCAAGTGACGACAAGCGTTAATTAGGGGATTTTCGAGTTTTCGGAGCTCCGAAATCGTTCTTTTCTCGCCATCTTGGCCAATTTTCCCACAAACCTGTCTGCTCATGTGGTAATTTGGGTCAAGTCAAGCCTAAGTTGAAGCCTAGTCATGGGTTCAAGTCGAAATTTCGACAGCATTTTGTTATAACGACGATTATGCCTTAAAAAGTGTCCTGAAAAAGCTGTCACAAATCAAAATTCCGAAATGGTAGGAAGTTTACCCATCATACAAGGATTCTAAATACTAAATTGCATCACGAATAGGCAATCCTAAGGCTATTTTCGAAGCAATATAAGGTTTAGCTGTGAGACCGTCTCAATTTCACTCAAATGCTCAAAACTCAACGAAAAGTCAAAATGAATACATGGTTATGATCCTTATACTACCAATTATCCATTTGCAAGGTCAATTTTACAAGGCAAAATCATTTAGGGGAAAAGCCCCAAATTTTTCGACATTTAGGGTTGAAAACCCTGATTTTGTCGATCCAATTTGATCAAATACGGAAGATTAATGCAAGATTAATACACATACCTCGATTAGTCATGGCAAATGCAAGCTTTTGATCGAATTTTAGCAAGAAATGGTTGGAATTTGAGAGAATATTTGAGGTTTTATTGTTTCAAAATTATGAAGACAATCCCATGTTTCATCGAGTTTTTACTCAGAAAAGCCACATTCAGGAAAAGACGCAGCAGGTGCTGCGCCTCTTCCAAGAGACGCAGCTCTTGCTGCGCCTCTTCCTCAGTTTCCCTCCAAATGAATTTTTGAAGATTCGTTATAAGTTCGTTATTCGTGGGCCCATCTTTGGTGCGCCTCTTCCTTGATGCCACACATCCTATATTTGGTTCATTTGACACTTGTTCTTCGCCCGCACCCGCATTTCCAAGCCAACTGCCAACTGACGTAATATTTATTCTTTTACCAAGACTTTGCTTGACACAACGAGCGAATATTCTTTGATAGGTGTTTCGACACGCCTCTATTCTGTTTCCCCAGCGAGAGTACACGAACAACAAATCGCCCCTCTCGAGACATGGAGATCAGTTCCCAATTATGTTTCCCTGATAAGAGTACACGGACAGACATTTGCCCCTCTTAGCACGTGGAGATCAACATCGACCCAAGCAGATTTCTCCTAGCAGTTCCTGACTACGTCCTGCTGCCTCTTCCAATATCGTGTCTTATTTCCTCTTGAGGTATGATCTCTTCTTATGGATGGCGAGCCTCCTTACGTAGTCTAATAGACTTTAAACGACCCTCCCCGATAGTCGACAGACTCTAAAATGTTCCCGACGACAGGTCTTTGGCTCAGACCCATTGAGCCGCCTTGCGTCGCCATAGTCATCAGGTTGTAATCTTCGATTGACTTGATGGCTATACTTTGACTTTCGCCTTGTCCAAGCCTCAGTCAAAGTGGGGGCTCTGTAGATACCTTATTTCTGCACCTTCCGCAAAGCACCCGGTGATGATTGGGCCGCATGTTTGGTACACGGAACGATTTGTGACAGTTCGTAAGTTTATCGTCAAGTGATCACTCAAACACTTGTGTCTACTTCATAGTCTCCATTTACGTGCCGATACGGTCGTTTTGGCAGTAATTAGAGTACATTTGGAGCCCGGGTCAAAACACCGTCTTCATTTTCTAATAACCATTTAAAATGCCGAGTTAGAATATTCTGGAACGTTCCGGATATTTCTATTCCATATATTTTCCAATCTTTTGATCTTTGGTAACATATATCTCGAGATGATCATATAAAATATTAAGGAAATAAGATTAATCCGCTATTCCATAATAGAAACACGGAAATCTTTCTTCCGCAGGAGGAAAACTCTGAGGAAAAAACGCAGCAGGTGCTGCGCCTCTTCCAAGAGACGCAGTGCTTGCTGCGCCTCTTCCTCAGTCCTTTTCTGCGTATTTTTTGTATCTTTTCGAGATTTACTTCCAAAGTTTCTCCGAAAACCCTAATTTCCTCCGTGTGATTAGTATAAATAGAGACCTTCGGTCTCTCATATTTCTCACGCGAGTGTCCGCCCTTCTCTTCTCCCTTTGCATTCTAGACCACGTTCTTACTTTTTGGCGTCTATGTGCTTGAACTTTCGACCACGTAAGCTCGGATCTTTCTGAGTACCAGCCTCGTTTTGCATGACCGACCAATTTGACCAACTCCACAATCAATCAACTTAATCAATCTGTTTAATTCCTCCTAGAGGGCACTTTCGTCGTACATTCGAGTCGAGCATCACTAAACGTTAACTTAGTTCATCTCGTTTCGTCAAACATGTAAGTCTGAGGGTGTAAATCCTTCTTTTAATTATTGTTCTTTATTTATTGTAATCGCAATTGTAAGATTTATGTCGAAAATACACTTAAAACAGATTTGTAAAACCATGTTTTAAAACCCTTTTCACGGATTATCAGAAGGCGACCGTCGAGAAAGGACGCAACAACTGCTGCGCCTCTTCGAAGGGACGCAGCACCTGTTGCACCTCTTCGTGAGGCTGCCGCAGTTCCTGCTTCCTTTCTTCTTCCTTCGTCTTTTGTTCTTTTTTTTTCGATAAAATGTAAGTATATTAATAAACGGAAACGTAACCATACATCCATCGTTATGGGATAAAACCCATAGTCGGATACAAAGCAACTGTGAGCCCAAGAGAAAGAAAATACAGAGAAGCACCCGGCCCAACTTAAAAGCAAAACTCATCAAACAAAATCAGAAAACAAAATCAGGGATAACCCTAATTTAGACAACAAACCCAGATTCATCATCTTCATCCTATCTCCACGATTTCCTCCTTTTACATCTCCTTCACTTTTATCATCTTCATCCTGAAAGTTCTCTTACCTTAATTCATTAGCCTCGTCACAAGAATTCGATCCTGAACCCCTTGAGGTTTGGGTTGGACACCCTTAATTCGAAGCTTCAGATCCATAGTCATCATTTGCATCAGCTTCCTCGGAGTAAGAAGAGTAGCCTCATGCTTGCTAAGGTTACGCTGCTTCCAGATATGGTAGATGACTGCATTATAAATGGCGTTGATAATATTCTTTCCCAGATTGGAGTTTGTCATATTGATTCTCCAATTGAGCGAATTGGTGGCTGGCAAATAAGTCCCAACCCAATCTCCCATCAACTGAAGTACAGCTCTGCTGTAGGAGCAATCGAAAAAGAGATGATTGATGGATTCAGTCTCCCTTCTGCAAATGCAACAGGTATCCGAGTCACTAATACCCAATCTGAATAATTTTTCATTGATGTTCATATTTCTATGATGGTATAGCCAGGCGATAAAACCATGTTTGGGTACAGTTAGGGAATTCCACACTAGCTTAGATCAATCAACCTTATCCCCTTTATTTCTGATCATATCATAGCCCCTAGCAATCGTGTATTCCTGCCCTTGTATATTCGACCACTTATGCTGCTGATAAGACTCATAGAAAAGAGACTTGACCTGGCAAATCTTCCTCCATGCCCAACTAGAGTTGTTGGTAGGAGAGTAGTTCAGCCCTTGTATATTCGTCTTTTGTTCGTCCTATTGTTTTTCGCTTTGTCTTCAATTGTTCATTGTTCTTTAGCACGACAATTTGAGTATGATAACTTTAACCTGTAATTCATTAATCTTTCATCACCATTAATTAATCCATCATTAAAATTCCCGACTTAAATCCCTTATAGTTCATATTTGCGGGTTTCGTCATTAAAATCAATTCGGGTTTTAGAGGTTCGATTCATCCATATTGAGTCTCTGGAATTCATCTTTGATATATTTTCATTCGTTATTTATCGTTGTCATCATTAGTTCATCATTAATAACTTGTTTAACCTAATTAATTCAATTAATTTGATTAGTTTGTATTTATTAATCCTTATTAATCTTGTATATATTTCATCCTAATTAGTTTTGTCCCATGTTTTATTGTTTTTATGAGCTCATTCGCATGTAAATAATCTGTTAATCACTTTTATCCGAGTCAAATAATATAATCAAGCATTAAAATTCCCAACGAACATTAACGATTTGCAATTCCGGCATCACAGCCAGAACTCAACCCAGGAACAGACGCAGCAACTGCTGCGCCTCTTCCGAGGGACGCAGCTCTATTGCACCTGTTACCGGTTGATTTCTGTCCCTGAAATCCCGTTTCTGCTTGACCTTAGTTTATTAGTTTACGTACTTAATTTACTATTAATCGTATTATCACCTAATTTCTGTTTGTTTGTTTATTTATTCTTTCTTTTCTAAAATTATCCGTTTTAGATGTATTTTCGACATAAATCAATTAATCCAATGTAATTATTGTAATTTTCTTTATTGTATTTTTATTGTATTTCTTTTATCGTATTGCTTGTATGCTCTCACATGTAATCAATCTAAATCCCTACTTGGACTCAATTGTATGATAAACTACTTGTTTACCGACTCAGTTAATTCTCATATGTTAGGATTAATTTATTGGATGTTGCATTGCATGCATATAAATCGACAACATATCGAGTATAGATAATTTCCCTAATCATTAGTAGAGGCCGCTATCGAGGCGGGCGGGATTAGCTGTTCGATCAAAAGAGCTTACTAATACGTACCCTCACCCCTTACTCCAGATCTCTGTGAACATCCGTGTTCATTGGCATCCACGAGAGTCATTATAGACATAGAATGCTAAGGGTAACGAGTTCTTAGTGTTCATGTCACTACTTTGTGTCTTGACATGGAACGAAGTATTCGAACGGTTTCCAATTTTCCACAATAAATTGGTGGCGACTTCTTAAATGCAACAAAAGAAAAGCTTGCTTCGCTTTTCGCCCCAGTGGGCCCGCGTCCACAGCCTTGGAACAGGTTTAAACTTATATGTATCTTTGTTTGTGTGTTTAATATGATGGGTTTATTGTTGTAAAAAAAAAGGATATGATATTAGCATGTCCGACTTACAATTGCATAACTATGAACAAAATAAGCCGTACTCACAAAAAATTCGTCAAAAATATAATATTATAAATAAATTTCAAGTCTTACTCTCTTATAAAGTCTCCAGCGGAATCGTTATCGTGAGATCCCTCGTTATCGTGAGATCCCTCGGGCCAATCTGGATGTTGACTATTAATGAATTTCGACTTTGTCGTAAATTAACGGATCTTATGCGCTTATATAGAAACCGGGACGATTTATGTAATTGAGGTTTGATTTGAAACTGGGATAGAATATTTGAGGCGAATGATTTATGAGGGTATTGAATTTTTGGTCTGATCTTTGTATCTCTCGGTGTATTATCGCTTAGTCCTCCTTGAGAATATTTTTATTGTTCGTCTCCTTTTGTCTGTTGGTAAAATCTATTTATAGTGCTTGGCTTTGGAATTTTGCATGGACTTGGGGTCAGAAAAGATAGACTTTGAACTCAAAGGAGTCTTTGTTGTTTTAGAATTGGTGTTGTCCTGGTAAACGTTTATCCCTTGTTTGTGTAATTAACTAATTATTATCTTTCGACCTAAAAGCACATGTGATATTAAATTGAATAACAAATAACAATCATTATTTCTTTTGCTTGTACTTAGATTAGGCTTTTCTCATTTTCAGGCTAATATACACGAGATTAACTAGGTGTAAGGAGCCGTAGTTGTAGCGCACAATCTTTAAAAATTGATCGCGCGCGGTTCTTCCATTTCGAGCCCTTAGATTTCTTATTTGTACTCATGTATTTTTATTTCTGTTTTTAGTTTCATTTAGTAATCCAAGATGACTTTCTGCGTGTCGAATCTTGGAATCTCGTTTTTAGTTTAAGATACGTTTTCAGGTGTTTAGAAAACGTATTGCTATTCTGCACAATCAATGTATCCTGTTACCAGGACCAAACAATCAAATTTGCCTCTATGAGAGGTGTTGGTCAATCAAAAACCGGTTATCATCCAAAAGCTTGATATTGCTTGTTTATTGCTTTCAATAATCATATTACTTACTTTTATTGCTTTCGTGTGCCGGTCTTGATAATCGTGACTAAGATTCCCAATACACGCCAACGAGACCGATTACGAATGCACTAGTGATCCCTCACTAGTGCTTGGCGCTCTTGCTTGCATTCTTGTCGTGTGATAGACAAGGGTGCGCGCCACATTCCGGCTCAAAGTTCCGGACCGTGAAATTTGGTATCAGAGCTCGGTCTTCACGACGAGCTGCTGCATACGATGACAGGAAAGACCGCAGAACCGAGTGGGAACAAAGGAGAAACTAGGGCCCAGGTGTCAGCCTTAGAAAACTACTTGAGGAGAAAATTCCTTATCTGGAAGGACTCGTGGTGAGCCTCGGGGGCACTCACCACATCGTAGATGAGACGGTAAAGGCGCATGAGTTTAACCTAGAAGCCATAAACGAGACGATAAAGAGGCACGAGGCTCGCTTTGACGCCGTAGACGCATTGATCCCGCTTGAGTTTGTAGAAGAGATGGGCTATGTCCATGAGAGACTCGGGCAGCTCGAGAACATGAGTAATACATTAATGAAAATGGCCGCAGACGTGAATTTCGGCGGGACTCCCAAGGTGAAGCTGCCTGCACCTCATAAGTATAGTGGGGCGAGAGACTCGAAAGAAGTCGATAACTTCCTCTTCGACATGGAGTAATTCTTCCGAGCGAGTGCACTCGACGAGACACCGAAAGTCATTACCGCGAGCATGTATCTAATAGATGATGCCAAACAATGGTAGCGCTCCAAATACGCCGAGATTGAGGCAGGGAGCGTAGTGTTGGAGTCATGGGATGACTTCAAACAACTCTTCAAGGAACAATTCTATCCGTAGAATACCGACTTCCTAGCTCGAAGAAAACTCAAGAGCTTGAAGCATACGGGTTCTCTCTGGGAGTACGTGAAAGCCTACTCGACGTGTATGCTGGAGATAAATGATATGACCGAGAAGGATCGTGTGTTCCAGTTTGTTGATGATTTGAAAGAATGGGCTCAACCAGAGATCAAGCGACAGAGGCCCGAGTCCCTCTCCGCTGCAATGACTGCGGCCGAGAGACTAGTCGATTATTATACTGAGCGTGAAGCTGCGCAGAAGAAGGTACTCCCACCAGCAAGCGGGGGTAACCCCATATTTGGAGGAAACACGTCGCAAGCCAAAACCCCTTCTACGGAAAACAGTTGATTCCGTCCAGGGGGAGATTATAGAAGGTGAGGGCAAGCTAATTTCACCCTAACTTCCTCAAAGGGGAGCACGCCGGAAGCGTCTACCGCCAGGAAACCGTTTGCCTATTTCTTAGGCAAAGGACCACACCGAATGTCCGAGTGTCCGCATCAGAGGGAGTTAAACACCCTCAAGAAGAATTTGTCTAAGATGTCGGTTGAACCAAACCCCGAAGGGACGGACCATGAAGTCGACCCGGGGGACGATGACGAGTTCAACGAACATGGATATGTGGCGCGGATGGGCGCGGTTCACATGATATGTTTGATGGGAAAAGGCACTAACCTTTCCGTGGCCAAGTCCACTGAGCTCATGTACGTTGAAGTAAGAATTAACGGAATTTGTACTCGTGCCATGATGGACACTGGAGCCTCCCACAATTTTGTTACCTCAGATGAGGCGAAACGGCTCGGGATGGAGAAAAACCGAGAAGGACATCTTGCTTGGTGAAGGCCGTGGGAGGAGATCGTAAGATGAAGGGACCTCTCCTTTCAGCGATGTAATTGAATAGAGGACTTCAAAAGGGTGAGCCAACTTATTTGTGTACCGTGTCCATAAAAGAGGACACTTCTGCTGAATCAGAGGAACCCTTGATAATACGGGTGTTGGATGACAACAAGGACTTGATGCCAGATTGTTTACCTATGAGTCTTCTGGTACGACGTTCGGTAGACCATCAAATCTAGTTACTTCCAGGGATAAGACCTCCTGCTCGAGGATCATACCGCATGGCGCCTCCGGAATTAGCTGAACTTCGAAAGCAGCTAGATGATTTGATTCGCTCAGGATCGATTCGACCTTCGAAAGCTCCTTATGGAGCCCCCGTGCTCTTTCAGAAGAAACAAGACGGTAGTCTGAGATTGTGTATCGACTATCGGGCCATAAACAAGTTGACAGTGAGAAATCGCTACCCCATTCCTCTGGTAGTGGACTTGTTCGATCAGTTACAGGGCGCTGTGTACTTCACCAAGTTAGATCTGAGATCGGGTTATCATCATGTTCGAATTGCCGAAGGAGATGAGCCAAAGACAGCTTGCATGATAAGGTATGGGTCTTTCGAATGGTTGGTCATGCCTTTCGGGTTGACGAACGCACCTGCCACGTTTTGCACACTGATGAACCATGTATTCCATGAGTACTTGGACAAATTCGTGGTGGTGTACCTGGATGATATCGTGGTGTATAGTCGCTCTTTGGCTGAACACGTAGAACACTTGAAGCTTGTGTTCGCAAAACTGCGAGACAATCACTTATTTGTCAAAAAGGGGAAGTGCGAGTTTGCCTAAGCTGAAGTTACTTTTCTCGGCCACATTATGGGAAAAGAGAGACTTAGAATGGATCCGAAGAAGATTACAGCCATCAAGGACTGGGGCACCCCAAGAAACGTGTCTGAGCTTCACTCGTTCTTGGGGCTAACAAACTACTATTGGATATTCATTCGAGAGTATTCAAAAATAAACGCACTCCTTACCGATTTGCTAAAGAAGGATATCAAGTAGGAGTGGTCTATCGACAAGAGAAGGGCCTTTGAGAGGATCAAGGAAGCAGTGATGCAAGAGCCCGTATTGGCGCTGCCAGATATCACAGAACCCTTTGAAGTGGAGACGGAGCTCCTAAAGGGTCACCCCGTGGCCTTTGAGAGTAAAAATTTGAATGGGGCTGAGACTCGGTATGCTGTTCAAGAGAAAGAACTTCTCGCTATTGTTCATTGCATGCGGGGATGGAGACACTATCTTTTGGGATCGAAGTTCGTCATCAAAACTGATAACACCGCGTCATCCCACTTCCTGACTCAACCTAAACTCAGAAGCCGACAAGCTAGATGGCAAGAGTTGTTAGAGGAGTTCGATGTGGAGTTCATGTATCGACCGGGAGAAGCGAATAGGGTCGTTGATGCCATAAGCCGTAGGTGTGACTTGTCTGCACTACATATGATTGTGCACTTGTCTACTACTCATTGGTCACGGATATTCGATCTAAGGCGAAGGAACACCTCTACCAAGACCCAAAGCCGAGGAATCTGAAACATTTTTCTTTTAGAGGGGAAAACTCGTGAGTTTTGGATGGAAGATAAACTTCTATTCACGAAGGGACATCACATTTTCATTCCGAAGGCGGCAGGATTGAGGAAGATCCTCCTACAAGAGTGCCATGATACCTTGTGGGCGGGTCACCTGGGATGGTAGAGAACTTTATGCCTATTGAAGAAAAACTACTATTGGCCGCAAATGAAGGACGATGTGATGGAGTATACGAAGACATGCCTCATTTGCCAGCAAGATAAGGGAGAGAAGCAGAAGCCGGGAGGGCTGCTAAATCCGTTGCCGGTGTCAACACGGCCATGAGAGAGTATCCCAATAGAATTTATCTCTAGGTTACCGAAGGTAGGGGCGTTAAGTGTGATCCTTGTCATTGTGGATCAATTCTTAAAATATAAGACTTTCTTTCCCCTTCGTAATGTGTGTAGCGTTGAAGAAACTGCCACAATGTTCTTCAGGCATGTTGTGAAATACTGGGGACTGCCTCAAAGTATAGTCAGTGATCGCCATTCTCGCTTCACAGGACTATTTTGGGGAGAGTTGTTCAATCTCCTGGGTTCCAAGCTGCGGATGTCCTCAAGTTACCATCCCCAAACGGATGGCCAGACTGAACGATTCAATAACATGTTAGAACAGTACTTGAGACACTTTGTTGGGAAAACTCAAATGGAGTGGGTGAGACTCCTTGATGTTTCTAAGTTCTGTTTTAATGTTCAGACGAGCTCCTCGTCCAACATGATCCCGTTTGAGCTTGTTACAGGTCAACAACCGTTATTGCCTCCCACAGTTGCAGATACCTATGGAGGCAGGACAAAGAAAGCTCACGAGTATGTTAAACAATGGAACGTGAATGCCGAGATTGCTCGAGCTTACTTGGAGAAAGCGTCTCACCGCATGAAGAAGTGGGCAGATCAGAATCGGAGACCAAGGGGGTTTAAAGTAGGCGGCATGGTCATGGTGAAGCTGAACAAAGAGTAGATGAGATTCCTCTGAGGACGGGACAAGCGACTAGTGCGAAAGTAAGAAGGCCTCATCCAAGTGATCAAGCGAATTGGCAAAGTAGCATACAAGCTTGACCGCCCTGCCTGGATGAAGTGTCACCCTGTCTTTCATGTGAGTTGTTTGAAGCCGTACCATCCACATCCGGAAGATCCCACCCGCAAGAAGATCAAGCATGCCAACATCCGTTCCAATCAACTTCCAGCGACATTAGACGACTGAACCAGCCATGCAGAGTTTCACGCATTGCCGAGGACGGAAATAAATTAGGTGGGGGAGAGTGTAAGGAGCCGCAGTTGTAGCACACAAACCCTAAAAATTGCGCGCGCGGTCCTTCCACTTCGAGCCCTTAGATTTCTTATTTGTACTCATGTATTTTCATTTCTGTTTTTAGTTTCATTTAGTACTCCAAGACTAATTCCTGCATGTCGAATCTTGGAGTCTCGTTTTTAGTTTAAGGTACATTTTTAGGTGTTTAGAAAACGTATCGTTATTCTGCACAATCAATGTATCGTGCTACCAGGACCAAACAATCAAATTTGCCTCTATGAGAGGTGCTAGTCAATCAAAAACCGGTTCTCATCCAAAAGCTTGATATTGCTTGTTTATTGTTTTCAATAATCGTATTTCTTACTTTTATTGCTTTCGTGTGCCGGTCTTGATAATCGTGACTAGGGTGCGCGCCATGTTCCGATTACGAATGCACTAGTGATCCCTCACTAGTACTTGACGCTCTTGTTTGCATTCTTGTCGTATGATAGACAAGAGTGCGCGCCACGTTCCGGCTCAAAGTTCCGGACCGTGAGACTAGGCCTATAATGGGCCTGCTTCTTATGGCAACTTCATGGAAATAATAGGTGGGCTTTATATATAATTGATTGGGGGAAGGAGACAATGATCTTTATAGTGGCTTTATGCCATTATGAGTAGTTTATCGGGAAATAAGCGTAAGAGCATTTAATTATAATAACATTGTCAATTTTTATTTAGTCATTTATATTTTAACTTCACCATCGGATACCCGTAAAGCTAGTAGACAACTTTGAGGTGTCTACAGTATGGATGATAATAACAACATTTATCAAGTTTCTTTGACAATAGTGAAGATTGAAAATAATGGGGAAAGATGGTGTTTAAAGGCTACTTATGGAAAACCTTGGCGAAGAAGATGAGTTAGGCATGACGATAATGTCATATATAGAGGTGGCAATCGGGTCAGTCGGGTCGGGTTTGGGTCGGGTCGGGTCATATCGGGTTCGGGTCATATCGGGTCAGCATACCCTTTCGGGTCGGGTCGGGTTCGGGTCGTTATCGGGTCGGGTCATTTCGGGTCAAATGATGTGCCGGGTCGGGTCGGGTTTGGGTCGGGTCATTATCGGGTCCGGTAACTTAATCGCATTACTATAATTTTTTACCATTAAATTTAGTTTTTAACCTATTATTTGGTTTAATTAAATCATTACTAAGTCAAACATATCAATCTAAACACAAAATCACTTTCATTTTGATCAAAATTAAGCTTAATAATTGTCGGGTCATCAATTTAATCGGGTCAGTATTGGGTCGGGTCAATATCGGGTCGGGTCTGGGTCGGGTTTGGGTCACTGATAATCGGGTCGTGTTGGGTTACGGGTCGTCATCGGGTCGGGTCGGGTCGGGTCAGTTTCGGGTCACAATATTTTCGGGTCCGGGTCGGGTTGGGTTTGCTCGGGTTCGGGTCGGGTCACTCGGGTCGGGTCAGACTTGCCAGCTCTAGTTATATAGGCAAAAGGCAATAAATCCCCATTTATTAATTTCAATAGTTACTCATTTCACTTTGAAATTTTACCTTTCCCTTAGAATTTGAAGACACTAATTAATGCACATTTTTTTAAAAACATATTGAAAGCCTTTCAAGTTGTCACTCTAAAGGCAAACATAGGACTCTATGTATGATATATATAGGCATTGCTGCCATTTTTCACTAGAGGGCCAACTATGAACACTATATGTCCACAAGGTACACAAGAGAGAAGTACTTTCTACCATATGGATAACCACTACCACCAATGTCTGGAGTAGAATAATGGGAGAGGATGGGTCTAAAATAGGGACGTCGTTGGTTTCAGATCGGGTGGAGCCTCACCCACATCCATAACCGAGGATATTTAGTCCACCCGACCCACATGTCACCCAGTTAGCTCCCTACCCAAATCCGACCCATCCGTGATCCACTGGTGAATCGGGTGGATCAGGTGATTAAACGGCTGACAAAATATTTAACTAAAATCATTATTTCATTTCTACAAACTAATATAAGCATAATGTTCAATCAAACCTATCCATTTCAATTTTTAGTCATGATAAAATGCACAACAAATCAATACCAAAATTACATTATAACTACATAACTTAAAATGAGTTATCTATTACATATACAAAGTATTACTAGAGAACTATTGAAGGCGTTACGACGATGATGAAGTTGGAAGATACGTCAGCGGTCCCCACCGTGACAAGAGTGGCGAAGTTAAGTAAATCTGACGGCTAAATTAAAGTAGATATGGTGGTGATTGTCGGTAGTTAGAGGACGATGATGGTAGACGGTGGTAGACAAGAATGTGAGGAGCGGTGGTTTCTGGAGTTGGAAGGAGGCTTGTGAGAAGAATGTTTGTAGTGGTGGTTCAGGTGATTTTATGCGGTGGTAAAGTATTTAAGAGAGAGAGAGAGAGAGAGAGAGAGAGAGAGAGAGAGAGAGGCTATCTTCATTTTGTCACTCTTTTGTAATTGAAAAAGAGCAAAATTCTTTTCCATGTTATGGAACCACCACTCCACAAGCTCGGTAGGTTCTGGATGACTTGTCCCTTGATGACACAGATCTCGATTCAGAGGACGACATTGAAGAAGATGAAGCAGAAGCTGACTCTATGTGCCTTATGATTTGTCTAACAAAAAGAGAAAAAGCAATCCTAAGAAAACCATGGCGACATGCTCTCATTATCAAAATGTTTGACAAGAAGATCGGGTATCTTTCACTCATGAGAAAACCGCAAGCAAAGTGGTCGATTAAGGGAAAACTTACGTTAACTGATCTCACGAGAGACTATTATGTGGCTCGTTTTTCTTCCAAGCAGGATTATGATTTCGTTATGACCTAAGGTCCATGGATGATTGACGACAGATACCTCACTATTAGGAAATGGGTTCCAAATTTTGTTCCATCAGAAGATACCATTTCAAAGTTAACGGCCTGGGTTCGTATCCCGAATTTACCCATAGAATACTTCAACGAAACTTTTTTAAAAAGATTAAGTCGGAAATTGGTGAAGTTATTCGCATAGATAACAACACTGCCACCGCACAACGGGGTCAATTTACCCGTTTGAGCGTTGAAGTGGACGTTTCTAAACCATTGTTATCGAAGTTTCGGTTATATGGAAAGGTCTATTTTATTCAATACGAGGGCCTCAAAATGATTTGTTTTAAGTGCGGCAGATTAGGTCACGACAAGGAAGCTTGTCCAAAGGACCGATCCAATGATCTGACATTGAGCACTGATAATCAAGGCCTACTACAAGAGGGTCAGACAATTGTCCATAGTGATAACTCGCTTGAAGCAGGTCTTCGTCTGGAAGAAAAAGATGATTTTGGTGATTGGATGGTGGTAAAAAAAACCACCCAGACGAAAGCCTCCTTCGACATCAGGTACATCAGCCCAACCCGTAGGCTATGCAGGTTCGGTTTTCAATTTTGGTCAACCTTCGAAAGATACTGGCTCAAGATACGATATTCTATCTAAGGAAACTAAATCTTCTGAAATTCATATCAATTCATCAAAAACGATTACCCCATCAAATCATCCCATAATTAACCCCTGATTACCCACACAAAATCCTCATCAAATCCCAAAAATTAAGCAAAAAATCGTTAACATAAACAAGCACACTGATAGACTTATTTCGCAAGCTAAATCTACCAAAACCTCTGTTAAATATGTCAAGAAAGACTCTAGCATCAAATCTTCTAATAATATTATTACTTTATTTAAATTTAATACTGCCTCTAATAATAGCAATCCTAGTAATATTCTTCAAGATATTTCTAATATCCCATTTAATTTAAAAGACTCGTATCCTAATGCCCCCGCCAGTATCCCAACTACAGCTATCCTTACATGCTCAAACTCGCCCATCGATGCAACAAGTAATCATGAACCCTCATCCATACTTCTCTTATGTCGATCGCCCCTACCTCAGCCTCGTTGCCTCCCACAAAATCCTCAGATCGAGGTGGTGCCACCAACACAGCGTGTAACGATATCGACGTGGCTGGAGATGGCTGCCCCCTTCATGGAAATAATGGTAGTGGAGAGCTCGGTAATGGATATCAAATTCAAATTAGCAACGAGCAATCACTCGAATCTATCGGTGGAACTGTCGATACTATAGAGTATTGACAATATTCTCAAGCTAGTAAGTAGAGTTTATCTATCATCTTTAAACTTCGTACCAGATTTTATGTGTACAAGAATCCCTAATTTGTCACATAACCTACCCCATATCACTTTCTTGGTATGGAACATCCAAGGCACTCGTAGCGAGAATAAAATTAGCGCCATTAAGGAAGTGGTTAGAACTTACAAACCTACTGTTTTGGCTCTCGTCAAAACTCAAATGGGGAGCGAACACGCAATTAAACTGGGTTCTATCCTAGGATATAAAGGGCATTCTCGAGTGAATGCGATTGGTTTTAGTGGCGAAATTTGGTTATATTGGAATATTGATGTGGTCTCGATCATTCCGGTGAAGGAACATCAGCAATTTATTACTATTGAGATTGCTCGTAATGGGGAGCAACCTTGGTTTTTCTCTGCCGTCTATGCAAGTCCCGACCCCTCGAATTGTAGGGAATTGTGGACTGAACTGAAGACCTTTGCACGTAATAATAATAGACCATGAGTTCTCGCGGGTGATTTCAACGAAACTCAAAACTTAAATGAAAGACACGGAGGGAATGCGTCTATGGCAAGAAGGTGCGAAAATTTTAATAACTGGATTGAAAATTGTGAATTTATCGAGTTAGCTTTTTCAGGTTCACCCCATACATGGACTCGGGGTAACTCGGTAGAGACAAGGCAAAGCGCGAGGCTAGACAGAGCATTATGTACTGCTAATTGGGGGACAATGTTCGAAGAAGCCATGGTTAAACACATTCCCGCTTTCCAGTCGGACCATTTCCCTATGTTTATCTCTCCAAACGGGTTTGTGCCACTCAACTCAGTTAACATACCCTTTCGATTTCAGGCTTGTTGGTTAACACATGAAAATTTTAAAGATTTTGTGGATGAAAGCTGGCCATCAGAAGGAAGTTTCCCATCTCGTCTTGATCTATTATCGAAGAAACTACAAGCTTGGAACACTGATGTATTTGGCGATATCTTTCACCGAAAACGTTCACTTATAGCAAGAATTGGTGGGTGTCAGTGGGAATTATCCTTTGCACGGTAGGGACACCTTATTAAATTAGAACCGAAGCTTCGTAAGGAATTAGACGAGGTGCTTGCCCAAGAAGAGCTTTTGTGGTACCAAAAGTCGAGAGCTGAGTTTATTAAAGATGGGGATAGAAATACCTCCTATTTTCATGTCAGTACCTTGGTTAGAAGATGTCGGAATCGAATTGTATCTTTGAAAAACGAGCAGGGACTATGGTTGGATGATCCCACCGAGGTCAAATAGACCATTGTTGATTATTTTAAGAATCTTTATACGGATGATGATAACTCAAGCGTCCTAGACGTTACCTTGAAAATTATTTCAAGATTTTAATAATAAAGATTGAGATTGGCTTAATAGACCCTAAACTAAGGCTGAGATCGAACAAGTTATCAATCATATGGGTTCACTCAAGGCCCCGGGACCGGACGGATTCCAGGATTTATTTTACAAAAACAATTGGCCACTGATTGAGAAGTTGTTATGTGATATGGTTATCATGGCGCTTGAAGGTAAAGGGATACCAGAAGGATTAAACGATACTCATCTAGTCCTTATTCCGAAGGTGGATACCCCGAAATTAGTTACACAATTCCGACCAATTAGTTTATGTAATGTGGCATATAAAATCATTAGCAAAGTTCTAACCAATAGAATAAAGAAAGTGTTGCCTCGAGTCGTCTCTGAGACAAAAAGTAGTTTCGTTTTAGGCCGTCAAATCACCGACAACATCGTCATTTTCCAAGAAATGATCCATTCCATGAATAAGAAGAAAGGAAAATCCGGAATTATGGCGATAAAAATCGACCTAGAAAAAGCATACGACCGTATTCGCTGGGACTTCACTCACGCCACTCTTAGTGATATTGGCTTTTCCGTCCTCTTAACAAATGTGGTCATGGAATGTGTAACTTCACCACGGTTGCAGGTCCTATGGAACGGTGAACCCACCGAGAAATTTACCCCGTCAAGAGGAGTGCGTCAAGGAGATCCTTTATCCTCTTACCTTTTCGTTATGTGCTTGGAAAAATTACAACAAGTAATAGATCTCGAAGTTCGAAACAATAATTGGAAACCTGTGACTATTTGTCGAAATGGGCCAGAAATTACTAATTTATTCTTTGCAGACGATATGGTTATTTTCGGGGAAGCCACAGCGGAGCAAGCCTGGGTTATAAGACGAGTTCTTGATAACTTCTGTAAAGCCTCGGGGGAAAAGATAAGCGAGACAAAATCCCGTGTTTTTTTCTCAAAAAATACGGATATGGACTCTAGAGAGGCCGTCAATATTGCGCTGGGTTTTGAGGAAACTAACGACTTAGGGACGTATCTCGGGATGCCAACTATAAATGGGCGAGTGACTCGTCAAACTTTCGCTCATTTAGAAGAGAAAATCAAAAAGTGCCTTGCGGGATGGTCGACAAAACGTATGTCTCTTGCTGGGCGATCAACTTTAGTCCAATCAACGTTGACCACTATAGTTAACTATAGTATGCAAACGGCTAAAATTCCAAGATCGGTATGTGACTCTATTGATAGAAAGTCTCGTCATTTTTTATGGGGAGGAAATAAAGAGAAAAAATCAACACACCTTATATCTTGGGAGAATATACAAAAACCCAAGTCTATAGGTGGAGTCGGTATACAATCAGCTCGACAAGCGAACGCGACCTTCCTTACAAAACTGGGTTGGAAAGTACTTTTTGAACCTACAAGTCTATGGTCTCAAACCCTAAGAGCTCAATATTGCAACAACCGTTGTGATATCGACATTTTTCAAGCGAAGAATAACATGTCAAATGTTTGGACCGGAATTTCGTCTCAAGCAAAAACAATTGTTAGGGGCACAGCAACAAACGGTCGTCGAACTTTGTTTTGGGATCATAAATGGATGGACGGGTTATGCCTATCTGACCACGCCATGGCTCATATCCCCGATAATATCCTAGGCATGATGGTTAGTGAGATGTGGAGTAGTAATCATGGATGGAAATGGGAATTATTTTCTGACCTCTTACCATAAGAAATACTTCAAAAAATAACTTCTATCTCCCTAGCCATCGACCCAGACCTTGAAGATTCGCTATACTGGGTAGGCACGAGCTCTGGGAAGTTCACTCTGAAATCGGCATTTGGTTTCCTGAAAGGCTAAGATAGCTCGTCCCAACCCGAGTCCTTGGTTTGGCGCAAAATATGGCGATTACCATTTCAACAAAGAATACGGATGTTCTTATGGCTAGCTGCTCATGAGAGGCATATGGTTAATGTTAATCGAGTCAAAAGAAATATGGGTGATGATCATATATGCCCGAGATGCGAAGTAAATGAAGAAACAACGGAGCATCTTCTCCGATTGTGTTTGGTCTCAAGGCAAATCTGGTCTTTAATAGGTATTGACAATTCTAATCAATCCTTTTATAATTCTTCTTTTACAGATTGGTTATGCAAAAGTGCAAGCAATGATGTCTTTACGTCAGATGCGGATTGGCCTCTTTACTTCGCATTAACATGTTGGTGGATATGGCGATGGAGAAAAAATATTGTTTTTGGCCGCGAAACCGAGAACCCGACTCAACCCCGAGCCTTTATCTACCGTCAAGTCGAGTTAACCAAGCACGCTTTTGATCGATTCGATTTCCTAGTACCGCAACCTCAACCTCTTCACTCAGAAATTTTCATTCGGTGGCTCCCTCCTCCACATACTTGGTTGCTAATGAACACCGATGGAGCTTCAAAAGGGAATCCGGGTCCAGTCGGTGGTGGAGGCATTATTGAGGATGAAACGGGTAATTTTATTACTGCTTTCTATTTGTCGTGTGGCAATTACTCATCTATGAAAGCCGAGTTATTAGCTCTCCTTGCGGGTTTGGAAAGGGCAAAGTCTATTCACATAAGAAAGTTACTCATCCACATGGATAATTCTCCTTGCGTTAAACTTATTAATGAAGATCAACTCGTGAGTAACAGCTTGAAGGTTATTGTCAAGCGATGCAAGGAGTTAATACGGGAAGAGCATTGGACAGTCAGACTAGAGCATACGTATAGAGAAGCTAATAGGGCAGCCGATTTATTAGCAAACCAAGGAGTCTATTCTAGCACCACACCTACTCGTTTGGACAGTCCATCCGGCAGCTTAAGAACAATCCTTCGGGAAGATATTTTCAGGGTAGCTATTCTCCGTGTAATAGCTAATAGTTAATTTTCGGGGCTACGCCCCTCATTCGTACCAAAAAAAAAAACAAGCTCGGTAGGTTCTACCGCTCCACCAAAGGCCTTCGATTTGCTTCTTGCTATTCAAAGCGTCTTGCTTGTGACGGACAATATTCTTCACAAGCTGAAGACCTCTTACAATAAAGCAAGTGGGTTGACAAGTGAGAGGGAAAATGGAGCATCCACGCATATTGTCACTTGCATCTTGTGAGAGGGGTACTATCCGTCTTCAGCTTGTGACGAATAGTGCCCGTCTTCAATGAGATTTTGTGTTTACTATTTAGCTTGTAATCCAAGCATAACTTTCATGTTGATTGACATTTGCATTGTTGTCAGTTTATTGATTTTCGAGCACATCAAAGCTTGCAAAAATGCATATACGGTGTTTATAGAATTTTATCTTTTAATATACTATATTTATAGAGTGTAAATTGACAATTTATTATTTTTTTACGTTTTTCATCGTATTTTGATTTGAGAGGAAAAGAAAACAATTTAACTAATACTCATTACATGAAATGTGTTTTAATGGAAAAAAGCTCTTACAAAGATTTAATGATTTTGTTTTATAACTTTTTTAATAGCATATCTTTTAGCTACAAATTATCTTCTCGAGAACGAAATTTTTATCATAAAAAACCTAGAAGCAACTCTTAAATTGGGAATTATATTGAAATAGGAAAGAAAATAAGAAATTATATCAAAATAGGGGAAATATTTTAGGCGGGAAAACTTTGAATTTTTCCTATTCATTTAGTATATAGGGGATTGTCAACATTAGTCGGTCGTGTCATCTTATTAAACACAAGCAAGCAACAAATTAGCACCTAACATGTAAACATATACAAGTAGACTACCAAATTAGGTAACTTCTGGGTGACTTTTGAATTGTGGATCAGCCTTATCGGGTTGGGTAACTTTACGAGGTCTAATCTTGATCTCCATTTAAAGAAATTTTCAATACTATTTACGCTAATTACTAATGACGGACACTATCCGTTTATATCTGTAGACGGACAGGGGCAGACCCACCTAGTAGCAAGAGGTGGCGACCGCTACCCCAAACGTAAAATAATTGGTTGATTGAACGGATTTTTACTACCTCAAATATTGCTAAATAGTAGATAAATATATATACGTGCATTATATATGTATTAAATATCAAGTGGTACATTGGTAAAGGCATTGACTTTTCACCTATAGGTCGTGGGTTCGACTTCCATTGTATGCATATTCTCTCTATTTTTTTTTCGCTACCCCGAACTTTAAATCCGTATAAACGGATAATATCCATCTATAATGAGAATGAAATGAGGCCATAAATACGAATGTACAAGTGTACTACCCGTCGAAATTTGTATTGAATTTTATCAGTAAAGCTTGTAAATTCAATGGTCAAAATTGGAGGCCCGATTCCGCCGCCCGTGGTCGTCCGGGCTATTAGACGCCCTGTCGGCTGTCCCAATATAAGCTTAAAGTTTCGATTAAAATACGAATAATTATTTGGATTTATGGGAGTTGTTTAAGACAGCTAGTTAGCTAGATATTTTACGACGTTTTAAGCGTGTTTTTTTAATCTTAGACGTGATTCTCTATAAGCTTACTGTATACGGCTATACTCCGTATATCATAACTTCACTTGCTACCAAAAATCAAATATCACAAATTTCATTCATATTATATATGGCTACTACTCTTCTTGCACCTTCTCTTATTTTTTCGCCCTCGAACAACATGAGAAATGTTCAGGCAAAGGTATCGGTAACCACATTAGATGACTCCTCTGCGATTCCGGACTCGGAATTAGAATTAAAATCCCATAGGATTTGGTTGTCAAATGTAGTAGTTAGAAAGCCAAAAGAAAAAAGAAAATGGCATGTAAATGGTGTACGAAGGTTAATAGTCGTGGGTATGGTACATGGATTAGCTATGTTTGCACCGTTGACTTTTAACTGGGCTGCACTTTGGGTGGCTCTTGTTTTATATCTGTTGACCGGGATGTTGGGTGTTACGCTGTCGTTTCATAGAAATTTGACGCACCGGAGTTTTCAACTTGCTAAATGGCTCGAGTACTTGCTTGCCTACTTTGGTTCCCTAGCACTCCAGGTTTGTTGCTTATCTCGGTATGATTAATTTTCGGATAATTTCCATGTATTGAGATTTACACTTTCTCAACTAAACATCCTTACTTTTGTCAAAAAAAAAAAAAGAAATTAACTTGTCTTATTGCTTAGTAACAAGATTTAAAAGCCTCGAATTTTTCTGATATCTTAGAATGGAGTTACAACCCGTTAAAGTTTATTCGTTTAAGAACCTTTGATCGGCTTTCCGAGATCTGCGATTTTAGAAAAAAAATCGCGGTTTTATGAAATCGTGACTAAGAGAGATGAACGGTTAAATTAATTTTTGAGAGAAATAGGGGCATTTGGGAAAAAATAAGGCCATGTTCTTTTGGACTTAAATTCACTTTATTTATGTTCACTTCAGATCATATAAGTTCAGTTCAGTTCAGATTCTATAAGTTTAGTTCAGTTCAGATCCTATAAGTTTAAATTTGATCCTATAAGTTCAGTTCAGTTCAGACCCTATAAGTTCAGTTCAGTTCAGATCCTATAAGTTCAGTTCAGTTCAGATCCAATAAATTCAGATCTAATAAATTCAGTTAAGAAAAGATATATACAGAGTATTATTTTTAAAACCGATGCGAAAATATTTGACATTAATTATTCGATACATATACACATTATTATTTTTAAAACAAAATTATCACTCATCTCATTATCTTTTATCATAATGTAATCGTAGTATAATGTATGAACAAACCAATGTATGTAAAGCAGATAATTGTTACGGAGTATTATTTTACCTTGTGTTTTAGACTATTTGTTTTATTAATGCTCTCGCTTGGCTGCCCAATAATTTCTTGTAAAAATTTTGTTTGATCACAATCAAAATTTGCGTTTTTTTATAATAATAATAGTAGTAGTAATAATAATGTGGGAGCCCAGATTGTTAAGGGGATGGGAGCCCTGATTGTGTCTCGGCTACCCACTAATTTCTTATAAAAATTGACTTGATTTTAATAAAAGTTGCAGTATTTATAATAATAATAACAACAACAATAATAGTAATAATAATAATAATAACAATAACAATAATTTCTTATAAAAAATTGGTTAATCTTAATAAAAATTCGTATTTATTAAAAAAAATATTAATAACAATAACAATAACCATAACCATAACCATAACAATAATAATAGTTAAGTTAATTAAATTAAATTAAGTTAAGTTAATTTAAATTCGGACTCTGTAAGTTTAGTTCAGATCCTATAAGTTCAGTTCAGATCCTATAAGTTCAGTTTAGTTCAGATCTTATAAGTTCAGTTCAGTTCAGATCCTATAAGTTTAGTTTAGTTCAGTTCAGTTCATATAATTTCAGTTCAATTCAGATCCTTTAAATTCAGTTCAGATCCTATAAGTTATGTTCAGTTCTGTTCAGATCCTATAAGTTCAGTTCAGTTTAGTTCAGATCGGTTTTATTTCAAAAGAACAGGGCCTTAAAGTCACTTAATTTAAGTTCACTCTAGATCCTAAAAGTCCAAAAGAACAGGGCCTTGCCATCCCAGCACTCGATTTGCTTTGAAATTTTCGAACCACAAAGATGCATTCTTCACCAATTTCAGAATAGCATATTTGCAACGCTTCTCATCAGAAACATCCTTGAACTCAAACAATCGCTCCATCTTTCGTTCCCATTCAAGGTAGTCCTCGGGATCAGTGCCTCCGTCAAACTCAGGTAACTTCATCACCTTAAACTCATCTACAACAGGCCGCCTTATAGGACCACGACCAACATCTTTTGGCACATTTCTCAACAAGTCACGCAATTGGCGAAGTAAATTGTTGTCGAAATCACATTTCTCAACAAGTAACACGGATGAACAGTAACGATGAATAATATGACGATGAACAGTAACACGGATGAACAGTAATGATGAATAGTATGATAATGAACAGTAACACGGATGAACAGTACAATCACGAACCAAGAAAGGGATATTTAGCCTTGAGATTCGACCTGAATTCGCAGCTAATAACGAAGGAGTTCGGAGCCCAAACAACAATCGCGAAAGACTTGAAGTACGTTCTCAAATCTAGGGTTTGGTGATCAAATTGATCAGGTTTTATGAGTTTTTATTAATCGTTCAATGAGAAATATGCAGCACACATCTATGCCTTATATAGGCCACACTTTAGGTTACAATAGCTGATCTTAAAGATCTTATTCTTGACAAATAAGAAAGCTAATAACATAATAGGGAAATAAGTAAATATCTTACAGCTAGAATAAGAAAATACGGAATAAGGAAATAAAGGAATATGGAAATAACTAATAAAAAACTCCACACGCCCAACTCCAATCCACACGTCTAAAGCTAGCTCGGACTCTCAACATATAGAACCCCGACTCCCTGGACATGGGAATCCGAGCCCAAGGAAGTCCCCATTTGAGAATTAGCAACAATCAGCTCATGTTCACTCGTTGGTCCAATTGTAACCTCTTCGGCATCCATAAGCGCATCAGCCCCCACTCGATCGAGTACTCCTCCTACTCGATCGAGTTGCACAAAACAGCAGCTACTACTCAACTTTGCCATATACCCACTCGATCAAGTTGTCCCTACTCGATCGAGTCCACCCTACTCGATCGAGTATCCCCCACTCGATCGAGTCATGCCGACTTTTCTAGATACCCGCATGCTTAACTTAATAACGTTTCGCAACAAAAAGATATATACGTATGTTGAACCATATAGAATATATGTTTATATTTTGATGATGTCAAGAGTACTTTGTATTATATATACTCGTTGGGCGTAATTATTTGTTTAATCTCTTCAGATTAGACTTATTATTTGTAAAGCCTAAATAATTATGATGAAAGTATACAAGAACGTATTGTGATCAAGCCCTAAATCAAGGATCAAGATACTACAAGTTAGTAAAAGAATTATTCAAGCACCATGAGAAGATGAAGCTCATCTAAAGGATGATCAAGCTTGGATGATGAAGTAGCCTACATTTGAAGATCTCCTAAGAAGATTAGAATAAGCGTAGGTGATTATCTCGTAATGGTAACATAAGAATTGGTTTCTTATGTTAGTAAAGTTATAGCTTCACAACTATAACATTACTTCTGTAGGAGCTCAATGTTATAGCTCTTCTACTATAACATTGAGATGCTAAGCTTATATAACGCACGACTTGAGAAGTTTTCAAATTGTTTTTGAAAAACGATTTTGGTTCTTTTTAAATGTTTTAGCAAAAAGTATTTAATTAACGAGGAAGCCCACATTCATATTAAGTGTGGTTTTATTTTAATCTTATGATTAGTAATTATGTTGAATCAACTTATGAGTTGAGTCATACTACTAATTAGGGTTTCTAATATTGCATACTCTTAAACCCTAAATCTAACCTAACATCAAGCTATGGTTTTCATGAAAAACGAGGCATATGAGCCGTGTTGATTTTATGTGAGCTTAAGGATAAAAGTTGTTTTAACATATCTTTTATATTTAACTTGATATGGTTATTTATGATAAGTATATTTTTTTATGGAAAATCTTATCATGTCTTAAGATTTAAGGAAAGAATAATAGGAGAATAATTTATAAATTATCTTTTGGAATATTCTCTATTATATCTTTGGGTTTTAAGGAAAGAAATAACAAAGATATGATTTGTTTACATATCTGATATTTCGGCCATTAGGGTTTCGTGGAAATCGTGTGCCTTGCCTCCTCTCTTGCTATAAATACTTTACTCTTTACTACATTTGAAAGTAAGACCTTTGAGCATAAATTTGATTTTATTTTAAAAGCAAAAACCGTGTTTTACAAGCAAAAACCGTTTTGTTATTTTGAAAAGGTCGTGCGTCATATATACTTGTGCATTCGTTCTGTTGTTATCGTTATAAGATAATAGTTCTTAATTGATTTCTTATTCGTTCATTAACGTGAACTTTTAGTAGAATCATTACTGCTTTCTTATTAGCGTAAGTTAGTCACTCAAGTATTTAATGGTACTCACTTGAGTTACAACTAGAGTTAGTTGTACGAGTTGGGTTAGTAAATTTGTAATCCGTAGAAAGGTACTAAATTTATTAATCGAGAATAGTGGACGTAGGTTTCGATTTGTGAAACTGAACCAATTCAAAAATACGCGTCTCTCTTTCTTTCTTTCTTGCGTTTATTTGCATTGTTTTAATTCGTTAATTAATTGATTAGTTAAAGTTTAATCAATAAACTTTAAATAATTAATTATACCCGTGCAATCGAAAAAGTAGGTTAAAGTTTTTAATCCTCAATTCACCCCCCTCTTGAGTATTTCGGATCGATAGACTCTTCAACGTATACATCAAACGCAAACATCCTATTCACATGTTACTATTATGCCATATTATAAACCAACTATCATGCAACATGCTTATTCACAACACCTTATCATATATATCCAATTCATCTTCTTCCACCACATTCTCCATCCTACCCTAAGCATTTTCCAACATTTCCATACAATATATTATCCAACATATTCAATTAAACACTAGTAAACACATAGAGATCCCATGACACCCCATAGTGACCGATTTAAAGTTGTAGGGCGAGTTCATGACTTTAGGACGTCTCCCAAGTCTTAGAATTAGCTCCTAACAACTTCTACCCGGGTTCATTTTAGTTTGACTTCATAGGTTCATTAGATTCATTAGTTACAGGTTCCAAAATCGTCGCTCTGATACCACTTCGTAACACCCCCATGCACCAAGGTGCCTTACTAAGACCACTTAATGCACGAAACTGCTACCATCTCGGTTACCTGAGGCAATGTATATAAAAAAGACCATAAACCAACGTACTTTATTATATAAGTTTAAAGCGATGCATAACCAAAATCCAAAACTGTTAAAAGAGATACAAATGTTCCAAATCCCAAAACCAACTAAAAGAAATGTAAAGTTTGATAACACAGCGGAAGACTCTAGATGACACGTGGTGACTCAATCCTAGCTATCCGTTGCGCATCCATCTCATACCTGCTCAATAACTGCTCACCATCCCCGAATGGATCACCACAGTTTTTAAAACAATTAATCAGGGTCAGTTACTGATTACACAATATAAGATAAAGTAAGATCAACAATACATACAATCCTCCAACACCATTACATCACCAATAACCTGACTAGCCTGAAGGTCTAGTCCTCCCAGATTACGGCCGCAACCAGTAATCCACACCGCCAGTGAGGGACCACAACCGTCCCACCTAAGCCTCGCTCATCAATACCGAGCACAAACCCATGTTCCTTAATGTGCACATCCCCTCTTGTGGCGGGTTCCACAAGGGGCGAATCAAGAGCGTGAAGCCACTCCCGCAAGTGACTGCACTCAGCCGAGGATGCACCTCGCGAATCACAGACAAATAACACAACCAACTACAACATCAACAATTACCAATTCAATGCGATATAAATCAATAACAACAATCAACCATAAACAATCAAACAACCATCTAATACACATGTAACCAATAACTGAATAGAAAATCCTACCTGGAAAAGCAATCACCAATATCGTCACAATCAACTAATCAGAAACGTTCTTCTACGAAATCACCTCTTATCAATCATACAGTCATACAATTACCATCTAATATCAAAAATACACCCCCAATCTACTGAATTAGGGTTTCAACCAAAATCAATGAAATAACATAGAAACTATACTAGGATCTTACCCACAACGCGACGGTCTCAACGGAGTACAGAACTCTAGATTCCGACGTCACAAGCCTTAGGATTCGATAGCAATGCGAAAGAGAGAAGTAACATAACTTGTTTTTATCTTTGTGAAGTTTAGAATAGGGTAAAAAGTGAAAAAAACCGACGAAAGGTATATATATATATCTTTCTCGCATTGCTATCAAAACCCGGCAAAGTAATCCCGTAAAACCGACTTACTCGATCGAGTAAGTGACTTACTCGATCGAGTGCCTTCTACTCGATCGAGTACCCATCAGACAGAACACTGTTTCGTAACCAAAACTCACTTACTCGACAGAGTAAGCCTTACTCGATAGAGTATCCAACAGTACAGAAAACCGCAGTATTACAATAATAGCACAATTTCTGGAATATGTTTAAATTGAAATATGGCGGGAGTAATAAAGAATTTGAGAGAATATTAATTGTACAATTTTTGTGAGACCCTTTTCTACCCAAGTTATATCGTCATGAATTAGTGGTTTTAGTTTGTTAAGGTAAGAAATCAACTATATAGTAATCAACGTTTATTTAACATGTATGAAATTGATTTCCAACCACACCTACTAATATAAAACATTTAATATAAGATTTAATATTTAGTTCTTATTCTAAATATAATCCAATATAATTCTATTTAATTTTAACTTATTTCAGTTCAAAATAGAGTATATTCATAACGTAACATGAAAAAGGATTTATATGATATTTAATATTTTTTAATGAGTGTGCTTTCAAACAACCAGGGAGACCCAATTGGATGGGTAAGGACACATAGATACCACCATAAGTATACGGACACTAAACGAGATCCTCATAGTCCACTTGAAGGATTCTGGTACAGTCATATTAGTTGGATCTTTGACGCCACTGCCCTTGCGGAAAAGGTAATGCTTATGTTGAATTATATTATGGAATGTCATCATATTTACTAATATAAAAGGTTAATAGAATCATACTATTTTATTTTGCACTAATATTAAGAAAAGTATGTCTACTACTCCATATGATGTTTTACCTAGTACAAATGATGTCCCGGGATCCCAGACCATTCCTTTCAAGTAATTGACTCATTGATTAGTTACATCATGTTGGATTTTATATCCCGCATCTTTAATCCTTGACTTAAATTGACGGGTCTAGATAAAATCTGAAATTCATATATACGGAAAAATAAAAATTAGGTCTAATGTTATTGAACTAGGTCTAATATATATTCCCATTTGCTCTGTTTTTAGGAAATATTAATCAATTGTTATCTAATTTCATTAATGCTAAGTTGTTTCTTACAAATTGAAATAAACTTTCTAAAAAAGATTTTGGGTCATTTGACTCGTCCAGGTTGAAAATTTTATGTTTTGTATATGACCAAAAAATTACTGTCTTCTACCCTCAGTCTACGTGTCAGAAACAATAAATAAATATTGATTGAAACAAAAAAAATTCTGATTTATATAATTAAGATATCTATCTAGTTCTTTCTAGGTTGCGTTTGCGTATTAATTGAGGCCGACAACAATGATCAACTACTTCGAACGGTTTAAATTGTAATATTACAGATTTCGTACTCATATGCACCTATTATTTTCAGCGATGTGAATCATGCATTGTAAAAGACTTAAAGGGACAGAAGTTTTACAAGTTTATGAGGAGTACATACTTGTTACACCATTTTGCTCTTGGACTACTTCTCTATGCTTTGGGAGGATTTCCGTATGTTGTATGGGGGATGGTGAGTAACCACTCTCTATAACTATTTTGGTATATGTACTTAAGTCTTGTTTTAGTCTAAATAATAAGAAATAGCAATAACTTTTGTATAACTTCTTAAATAATACTAGTTTTGATACATATGCAACACATCGGCAATTTCTTATCTAATTGTCTGAATTTCTTTAAAATAATCTCTTTGATTCACTTAAAACTGGTTTTCTTATGTATTCTCTAATAACACAAAAATCTTATAAACTCATGGTTAAGATGATTCACTTAAAACAAACTCATACGCAACCCATCAACTTTTTATTCTCCATGTTATTTCTAAAATTATATGTACCTTGATAAAAAATTAATATAAAATACCATCAGCCACTAAAAATTATTACACACCAAAACGAATAACTTCAAAGCTGACATTTGAATTATAAATCAGTGTACATAAAATTAGAAGAGATGAAATATGATTTTTTTCTGTATACAAAATAATACTCAAAACACACTACTTGGGTCATTCAACTCCACATTACACCTATTCCTATTTGGGTCATTCAACTCCACTTTGCACCTTTCTAAAAATGGCAAACTAAAGGTCCATATTGTCCTAATTAGACAAGCATATTTACATAAAATGCCACTCAATAACCCTTTCTAATTGGACAAGCATATAATAAAACATTTTTACTTTCACTTGTTGTACTTTTTATTGTTTTCTACTACTTTTCTTAATACTTGTGCATAAAGCATAAGTGTAATGTAGAGTTGAATGGAGAGAGTATTAGCTTACTCAAGACATTCTAATAAACAATTATGTATTAAAAACAACCCGTATATTGTCGTTGTACTCTTTTAAAGTTCTATGAATTATCAACCTAACACTAAATTTAGTAAATAAAATGTGTCATTCACTATTTCTGTAAACCGTTATAACTCAATATGTGTGTACCCAAATAATCACTATATAAAACAAAATCAATATAATAGACACGTATCTAGAAATGGGAACACCATTTATAAAAACACAAATCATAAAAATAGAAATAAAGAATAACATAGACATAATATTATTTACAATTTAAATCGCAATATATAATAAACTTCTATTTTTACAACATTACGTACCTACCACAAAATTAGACCACTTTCAAACACTTCCTATTCATCATATTATATGCTCCGCTCTTCGTAATATCTAAGACGTTAAGAACATTTATTTCAAAAAAAAAGTCTGATTACTTCATCAATTTTATGAGGTATACAATATTATGTATGAAAATGCGTTGTAAATTTGTTTTCTTATAAAAGGTTGATCGTTATTCTCCAATTTGAAGAATACGGACTTAAGGATTATTAACTCTAAACTCTGTGAGTGTGTTATAGCCTAAACAAAAAAGCACGCACAAAAAACTCGTTAATACTCCATAATTATTATGACTCAGAAATAGAAAAAATATACATGTTTGTGGAGGAAGAAAAGAAAGATCCTCTATTATGTCGCCCATGTAATACATTTTTTATACTCAATACTATATATAGACGACGATTTGTGGGCATGTGATGAATTGAATCGACATAAGAAAAGTGTGTACAAATTCACTCTCCATCTCTTGTTATATTTTAGAGAGTAATAATTTTTTTTTGTGATGGTCTGGTCGATCGAAGTGCTTCTATAATATCTAATATCATGAATTACTTAAGATAAGGACCTATACTATACGTTGAAAATCTTACCGGACTTAGGACTCGACATGGGTGGATTCGAAAATAAACCGACTTAACCCAAACCTACTAAATCAGAAAGTATCTGAACTAGAGGTGCCCTATTTGCTTTAACCTGTACAAATTACCAGTTGGAGACTAAAGGGTCTTTTGCCAAAATGACTATTCTAGTAAAACTAATTACCATAATAACCATTTTCGAAAATTATTTTCCAATATAACCACTTTTGCAACACTACTTTCCTAATTGACCAAAAAGGAAATATATGAAAAACATTAATTTAGCAACTCCATGTGGACCAAGGCCACACGCGCACCTGCGCATCCAGTTGAAAACCTTTAAGGCGGCGACACTTCTCCCATGGAACGCCGGTGCGAGCCAAAACACGTCATGAGCCGTTACCGATTTGAAAGGCATTGAAACTGGTGAAAGGTTTAAACAAGCCTGCATTTGTGGAGTCACCACCAATTTTTATGGAAGATTGAACCGTTCGAATACCTCGTGCCATTTCAAGACACATAGTAGTAACATGAACACTAAGAAATCCGTTACCCTTAGCATTCTATGTCTAGAATGACTCTCGCGATGCCAATGAACACGGATGCTCACAGATATCTGAGTATGGGTGAGGGTACATATTAGGAAGCTCTTTATTTCAACACCTAATCCCGCCCGCCTCGATAGCGGCTTCTACTAATGGTCGGGGAAGTCATTTGTACTTGATATGTTGTTGATATAATACATGCAATGAAATATCCAATGTTTTATTCCTAGCATGTGAATTTAGACTAAGTCGGTTAACATACAATCTATTGATACATTTTCTCTAGGCGTCAGATATGTTTTGTATACTTAACACGGTTTTAGAAATTGATTTTTATGAATGATTAAAAGGTAATTGGCATCATACAATATACAAATGTAAAAAAAAAAAAAATTACAAAATTAAATAGAATTTTACACCCTCAGACTTACATGTTACCGTCGTGAGATTTAACTAAAGTCGGCTTTTTAGTGGTAACCCGACTCGATATATGCAAACATGAAAGTGCCCTTGAAAAATTATTTTAAAAGATTGATTTAATCTGATTGTGTAGTGGTTAAATTGGTCGGTCATGCATAACGAGACTCGTACCCAGAAGGATCTGGGATTACGTAGTCGAGTGATCAAGCACGTAGGTGTTAATAGCAAAAGCTCATGGTCCTAGAATGCAAAGGGAGAAGAGAAGGGTGGACACTCGCGTGAAAAATATGTGAGACGAAGACCTCTATTTATACTAATCACGAGGGGGGGGTGTTTAGTAAAGGAAATAGGAAAAATAGACCATTCCCCAAGCAAGCGCTTAGATGCAGAGCTTGCGTAAAACAAAATTTACCCTGGATAAGTGGCGCAGCAAGTGCTACGCTCCCAGAAGAGGCGCATCACTTGGTGCGTCCTTTCTCGGGTAGTTTCCTCCTGCGCAAGAAAGCGCGTCTGACAGTCTGTGATATTTTGGATATACCTTTCTCTACAAGTTTTGGATTAAGGTGATTTTGGTGGCGTTGGAAAGTTAAGACAAAAATATAGAACGTTTTGTGAAATAGGCCAAACCCAAAAAAGTCGTTATCACCTCAAAAAACGGGCCTAAAGTTCGGGTTGTCGTATTTAGCTAAAATGAAATGCACATTTTGTAATATAAACTTAAGTTTAGCCTAAGGAAGTGACATTAGACATAATCTCGACATTTAATGATATGCTAACCTTTTTAGACAAGCACATTGCTTTGACTCGGGATTGACGGTTTCAGGAAGGTAAATGACGGTTTTACCCCCAGACTCCGATTTGACTCTAATTACTAACAAAACGACCATAATGACACCTAGATAACAACCATGGGCTAGATACAAGTGTATGAGTTACCTTTTATTAACCGATTTACGAATCGTCATAAAATCGCGACATATGCTTAACATGAGGCCCAATCATCACTAAGTGTTTGACGGGAGGTGCAGAAATGATGTCTCTACACTCCACCATGACCACCATCTTCCAGTTTTCATAAGTGTTTGGACATTTGACACATTGGTTGATAATAAGAATAATTTTTACTAATGTTTTCGAGTTCTCGTCTCTTAGAAAATAACTCATGTCCTTTTAACTTTCCTTCTACCTCTCCATTAATAATATCTCTATTGCTAATCTTACGGATATGGTTAAGCCCCCTAATTCTATGACTTTGTTCCGATACCGAACATCCACTCGATCCTAAATAAGTAATAACACTATGAATTAGTGATTGCTAATTTATGAGTGTGATTGAACTATATCAAGAAGTCAACAACCACTATAAAAGTTGTAGTACTTCGTGCTTGTCGTTAATCCGAGATTGTGATACCCCAGTTCACGAGGAAGCCTTTAGCAAGACCTTCCTATCAAATGGGAGGGCTACCATCTCGGTTTTCCGAGGTAGCAAGCACCAAAGGAACTATTTAGAACGACATTTATTATAATTAGGTTTAGCTTTAGTGAAATGTAAATACAACTCCAACAAATTTTCAAAATTACTAAATTCAAAACCAAATACTTAAAACTATGTCAAAGTTATATCAAAATTACGACTAAGTCAAAGAATTATAAACTACGTGAAGACTCGCCCAAAGCACCTTCGTCTCAGCTAGCCATCTCAAATATCAAAACCTGTCAGAATGCAACGCTCGCTATTTGACGGAAATATCAAATGGATCACTGCAGATATCAAAACAGTTTATGGGTCAGTCTCAATAATACAAGTGATCACAAGACGATGTATATAAATATGCAATGCGAATGAATGAGAAGCACATATTACAACACCTCCTCCAAAACCGAATCCAAATCCACCTCAACCCAGTGATGGTATCGCAACACCGCCACCAACAGTTGGACCACATCTCAACAGTTATCTGCATCGCAACACGGTATACCGAGCCATGTTCACAACCCGGACCCCTGCTAGACTCGCATCGCGACACGAATCCCTCCTCCTCAGATCATTAACGTCTCCTTGAAGTGAGAAACTCCAAGGAGCAATCCAGGCGTGAGATGGTCTCCCGAACCGCCTCGCTGTCCTCTCCACCATAACACTACCACAATTCCACCAACATCCACATGTAAGAAAATATGCAACACAATATGCCAAGTATACCACTTTCACATTTATCACGAGTCTCAAGTATGCCATAACTCCATGTACCAACAATTACAACAATTATTAAGACACATATGCTAATTCTCATGATATGATGCAACTCCAACATTTATTATGAGACTAACAGCAATAATGACATATGCAAGCATTCATACTCTTATGAAACGAGTAGGGAAACCCTATTTTTTAGCAAATCTCTACAAGCACAAACACAATACTAGAAATCCTCCTCTATGACGTCTCCTCCTACAACTAAATCAAGAAATTCTTATCACAATAGGTTCCTACAACAATAATACATATATAATCCCCTATTACAACTATCTAATTACACAAATCCTTAATTAAAACACCAAAAAGACAAAAATTTCAATTATCACCAAATTCTAGGGTTTGGGTAACAAGAGAGATTAAAATTATAAGTAGAGACTCACAAGATGAAAAAGGCATGAAAAGATGAGGGATGATGTTAAATCTTCAAATCCAAGGTTGAATTTTCTCAAAATGAGATAGGAATGTTTTAGAGAGGCTTTAGAGAGATTTAGGGTTTACAAAAAGAGAGAAAACACTGTTTACGGGCTTATATAGCACTCTCTTAATACATGGAACCATATTGTGAGTTTCTGGGCCTGAACCGAGGTACTCGGCCGAGTACTCGAGGGCACTCTGTCGAGTGCACTGAACTTGGTCGAGTAAACCAGCTACTCGGCCGAGTGCTACCTAGTCAGGATTTGCCCATAACACACTCGATCCACTCCGCTCGATCGAGTAAGGGTACTCGGTCGAGTACTCCTCCTTACTCAGTCGAGTGCACCAATCAAAAATCAGGAGTATTGCTCAAATTGCGACGACCATTAAAAAAAATTACTTCTACAAAAATCACTCCTACTCACGCTCCAATACAAGACCTTCTGCATGTATGAGAAATTGAGAACTGAAAGTTATTGAATTTGTAACAAGATTTATGCTTAGTATTATTTATGATGATTGCTAAGGTTAAAATAAGATAAATGATTGAATAGTTTCGGAATTTATGTTACTTTGGTTAATTCGGAATATAATTTTACAAAATGATTATTTTAACGGATAATTTGGCAAAAGACCTCATTTATATATGGATAATATGGTGGTGCAGGGTGTAAGGACAACATGTGTTTACCACGCTACATTTTTAGTGAACTCCGTCTGTCATGTATGGGGAAATCATGCTTGGAAAACCGGTGATTTATCTAAAAACAATTGGTAAGTGTTTCAAAGCAATTTTTGTTTACTATATATAAAACTCGAAATACTCAATTTTCCATTAGTATACCATCCTCTCTATTCCATCATGGATTCATGCTCTCTTGTTTTTATATTTGCAAATTGCATATAACAGAGTACCTAAATAAAGTCTCTAATATCCCTTTAATTATATGAATAATTACTCCCCTTATTCCACTATGGTCTTCCCATTTACTTTTTTGAGGTCAAAATTCATATATATATATATATATATATATACTTTGACCATTTAATATCGAAAAAGTATAAAATTTTGTATTTTCATATAATTAAATTTGTTATCAAAAGCTCTTTTATAAAATTATTATTTCAATAAAAAATAATAATATTTAGCTACAATAAAATATGCTCAAAGTATCGTCTCGACTACCATAAAAAAAAGGAAATGGGAAGAACATTATAAATGGAGGGATTATTAGAAAACTTGTACTATAAAGAAATATTTTATGAACTAAATATATCATAGCAGTTAATGATCATCTCGTAAATGTATCTTTTATTGTGTAATTGTTTGGTTGGTCATAAAATTATAATTCCATAAAATAAGTCTCTTAATAAGAGGTAGCTAGTCTAAAACCCGTACAAATTTATGCACGGTGTACTTTTTAAATGTTATTAATTTCAAAAAGTATAAAAACATAAATTTTCCATCAAGGCGTAATTAAAATGTGGTTATTTTAATAAAACTTTTTGCATTAAAAATCTATCCAAATCAAATTAGCATAAAATAATACGAAATATAATAATATCATCTTACGATGTACATTGACAAATACAGTAAATAATACTACAAACTAGGTAGTGCTCATGTTTTGCATGACAAGTTTTATAATTTTGTTATCGTTTATGATATAAATATATTTAAATTGTATTTTGGTACTTTGAATTTAGGTACATGCACAAAATAACAGAAATATGTATAATTGTATATGCATTTTCAACTTCTACGTAAATTGGACTCCCTCCTTTCCATATGTTTATCTCATTTTCTTTATACGCGGTCTCCTATAAGATACTTTTACATTATTTTACCTCCTTATATATTATAGTTATTGGTTGTAAATAATTTTATGGAAGGTTATTTTATAACAGGTAACTATGTACAAATCATATAATAAAATTATATATTTTATACTTTATAGATAAAAATGATAACTACCTATTATGAGATAGATCTCTCACACTAACATTAATAAGAGACCGCCTCTCTTTACATAGGTCTCTCACTAATATATATATTTTGTAGTAATTTCTAAAATTTAAATCTTAAAAAAGTATATGTATATGAAAATAAAGGAGATATTATTATTTTTAATCACATGTTTAAGGGTTTGTATTATTTTATATGTATATGAAAATGACATATGAAAGAAGTCGCCAGAGTAAATTTTGGTCAGTTAAGAAATCAGAGGTTTGTTAATTAGGTGGGTGGCATTGCTTACGATGGGAGAAGGTTGGCATAACAACCACCATGCGTTCGAGTACTCGGCTAGACATGGCTTGGAATGGTGGCAAGTCGATATAACTTGGTACATTATCAAGCTTCTTGAAGCTCTTGGTTTAGCCAGTGATGTCAAGGTACCAACCTTAGCCCAGAAACAACGTTTGTCATTTAAATTATAAATACGAGGATAAAAGATCTTATTAAAATGTATAAAAAAAACATAATCCACATATATGTGGTTGTTGTAATATACTAGTGTGGGGTGCCCAACTTCACCTGTGCTACATAAAATCACCATTTAAGTTTATTTTATATGAAATATGATTGTGATGGCTTGTTTAATTTATACGTGTACCATTTATAATCCATTGTTTTATGATTGAGATTAATTTTAAACTTACCAACCAAATCATAAGACATGTCCATTACTCTCGTTGCTACAACTCTTACCTTCACTATATTTAATGTTGTTACCGTGACTTTCACAATTTTTTTTTGTTACTACTGTTATTTTCATTACTCTCGTTGTAGTACTTTTACTTTTACTACTATCGTGCTATTACATTTATTCTAATTATTCATGTTATCATTATCTTGATATTTAAAACACCCCAAAAGATTGAGAGTAAAGTTGTCTCACATCCGAAAAATAAAGGGCTTGTGGTATGTTTATAAGAGATTCTACCCACCACATAGTAACAAGGTCTTATAATTTTGCGCTTAAGTGAGGACAATAATGTCTCAAATGTGTATATCTCATCTTATTGGATTTGTGTTACGACAGTGTCGAGTCGGGTGTTATAATAATTTTTAAAATTATGATTACGACAAAAAAAAATTATCAACCAAATTATGAAATATTCTGACTACTTTTGTTATTATTAACATTACTTTCATTATTCGTGTTACTTTAACTACTCTTGTTGCAACTATTGTTTTTTCATTATTCGCACCGCTACTATTGTTACTTTCATTACACCTGTTGCTACCATTGTTACTTTCATTATCTCCTAAGCTACTATTGTTAAAAAATAAATAATCATATTGACATCACAATGATAATCATCATTTCTAGTTAAGGAAAGTCATGTAAATTTTCTTAGGCTATGGTCTTTCATGTTGTAGACACGTCGGTTTTGCACCTCCGAAAAGTCACCTGATGATGATCGGACGACATGTTTAGCATATGTCGCGATTTTATGACAGTTCTTAAATTTGTAAATAAACGGTAGCTCAAACACTTGTGTCTTCCCCTTAGTCCTCATTTATGTGTCAATAAGTTCATTTTGACATTAAGTAGAATCAATTTCAAGTTCGGGTAAAAAACCGTCTCTATTTTCAGATCCCGTCTCGTTTCAAATCGGAATATGCTAAAAATCGTCACAAGATATTTTTAGAGTTTGAGTTCGATACACATATTCGGACTCTAACTCATAATATAATCAAACTCTATCCATTCCATGGGAACCCACTTTAACCCGTTTTTCCTTGAAAAGACAAATTTTCAAGAGAAAACACAGCAGGACTCGCGCCTCTTGGAAGGGTGATGCGTCTCTTCTTGAAGGTCACGCTTTTGTAAAAACGTGTTTTGTCTCCATTTTTTAACCTATTTCGCTATAAATAGAGACATTCAGTCTCCATATTTGGTACGTGAGTGTCCGCCACTTGTTTTCTCTCTTTGCATTCCAGACCGTCAACTGCTTTTTAACATCTACGTGCTTGACCAATCGACCATGTAAGCCCGATTCTATCGTAGTTCCCGTCATATTTGCATAGCTTGACCAATTTAACCAACTACACGTTCATATAATCAAACTAAATAAATCTAATTTAATTCTTTGTTAGTTCAAAGGCGCTTTCACCTAAATAAGTTCGAGTTACCACTGGAATCGATTTAGTTAAATCTCGCATTGCTAATATGTAAGTCTAAGGGTGTAATAACCCATATAATACCGTTTTTGTTGTCTTTGTCTTTCGTTCACGTTTGTACATTGCATATTGCCAAAACTGTCTTCTAATTATTTCATAAAACTAAGTGTTCAACGTAATAAAACATCTGAACCTGCCAGACACGATAAACGAAGGCATAAAAAGATGTATCCATTCGAAAAAACACACCATCTGATGCGCCCTTTTTACACAAATTCTTATTTCAGACGTTATATCCATCTGAAATGGTCAGACGGATACCATTTCTTCTCACAAAAAACCCATTTAGGGTGTGAGTGGGAAAGCACATGGAGCTGTCCCACCACCCATGGGCTTCTCACTTGTGAGAGGTCTTATTACGGTCTGAAATAAAACGGTCTGAAGCAAGACGGACTGCCCTTTTTAAGGGTCTGCTGGATATATTTTGCTTCGTTCTTTGTCTCGGTTTAGGTGCCTGATTCTTTGTTGATCCAAGGATCTCCCAGATCAATTTTTCAAGTTTCTTCCTTTATTTTCAACCTTTTTCTATTTAATTCCAAATTGTTTTTTTTTTTTTTTTTTTTTTTTTTTTTGCAAAAGAGATATCATTTCATTTTATAAAAGAAAGAAAACACAATTTGCAAAGTTCTATCACACTAGACTATACATCCTTTACAGTTTCTTATACGTTATATACAAAGACTCGCAAGAATCCTCGTATAATTAGGACTGTCCTTATTCTTTAACATTCGAACAACAAACAAAAACTTGATTTTTTTTAGTAACAAGAGCAACATCAGTTTTCATGTGATTAAACATACTATTGTTGTGTTCATACCATATTTGGTGAATTGTTGCTATTACTGTTACCTTAAACAAGGCTGATTTCTAATGCTTCCTCCTTCTAGCTAGACTAATCAATTTCCATTCATCTATAAGATCTTTTTCAGATTTCTGAATGCTCATCCATTGGAGTAGATTTGTCCATATTTCTTTAGAGAAAAAACAACTGGAAAAAAAATGAGAATGAGTTTCTTCCTTATGCTTACAAAGATAGCTTCTATTGGCTAATTGAAAGCCTCTCTTCTACATATTATCCACTGTAGCCAATTGTCCTTGAGCTGCCATAAAACTTATAACCTTGTTACTCGGAGAAATACTTAACTGATTTAAAACTTTAAACCGGACCTATTTACAGGGGCATGTCTAAGAAAGTATAAGCTTTCTTAAGATTAAACTTTCGATTAGTTGACCAGGTAGATATGAAGTGTTTAGCCTCATGCAAAGATCCTACCTTAGAGATGGAATAATCCCATGTAGCAATAATGCGATCCAGGCTAGGGGAATGATTGTCCTTAGCGTTAATGTTCCAAATATCATCATGATTAAACACATAAGCCTTATGTCATTTTGCCCACATTCCATTAGTGGACTCTTCCAATTGTCATATCCATTTAAAAAGTCAAGTTTTATTTCAAGAAATAATATATTTGACATTAAATCCTCCATTATCCCAAGGGGAGCTGATTTGCTTCCAACTTTTGAATTCCAATTTCATACCGCGTGCAAGAATTTCCCCAAAAAAGTCCTTACATAGCTTATTGAGCATTTTTACCACTTCCAGAGGTAGCAATTCACTTGAGCAGCAAAAGTTTTCTAGGCCAAATATTACTGAGTTTATTAGTTGGGCCTTGTCAGCATAGGAGAGTAAATGAGAAGTCCGGTGATGGATAAAATGTTGAACCATGGTGATAACATAGTCAAACATACTGACCAAAATTCTTATTTTAATTCGGGGTGTTCCTAAATACTTGAAAGGAAAGCTTCTTTTTGAATATTAGTGTCAAGTTTGATTTAATTCCAAAATTTCAACCTTTATTCTATTTAATTCGGTTTGGATCGCAAATAATCCATATTAATCTGTTTAAATTGTCTTAGATCAATTAATGTTGCCTCAATAGATCTAATAATCGATATTAGACTCCCCTAGTCTAAGTTTCATAAATTTTAATCTAAATTTAATTCCTTCAAATTTTAATTTACCTTTTCCATATTTCAATTTCATTTATTTTAAACATCATCTTTTGATGCTTAGTAATCAATATTAAGCGGTTTAAGATCGATTCTCTTCCTTTATTTCATCAAAACTTTTACTTTATTTTCGACATTCTGACTTTCTAATTGAATTAAAAATTAAAAAAATGTCACAAATTAATTAACGTAACAATATGATGGATCTGACTTCCACATTTAGAACCCATCTAAGAGTAAGCGCATAAAGTGCCGCGCCTCTTTATGAGAACGCACCAGCTTCAACTGCGCCTTCTTCTAGTTAGATTCTTCCTCTAGTCACTCTTCTGTCCAGACGTAAGTTGTCTAGTTAGTATTATTAATCTAATATTACTATATTATCACCGAATCAGAATACCATTTAGTTTCCTAATTTATTTTCTAATCCTTTCTTTCAATTCATGTGTTGCATTTATGCGATGTACATCCGTTCATTTTATTTATTCAATTCTTTACCGTGCTATTCACATGAAATGAATGTAAATGTCTACTTTGACTCATTAATTCTTATAGCTAATTCACCGACTAAGTCTAATTCACATTTAGGATTACTAATGGATGTTGCATTGCATGCATATAATCGATATATAATCAAAGTAAATGACAATCCCAATCGATTAGTAGAGACTGCTATAAACAGAGGGCGGGACTGGGTGTTCGATTAAAGAACTTCCCAATAAGTAGCCTCCCCCTTTACTCAGATATCAGTGAACATCCGTGTTCATGGGCATTTTGAGCGTCATTCTAGACATAAAATGCTAAAGAGGAACGAGTCTTTATCTTTAGTGTACATGTCACATTATTCTGCTTTGTACATAATTTGACATAGCATAAAGTTGATTCAAACGGTTATCAAATTTCCATATTATTTTGGCGGCGAGACCTAATTGTAGGCTTGTTCAAACCTTTCACTAGTGGGAAGATGTGTCGCCGCTTGAACTATAACCTTTCACCATGGTAAAACATGAATAAGGTTTTGATTTGAATTTGCATTTGACCATTATAGATTCTCACTCGCGATATTTTTAGTCAGTTTTATCTCGCCTTCCTAGGCTCCTAACCAACCCAATTCGACTAATCGTCACATCTTGACAGTGCAATTTCTTATTTGTTCCTAGTAGACGGATAACGATTGATGTCGATCACACCGCGATGCCTTCTCATATTTCCATCAAGAGCTTTTACTACTCGAGCGAATGGAACTAGAAACCGAGCTTACTCTTCTTTATCATGGACATCTCCACAGACCGAGGTTTGATTGCTTGATGTGTAAACCACCCATCTAAACCAAAACCCTTTACAAGCACTCTGCATATTGTTGTAATGGCTGTTTGTTCGAATAAATGCTATATGTTTTCCGAGTCAATCAGGTGTCAAATATCTACTTTACAAACTAAATAATATCAAATTTCCTCTGAATCAAAATCAATTTCAAATTTCAAATTTCTCAAAAGTCAAAGAACAATTTTTTATAAAGAAATTCAAAATTTTTAAATAAATAGGAAACAAAGATTTTTATATGTATAAATTTTTTTTCAAACAAATGAAATGTAAATACGAACAACCAAATTCAGGTGGGTTTAACTTAAAGTCAAAATTCAAATCGAGTCGTTTCTTTAGACAAAACTCCATCAGGTTTAAAACCCGTCCCCCTTTTACATTTGGGTCATCAAAGTTGTAGTCGACTCCGAAGGCGTTACACAGTAATTTTGGCCACATATCCCGAGTAAGTTAGAATCTAAGTATTTCAAACAGTTCGAGTCACGTATCCCGAGACTCAATGCACGAGTCTTGACAGACTTCGTATTCTATTCCTAATGACATGCCCAGAGGCTCAAAAAACGAGTCTCAATCGGCCTCACTTTTGAATTTGACGTTTCAAAATAGGAACCGTCTTTTTAGTACTCCTAAAAACACGCTCCGAGTATCTACACTCAGGCCCGAGCCTAGAGCCAAGTCTGTTTTAAACACATGTCTAGTTCTATGGCATCGCGCCATCAACAAACCTATCAAACCCGTCAATAATGTCAATTGTCTTAGAGTCATTCTGTCAAAATCAACACTCGAGTCTAAAGTCAAAGCCAAACACCGTGAGTTCAAACACGAGAAGTCACTCACGACATTTCATGAACTCATAATCCAAGTCTAGTTGTCCCGTCTTGTCCTCGTGAAACACACAATCTAAGATATGATCGAGAATGGTAGAATACCACTCCCATGCAAGTCGTATGACAAGGTTATTAACCCTCCTAGAAACCTTGTTGCAAAAACCAAGAACCATTCCTAGACTGTTCTCATCTCCTCGCTCCACTTAACGAAGGAGAAATCAATGTCCTCGAAGAAGATGATGTCCATAGCGGTGTGCTCAAACCTTTCGTCGCCATCAAGATTATAGTCTCTAAGTTAGAAGGAGCCATCGACAATTAAAAAATCCGGCCTTCTAACATGGAAAATAAGTCTGTCACTCTCGAAGATCAGTTTGCAGGTATGAATAAGAATATTGATGATGAACATATAGAGAAGGAGGGTGACCAAAAATCCCTAGACTCGCAAATCCCAAGGATAAGTAGATGACAACTGAACGGCCTGTCCCAGTCCTTCTCACGCCACACATTCATCTTATTCAGGAGTCAAAATTGCCAAAGGCTACCTCATGGAACCTTCACCAACGAAAGCCAAAAGCCTCCAAGTTCTTTCACAAGTCTAGGCATACCTTATGCCTTAGCCTTGAACAAATTATCCTCTTTTGGTCTCCATATGCCTATTGATTCGACCTTGGATCCAAAGCCAGATAAGATGACCCGATTCTGAAATGACAATGCCATACTGTCAGTATCACCAAGGCAGAGGGCATGATACTGAAAATTGCTACAAACTTTAGCATGTCATACAAGATGAAATTTAGTATGGTAGGATTCATGTCTCACTCCTAACTAGTTCAGACAAAGAGACTGGGTGACCTTATAGGGAGTTGAATCCTTCAGATAATCAAGATGATGAATATTCCACCAATCATCTGGAGAAAAAAAAAAAAAGAAAACTGACTCACAAATGCCCAATCAATAAAGGGGAGAGGACATTAGTTTAACATGCCATTGACTGCCTTCACCCAAATTATGCATCTCGTTTGAAGGGTTGTTACATTAAAACCGTTGAGGATTTGTCAACGGATATTTATCGTATCGATGAAACTAATCAAAGAGCTTCAACATCCACGTTTACCACCAATAGGAAGGTCTTTTACATTACTGAAGTGAAATTTGTGGAGCCTATAACAAAAAGAGCCACACATCTACAAAGGCCATTATCAAACTTGGGCATGCCTTATGCCATTGCCTTTATAATATTCTTCACAAGAGGACTAATCCAACCAATTAGTCCGGCCTCAGATCCTCGGCCCAATAAGATAGTTCCTGTTTGGGATGGTTCTCAATATTATCTATTTCGCATAGGCAATGGACACGATACGGAGAGGTGTTACAAGCTGAAATATAACGTTCAGTATATGCTCTATGAAGGCAAGATATCTTTATCAACCCTAATCCATTAAGAGAGAAGTATTATCCTCATGGGTGTCTTACTTTTCAAAAAAAGGAAGGTCTCTTAGACTATTTTCCTTCTAGTATTCCAAACATCGAGGATAGAGTGCTCAAATGGTTCAACGATCAAGGTCAAACTTTCAAGTCGCCGGATATTGAAAGAGAATCGTTCAAAGACAATAGTGTTGATTAGTAGTCTAAATCTAAGATCGAGTCATAGTCCAAATTGGAATTCGAGTCTTAAGATTTCTTTCCCATATTTATTCTAGTGTTTGTTCTTTATTTTCATTCCTAGTGACAATTCAGGGTTTGTCCCAAAAGTCACGCCTTTTCTCAAGAAAAGAGAGAAAAGAGAGAGGGAGCACGAGATAGAGACGAGACTTGGGGCGCGACATTCAAGGAGTTTGAGATGGTTTTGCTAGAAAACTTTGGGGACTGAATTATTTTTAAAGGATTTAGAATGTGATACTAGTAAAGTTATATATAGTTGAGCTAATATGGATATCATTTATGTCGAGTTGTTTTTTTGAATCGATTTTGCAAAGTATGCACGAACTTCGGGACGAAGTTATTTTTAAGGGGTGAAGACTTTAATACCTGTAATTTTATAGAATAAGTGTTGGTTGAATGTAGGGCAAATTAAGATCGAACATAATAACGAAACGTTACAGCCAGTACATTCGAGAAATATTCGAACCTACAAGCGAGTCACGCGTGGATGTACGTTGTCTTGGTTTCGCGAAATTTGCGCAACATTAGTGCCACATTCGAGGTATGTAGTAACATTCGATCAGTTTCCTAATTACAAATAACTTACCTATTACCCTAGATTTTACTTAAACTATATATACCACTCATCCCATAATATTTCATACTTTACCATATATAAAACAAAACCCTAATTAAGAGAGAAAAGAGAGAGGGAGCACGAAATAGAGAGGAGACTGGGGAGCGCGATATTCAAGGAGTTTGAGACCTTTTTTGATAAATCTTTCTTCTTGATAATTTGTAAGTAAATAATCATATAATCCTTTAAATTAATTAATTAGTTTTGTTGTATAATAGTTATGCAAATGATTATTTTACCCAAACTCTATATTTGTAATTATTGTGATTGACCGTGAGACGGGATTGCGAATTGTTAATTGGTGACAAGATTGTTGAATTGGGCTGGTTATGGTCGGATTTTCCACCGTTTAGGACTAACCGTGACCTAGTGGTGCCGTGTGTAGGCAGGGCTGTGAAGGCAGTGTTTGACATGGGGGTTTTGGGAGTTAGTTGGTTAATTTACACCATTGTATGATAGCAAGTATTAGTTGTTGTATGATAACAACTATTAATTGTTGATTGTAGGATTATTATCTTGAATTAGGGGAAAATTCGTAGAGGAGCCGTTCAAGCTATCTCGTGTCTATTTGCCATGACGGAATATTACTAAGTTAGGGTTTTCCTACTCAACCTCTGTTGAATGTGTATTTGTCGTGCTTTAATATATATGTCATTCTAGGACGATTTTAATACCGAGTCATGTTGTAGCAATTTAGTTTGCGACGATCTTATACTGAGTTTTCATTAACATAATACGCTGCGGCGGTCAAATACTGAGCTTCTCTTGTGATAGTCATTGTTGGAATTATTATTGGTAATGTGATGTTGAGCTATTATTGAAATTATTTTGAAAATTGTGTTGGTCTGCCTACGGAGCAAGATAGTGACGAGTTTACAGTAGGCCAAGAACTGTTGCGGTTGTGTCCTGATGAAGGCATGTGAATTCTGTTTTGATAGTAGGTCAGGCACAATTGCGATTGTGGACCTGATGAATTAATAGGCCAGTAACGGGGATGTACATGCGTCGTGGACCTGATGTGTAAAGTAGGCCAGGCACGGCGGTACGGTGTAAGGGTGATGCGGTTAATTTTAGCGCACTTTTATCCCCATTTTGAACCCTTTCGCATGCTTTTTCGCACTTATTAGAGTCATTTCGGCGTCTTTAGCTTGCTATTTGATTTTCTATAAGATTTTAGCCCATTTGTAGGAAAGAAAGCAAAATAGGCAAAAATCGTACATAAATGGAGAAATTAGGAGCTAAATTGGTGGTACTAATGACCAAGCATGAAGAGGAGACGGAAACCAAAGACCCATAGGAAGGTTTTAAGGCAAATGAAGTCATTCCCCACAAACTAGGGAAATCACCCACGGGTTTAAGGGAAGCAAATGAAGAAAGGAGCAGTTGCAGAAGCAACCTGGTCGAGCTGAAGATCAACCCAGGTGGGTTGAGCCACAACCTGGGTGAGCACCACCCCAACCCAGGCCAGTTCTCAGGCAGACCTTATCCTTTATACTCCGAGCTTTCCCGAGCCCATGGCCAGGTCGGGCGGGGCACTGCTTTCTCCGCCTTCGATTTATAAGTATAATTACTCATTAGCCTTGTAATCTTGTAATTAGTATAAATACCCCTTATTCCATTAGGATTTGTATGCATTATTAGAGGGATAATTAGAAACAACTACTTTAATTAACATCTTAATTAATTTCAATTAGCTTAATCTTTCCACAATAATTCTTAGATCTAGCTTATTATTGAAGAATTCTGGTGTTGTATTTTAAGAAGGTGACAATTCTTCATTAATCAAAAGGGTTCTTCTGTTTTGTTCTTCATCATTATTGTTCAACTCCTTAAGTTTGGTATAATTCCTTAATATCTACTTAATTTCTTGTTAATCCTTGTTAATTACTTACTTTGATCATCATGTTTTCTATTGTTATGATGTTTGACAACATTATCTGTATGATCTACATGATAATGAGTAAGTAGTCTTCTAGCTATGGTTAATGGGGGATTAGGGAAATGATTAAAGGGTAGATACATACTTCATGAGTTAATTTGGTTGATTAAATTGTTGTTGTAAGTTCTAGCCTAGTTCACATGTTATGTTTGATGAAATGCTTGATTGACAACCTAGCATGATTCTCGACCTATTTAACAAAACATGTAAGATCAAAAGCCTCGGGGATTGTTAGACCATACACTAAGTTAGTAGGAAGACATGGTGTATGTCAGAAGCTAACTCGATTCGACCTATGGGCTGCAGGACCGAAACTTCCGGCCCTACTCTACCATGACCTTGACCAAACCAAACTCATACCCTTTGGATTTAATATTTGATCACCCTTATGAACCCATGACACCGTACTGATTTTCTCTTACTGATTTCATCCTTATTTACATTACTTTCTCTAGTTTTAATTATTTTACATTTCATTGTTTTTAGTTATTGTTGTTCCACTCATTTCATATCAATCATATCACTAGTAGAAAAAGTCTCATTGACATCGGTTATTTTACCCTATTTACATCGATTTTGTGGCGATGTTTCTGGGGGCGACGTATTTAGTATTTTTAGCTAAAAATCGCTTTCAGAACCGATGTAAATAGTATAAAATTAACATCGATTATGGGTAAAAAGCGATGTTACTAGTGTTTAATTACATCGGTTGTAAATAGTATATTATTAACATCGGTTATAGGTGAAAAGCGATGTTACTAGTGTTTAATTACATCGGTTTTGGTCTAAAACCGATGTAAATAGTATTATTCGGCATATTGAGCAATGTTCCAATTAAACTATCAAACACGTTCTTCTCCACGTGCATGACATCAATGCAATGCCTCATATACAAGTGCTGCCAATATGGAAGTTCCCAAAAAATTGACCTCTTTGTATGATATACTCCATCTGGTGGAGGTACGTACGGTTTTCCAAAAACTGTAGTTATATTCTTAACCTTATCGTAGTACTCTTCTCCACTCAAAAACAAAGGGGGTTTCCTATGCTCTGTTTCCCATAAAAAGCCTTCTTCTTTCGATATTGATGATTTTCAGCTAGAAAACGTCGACCACCTCTATACGAAAATTTGCCACTGTGCTCCAGCCAATCAGATTCAGTGTCATCCCCGCATACCGGACATCCCTTATCAGTCTTCAGTCGATATCCAAGAAAGGTTACCATAAGCTGGGAAGTCATTAATTGTACAGTACAACATAGCATGCATTTGAAACCTAGAGCTAGTACTTGCATCAAACACCTCTACCCCAACGTTCCACAAGAGTTTCAAGTCTTCAATTAGAGGAGCCAAATACACGTCAATGTCATTTCCAGGTTGCTTAGGTCCCGAAATTAGGAGTGTTAACATAATGTATTTGCTCTTTGTGGTAAGCCAAGGAGGGATATTGTAAATTATCAACATTACTGGCCAACAACTATGTTGGGTACTTAAAGTTCCAAATGGATTAATTCCATCAGTACAAAGTCCCAATCTTAAATTTCTAGGCTCTGAACCGAATTCTGGAAAGGTTCGATCAATTTTTCTCCATTGGGGAGAATCAGCTACATGCCTCAGTTTGCCATCTTTATTCCTGCCCTTTTGATGCCACAACATGTACTCCGCATCTTTTTTATTTGAAAAAAAGCGTTTAAATTTTGGTATTATTGGCAAATACCATAATGTCTTCACAGGACTCCCTTTCTTCTTGCCACCATTACCATTGTCTACCCTCTTGTATCGTGACTCACCGCACTTTGGGCATTCTTTTAATTCACTATACTTTTTTCTGTACAAAATACAGTCCTTCACGCATGCATGAATCTTTTGGTAAGACATAGATAATGGGCATAGTAGTTTCTTGCATTCGTATGTGGTGGAGGGAAGCTCGTTACCTTCCGGCAACATTTGACACAAAAGTTCTAACAAGGAAGTAAAACTCTTGTCACTCCACCCATTTCCAGCTTTCAATGTGAATAGTTTCAACACAGCTAATAAAAGAGAGAATTTAGAACCATTCGGGTATAAAGGTTTCTTGGAATTATCAACCATTCTCTGAAAAATAATAGGGCACTCCACAATATCTTCTTCAAGATCCTTCATCAACCCGTCAATATTATCATTATCAGGCTCTATATTATCATCCATATCAATATTTTCAAAGATTTCATCATCATTTTCTACCCCGACATCAATCTGATCCCCATCTTTATCATTAATTCCAAAATTTACGTTGGAACAAGTATCATTAACACTTTCTCCATGCCATATCCACACATTATAATCTGCTTTAAATCCTTTTAAAATTAAATGTTCCCGCAATTCATCCCTAGAATTCACCTTTTTACGATTTTGACATAAGGTACACGGACATACGAATTGATTATCTCCATGGAGTCTTTGATGTTCGACGGCACAACTAAGAAACTCCTCTAGTCGTTCAAGATAAACAAAATCACGCTTTTCATACATCCAACTTCGGTCCATAATCTAGTTAATAAACACATATATTAATGGGTATCTACGTCAATGATGTATAATAATCACATTAAATGCACTAAACTGTTTCGTGTAATAAAAATTAACCATCATTTAACGAGAAACTGAAATTGAATAAAGATATACATACCTTCAAGTAGCAATTAAGTAGCTTTGTAAGGTCGAAATAGAGAATTTTGGTGGAGAGAAAGCCTGTAAATAAGGATGATTTTAACCTTTATTAAAAATTATTCAAAATAAAAGTGATAACTAAAAAAAAAAAACATAAGAAAACAGAGCACTAGACAAGTTTTGAACAGAAACAAAGAGTGTTGCCATATCCCAAAAATCTTCTGGGCAACATCTGTAAAGGTTGTTAAATGTCCAAGTCGAACACTATGTTCTTTTGCACTTCACTTCAGTTCTATTAAGTTTAAGTCAAATACAATTACAAGTTTTAGAGGCTAACTATGATCAACCCACTTCAATCTATGCACCACATTTGCTTGAGATGGCTGGGAGAAAATTGGGCAGGACCCATCTCAATAAAACTGAATTAATCTAGATGTACAAGTGTAATGCATAAACTGCATAATCCTAGTCAATCTTTTACAATCCTCAGTCCTTTAACTGTGGGGAAAAAAAAGGATATAATTCACCAAACTTATCTACAACTTGTAAGTTTTGATCTTGAGTTGAAAGAAAGGATATGACAGTCCGTCAAATAAACTCGTATAACGGAAGCAATAAACCACGATGGAAACAATACAGAAAAATTCAATATTGACATAATTCACCAAACTTACTATTACTTTGGACTATTAACATAATTACACACTTAAAGTAGTTAAACTGACGGATAACACCTATGGAAAGAAATTTAAGAGAATTTTGAGCAGCAAAAGTCTGATTAGTAGTTAGAAGCTCTGTAAAGATGAATTAGAGTAGTCTAAACATTCATGAAACATGACATTTTATCGAAAAAATGGGAACCAGGCTGTATTTTGAGGATGGATCTGCAATTTCTGGAATTGGTTTCATAAATACGCAGGATTAAGAATCTGCATTCAATATGTTAAGTTTCTGAAGACATACTTTCCGTTTATTACGGCTTAATCAAAATTTTTATGTCATTAGAGGGATTTTGTTGATTTACCTTATTTTGGGGACGGGGGATAACATATTGATGAAAATTTTCTTAGTTAAAGGCGCTTATTAATACCTTCTGACTGAACTTGCTGAAGGAAGCTCTGCAAGTCAGGGCCACTAGCTTTATCTGCTAAAAAGAACTTGTCAATTTTATTCCACAAAAATAAAACTCAAGATAGCCGTTTCTGCCACCTACCTGGAATCTTGTGACGATGAATACTGCCTTGAACGACTCTTCTTTCTTCCTCTTCTTTCTTTAAACCTATATGATGAAATGGTAATATCGAGCTTTGAAAAATTGAGATCTACTTTTTAAGTGAATAACTTCCAAGTTTGTTTTGCACAAAAAATAAGGAACATAATAAGGTGCGCCGTGCGGCCACAAATAACATACAGAAAAGGAAAGGTTCCAAGGAGAAGTTTATTCACAAAGGCTTCAATACAGATACAAACTGGAAAAATATGCGCATCAACAAAGGGAGTACAAGATTGTGACAATACGAGGAGAGGAAATGACGACAATTAGGAATAGGGCTGAGTGTCGCAGAGGAAGGACAAAAGAAGCAAAAAATTCAACAGTTTGAGATCCAAGAGCACTTTTTCCTTATGTCTAAATAATAGAGCTCCTGAACTTGTAAGCAACTTACAATTACAACCGAAATAAACTCTACGTGAGATAAGTTTAGATATAAAGCTAGCACCAGACTACATAGGGACTACGGTCCTACGAGTATTATTTACCAGAAGCTAGAACTAACTAAAACCTAGAATCTAAATTAGATAGTATGAAATATAAGATTAAACGCCAACCACGAGCAGAAAAATGCACAACAGAAGCATACATTAATGTCGAACTAGGGAACCAGAAGATAGTCAGTCAATCTGTATTCCCCGAGAACCAAATAAGGGAAAATCAAGAGCACAAATTAGCATTACAAGCTGGAGAGATAGAAGCTGAGAAAGAAGAGAAAGGCTGGGTAATTGCTTCTTCACTTAAATCAACGGGAGTATTGGGAATGACTTGGAATTACATTAAATTTGGTGTCATACATACTTTTTTTTTTTTTTTTGGTGGAAATGTAAGTAGTATTATTGCTCAATCCCAAAGGGGATACAAGTTTCACCATTACAATCATTCCTTTTATATTTTTTTTTTATCTAGATATCAAATGCTAGACAAAATTACCATACTGATATAGCAAAAATAAAGAAGAGAGCTACACTAAACTACATACGCCTACATCAGCCCCCGTGTCCTGCACCAATTTACATCAGTCAGCTTCAAGGTTCCTTTATCTAGAGCCATTAAACGTAGCTTGCTCTCCCTCTGAATACATTGGACCTGCATACTAGGGATAATGACGAAGCCCTCAATCCTACACTTGTTCCTTGCAGTCCAAATACTATACTCTAACGCCACTACCAGAGAACTGAGCACCAACCGCACAAAACCAGAGCAACCCCTCTGCCTGAGCATCTCTACAGGGTCAGAAATGCCCTGAAATCTACCAGGAAGGTCAAGCCAGAGAATAATTTTCTTTTTTCAAAAAACCGCAATTTCCGATAACACGTAAAGCCATTATTTGAAATAGCTGCTTTACTTGAAAATGATAACGTGGACCCAATGGCGAGAAATAGTTCAAAACGAGCGGTTCAAATTGAGTCGGTTTAATTTGCAGGACGGTCCAGGTTCAATGTTCGATGATCTGACCGTCCCTATTACTTAGCTAGTAATTAAAGTCTTTATCAATCAACAATTGATTGTTATGTCTGTTCTGCAACTTCCTTATTCACACTTGAATAATATTCCAAGTGAATAGAAATTAGTTGACGTAGTTCGTATATAACTAAAATACTGCAGATTGTAATATTATTACAAATAGCTAGTAATTAAAGTCTTTATCAATCAACAGTTGAAGAATTAAAGTCTTTTTTTTGGCATTGAAGTTACTTTAGACTTTCTTTGCACAAGGAAAATTGAAGACTTGTACTGGCGACTTGTACTAGTAATCAAACATAAAGCTGCATATCTTATCCGACTTGTAAAAACACCAGAACCGTTAACAAAATGGCGGGGATGAAAATTAAAAACGAGCATCAATCCCAAAATACACAGAACTAGTTTCACACGGCAACAACAAGAAGAATGTAGTCAGTAACAGCAAGGGAATGAATTTTAACAATCGGAAATTGTTGTTTTCATCAGCAGTAGCATAAGACGGTATTACTCTGTAACAATTAACAGCAATGCCAGAGCCCTGAATCGCTATACTGAATTCTAAAAATCGCAAATAACATCAGATTGCTTTCACATATTACACAAGTGACCAAATAGTTGACACATATAATTGACTACAGCATATGTAATTGCAAAATAATTGGAGAAACAATAAGAAAAATTTAGATGCAGGCATACCTGATTAATAGATCATACGGGGTCAAAGCAGGAAATTGATTGAGGGGTCGGCAGGTGTGCGTGACGATGGGTAGATAGGGATTGTGGTGGTCGGATAAAGAGGAGGCGACGACCACAGAGCGTTGGTTTGTGTTGTGGGAACTGGGAAGCAAAGGGTTTTCGTGGGTGAAGGGTTTTGAATTGCGTGGGAATTATGGGGGTAACTGAAAGGTTGGTCATACTATTACGTGTTTGTCGCGTGAAGGACTCGTTTTAGTAACATCGGTTTCAACCGATGTATTTTAAAGATCCTTAAAATAACTGTTAATGGTTATTACCTCGGTTTTAAGAAAACTGATGTAATGCCAATATATTAACATCGGTTTTCATATAACCGATGTTAATATAATATAAATAACATCATTTTGATTTTAAAACCGATGTTAATAACTCTATTATGAACAATTACATCGTTTTTATTAAGAAATGATGTAACTAAGGCGATGTCAATAGGACTTTTTGTACTAGTGTATGTGACACCATTGATACTATTACAAGCATCTTGTTAAACATTGCAATTTATTAAATTTGATAGTTAACCGTCCTTTGGGTTCGACCTCTAATTACTACTTTCTATGTTGTTTGATGAGTGATAAATATTATTTGGTGGTTTGACGATACATTAAAATGGCGCCGTTGCCGGGGATGGTGTGAATTGAGTTGAATTGAATTATTTTGTTTTTGCGCTTTTAGTAGTAACTTTGTTTGTTTTGACCTTTGGGAACCTAGTTCCTTAAGGTAGTGCTAATATTTCCTCTAGTGTTGTCTTTTTCATGCATAGAAGATCAAATCGTGGTAACGCATTACCAATTGATACGGAAATTGAAAGAACGCCGAGAAACATAATATGAGGTTTTAGAATCATTGAAAGGGGATCTACTTCAATCACGGAGGGGTCAAGCTCTTTGAGGGATAGAGGCCTTGCTGACATTTGGATTGAATTTGTAAATCCATTTGCAAGAGAACCACAAATCAACCAATTTACCAACCCTCAAATAAACCCACAAAATCAACCAATCATGCCAAAATTCTCATCACATTTCGTACCAACCGAAGATAGCCTACCCAATGGTACTCATACACCCACATACCTAACGCAAAACTTCATAGAAAAATCCGCTATAATAAAATTAGTTGAAAGAAGCCGATTCGGGGGGATGCCATGTGAGGATCCACATCTTCACTTGGAAACGTTTTGTGATTATTGTGAAGCTATCTCTCAAATGGGTGTGAATCAAGATCAAATATGGTGGGTGCTCTTTCTATTTTCATTGATAGCAGCCGCAAAACAATGATTTAAGTGTTTGGACAAAGCTACTCTTGGCATTAATTCATAGAAAAATCTAGCCTTAGCTTTTTACAAGAAATTCTACCCACCAAACAAGTCTAACATGCTTAGAGGTCAAATCAAGGGATTTAAGCAAAGGGAAGATGAATCATTATATGAAGCTTAAGAGCTTTTCAAGGCAACTTGTCGGTATTGTCCTTATCATGGTCTTAGTGAATGATTTCTAGATCAACAATTTTGAAATGGACTTTATGACGATTTAAGGAATGTCTTAAACATGGGTTCAAATTGTATGTTCACCGAAGTTGATGACAATCAAACTTGGGCGAAAATCGAAGAGATGGGTACTCATAGCTCTTAATATGGTAGTCCTCGGAAAGCTAGTAGAGGAAGAAGACACGAGGTTGATTTTGTGATGCAACTTTGTGCCGATTTTGGTGCTAAATTAAGTTTTCACATGGATACCATGAACATGAAGTTCAAATAAGCCATATAGGAAGTGAACAAGGCTTCAACTCTCCCAAAGCCACAAACGGTTCATCAAGTTAATGCCATGGCCATGACACCATCTATTCCAAGTAGAATTTGTGAGAGGTGTGGAACTTTGGGACATGATCAACAAAAATGCAGAGGGACGAAGGAACACGTGAATGCTTTTCAAGCATACAAGAATGGTACTCGATGCTCAAATTTTTACAATGAAAACACCAAGTACCACCCAAACCTCTCATATAAAAGTTCAAATGTTCAAAATCCATAACCAACATACATCCCACCTCAATTGATAAATCCTACTCAAAGACCTTTCTATAATCAAAACCAAGAATTTTAAAATCAACCATTGTACAACCAATCCTCATACAACTAACCCAATGACCCAACCTTTGATGTTCAAAAAGCAATTCTACAAATGCAAAAGAACAAAAAAGAATCCTTTTCTCAAATTCAAAAATATAGCCAAGCAAAATATATCACCATCAACAATATACTTGCACACAACAAGATGCTTGAGACTCAATTGTCTCAAATGGCCTCACCAAGCTCACAAAGACAAAAAGAGCAATTACCTCCTCGTAATCCACCCATAAGAAATGAGACGGCTCATGCTATCCACTTGAGAAGTGGTATCCAATATGAGAGTCCTATGGTGCCAAGTGAAGAAATTATTGTTGAGGTGAGGAGCAAGATAAATGACAAAGGTTTGGATAAGAGTGATGGGGACACAAGGAAAAATGGTGAGAAGATGGTAGATGGGAACAATGATGAAAGTGAATCAATAAATAAGAAGAAATACAAAGAAAGAAATAAGAAGGTTGTTGAAGAGCCTATTGTCATTAGGCTACCTTTTTCATGTAGACAAAAGAAGCCTAAAATGAATAAGCAACTTGGGAAACTTATGAAAATCGTGAAGAATTTGGAATTCTAAATTCTTTTCACAGAGTTGATTACCCATGTGCTGGCTTATGATAAGTATATGAAGGACATTCTCATAAAGAAGAAGTCCATTGGGAAAATGGAAACAATTGCTTTCAACAATGCTTCTAGTGCTATTCTACAAGGTACCTCACCACCAAAGTTACAAGATCCCGAGAGTTTCTCTATCCCTTGCACACATGGTGACACAAGATTTAAAAATTCACTTTGTGACCTTGGAGCAAGTGTAAGAGTGATGCCTTACTCGGTTTGTGCAAAGCTTGGGATGGGAGAGTTAAAGTGCACGAGCATGACGCTTCAAATGGCTAATCGCTCACAGATAAACCCCTAGTAGTTTTGGAAGATGTACCGGTTCAAGCTGGAAAGTTTTTCATTCCCGTTGACTTTGTTATCGTAGACATGACGGAAGATGCCCATATCCCGATCATATTGAGAAGATCATTCTTGCATACCGCCAGAGTGGTAATAGATGTAAAGAATGGAATGCTCACCTTGAAAGTAGGCGATGAAAGGATAACCTTCAACCTTATCAAAGTGATCAAAGCTCCTAACCTCAAGGAACAATGCTTTATGGTTGACCATGCTCCTAATGATGTGAATTATAAATTTGAGACACCTCCTTGTCCCCATCCAAAAGATTAGCCTCTGTGGACGTGGCCACCTACACGCCAAGCCGATCTGTTGGACGTATAGCGATCTTTTGAAAGCCACGTTCGGCGGCGTAAAAATGCTTTCGACCGGATCATTTTAGATCGGTCGGTTTCGTCTCGGTAAGGGTCTCGAAACGATTGGAGATGTTCAAAGTCGCCACCAAACATTTGTGAGATGCTTGGAACCCGTTCGAATCCACTTTATACCTTGGTCAAACGAAGCACAAAGCAGTGTTTGACGTAGGTACTAAAGAGCATGAATCGTCCCTTTTTAGCATCCTATCTCTAGAATGACTCTCGTACGCTCTGGATAAGGTCGTCCACTATCCAAAGTTTCTGAGTAAGTGGTGAAGGTACGTACTGGGAAGCCCTTTAATCAGACACCCAATCCCGCACGCGGTAGCGGCCTCTACTGATCGATCTTGGTTGGTTGAATGCAAAAGTTGATAAAACGGTTTAAATGCATGAATGCGCAGTCAATAATTTAAACCTAACATGTGAGAGCTTTCTAAGTCGGTTTATTTAATCCAAGTATCAAGTATAAGATGTCGAGTTGGATTTATGGTTGATTTGCATGCAAGACGGAAATTAAACATCCATTTACCGTATTAGGTTTATGGTGTATAACGTGATCCATTTGTCTTAGTATGGCATTTTGCAAATATGGTTTTTTGAATGGGCAGATTAGTCATCTGATCCGTCCTATATCCGGGTTAATCGGAGTCGGGATCGTCCTAGACTAATGCTAGAAGGGGAACAGACCCTGCACCAGGCAGCCATGTGAGGCGCGAGCCTGTTGGCAGTGTAAGAGGGCCTCCCATGGTTTGAAAATAGGAAAGAAATGGCCTGTTTAGGCGCAGTCAGTCAACGGTTTAAGAGGCATTCTGACCATTTGAAAAATGTTTATAAAAGTATTAAAAATAGGTATTAAACCCGTTTTGGTTTGAAAAGGCCTTTTAGACCGTATTTGTTGATTTGAGGAATGAGACTCGAATAATCATCATTATTTTGATGATATTCGGTGTCGGGTTCGACTTGACAAGCTTGACATGAATAGTTTTGAAAATAATTATGAACTAATTTTTTTAAATTCATTTGAATATAATTAGTCGATACTCATCATTGTACTCGGGTTAAAATCCGACATGGTATATAGAACCAAGGATGACTTTGTGTTGGTGACTAATACATTTATTTTGGAAATGTAAAGAAATGATGAAAGGCTTTAAAATACCTTCCAAAATGTAAAGAAATTAAATAAAAGGCTTTAAAATACCTTTTAAATGTAGCTAACTAATATTATCACCGAAACACGGATTAACCCGTCATGGTATTAAGAATCAAGGGTGAAAAATGTTTTATGGTTAAAAACTTGTAAAAAGGAAATAAAAAGGGTTTGAAAATATTTGAAATGGTAAAAACCGATTACAAATATGAAGATAGATTAAAGAGGAAAGACGAGAACAAACACGGATGAGTCTGACCTGGACACCCCATTGAGGCGCGAGCCTCTGTGCATAACAAGGGGCTTCTGTCTCAGGCCAAAACTCGGTTTTGGCTCGTCTAACCTATATTTGGATCGTGTTATGCATGATTTAGCATGTTATAATCATGAAACAAGTAAAGACATGATAAAAGAAGGATTTTTACACCCTCATACTTACATGCTTGGTTATGGCGAGAAACTGACGTAAGTGTATCAACTCGTTTGGTCGGAAAAGACTCAGTTTAAAATCGTTTTAGTAAGTAAAAAAAGTGTTTTATTAAGATTAGTGATGGTGTAGTGGTCGAAATGGTTGGTCAAGTGATTTAATGCACGATGACGGTACCAAAAAATGTGTAAGGCATGTATTTACGATCGGTAGGTCGTAAATACGCGTCGGATTGTGACTTAGGAAGTCGAGTCGAGAATTTTAAGTGGGAAAAGAGGGGGCGGACACTCGCTTAAGTTCTCATATAGGGGCATTTGAGGGGTATCTATAGGAAAATGAGTGGTTGTGTGAGTTTTTAGCGACGTGGCCACCTGGGCTGCTCAAAGAGGCGCGAGCCACGTCGCGGGTCTTCGAGGTGTCTTGTCGCTTTCACACAAATGCAATCATGATTTGTTTTATCCGAGGATTTGTAGTCACATGTTTGGTACTTGACCATTCATGAATCTGGGAAATATTAGCATAGAAGGTTTTGAATGGTTTGTTTTTTGTGGTTGACTCGGTTTGACTCGTTGTTGGAGTCGGGATTTGAATTTTTGAGTCGGTTTTTGGTCCGGTGTCGGTTTTGTCTCTAGTTAGTGTCATTGCGACCCCGTCGTCATGCATTAAACACTCCAGGTACCTTTGAAAAGTTTTGAAATGTTTTATTTTCGAAATCGATTTATGTTTTCCGACGTAAAGTTGTACACGAACTGTCGATCAAACGCCGCGATTCCATGGCATGTTATAGTCCGATAATCATCGGGTGTTTGTTGGAGACTCAGCAGATACTGGGTATCTACAGAGCCCCCACTTTGACTGAGGCTTGGACAGGGCAAAAGTCAAAGTAGAGCCCCCAGGTCAATCGAAGATTACAACCTGGAGACCCAAGCGACGTCAAGGCGGCTCGAAAGGATTCGGGCCAAGGACCTGCCGTCGGGAAGGGCGACGCCAAGGCGACTCGAGGGTACGAGTCAAGGACCTGTCGTCGGGAATGGTTTAGAGTCTGTCGACTGTCCGAGCGGGTCGTTTAAAGTCCGTTAGACTACATACAAAGTGTCGCCAGCCATAAGAAGGAATCATACCTGAGGCATCTTCGGATATGTCCTTGCACGTTTGCGGACAAAGGCTCGCCAGTTGTGGTGCGTACATGAGGAAGGCTCGCCAGCCGCGGCGCGTAGTAAGGCTCGCCAGCCAAGGTGCGTATATGAGGAGGGCTCGCCAGCCGCGGTGCGTTGTAAGGCTCGCCAGCCATGGGGCGTACATGAGGAGGGCTCGCCAGCCGCGGTGCGTTGTAAGGCTCGCCAGCCATGGTGCGTACATGAGGAGGGCTCGCCAGCCGCGGTGCGTTATATGGCTCACCAGCCATGGTGCGTATATGAGGAGGGCTCGCCAGCCGCGATGCGTAGTAAGCCTCGCCAGCCATGGTGCGTACATGAGGAGGGCTCGCCAGTCGCGATGCGTGATAAGGCTCGCTAGCCATAGGGGCGTATATGAGGAGGGCTCGCCAGCCGCGATGCGTAGTAAGGCTCGCCAGCCATGGGGCGTATATGAGGAGGGCTCGCCAGCCGCGATGCGTAGTAAGGCTCGCCAGCCATGGTGGGGTCTATTGATTGACCGTGAGAGTAGCCGCGTTGGATGGGATTGTTTTGGAAATAGCGGACTCTTGATGACGCCGTGGAAATATTGAATTTTTAATTTTACTATTATTGTCTTTGAAATAAGTGCGTTCCGCGAGGAAGCTCCCTGTTGACATTTGAAGGAATAGTGAATTTTGGATCTACACTACTTGTTTTTGAATTTGAAGTGGCCGTTTTAATCGCCGTTTGTTTGAGTTTCGAACGAAATAGCGAATTTTGAATCTTCGCTATTACATTTGAAGTGGCTGTTTATGTTGCCGCCGTTGACATGTTATGGGAATAGTCAATTTTGAATCTTCACTATTGCTTTTGAAGTGACGGTTTATGTTGCCGCCGTTGACATGTGAAGGAAATTGTGAATTTTGAATCTTCACTATTGCTTTTGAAGTGACGGTTTATGCTGTCGCTGTTGACATGTGTGGTAAAAATAGTGAAATTTGATTTCCGAGTATTATTTTGAAAATGACAGTTTTAATTGCCGTTGTTTGAAATTTGAAGAAATAGTGAATTTGAATTTCCATTATTATATTCGAAAATCACGGTTTTAATTGCCGTCATTGGAAATTTGGAGGAATAGTGAATTTGAATTTTCACTATTATTTTTGACAATGACGGTTTTAATTGCCATCGTCGAAAATTTGCAGAAATAGTGAATTTTGAATTTTCACTATTGTTTTTTGAAAAATGACGGTTTTAATTACCGTCGTTTGAAATTTTGGAGGAAAATAGTGAATTTGAATTTTCACTCTTATGTTTTTGTATTTGAAAAATGACGGTCCTTAATGTCGTCATTGAAAATTTGAAGTTTGTTATGGGAAATTGGGCCAAAGCCCAAAATTTCGCTGAATAGAGCAGGGAGCACCTCATTGAGGTGCGAGCAACCTGGCGAGATAAGGGTGCTTCCCTATTTTTCTGTAAAAGACGCGAGAATGGTTTGCATACCATTCTCACTTCGTTTTCAACCTTTCGACAAAACAAACAAAAAAACCGCCATTGTTGATCTCTAGCTTGCTTCCATTCATGCCATTATAAACATGTCATCTCAAGGTATGTATTTCCTCTTGAATCCATTTGAATTTGTTGGTCTTTTTGATAGATTGAATTAGGGCGAAATATTTACCCTAGAAAATCGATTTGGGCGTTTTTAATTGAGCCCATTTCGAGTGAAATTGATGATTGCATTAGGTTAGAAACCTGTTTAGGAGTATAGGGGTGCTTTTAATTTGTATTTTGGTCCCCGTTTGCGTTCCCTATGCTCGAAAAACATGAGTGAGGCGAAGAAACCGTTTCATTTCACAATGCCAAGTTTATTTGCTTGGGTAGTGGGTCCCACTAGGTTGCATTGTAGTCGGGAAAGATTGTGTTTGCCATTGTGGATCTTTGTCGGGTATTGTGGGCAAAATTGGAATTTTTGCCTTTTGTGACGGTCTCATGTCTGACGGAATAAGCGCCTGTTTAGGCTTGAATTGAGTCAGTTTGCCTTGAAATAGACCCAATTGGTAATTTAGGTCGCTTTGAGGCGTGAGAAAATCGTGTTGCCTTTTTGTGGTCGTATTTTGAAATTTTGACCGGTTTGTGCCCAAATTGGCGTAGAAACTGCCTTTTTGAACCGTAGAAAAATACCCCATTGCATCGGGATTGTATTTTTGTTTGTTGGCGACCTTGTGTGGGTCTTAGGGTGCCGTTTTTTATTGTGGTTGTTTTGACTCGTCTTTTGCTTGAAAAGAAGGGCGATTCGTCTTTTGTGCGTTTTTTGTTGTTTTTGTGAATTGTTTTTGTTTGGTTGGGTTTGGGCGGGATTACCCTTGTTCTGCATTGTAGGTTTTTTTTGGATTTGTCCATTTCACGCCGTCGTAAAGCCAAAATTTCGGCTGACGTTCTTTGATTGCAGAGAGTGTTCGGGACAGGCTGGGTCCCTTGCTGCGACTTTTGAGGAGCTGTTTGTGACGGGCCGGTTAGTACTCCGGCTAGTGCACCTGGCATGACGGTGGAGGATGCCTCCGAGGAGGAGGGACCCCTCGAGGAAACTGTTGGGGCCGAGAGGGCCGTTGAGGAGCGTGAGGAGCCCGTTTTTGGGGCTACTGGCGTTGAGAGGGCTTAGACTGGGTCTGAGGCTGGCACCTCCAGGAGAGGGTTACTAGGAGTAGACGAGCTCCTCGACCGACCAGACGGACGTTGCAGAACGTCGCTAGGATTGTCGAGTTGCCTCCTATCCATCACGTCGAGTCTCGTGGGCCGAAGAGACGGAGAGTGGAGACGGTTGAGGACGACGCTCACGTCACTGGCTGGGACGTTAGACGGGCTACAACCCCACGGGGGTTGAACCTGCGGGCGGCGCCTGCTTGGACCGAGGGTTTTAACAGTAGCCAGTTGCTCCTTCGACTTGACATGCACATCTCCTACCGTGCTCACGAGGGCTTGGTGAGTCATGTCACCTGATTGAACTTTCGTCACTTTTCAAGTATCAGACCTAAATAGGTGTTCTGACGTTGTTTGTTTTTGATTTCAGGAGATCGGCACCATGAGGACTTTCGCGGGCTTTACTACCTGCCTGGGCTTTTACGACATTCTCCGAGCCGGTACGAGGGCGTTGATAGAGAGGTCAGCTTTTGAGCCGTTGGTGGCCGCTTGGCGGGACATGCATAGGTCTTCGATTAGGTCGAAACTGTGTTTGATCCGTGCCATGTTGGATCGGTATTGGGATACGACGTCGTCGTTCCACATGGAGTTTGGGGAGGTCAGTGTGACCTTAGAAGATTTTGCCATGATATCCGGCCTCCCTTGTGGCGAGACGCCTGTTGAGTTCAGGGAGACACCGGAGAGGGTGTCTTCTCCTGTGGTTACTCGTCTGATCGGTACTGTTTTGCCTGAGCCTTTCGACGTTACTCCGTACCTGATCGCGAGCTCGTACGTGAGAGACCACTTCAGAGGGAGAGTGGTGGGTTACTCCGTACCTGATCGCGAGCCCTCCTCCTCCAATATCACCCCACCTTACCCATTTGAATACCACGAGTTCAAACCCAAAGATGTCGAAGTGGGAAATGATTACTTGACTCTACTCATGAGGGAAATGCATAAGCAAGCTTACAATGATAGAGTGGATGCTTACAAGGCCCAATATCCGTGTAACACCCAAAGATGGCCAAGGACCTGCCGTCGGGAAGGGCGACGCCAAGGCGACTCGAGGGTACGAGTCAAGGACCTGTCGTCGGGAATAGTTTAGAGTCTGTCGACTGTCCGTGCGGGTCGTTTAAAGTTCATTAGACTACGTACGAAGGCTCGCTAGCCATAAGAAGGAGTCATACCTGAGGCATTTTCGGATATGTCCTTGCAAGGTTGCGGATAAATGCTCGGCAGCTGTGGTGCGTATGTGAGGAGGGCTCGTCAGCCGCAGTGCGTTGTAAGACTCGCCAGCCGCGACAAGGAAATGTACCCGAGGCATCTTCGGGATGTGTCCTTGGAAGGGTTGCGGACAAATGCTCGCCAGCCATGGTGCGTATGTGAGGAGGGCTAGCCAGCCGCGGTGCGTTGTAAGGCTCGCCAACCGTGACAAGGAAATGTACCCGAGGCATCTTCGGGATGTGTCCTTGGAAGGGTTGCGGACAAATGCTCGCCAGCCATGGTGCGTATGTGAGGAGGGCTCGCCAGCCGCGGTGCGTTGTAAGGCTTGCCAGCCGCGACAAGGAAATGTACCCGAGGCATCCTCGGGATGTGTCCTTGGAAGGGTTGCGGACAAATGCTCGCCAGCCATGGTGCGTATGTGAGGAGGGCTCGCCAGCCGTGGTGCGGTGTAAGGCTCGCCAGCCATGGTGCGTATGTGAGGTGGGCTCGCCAGCCGCGAAGCGTTGTAAGGCTCGCCAGCCGTGGTGCATTGTAAGGCTCTCCAGCCATGGGGCGTATGTGAGGAGGGCTCGCCAGCCGCGATGCGTTGTAAGGCTTGCCAGCCGAGACAAGGAAATGTACCCGAGGCATTTTCGGGATCTGTCCTTAAGAGGGTGCGGACAAAGGCTCGCCAGCCACGGTAAAGGTCGGTTAATGGACCATGGGAATAGCCGCGTCGAGTGGGCTTGCTTTGAAAGTAGCGAACTCATGATGTCGCTGTGGAAATAGTGAGTATGGATCCTCACCATCACTGTTTTTTTCTGGAATGAGCGGGTTCCGCGAGGAAGCCCCCTGCTGGCATTTGAGGGAATAATGAATTTGGAATTTTCACCATTCAGTTTGAATTGGTAGTGGCGGTTTTAATCGCCGTTTGTCTTAATTTTGAAAGGAAATAGCAAATTTTAAATCTGCTATTACATTTGAAGTGACGGTTTATGTGCCGCCGTTGATATTTGATGGAAATAGTGAATTTGGAATCTTCACTATTGATTGAAGTGACGGTTTATTTGCCGCCGTTGACATTTGAAAGAAATAGTGAATTTGGAATCTTCACTATTGATTGAAGTGACGGTTTATTTGCCGCCGTTGACATTTGAAAGAAATAGTAAATTTGGAATCTTCACTATTGATTGAAGTGACGGTTTATTTGCCGCCGTTGACATGTGGAAGAAAATAGTGAATTTGGAATCTTCACTATTGATTGAAGTGACGGTTTATGTGCCGCTGTTGCTTGAAATAGCAATTTTGAATTTTCGCCATTATTTTGGAAAATTTGAAGGAAAATGGTGAATTTTGATTTCGCCATTATTTTGAAATTGGCGGTTTGTATATATGTGTGTTTTTGGATTGTGGTTTGTTTTGTGATTTTGGCTTTTTTTTTGTGTTGTGTTTCGGAGGAGCGCTTGTCGGCTGTTGATTCTCCTTTTGCTTTGCACCAGTTCCTGCATCGTTAGTTGTAGAAAACAGGCAACAGATAGCACATACGCAAAAACGTAAACACGTAGAAGCATTTGACCACGTAAAGCATTTGTTTAAAAAATCAAAATTAACCAAGGTGACTTGAAGTTAAAATTGAAATTTTGAAAATTCCGTGACAAAATCGCCCCGTTTGGAATTCAAAAGGAATTGATTTGAAAATTTGAGCAATTAACTCGTGTCGTGAATTAAATTGCATCGAAATTTTTGAAAATTGACTCGAAAAATTCAAACTCAAACCGTCAGGAAAGAATTTCGGAAATGATTTTTGCGAGTACATTTGGCTTTTGAGGTCAAGACTCGAATTTGTGAGTGCTTGAATTTTGGAGGAAAATTGATGTCGTGTTATCAATTTTCGATTTTGATTTTTGATTTGCGAAAAAGCGAAAACAATTTCGGAATTTCGACTGACATGGAAACGATCCGTCGCGGATCGGGGCGACTAGCCCTTCCCCCGTTAAAAAAAGAAAGAAAAACCCGTATGTTTAAAGCTGCGCCATGGAAACCGTGTCGGATTTCGTAAAACGCGAAAACAAGGAAATGTGAGTGTGAAGAAACACAAAATTTCCCGGATCATCCCGAAGAGGCGTGAGGTTCCTGGTGGGAGGTTTGAGGTGTCAGGAGAAAACACATGTTGAAAGAGACAATTCAACAACGGGAATCCTGGGGAAGCCTCAAAGAGGCGCGAGCAGCCAGGCGATGGAAGCCGGCTTTCCCCTTTTTCTGAAAAGTGCGCTGATCATTTTGTATAAATAGGGACGTTTGCGCTTCATTGTTTCATCATCCGAAACACAAAAACATCTCTACAAAACCTCCTCTTCTTCCACAAAAATATTTCATGGATGCTTTAGAGAACGCATTGCGACAATGGTGCCGGGATTTGTCGCCTCCCGAGAAGTATCAACTCGATTGCATAGGAGTTGGTCAATTGTTGGTGCTTCATCAAGTCAAGGTGCAACCCTCGTTTCTTGAAGCGTGTTCTCGGTTTTGGGATTCGAAACATCATGTTTTCGTTTTCCCGAAAGGCGAGCTTTGTCATCTTGCCGAAGAAGTTGGAGTCATTGGTGGGTGGCCGGGTTGTGTTCCGGTGCTTCCTCCGACTCGGTTGTACTACAAGGAGAAATTTCGTTCCATGTTGGGCTTATCAACAAGCCAAGTCAACTTTCTTCTTGCTCCACATGGTGTGGATATGTTGGCTCTTATTAACATCTTCTCGAATCGGTTAGATGCTAATGTCTCGGAGGTGGCTAGGAGAAGGGCTCTTGCATTTTGCCTTGTCCATGTGTACCTCTTTGTTGATGTATTGAAGAAGGAGGGGCCGAGATGCCATGGTAGCATGACCCTTATCCATGTGATTGAGCAAATGGAGCATGGTAGAGATCCATCATGGTTGGTGCTTGGAGAGATTATCCAAGCTTTGGACAAGGAAGGCTCTTGTGGAGAAGCTCCCTCTTTTGGATCGCCAAGGATCCTCCAAGTGTGGCTATTGGAGAGGCTAAGGTATGTAGAGCCTCCGGTTAATCCTTCTTCTTACTCCTTCCGTCACCTTACTATGAGGAAGAAGTTGTATCCGGATAGTTTTGCTTCCACCGAGGCCTATTGGGCCGCAAGACTGGCGGAGGAGGGTGGTCCTCATATCCGTTAGGTGGTGCCGTGGTGGCACTTGAGGTCCTTCACGGGGTTGCCCGCTTTGGGTGCTAGTCCTCGTTCTTTGATGGTGGTGGGTGTAACACCCCCATACTCCGAATGCCTTACCAGGACCACTCAGGTATGAAGACATCACCATCTCGGTCGCCCGAGGTATGATAATCAAATAGACAAAACAGAAACAACATTTATTGTAAATAGTTTAAAGAATAGATACAATCCTCGAAACCAAACTGAAAGTGCAATACATTATTCCAAACTATCTGTTCTCAACTGAAATGTAAATAAATGCTAAACTACAGCGGAAGAATCTATCGTCATGTCGTGGCCATCCCAGCTATCCCAGTACTCATCTCTATACCTGTTCAATATCTGCTCACCATCCCCGAATGGATCACCGCAGGTTTTACAAAACAACACCGGGTCGATCGTACTAATCACACAATCAATATAGATAACAACAATAAGACAAACAGACAATTGAATCGTCAACACACACACACCACCAACTCCCATCATCTCAATACCGACCGTCCTTTGGACCGCCCGCCGATGGGGGACCGCAGCCGTTCCCACCTAAGCCCCGCTCATCGTACGAGCGATAACCCTGTCCATTAATGTGCACATCCCCTTCCGTGGCGGGTTCCACGAAGGGCGAAACTAGGGCGTGAGATCACTCCCGCAAGTGACCCCACTCAGCCGAGAACGCATCTCGAGAACCATCAACAAACACAACCACAATCACAATCACAATCACAATCACAATCATCATATCAAACAACTAACTACAGCACATCACCAATATCCCATTATGGGACTAATACCGAGTAGAAATCCTACCGGAAAGCACAACACGCAGACGGTATCTACAAATTTGTATCAAAACGGCTCCTCTACGAATTCTCCTCCTATCATACAACACATAGATGCTACCATTCAAATACTACTCATAAAAACCCCCAATTCCTAAATTAGGGTTTCATCAATCTTATCAAAACATTATAGAAATTATATTAAAAGCTTACCCTCGACGCAAGGAATCCAACGACACGAACTACGATACGAACTGACCGTCTGAACTCCGGGAATTGTCAAGAACGCGATTAGGAAGTAGACTAGTTGCTTTCTCTCTTAAACAGGTTTTAGGTTTTGTAAAAAGTGATTTAGAACAATTACGAATATGTTTAAATACCTTAATCGCGTAATTAACAAAACCCGAGAAAACTCCCCCGTAAAACCGGACACTCGATCGAGTACCCAAGGTACTCGATCGAGTACCCCTACTCAATCGAGTGCCCTGACTACTCGATCGAGTGCCCAACAGGTCAGAAACTATTTTGCTTCGCCACTTACCCTTACTCGACAGAGTAAGGCCTACTCGATAGAGTACCCCCAAGACTATAAATACGGAGTATTACAGTGGGCTTGAAGGTTGTTTCCTTTATTTATCCCGAAGGGCTCATGAGGCAAATGGGGCGTCAACAAAAGGTGCCCGCTCAAGATACTCTTGTCCAAGAGAATGTTTTCCGGAACTCCGAACTTGTGGAGTTCTTTGAAAGGTGGCGGGCCACTTGTCCACTTTGGGAGGTGCCAAACCCCGTTGCCACAACATGGGTGACTCCCGCTTATGTCAAATGGTCACGTGCTCCGTCCTTGGAAGAGAGATCCAAATTCCGTAAGGACGAGGTTGTCGACTTGAAGTACCGAGAGGTTGGCAAGGCCAATCGTGCCTTCTTTGAAGAGTATGTTGATGGAGCTACTCCCGATGTGACGCGACCACCGAAGAGGAGGAGTTCCGGCACCAAGAGTATGGTGGGCCGTGCATTGGCTCGTCTTGGGTCAAATATGGGGTCTTGTGCTAGACCGGAGGCCGTCGCCGTCTTAGATCCGTTTAGGATCCATTCCGAGGAGGAAGTCCATGCTAGGCGGGCCAACAAGAAGAACAAGGGGAAGATGTACCCCGAGGGAAAAGGCAAGGGTAGAATGGAAGAGTGAAGACCTCCATTACCCACTTTATTATTATGTTGTATTATTGTTGTGAGTTTTTATTATGTTGTACTAGCTAGTTGTTGTGTGTTTTGTGCTAGTTTTACTATGTGAGGTGTGTTAGTTGACACCTTACCTTTGACAAGTTGTAGACTCGTCGAGCTTTATTTGTTGTTGAAATTGTAATCCCTCCCATTATTAATTAAATAAGAGGATTGCTCGTGTCGAAAATTGTGAACGCTTGTTTCTTCCATCCATTTTGCGAAGGCAATTCGATTTGAATCGTCCTAAACAATTGCACTTGGGAAAGTGGTACTTTGTGGAAAGGGAGAAAGGCTCATTTTTGTATTTTTGTGGGGAAAGGGAATGGTTTTCCCTTTTCTCTTTTTTAATGGGGATGTTTTTTTGATTGTGGGAATGGTTGTATCCTTCTTGTATAAGAAAGGACTGCCTACGTATCCACCTGAAGAGGTGAAATCAAACCATGATCGTAGTTCGAAATGACTTGTGAATTTGAATTGGGTTTTGTGGTTGTATCCCTCAGGCATAAGAGGGACTGCCTACGTATTCACCTGAAGAGGTGAAATCAAACCATGCTCGTAGTTCAGGGGTTTGTTTTTGTAGTGCAAATGGACGTTGCCTATGACGGATGAAAGGACATTCGAAACGGGCAAGGTGCCGCAGCTTAGACTCGATAAAACATGCAATTTCAAATCAGAACATATTGAGGAACTTGACTTGAAAAGGGTTGAGGTTGGTGCTAGTTGCAAAAATAGGCTAGGTTGTTGGTTGATAGGGTTCAAGGGTAGTATTTCTTGAGTTGGTCTAGGTTGGTCGGGTTTGTAAAGTCCTCCCCATCTAGGTCACTCAGTCTCACTGCGCCCCCCGAAAGTATTTTCTTGACCAGGTATGGCCCGGCCCAGTTGGGTTTGAATTTTCCCCTCGGATCGACGGGTAATGGTGCTCGGACTGACTTGAGGACCAAGTCGCCCTCCCGGATGTTTCGGGGTTTGATCTTCTTGTTGAATGCCCGTTGTATACATCGTTGGTATAGCTGGACGTTGTGCAAGGCGTTGAGTCGCCGCTCGTCTAGAAGAGTGAGTTGTTCGTACCTTCGACGGGTCCATTCCGCCTCAGGGACTTGACTCTCCAATAGAATGCGTAGAGAAGGGACCTCTAACTCCACCGGTTGAACCGCCTCCATACCGTATGCTAGGTAGAAGGGTGTGGCGCCTGTCGGTGTTCGCATGGAGGTTCGATATCCCCAGAGTGCGAATGGGAGTTTGCTCGGCCAATCGCGGTAGTTATCTTGCATTTTCTTGATAATGGTAACAAGAGTTTTGTTCACTGCCTCCACCGCTCCGTTAGTTTGGGGACGGTAGGAGGATGATCGATGTCGTTTGATCTTGTATTTGTCCAGCAAAGCTTGAGTTTCCGCCCGGAAGTGAGAGCCTTGATCGCTGATGGTTTCATGGAGTACCCCATATCGGCAGATGATGTTGTTTTGAATGAACTTGGCTACTTGTTTGGCGGTCAAGACTGCATATGACTGCGCTTCCACCCATTTGGTGAAGTAGTCGATGGCGACGAGGACGAAGCAATGCCCCTTGGTGCCTATCGGGTTGACTTTCCCGATGATGTCGATGCCCCAGGTTGAGAAAGGCCAGGGTGATGTCATGGTGTATAAAAGGGATGGTGGTATGTGTTGTATGTTGGCGAAGATTTGGCAATTGTGGCAATGTTTGACGTAGTTACGGCAATCGGCTTCCATGGTTGTCCAAAGAGTAACCCAGACCGCATGATTTTCCGTGTAAGCATCATTGCACTCATGTGAGGGCCGCATTCTCCGTCGTGAACCTCTCCCATGACTTTCTTGGCTTTGTGATGGTCAATGCAAAGGAGGAGAATTCCTTGGGGTGTTCTTTTGTAGAGTTGATTTTGGTTTATCGCGAATTGTGATGCAAGTAAACAGATGGCTCTTTGTCCTCTTTGATCAGAGTTGGGAGGGAATTCGTTTTTGGTTTTGTAATTGAGGATGGCTTGGTACCAAGGTTCATCATGGCTTTCCTCGTCGTCGATAATGGCACAAATGTGAGCTGGCTCGCTCCGTCTCTCGATACATAGGGGCATCGACGTCATGCCGTCAGGTATGTTGACGAGCGCGGAAAGTTTTGCCAGGGCATCAGCAAATTGATTTTCCTCTCGCGACAAGTGGAAGTAGTCGATTTGGTCGAAGAATTCGGCCTCTTGATTGATCTTTGCTCGGTAGGGAGCTAAGCTGTCAGATCGGATTTTCCATGATCCGGATACCTGATTGATGATGAGTGAGGAATCGCCATGGACCCTCAGTCTCTTGATGCCAAGTGTGATGGCTGCTTGTAGGCCGATGAGACATGCTTCATATTCAGCGGCATTGTTGGTGACAGCGAAGTCTAGCTTGACCGAGATCGGAACGTGTTCTCCTTCCGGTGATATTAGAAGGATTCCTACCCCGAAGCCTCTCAGATTAGATGCACCATCAAAGTGTAGGTCCCATGCGTCGGAGTCGGCACAAAGGATGTCATCGTCAGGAAGTGACCATGTGTCGGTCGTTGGATCCTCGTTGACGGGATTTTCTGCTAGGAATTCAGCGACTGCTCTTCCTTTGATAACCTTGAGAGGTACAAACTTGAGATCGAATTCGACGAGCATGAGTGTCCACCTAGATGACCTTCCGTTTAGTACGGGTTTTTCGAAGATGTATTTAACCGGGTCCATCTTGGAGTAGATGTGGACCGAGTAGCCGAGCATGTAATGCCGCAACTTCTTTGTTGACCATACTAGGGCAAGGCATGTCTTTTCCACTTGGGTATACCTTGTCTCGTACTCAATGAACTTTTTCTTTGATGTAGTAGATGGCTCGCTCCTCGTTGCCAACTGTTTGTGCTAGCATTGCTCCCATGGTCGTGTCGATGTAACGATCAGTGCGGGGAAAGAGGAATCCCCGGTTGAGGTGGCATGAGGACGGGAGGTTTGGATATGATTTCCTTTATCCTGTCGAATGCCTTCTGACAGTCGTCATCCCAATCGGTGTGATCGGAGGCGCGAAGCTTCTTGAATATCGGTTCACAAATCATAGTGAGCTTGGCGATGAACCGATGATGTCTCGGACCGACCGAGAAATCCCCGAATCTCCTTCTCGTTCTTAGGCCGAGGCATTTGGTGAAGGGCTTTGATTTTGGTTGGATCAATCTCAATGCCTCTTTTGCTGACGACATGTCCCAAGAGTTTTCCGGAGGTGACCCCGAATGTAAACTTCTGAGGATTTAGTCTCATGTTATATTTCCGCAGACGAGTGAAGAATTTCCGGAGGGCATTGATGTGGCCGTCCCGTTCTTTTGATTTGACGATCATGTCATCGACATATACCTCTACCTCCTTGTGCATCATATCATGTAGGAGAGTGGTAGCGGTTCTTTGATAGGTCGCTCCGGCGTTGTTGAGGCCGAAAGGCATGACCGTGTAGCAATATGTACCCCACTGTGTAGTGAACGCAGTTTTGTGCATGTCTTCCTCGGCCATTTTAATCTGGTTGTACCCGGCATACCCGTCCATGAATGATAGGAGAGCATGTTCGGCAGTGTTGTCTACCAGAATGTCAACATGCGGCAAAGGGAAGTCGTCTTTTGGACTTGCCTTGTTCAGATCCCTGAAGTCGACGCAAACCCGAATTCGTCCATCTTTCTTTGATACCGGCCCAATGTTGGCCACGCAGTCAGAGTATTCAGATACTTTGATGAACCCAGCCTTGAACTGTTTGTCCACCTCTTCTTTGATTTTTAAGGCCTACTCAGGACGCATCCGGCGTAGCTTCTGTTTCACAGGTTTAGCCCCGAGTTTGATGGGTATCCGGTGCTCTGCAATTTCTCTGTCAATCCCAGGCATATCTCTGTAAGACCAGGCGAACACGCCCTTGTATTCGTGGAGGAGGTCAATGAACTGTTGTCTTTCCGAGGGGTCCAGGGTTGTCCCTATCCTAAGTTCTTGAGGTGTATTGTCGGTTCCTACGTTAATAGGCTCGGTTTCCTCAATGATGGGGGTTCTGGTTTCCCGTTTGTCAAGTTCTTTGGCTAAGTGAGGTGGGTAGTCACTCAAGTCAAATTCCTCATAATAATTCAAAATTGCATTGCAGTTAAAAAGAGACGAGTCATAAGCAAAATTAGCGTTCATTAAGTTGACACGAGCGAAAAGCTCGGAAAGGACAGACATCTCGTGGTCAGTCAGAGGCGACACGATAGAAGAAGTGGCCCCTAGAACAGGCTCCAGGTTGTCACCTTTCATTGGAGTGGGGGTGACCTTAGTAGACTCAGCCTCTGAATCAGCCACGACTTTGTGATAAAACAGTTGGAAGGGGACCTTGACTGGGACTTCCGGAGTGTTAGGAGCTATAACAGACTCTGACTCCGACTCAGACTCAGACTCAGACTCAGATCCTTCTTCACTTTCCTCCTTGAACATAGGGCCTTCTCCAGTTATGATCTTGAGAATGCGGTCTTGGCGATCGGTCCACTTGATGGTCTTCCTCCAGCCTTGGGTGGCTTTCTCCGGGTCAGTATCGGAGATCAAGGCGGTTGGATCAAACTGATTGTCTTTCAGGGCGATGTTGATGATGTCCTCATAGTCGAGGCGTTTGATTTTATCTTCCCCAAAGAGTAGTGTCACAGCTTGTCCGTCGAGGCATGGTGACGGTTTGGACTCGGTTGATGCAGCTTCGATGTTGTCGGGAATAAAGTAGCAGTCCTGGAAGACTTCCACTCCCGGGTATCTAGCCTTCGCCACAGAGTCATAGATAGGCTCCGGAAAGTCGTGGTAGAGTTCGGACTCTCCCTCGGGGACAAAGTATCCGTTGAGAGTCAGGTGGTAGGGACGGAGGATAACCCCGTGCTTCTTGCGTTTTCGGATTAGGAGGTTCATTTTCTGGATATCTTTGTCAGTGGGTTCGTATCCCAGTCCAAAGGGAATGGTGGGGACCTTAGCCCGTTTCAATGGAGGCAATGGGTCCTTTAGCGGATTGAGCGGCAAACCCGGGAAATAACCCTGGCGCATCATGATACGGTTGATCATGAGGCTGGCGAACGGGTCACATTCAGAGGTTGTTAGTTAATCAGTTATGGCGTTCACGGCTTGGAAACCCCACATTTCATTGTCGTCCTCCTCAATGGCTTAGGAGGCTACCCCTCTTCTCATAACTGCTTTGATTGGGGAAGCGGGGATCGTGATCGTTTTCCCGTTGAAGGGGACCCTGATCTTTTGGTGAAGCGTTGATATGACCGCCTTGACGGCGTGAATCCAGGGACGTCCCAGGAGCATGTTGAAGGATGCGTCGATGTCGATCACTTGGAAACTGGTTTGTCTTTCTAGTGGCCCGGTTGCGACGGCTAGAGTGATAAGCCCAGCGACCTTGCGACGAGTGCCGTCGTAGGCGCGTACTCCTTGATTCGTTGGGATTAAATCAGATTCCTTAATACCCCCACTGTGGGCGATTTTGAGAGGAATGACATTCACGGCGGAACCGTCATCCACGAGGACCATTGGTATGTTCTTCTGGAGGCATTGCACAGTGATGTACAGGGCCAGGTTATGGTTGGCTCTGAACAGGGGGATATCCACGTCGGAGAAGACGACCGGGTTGCTCAGATCAAGGGCGTCTCTTGTCATGTGTGCCACTATTTCTTCTGGGGAAGAGGTGGAGGGCACGGTTAATTTTCCCAAGGCCTGCAGCAAGGCCTGTCGATTTGACAAGCTTGACATGAATAGTTTTGAAAATGATTATGGACTAATTGTTTTAAGTCCATTTTGAATGTAATTAGTCGGTACTCATCATCGTACCCGGGTTAAAATCCGGCATGGTATATAGAACCAAGGATGATTTCGTGTTGGTGACTAATATGTTTGTTTGAAAATGTAAAGAAATGAAATAAAAGGCTTTAAAATACCTCTTAAATGTCATTAACCAAATATTATCACCGAAACACGGATTTAACCGTCATGGTATGAAGAACCAAGTATGAAGAATGCTTTATGGTTAAAACATGTGAAATGAAACAAAAGGTTTCGAAAATACTTGAAATGGTAAAAACCGATTACAAATATGAAAATGGATTAAGGGAAATGACGAGAACAAACACGGTTGATCTCTGGTCTGAGCACCCCATTTAGGCGCGAGCCAGTTGGCGACCTAAGGGGCTTCGCCTCGGACAAAAATCGTTTTGGCTCGTTTATTCCATGTTTTGGTTCATGTTATGCATGTTTTAGCATGTTAAAGTCATGAAACGAATGAAAACATAATAAAAGAGGATTTTTACACCCTCATACTTACATGTTTGGTTATGGCGAGTGACCGACGTAAGTGTAACAACTTGTTTGATCGAAAAAAACTCGGTTTAAAACCGTTTTGGTAAGTAAAAGAGTGTTTTAAAGGTTTAGTGATGGTGTAGTGGTCAAAGTGGTCGGAAAAGTGGTTTAATGCACGATGACGGTACCAAACAATGTGTAAGGCTTGTGTTTACGATCTGTAGGTCGTAAACACGCGTCGGATTGTGACTTAAGAAGTCGAGGCGAGAATTTTAAGGGAGAAAAGAGGGGGCGGACACTCGCGTAAGTCCCAAATGGGTGGCATTTGAGGGGTATTTATAGGAGAATGAGTGGTTGTGTGAGTTTTGAGCGACGTGGCCACCTGAGCTGCTCAAAGAGGCGCGAGCCACGTCGCGGCACTTCGAGTCGTGTTGTCACTATCACAACAAACGCAATCATGATTTGTTCTATCCTAGGTTTTGTAGTCACATGTTTAGTACTTGTGAAGGAAAAATAGATCTATATACTAACATATTCATATATGTTCCAATTTAATTTGTCATAAAATTAACAAGTGATCTTATGCATGCAAACAATTTAACAAAATAAAGAAGAATTCATCCTTACATTGGAATTTCGGTTCATATGGGCACAAAAGAGATCTCCTTCTCTTTTGTTCTTGAGCTTTCCTTTTGGATGAACAAAGACCCAAGTGTAGGATCTCTCCCAAGAAATTATACCCAAAGCACACTCTTAAATAAAATCAATATTATAAATACTAGTACAATATTAATTTTGTAAGAAAATTGACCCAAAATAATTTTGGTTTTGTCTCCTAAAACCGGGTAGGAGAAGGAGGAAGAGGAAAAATATTTTTATCTCTCTAAAAATATTTTTGATGAGATGAAATGTATAATAATTATCACACACACATGCATATGGTGAATAATAATATTTAAGCAAAAGAACCCTTGTTCTTTTCTAGGTGAAACCGGGTAGGAGGGTGGAGGAAGGCCAATGCATGGGCTTGGTGCTCTTCCACAAGACACACTAGGTATGCACGCCTAGTTGAAGAAAAATGATTACATCTTCCACTAATTTTAATTAACATTATAAGAATATGTTAATTACACCCAATATTTCGGTCCATATGGATAACATGGAATCCATTTTATTTTTGTCAATTGTCAATATGTCACATGTCATATGTTGCATAAATTTGTTGTGCATTTTTAACATATTAAAAATCAACGTATTATTAAAAATACGTCACATACAAAAATCGACTTAGTAATTCATAATTACTTGTACCAAAATATTTTACCAATTTATAAATCACAACAATTTGTATTTATAATAATTCATTCAAATTTAATTGTTTCCTTAAACAATAATTTCATCTGAGTAATGATACAATTCGATTACTCGGATCGTATCTCATTTAATCAATTTCAATGTGATACGTAAATTTTACTTCCAAAATTGTCCGTCAATTTTCAAGTAATTTAATTAACTCGTAACATTATACGATTAATTAAATGATCAATTAAGAGTGTTGCCCTATAGGTATGACCTAGGGGATCAACTGATCACCACCGTCGTACAACAGTAATGTCAAACTCTAGTCAGCCAATCATTACCGATATATGTTGATCAGTTGACAGTAAAAATATTACTTCCCAATTGTATTCTTTATAATGAGATTTAAACATGTGATCATCATGATCAACAGTCGTGATCGCATTATTGTCGGAGGACACATATTCCAACAATCTCCCACTTGTCCTCGACAAGTGTGCGTCACCAATTCTCTTGTCCTATTACTATCTCCCACTCAATGCAAGGTGTCTTTCAGGTCGTACTTGCAAGTGATCATATCGAGAGTGGTTTCCTCGATCCGGAGAATAACCGATTGACCAGGACTTATCTATCATAGATACTTTCCGAGCGTGGCCACGCATTTCAGTTCATTACTCCTCGAGTGGCCCCGAGATATTGTTATAACCCCGACTAGGGGTGGACAATTCCTATCGCACTCATTCCCTTCAACTAGCCTTGACCATCATAACCCAAAATGTGCCCATTTGACCCCATTTACGAAGGTCGTAGTAACACAAATCAAAGTTAATCTGAAACTGTGCCATCTTAGGTGAATAGTCTTTAGTCAAAAGAATCGACTCATTAGAATACTATAGTAGCTCTCGCCACGACCAGGCTATATAAATTGCCAGAACTCTATAAGCGGTCATAAGGCCCGACAACATGTTCCTAATAAATCTGCCTATGTGATCGACTAGTCATCTCACATGACTCTATGGCACTTGAACTTGCCATCAATCGCATCACACTCTAGTCACTTCGAGACGTCACCTCATACAAGTGACTATGGGCAAATACTATGTTAATCCGTGTTCACTTTAACGGGGTTCAATTGTCACTACAACCCGTTTGGATGTAACAATGTATAAATTAAAGATAAAAGACAAATGTGATTATGAACATGAACAAAAACAAAACTTTTATTTCATTTCAAAATCTAACATAGACTTGGTACACGTTTAAGTCCCATGGACGCCATATGTCCATCATGTTTAGCCTGCGATAAAGGCTTGGTGAGCGGATCGGCTATGTTGCCATCCGTCCCAACCTTGCAAATCGCAATTTCCTTTCTTTCAATGAAATCTCTTATTACATGATATTTTCTAAGTACATGTCTAGATCTTTTACTAGACTTCGGCTCCTTAGCTTGGAAGATCGTCCCACTATTATCACAATAGAGAGTGATGGGATCATTGGCGGTAGGTACTACTTTTAGACCTTCCGTGAATTGCCGATCCAAACAGACTTCCTTAGCGACTTCCCGATCTTTGCAATGTACTCACCTCCGTTGTAGAATCATGATTCTGACTTCCTTGAAGCTTCTCCAGCTTACGACACCACCATTGAGCATAAAAACGAAACCAGTTTGTGATTTCAAGTCATCTCTATCTGTTTGAAAACTTGAGTCCGTGTATCCATTAACACGCAACTCAGTGTCTGCTCCAAACACTAGGATAGAATCCTTAGTTCTTCTCAAGTACTTAAGGATGTTCTTGACGGCTATCCAGTGACTCTCACCTGGATTTCCTTGATATCTACTCGTCATGCTCAAGGCATACGAGACATCAGGACGTGTGCATATCATGGCATACATGATTGATCCAATAGCGGAAGCATAAAGGATCAACTTCATGCGTTCAACATCATGGGGTTCGGAGGGAGATTGAGTCTTGCTCAATATCGTCCCGGTTACCATAGGTACCAAACCCCTTTTGGATTTGTCCATGCTGAACCGTCGAAGAATCTTATCAACATAAGACTTGCCAATATCCTCTTGGATCTATCTCTATGGATCCGGATACCTAATATGCGTTGTGTCTCTCCTAAATCCTTCATTTGGAAGTGGTTACCTAACCACTTCTTAACAGAAGACAACATTGGAATATCATTTCCAATGAGTAGTATGTCATCGACATACAAGATTAGGAATACAACATTGCTCCCACTAAATTTCATGTATAAACATGGTTCCTCAATACTTCGAGTGAAACCATTTTCCTTTATAACATGATTGAATCGATGATTCCAACTTCTAGATGCTTGCTTAAGACCATAAATGGATCTCTTAAGCTTGCACACTTTGTTAGGATTTTTAGAATCAACAAAACCTTCGGGTTGTATCATGTACACCTCCTCTTCTAAATGCCCATTTAGAAAAGCGGTTTTGACATCCATTTGCCATATTTCATAATCATGAAATGCGGCAATCGCTAACAAAATCCGTATGGATCTTAGCATGGCTACGAGGGCGAAGGTCTCATCATAATGGAGACCTTGGACTTGAGTAAATCCTTTTGCCACTAGCCTAGCTTTGTAGACATCATCATGTCCTTCTATGCCATTTTTGACTTTGAATATCCATTTGCATTGAAGGGTTCTTGCCCCTTTAGGCAAATCTACCAAGTCCCAAACTTGGTTTTCATGCATAGAATCCATTTCGGACTTCATGGCTTCAAGCCATAGGGAGGAATTTGGACTAGAGATTGCGGCCTTGTAGGTGGTGGGCTCGTCACTTTCCATAAGCAACACATCGAGTGTTCCATCTTCCTCGATAAGTCCCACATATCGATCGGGATGGCGAATTACTCGACTCGTTCTTCGTAGTGGAGGAGGTACAACCGTGTTAGACGACGAAGGAACATCTTCTTGCGTCTCTTTCTCGGTTTGTGGCTCTTGAACTTCGTCAAGTTCAAAATTTCTCCCACTCTGTCTCTTAGAAATGAATTGACTTTCTAAGAAGACAGCCTCGCAAGACACAAACACTTTGTTTCCTTGAGGTTTGTAGAAGTAGTATCCTCGAGAATCCGAGGGGTAACCTACAAAGGTGCATTTTTCGGATCTTGGGGCAAGCTTGTTGTCATTCTTAGTTTTGACGTAAGCATCACATCCCCAAATCCTCATATAGGATATATTGGGAACTTTTCCCGTCCACATTTCATATGGAGTCTTCTCGGTGGATTTAGTGGGACTATTGTTCAAAGATCTAATTGCGGTTTGAATCGCAAATCCCCAAAACGAGTTTGGTAACTCGGTTTAACTCATCATGGATCGAACCATATCAAGTAGAGTTCGATTTCTCCTTTCGGCAACACCATTGAGTTGTGGTGTTCCAGGTGGAGAAATTTGTGATATAATACCACAACCTTTCAAGTGTGAATCGAATTCAAGGCTAAGATATTCTCCACCACGATCGGAACGTAGTGCTTTTATCTTTTTGTCTAATTGGTTCTCTACCTTGTTTTGAAATTCCTTGAATTTCTCAAACGCTTCACTCTTATGTTTCATTAAATAGACATACCCATGTCTACTCAAGTCATCGGTGAAGGTTATAAAGTAGTCATAATTACCACGAGCGGTGATACTCATTGGTCCACATACATCGGTGTGTATGAGTCCCAATAGTTCACTAGCTCGTGTCTCTTTACCACTAAAAGGATTACGAGTCATCTTGCCAAGTAGGCAATATTCGCATGTACCATATGATTGATAATCAAATGGTGTAATCACATTAGTCGAAATTAATCTTTTGATGCGATTCTCGTTTATGTGACCTAATCGACAATGCCAAATGAACGCTTCACTTGGGTCACTTGATTTGAGTTTCTTTGATTGAATGTTATAGATATCATTAGTCGTATTTGAGGTCTTTAAAATGTAAATGCCATTGATAGAGGAAGCTTGGCCTATAACCAAGTCGTTCCTAGAAATAGTACAACGATTGTTCATAATGACAAAACAAAAACCGTCCATGTCTAGCATGGCGATTGAAATAATGTTTTTAGAGAGTGTAGGCACATAAAAACAATTATGTAAATACAACTCAAATCCATTAGGCAAAGCTAAAACATAAGTTCCTTTGGATTCGGCCGCTACCCGAGCTCCATTTCCAAGGCGTAGATCCACATCTCCCTTGCTAAGCCTCTTCACGTCTCTTAAACCCTGTAAATGATTACAAAGGTGAGAACCACAACCGGTATCTAGTACCCATGTCGTAGTGGAAGTATAATTTATATCAATAACATAACTTTCCTTAGGAATTTTACCTTTTGGATTCCTTCCCTTATATTTCGCAAATATACGGGACAATTCCTAAGCCAATGTCCCATGCCATAGCAATAATGGCATTCATCATTAACTTGCTTGAAGTTTTTGATTTTCTTTCCCTTATTCTTGAACCTTTTGCCCTTAGAAGCAAGAACTTGATTGCTTGAGCTCCCACTAGTTTTGGCATCTTTATCTTCCAGAGACAAAGACCCTATAGATTGTATGAGGTAGTCTTCCTGAGACGGACTCACACGAGGTCTAGTAGTAGTAGGTGGTTTAGAAGAAGTGATGAAGTTAAGGTTTCCATCCGAACCAATCCCAAAATGAAGTTCTCTAGTAGTGTCGAAATCATTGTTAGAGCAAACGTCGTCAAAAACATTGTGGTAAGACTCAATAGTTATCGGTGCGGTAGCGTTTGATGGATTCATTGTAAAGAACTACAAATATGGAAGAAAAGGAAATATTAACATTTGTCTTTTTAAATCATACTTGTAAAATATTAACAAGATATGAACATTTATATAGTGACCTCTACCCAACTATCATAAATGATTCCAAGATCCAAATTCATATTAACTTGGGCACGGTATGGCCGATGAAACCCTTATCAATATAACTTGGTGGATTAACTTTTTAATCGATTCTACTTTTAGAACTCTTGGTTGATAAAATTACTCTAATAATTATCTATAGCCTAAAACACATCCGACAAGGGCACGGTATGGCCGATGAAACCCTTATCGAAAAACTTTTATCGAGTTCAATCCAAATTTCGAATAAATGTGTCCATGATCCAAATCCACATCAACTTGGGCACGGTATGGCCGATGAAACCCTCATTAACATGAACTCGGTGGATTAACATTCATCACCCACTTCCCCTACGTAACAAGGTTTGTACCCCGGTAGGGCCGAGTGCACTCCCTCGCGAAATAGGTTTTCATGGTTTCTACTATTTGGTAAGGCTATGTCTCAATTAATTGTTTTACCGAGAGGTCATGTCAATTTATTATCTATCACGTTTTAAGTGAACTAAAGCGGTGAACTACGATAATTCTAATTGACACGGTCGATAAACTCGATGAGATGAGGATGCATGTTTTAGTTATGGCGATTTAGCGATGCATGCAACATATAAATAAAATGCAAACATAAAAATAAATCCTAGTATGGCCTTCCTAAAATAGAAAAACAATTTAACTATTACATATTCGGAAACCAACTCCATTGGTCCCTTGAACTTCGGTTGTGGCACGCATCTCGAGGTAACACCGTCTTTATGTATCGCCATCTTGAAGAAATCCGTCTTTGGGAACTCCGAGATAAATTAAATTACATAGCAAATTACATAATTTCCTATTATACATTTGTAACTAAAATAAAATAAATCTATTAAATTACAAAACGGTGATACGAGATCACAATAAAATTACAACCGAATCGATATTCTCATACATTTCGGGTAATACCAATAAAAACAAAGGCCATACTAAGTAAAAATTACATAATTCAAAAATTACATAAATTAAATTATGACAATCATAAAGAAAATTCAGCATTATAATATGTATGAACATGCCCAATTTTATGCTAAATCGCCTTTAATTAGCCAATATCGTATATTACTTGGTTTTTACGGATTTGCGTGATTTCAACATTTTACAATCACAAAAATTACATAAATTCATATTTATGCATAAGTTAATTACCCTAACCTCTTAGGATTCAAAATTTAGTCTTCACTAATTATTTGACCATAATTAACTTCATATTTATAAAATTTGTTCATTAATGGACTTAAAATTACAAAAATAAGCTATAAACTTCAAATAAATCACAAAATTTCAAATAAATTTAAAATTTGAAATTAAACTCATGAACATTCTGGAAAAAAACATGACACTCATAATGTTCAAAACCTTAGGTTAAAAATTTCGAATTTTTTCGGAAAAACAATGTTGCGGTTTATCGGTTTTAACTAAAATAATCATAAAAACATGTGAAAAATTATATACATTAACTTTTCAATTTTAGATCTGAAAAAGATAATAAAATGCAACATATGATGTTTTTCTTTAGTCATAGAGTATGTTTTATTAATTTTTCATAATTAGGTCACTATTCATGCCATTTTTCTTCAAAAATCCATAAATCATGCAAAAAGACTTCACTATAGCCCATTATTTTACACACATCTTGTAAAATTGCATGTGACAACATACTAAATTTCTATGACCAGATTCGAAATTTATCTCATATTAACCTATTTTTCACCTAAAATCGATTTTAATAATGAAAAATCCATTTTCGAGCATAACATGTCCAAAAATTATGAAAATTTACAGGTCATCTCAAAATAATATATGTGATTACATATCCAAAAATCACTGGAAAATTCGAAGTATAGCTAATTTTAGACCGAAAATGACATTTTTACTCATAAAATCATATTTGAATGCCATTATTGTATAATATGAACAATAAAAAAATCCGTAAATTAACCAAAATATCCTAAAAACATTTTAGGACCAGAAATTTAACATGCATAAATTAATTTCGTGATATCTCATAATAACACTAATTATTCAAGTTTTATATGTTATTCTTATAACTCGGAAAAACTTTTAACCGATTTGCATGCAAACAACCATGGCTCTTGATACCGATTGCAGGAAAAATAGATCTATATACTAACATATTCATATATGTTCCAATTTAATTTGTCATAACATTAACAAGTGATCTTATGCATGCAAACAATTTAACAAAATAAAGAAGAATTCATCCTTACATTGGAATTTCGGTTCATATGGGCACAAAAGAGATCTCCTTCTCTTTTGTTCTTGAGCTTTCCTTTTGGATGAACAAAGACCCAAGTGTAGGATCTCTCCCAAGAAATTATACCCAAAGCACACTCTTAAATAAAATCAATATTATAAATACTAGTACAATATTAATTTTGTAAGAAAATTGACCCAAAATAATTTTGATTTTGTCTCCTAAAACCGGGTAGGAGAAGGAGGAAGAGGGAAAATATTTTTATCTCTCTAAAAATATTTTTGATGAGATGAAATGAATAATAATTATCACACACACACATGCATATGGTGAATAATAATATTTAAGCAAAAGAACCCTTGTTCTTTTCTAGGTGAAACCGGGTAGGTGGGTGGAGGAAGGCCAATGCATGGGCTTGGTGCTCTTCCACAAGACACACTAGGTATGCACGCCTAGTTGTAGAAAAATGATTACATCTTCCACTAATTTTAATTAACATTATAAGAATATGTTAATTACACCCAATATTTCGGTCCATATGGATAACATGGAATCCATTTTATTTTTGTCAATTGTCAATATGTCACATGTCATATGTTGCATAAATTTGTTGTGCATTTTTAACATATTAAAAATCAACGTATTATTAAAAATACGTCACATACAAAAATCGACTTAGTAATTCATAATTACTTGTACCAAAATATTTTACCAATTTATAAATCACAACAATTTTTATTTATAATAATTCATTCAAATTTAATTTTGTTTCCTTAAACAATAATTTCATCTGAGTAATGATACAATTCGATTACTCAGACCGTATCTCATTTTAATCAATTTCAATGTGATACGTAAATTTTACTTCCAAAATTGTCCGTCAATTTTCAAGTAATTTAATTAACTCGTAACATTATACGATTAATTAAATGATCAATTAAGAGTGTTGCCCTATAGGTATGACCTCAGGGACTTGACTCTCCAGTATGATGCGTAGAGAAGGGACTTCTAACTCTACCGGTTGAACCGCTTCCATACCGTATGCTAGGTAGAAGGGTGTGGCGCCTGTCGGTGTTTGGATGGAGGTTCGATATCCCCAAAGTGCGAATGGGAGTTTGCTCGGTCAATCGTGGTAGTTGTCTTGCATTTTTTTGATAATGGTGACAAGCGTTTTGTTAGCCGCCTACACCGCTCCGTTGGTTTGGGGACGGTAGGGGGATGATCGATGTCGTTTGATCTTGTATTTGTCCAGCAAGGCCTGAGTTTCTGCCCGAAAGTGAGAGCCTTGATCGCTGATGATCTCATGGGGTACCCCATATCGGCAGATGATGTTTTTTGAATGAACTTGGCCACTTGTTTGGCGGTCAAGACTGCATATGACTGTTCTTCCACCCATTTGGTGAAATAGTCGATGGCGACGAGGACGAAGCAATGCCCCTTGGTGCCTATGAGGTTAACCTTCCCAATGATGTCGATGCCACAGGTTGAGAAAGGCCAGGGTGATGTCATGGTGTATAAGAGGGATGGTGGTATGTGTTGTATGTTGGCGAATATCTGGAAATTGTGGCAATGTTTGACGTAGTTACGGCAATCGGCTTCCATGGTGGCCCAGTAGTAACCTAACCGCATGATTTTCCGGGTCAGCATCATTGCGCTCATGTGAGGGCCATATTCTCCGTCGTGAACCTCTCCCATGACTTTTTTGGCTTTGTGATGGTCAATGCAAAGGAGGAGAATCCCTTGGGGTGTTCTTTTGTATAGTTCATTTTGGTTTATCACGAATTGTGACGCAAGTACGGATGGCTCTTTGTCCTCTTGGGTCAGAGTTGGGAGGGAATTCGTTTTTGGTTTTGTAGTTGAGGATGGCTTGGTACCAAGGTTCGGCATGGTTTTCGTCATCGTTGTTGATGGCACAAATGTGAGCCGGCTCGCTCATTCTCTCGACATATAGGGGCATTGATGTGATGTCGTCAGGTATGTTGACGAGCGCGACAAGTTTTGTCAGGGCATTAGCAAATTGATTTCCTCTCGTGGCAAGTGGAAGTAGTCGATTTGGTCGAAGAACTCGGCCTCTTGATTGGTTTTCGCACGGTAGGGAGCTAAGCTGTCACGTCATATTTTCCACGATCCGGACACCTGATTGATGATGAGCGAGGAATCGCCGTGGACTCTCAGTCTCTTGATGCCAAGTGTTATGGCTGCTTGTAGGCCAATGAGACATGCTTCATATTCAGCGGCATTGTTGGTGACGGCAAAGTCTAGCTTGACCTCCATCGGAACATGTTCTCCCTCTAGTGATATTAGAAGGATTCCCACCCCGAAGCCTCTCAGATTTTATGCACCATCTAAGTATAGGTCCCATGCGTCGGAGTCGGTACAAAGAATGTCCTCGTCAGGAAGTGACCATGTGTCGGTCGTTGGATCCTCATTGACGGGATTCTCTGCTATGAAATCGGCGACTGCTCTTCCCTTGATAACCTTGAAGGATACAAACTTGAGGTCAAATTCGGACAGCATGAGCGTCCACCTAGACAGGCTTCCGTTTAGTACGGGTTTCTCGAAGATGTATTTGACAGGGTCCATCTTGGAGTAGATGTGGACCGTGTAGCTGAGCATGTATTGTCGCAGCTTCTTTGTTGACCATACTAGGGTAAGACATGTCTTTTCCAGTTGGGTGTACCTTGTTTCGTACTCAACGAACTTTTTACTGATGTAGTAGATGGCTCATTCTTCGCCGTTGACCGTTTGTGCTAGCATTGCTCCCATGGATGTGTCGGTAACAGTCAGGTATAGGGATAAAGAGATCCCCGGTTGAGGTGGCATGGGGACAGGAGGTTTGGATAGGATTTCCTTTATCCTGTCGAAGGCTTTTTGGCAGTCGTCGTCTAAATTGGTGTGATCGGAGGCGTGAAGTTTCTTGAAGATTAGTTCACAAATCATGGTGAGCTTGACAATGAAGCGGCTGATGTATTGAACCTGACCGAGAAATCCCCGAATTTCCTTTCTCGTTCTTAGGCCGTGGCATTTGTTGAAGGGCTTTGATTTTGGTTGGATCAATCTCAATGCCTCTTTTGCTGACGACATGTCCCAAGAGTTTTCCGGAGGTGACCCCGAATGCACACTTCTGAGGATTTAGTCTCATGTTATATTTCCGCAGACGAGCGAAGAACTTCCGAAGGGCGTTGATGTGGCCGTCTCGTTCTCTTGACTTGACGATCATATCATCGACATATACCTCTACCTCCTTGTGCATCATATCATGTAGAAGAGTGGTAGCGGTTCTTTGATAGGTTGTTCCGGCGTTGATGAGGTCGAAAGGCATGACCTTGTAGCAGTATGTACCCCACTGTGTAGTGAATGTAGTCTTGTACATGTCTTCCTCAGCCATTTTAATCTGGTTGTAACAAGCATACCCGTCCATGAATGATAGGAGAGCATGCTCGGCAGTATTGTCCACCAGAATGTCAACATGTGGCAAAGGGAAGTCGTCCTGTTGACTCGCCTTGTTCAGATCCCTAAAGTTGACGCAAACCCGAATTCTCCCGTCTTTCCTCGGTACAGGAACAATGTTGGCCCCCCAGTCAGAGTATTCAGACACTTTGATGAAACTAGCCTTGAACTATTTAGCCACTTCTTCTTTGATTTTCAGGGCCATTCAGGACGCATCCGGCACAACTTTTTCTTTACGGGTTTAGCTCCGGGTGTAATGGGTATCCGGAGCTCTGCAATTTCTCTGTCAATCCTAGGCATATCTTTGTAGGACCAGGCGAATACGTCCTTGTATTCGTGGAGGAGGTCAATGAACTGTTGTCTTTCTGAGGGGTCCAGGGTTGTCCCTATCCTAAGTTCTTGAGGTGTGTTGTCGGTTCCTACGTTAATAGGTTCGGTCTCTTCTAGGACTGGGGTTTTGGTTTCCCTTTTGTCAAGTTTTTTGGCTAAGTGAGGTGGGTAGTCACTCAAGTCAAATTTCTCTTAGTCATACAGAATTACATTGCAGTTAAATTGAGACGAGTCATAAGCAAACTTAGCGTTCATTAAGTTGACACGAGTGAAAAGCTCGGAGAGGACAGACATCTCATGGTCAGTTAGAGGCGACACAACTAGGAGGTGGCCCCTGGAACAGGCTCCAGGTTGTCACCTTTCATGGGAGTGAGGGTGACCCTAGTAGACTCAGCCTCTGAATCAGCCACGAGTTTGTGATAAAACAGCGGGAAGGGGACCTTGACTGGGACATCAGGAGTGTTAGGAGCTATGAAAGACTCTGACTCCAACTCCGACTCAGATTCAGATTCTTCTTCACTTCCCTCTTTGAACATTGGGCCTTCTCCGTTGTGATCTTGAGAATGCGGCCTTGGCGATCGGTCCACTTGACGGTCCTCCTCCAGCCTTGTGTATCTTTCTCCGAGCCAGTATCGGAGATCAAGGCGGTTGGGTCAAATTGGTTGACTTCAGGGCGATGTTGATGATGTCCTCATAGTCGAGGTGTTTGATGTTATCCTCTCCAAAAAGGAGAGTGACAACTTGTCCATCGAGGCATGAGGACGGCTTAGACTCGGTTGATGCGGCTTCAGTGTTGTCGGGAATAAAGTAGCAGTCCTGGAGGACTTCCACACCCGGGTGTCTGACCTTGGCCACAGAGTCATATATAGGCTCGGGAAAGCCATGGTAGAGCTCGGACTCTCCCTCGGGGACAAAGTATCCATTGAGGGTCAGATGATAGGGACGGAGGATAACTTAGTGCTTCTTGTGCTTTCGAACTAGAAGGCTCATCTCCAGGAAATATTCATCGGTAGGTTCATAGCCCAGCCCGAAGGGGATGTTGGGGACCTTAACCTGTTTCAAAGGAGGTAAGGTGTTCTTCAGTGGATTGAGGGGTAAACCCGGGAAGTAACCCTGGCGCATCAGGATGCAGTTGACTGTGAGATTGGCAAACAGATCACAATCAAAGGGTGTTGATCCATCAGTTATGGCATTCACGGCTTGGAATCCCCACATTTCATTGTCGTCCTCCTTGATGGCTTGGGAGGCTATTCTTTTTCTCATGACAACTTTGATCGGGGAGCCAAGAGTTGTGATCGTTTTCCCGTTAAAGGGGACCCTGATTTTCTGGTGGAGAGTTGAGGTAACTACCTTGACGGCGTGACTCCAGGGACGTCCCAGGAGCATGTTGAAGGAGGTGTCGATGTTGACTACTTGAAATCTGGTTTACCTCTCCAGTGGTCCGGTTGCGACGATTAGAGTGATAAGCCCTGCGACCTTACGACGAGTGCCGTCATAAGCGCGTACTCCTTGATTGGTTGGGACCAAATCAGCTTCTTTGATACCCAGTTTATGGGACGTCTTTAGGGGAATGACATTCACCGCAAATCCGTCATCCACAAGAACCATAGACACATTCTTTTTGAGGCATTGTACGGTGATGTACAGGGCCAGGTTGTGGTTGGCTCCGAAGGGAGGGATATCTTCGTCAGAGAATATGACCGAGTTGTTCAGGTCGGGGACATCCCTTGTCATGTGTGCCACCACTTCTTATGGAGAGGAGGTAGAGGGCACAGTAAATTTTCCCAAGGCTTGCAATAGAGCTTGCCGATGCTCAAAGGAGGTGGCAATCAGTTGCCAAATTGAGATTTCGGCTTTTGCTTTCTGTAGTTGTTTGAGGATCGAATTCTCGGGAGCCTTGGGTTGAGTGTCCATGTCCGGGACAACTTGGTCATTCGTTGTTGGAGTGACCGTTGAAATATTCGGGTTTTGGTAGGGGCGTCTGGACCGGGTAAGATGACCGATCTCTTTCGGCTGTTTCACTTTCCCTGGGACAATATAGACATCTTCAACATCATCTCTCCAGATGCCATTAATTTCGGGATCTCGAAGGTACCTTGGAGGGGTATTCCTCGGTGGGCAGTTTTTGTGAGGGACATTTTTGTGAGGGTTGTTTTTGTGAGGTTGATTATTGTGGGGTGCATGCCAGAATGGTCACGGGAGCAATCCATCAGGGTGAGGGTAGTTTTTGTGAGGGTAGTTTTGGGTGCTCGGGGGACCTTCCCTCGGGCGTGGTGTTGGAGGATTGAAAATCAGTCGGCAGTAAGCATCGTCAACTTGTTGGAATATGGCAAGCATAGTTGCGGCTCTGAGCACTAATACCCCGTCCGAGGCATCCTTCTCCAAGGCATTCACCTCGTCATAGACTGGCAGGATGAGGTGTGAGCAGTCCAAGATTGGCTCATCATCGGAGATGGCATGGATTCCCAAAGGGTTTGTTTTGTTGTTTGGTTTAGTCGGTGGAGGCAAAGGCAATTCTCCCTTCTCGATCATGCCTTGGATGATGTGTTTGAGTTTGAAGCAGGTTTCTGTGTCATGCCCTTTCCCTTCGTGGTACTGACAATAGGCATTAGGGTTCCATAAGTGGGATTTCCTAGCATCAGACGGATCTGGGGTGGGTCCGATTGGTTGTAGCTTCCCTTGGTCCATGAGCCTCTTTAGGGCGCTCGCATAAGTCAACCCTATATTGGTGAACACTCTTTGGGGTCGATCAGGTCTCTTGGCGGCTGGTTCAAGGAGGTTGACCTCATCAATCTTGTTCGTCTGACCATAAGGGCGAGATCCGGTTGAGGTGGATCCCCGGTAGCCTCTACCGGTAGTTTTGGCTAGGACACCCTTTCAGAGGTCATCTTCAATGCGTGTCCCCAGGATTTGCAGATCCTGGAAGGTCGTAATGTTTTAGTACCTCAGTAAGTTGGCGTATACCGGGCAGAGATTGTTGACAAATTTTTCCACCAAGGTTGACTCACTCGGCTTGCTAACCAACTGAGTGCTTACCTTCCTCCAACGGGGTTAAGAACTCGGTGAATCCCTCCTTGTCGTTCTGGGTTAGGACCCTAAGAGTACGGGTATTAATTGGCTTGGATTTCGACGTTGTCGGCATATTGCTTATCAAATTCAACTGCGACCTCATCCCAGGTGGTAAGGTTCTTCGGGTCAAGGGAGTAGTACTATTGGCGAGGGATCGGCTCCAATGATGATGGGAAGATCCGGGTGAAAAGTTCCTATTTTACCCCTTTTATGGCCATGTAGTCTTTGAAGGCTCGGATATAATTGAGTGGGTCCTCCACTCCCTTGAATTTGGGCACATCAGTCAGGGTAAAGTTGTCGGGTAGTTGATCCCCAACACGTTCAAACCTTCGGTTGTTCTCAAGATAGATATTGTTTCCCCGGGCTAGGTATTGTTCTTCCAAGAGCTTGAGCCTCTTCTCTGTTTCAGTCAAAGGTGGAGTGTTATGCTCTCCAGCTTCCTTGTTTTCCAGGGTGTCGATACGAGTCTCGACACGATCCAGAGTGACCTTAAGAGCAGTGAGCAAGTTGGCTAGCTGAGCAGTCATGACATCTCTGTTGTTATCATTGTTGTTGTTGTTGACGGACGAAGTTGAAGACGGGGCCATGGCTCTGAGGCATAAAAAACGGCTCACATTACAACTCAATTCGACACGGTTCAAAGGCTGAATGCAGACAACGCAAAGGACAAGACAAAGACCAGACTCAACAAGACGAGGATGACCGTGTGTGGTACCTCGGTGCTGACTCGATTTATGACGTGACGGTGTTAACCGAACCTTTGACAAGCGTCCAACATAGCGGCGTGACACCATTGGACGAGTCTCATGGTGAGACGACTCATAAGTAAAGAACCATAAGTACGTTTGCTTCGACCGGATAAACACGAGGCAGAATTGGAGTGGTGGACTAAAGTTTTCGAAAATTGCAATTTTCAAAAAGATTCATTTGTCGCTTTATGGACGGCTTCCGAAGATAAGGATCTCCGTAAGTCGGTCAGTTGAAATGGTTGTCTTAAGTTTGTTTGCAAAAGACGATTTTGAGCTTGATTCGGCTCGGAAAACAATGTACTGTTTCCCAAGACGGTTTTTGAAATTCAAAATTGTATATTTTGAAAAACGGGTTTTGAAATGTTTGAAGAGGTCTCGGGGACGGTGCATGGTCCTCGGGATCTCGAAAGTGTCTGGAGAAAAGGCTGTGTGCTTTCCTTGGATTTTGAAAGAGCCATTATCGGCGCGAAACGGGTTAAAATCCGTGTCTAGACGCGGCGATTATAACGGCGTACAAAGGTGATTTGAAGTGGTTGTAGAAAACCGAGTTTGAAAATCGTCATTACGACGGCCTCGAAAGGCGTGTTGAAATGGTTATAAAAACCGGGTTTGAAAATCGTCATTACGACGTCCTAGAAAGGCGTGTTAAAATGGTTATAAAAACCGGGTTTGAAAATCGTCATTACGACGGCTTCCGAAGATAGGGATCTCCGGAAGTCGGTCAGTTGAAATGGTTGTCTTAAGTTTGTTTGCAAAAGACGGTTTTGAGCTTGAGTCGGCTCGGAAAACAATATACTGTTTCCCAAGACGGTTTTTGAAATTCAAAATTATACGTTTTGAAAATAGGGTTTTGAAATGTTTGAAGAGGTCTCGGGGACGGTGCACGGTCCTTGGGATCTTGAAAGTGTCTCGAGAAAAGGGTGTGTGCTTTCCTCGGGTTTTGAAAGAGCCATTGTCGGCGCGAAACGGGTTAAAATCCGTGTCTAGACGCGGCGATTATAACGGCGTAAAAAGGTTATTTGAAGTGGTTGTAGAAAACCGAGTTTGAAAATCGTCATTACGACGGCCTAGAAAGGCGTGTTGAAATGGTTATAAAAACCGGTTTTGAAAATCGTCATTACGATGGTCTAGAAAGGCGTGCAACGGTCGGCTAAAGACAGAGGTTTGAAACGGCCATTATAACGGTGCAAAAAGGTGTTTTTGAAAGTTTGAAAATGACACGGAAGGACTTATCATCAAGTAGCACATAAGCACTCACAGTTTCATTATATTATGAATTATGCTGACACGGGTTTTGGCTTAGAAGGGTGGGTTACACACCAAGCAATCAAACCCCGATTTGCAAGAGGGATACCAATCCAAACAAAATGTGTAAGGAGGGTGCCCTAGCCTTGTGCTCGAAAGTGATGAAAGCTCTTTGACGAAACAGAAATGTGTATCGTCAATGGTATGCTTGACTCAATCGGGATTAGAAATGCGGGGAGGAGAAAACTCACGCTGACGAGACGAGCCAATTGGTCAAAAAGTGTTAGGTTGTGGGCCCGGACAAGGAACCCGACCGTGACCGTAATATCAATTAATGCATTCTAACCAAGACCTTATTCGAGTCTCAGCATCTAGAGATCACAAAGACATAAGTGTCCTAGTTTTCCCCAGCGGAGTCGCCAATATGTGGACATGGCCACCTACACGCCAAGCCGATCTGTTGGACGTATAGCGGTCTTTTGAAAGCCACGCTCGGTGGCGTAAAAATGCTTTCGAGCGGATCGTTTTAGATCGGTTGGTTTCGTCTCGGTAAGGGTTTCGAAACGATTGGAGATGTTCGGAGTGGCCACCAAGCATTTGTGGGATGCTTGGAACCCGTTCGAATCCACTTTATAACTCGGTCAAACGAAGCACAAAGCAGTGTTTGACATAGGTACTAAAGATAAGGAATCGTCCCTCTTTAGCATCATATCTCTAGAATGACTCTCGTATGCCCTGGATAAGGTCGTCCGCTATCCAAAGTTTCTGAGTAAGAGCTGAAGGTACCTATTGGGAAGCCCTTTAATCAGACACCCAATCCCACCCGCGGTAGCGGCCCCTACTGATCGATCTTGGTTGGTTGAATGCAAAAGTTGATAAAATGGTTTAAATGCATGAATGCGCATCCAATAATTTAAACCTAACATATAAGAGCTTTCTAAGTCGGTTGATTTAATCCAAGTATCAAGTATAAGATGTCGAGTTGGATTTATGGTTGATTTGCATGCAAGACGGAAATTAAACATCCATTTACCGTATTAGGTGACACGTCTGTCGCGTACCTGTCAAAAATAAAACCTAACGGTCTCAACTAAAAATGTAGTAGAGGCAGTCGAGTATCGAATCCACAGGGAGGAATGCAACTACAGCTATCTATTTCTAATCCTATGGTAACAATTGGTGTTGATTAAATTTTTGGTTCTAAACTACGGAGTAAAAGGAAGAGAAATAAAGAGGAGAGCAGATAAGCAGGAAAATGATTTGAAACTAACAATAAGAGGGGGACATGTCGGGAACTCGGTTCACTACGGTAGCACAACAACTTAGCGATAAATGACTCGGATTTAACTAATGCGAGACGGATATTAGAAGGTCCTTTCGGTCCACTTCCCACCCTAAAATACCACTAACTTAACTTTCGTCCTCATTAGGGTAGTCTACTGTTTATAGCAGGCCTATTTAGTCCAATCTTTCGATCCAGGATTAATTGTAGCCAGATTAATGGGTGACATAGAAGCGTGCACTCAACTAGGTCGAGAATTACAGTTATATTGCTATAGTGACAGAGTCTCTTATGTCAATTCGTCTAATTCATTCACTGCGTCGTCATTATTCTACCGCAGATCCCCTAATCCCAACATGAAGGGTTTAGCTACTCATATTATTAATGGAACTAGCAAAGAAACAAGATTCCAGCAGAAGACATGACGAAATAACAATAAAATGCACTAATATAAATTAGGGCAGAAAGAATGATAACAAAAACAAGAAAACAATGCAACAAAAGGTTAATTATTATTAAGAGAAGAAAGGAGATTACAATCTAAGCGATTCCGGCGTAAAGAACAACCAAGTCCGAGTGAAATAATCCCAAAATGCAAGCAACAAAGAGAAGGAAAAGTAACGTAGGAAAATAGCAGTCGTTCTAATGTGAAAGATAGTAAAAGAGATAGTAAAGGGAATAGTAGGAATGAATGACTAATAACCTAGTAAAACATAGGTTAAATAGCCAAAACCCCTAAGTGTTTATGCGGAAATATAAAACACGGACTGATTAAAGCCCAATATGTCGAAAACCTCTCGATCGAGTAGGCAAAACTACTCGATCGACCAATGTCTCAGCAGAAGTCCCCCGATCGAGCAACAATCAACTCGATCGAGGACTTGATCATGTGCATCCTACTCGATCGAGGAAGGAACCTCTCGATCGAGCCTCAGAGAGCATAGGAACCCTTCGATCGTCCTATAAACTGCTCGATAGACCACCAATCACCTCGATAGACCACCTGGGTCTTCAATTCAGCTTACGTCTTCACCCAAATGCCTCGTAGTGCGTGCAACGACACTTCCTAGTCCAACATCTCGCTCTGGGATAATCCCGTCTCCTCTAAATGCATGCAAAAAGGACGAAAAGGAGCATGGTTCCACCACTTTCGCGATCATTCCTATAAAAAGGACAAAATACACCAAAGTAGCCAATTCGGGGCAAAATACTATAAAAATAGTAGAGAAATGCATAGAAATACGTGCTGAAATAGGCCAAAAAGACTATACATTAGGCACGTATCAAATCTCCCCAAACCAAACCTTTGCTCGCCCTCGAGTAAACTCAAAACAAAACTAATGGAACGGAAATGATAACTCAAAGCTAGCTTAACTTGTCTACTTGAACCAGTTTAATGCAACGAAAATCAACGGTTAAAGCTAAGCAGTCAATACGCAAACGAATTATGAGCTGTTCAGAAATAAAGCTGACCTATCGACCTTGAAAGACCAACAAAACCGGACTCTCACGTGGTCACTCTTCTCTCATGAAGCAAAGGGCAAATGTAATATGTAAAAGAGAGAAGAAAGGACAGTCACTCGCCTAACTGCGACCTACATAGCATGCATGCAGCAAAAATGAAAGACAATTCAAGTACTAATGCACACACTCCAACCAAATAATGTCCGTCACAGCCGAGGATTTGCAATTAATATGGGAATAGTGAGGTTCAGGTGAGAAAAGGCAAAACAAGTTATGGAAATGTGGAGGTAAAAGCGCCAAGCTAGTTCCTACAGGACCATAACAAATCATCCGGATCTCAAACTGACTGAAAGACTAACACAGGTGCCCTTCACTTGGCACAAAACTCACTAAACTGAAAGCACAATCTCCTCAAAAAATTATAGAATAAGAGTGGAGGAGTCAGACGGTCACAAAGTTCCCTTTTTTAAACACCGTCTGAGACAACTAACTGGAACAACCAACCCTCTTGTCGATTGTACGTCTTCAAACATCTTCTCAACTCTGACAAGAGGGTCCAACTTTTCACAATTTTTTCTTTCTTTTCTTTTCTTCTTTTTGTACGTGAATCTCATCATGTTTTTTCATTTTGTTTTTTTTTTTTCTTCTTTTTTTTTTCAATACTTTTTTTTTCTCTTCCTCCTTCCTTAATACAAACACCAACTCCAAACGGGAATTACGGACCAAACTGCAACGGAAAACATACCACAAAAGGACAGACGAACTAGCTTGACTAGGCAGGCTTAGTTTGGAATGTGGCTCATGGGTCAAAAAGGCAAGTTTTGGTCAAAGTGGAGCTAAATGGGTGAAAGATGTAAGAAAAAGGGAAATTGCAAGACCCTCCCTGCATGTGACACCAACCGCAGACCCGAATGTGTGCATTTGACGAGAAATTGAATGTCATAAATGTGCAAATGAGACGAACATGCTATGCAAGGAGTACTACTCCCAAAATTCCTAATGAACTGGTCATGAATGGCACCAGTTATAGCTCTAAAACTCAGAATTTTTAAGTAGTTTGCCAGTTTATTAGGTCAAGCCTAAACAGTCAGCTATTATTTGAACAGAAATTCGTAGACTATGCGTATTGACAAAGCTAAAAACCATCAATAAAGTGCAAGGCTCAAGTGGTATGACAAGTTAAGTGCAATTTCATCACGGAAATCTACCGTTCCGACTCAACCTATATGCAAAATTAAACGTGAATATTTTTGAGTTTTTTTTTAAATTTTCTAAATTTTTTTGGATTTTTGATTTTTTGAAAATAAACAACAAATGCAAACTGAAAAATTAAACGTGAATGCAAAACAAATGCAGATGCAGACTCAAAAGGATGCAATACCCTCCCCAAACCAAAACGGACAACGCCCTCGTTGTCCTCCAGCATACACCAGCAGAAAAATGGGGGATGGGAGTATACAACCAATAAAAGAAAAAATAAAGGAGACGAAACAAAAAGAGTAAGAGAACATACAAAACACGAACTTCCCCAAACCATTTAAAATCGGGGGAAGTGAGTAGACCAGTAGCTACTCGTCGTCGGCACCGCCGTCTCTCAGGTACTCCGACTCAACAAAAACGGTCTCCCCAAACCAGCAACAAACAAGGGGGAGACTCAGTCGTCATCTCCAGGCTGATCCTCCGAACCGGGTACGAACGGAGGGTCACTCTCCTCCTCTCTGGAAGCTCGTGCCGCCGCTCGCCAGTAACCGCACCTCTCGTGCTATCGCTGTCTCCTCCACCTCCTCCTCTGGAGTCGAAGAAAGTGGAGGGTACCCGTCCGCTGGGTATCGGTAGAAGGAAGGATGCGGCCACCCCTCTGGAATCGGTCGCCGGGCTCGGATATGGAACTCGTAGAGCGGGAATACAGCCAAAGCCATATCCCGTCTCATCTCAGTAATGTACCTGCACATATCCGAAAGCACGGCATCACGACGCCCTTGGTCCATGACCTCGGGCGCCTCTAAAACAGGAGGGCAGACAAAATTGGCCGGAAAAACCGAACCAGAAGGAGGTGGAGTGAGTGAAGGTGGAGGTGTAGGCTGTGTGGGTGTAGGCTGAGGCGTGGGGGTCGGTCCAGCCTGGGCCTGAGTCTGGGTCGGAGTCTGGGAGCTAGAAGATGCTCCGGCCTCCCGCTTCCTCTTCCTAGAAGAGGAAGGAGGGGTGAAGGTGAGGTGGTAGGTAGGTGGAGGTGGCCTCGCTCCCTCAGCAGCAGATGAGAGCGGTAAAAGTGGGGGAAGGGTAGAGCACGGCAAGGTAACAGACGTGGAACCACAGATCTTCCACGTCCTCGCACTCCCCTTCGCCTTTGGGAACCAGGTCAAGTCAGCCATAGCATCCAGGTCAAGGTGAGCCATCTCATCAGGTGAAGTGAGTGAAGGGTCAGTGGGGTAAAGGTGGCGGGCTATCCGAGTAACTAGCCCGCCGCAGACAATAGCGGTCTTGACCCGAGTCCCAATTCCGTTCCAATGCTGAGCTACCAGATAGGCAATGTTTAGAACAAACGGGGTACCGTAGTCAATGTTGAGGTACCCCGCTAGAATCGCTAGCTCAGTGTTGGTCACATTATTGGACTCAGGGCGCCCAAAAATAGTCTCTCCTAACAGACGCAAGTAGTAACGGGGCGCAGGTAAGTGAACATGGGCTCCCTTTCGTGAGGGGAAGGGAGTGTGAGTAAGCGCAGCCCAAAGTGGCTGAAGGAGGTCTCGAGGTGGGGCGGTGGGACCGTCACTAACTAGGCCTAAAACTTGGCCAAACTTGGCCAAAGTCCAGTGGTGTGACTCATTGCGGAGTCGAAAGTGAATGCAAGAACTGGAGTGGTCAGCATCATAAGACTCGGTGTCAAAGGAATAGGAGCTAAAGAACTCGTACGTAAGGGTACGAATGGTAGCCTCCTGCATGGTAATCAGACCCGACATACCCGTCCCGTTCAACAAACTACAGACCTCCTCATAAATGCCTAAGGTCTCTAGGTCAGTCCGTGCAAGGAAACGGGTGGAGGAGAGGGGGCAACGAAGTAAGGCGGCTAACCGTTTCCGGTGAGCCTCTGAAGTGAAACATACCGTGGGCATCTTCGGTAGAGGTGTGAGAGCGCCCTCTCTCGTAACAACAGCCTCTGAAGGGCTGGAAGTGATGGCTAACTGGCTAGCCTGCTGGTGTGGTCTCGGTGGCAGCATACCAGGCTGCTGGAAACGGGGCCTGAATCCGCAGTCCAGCAGAGAGAAGGGCCTAGGAGTAGTGGCTGGTGAAGCCTGAACTGAGCTCCCGGCTGAGCTGGCTGCGGCGTACACTGTCCCTGCAGCTGAGACAAGTAGAACTGGTGCTGCAGTGGTGACCGAGGCAGAGCTAGTGGCAACAGCAGGGGCCACTGACTCGCTCACGGACGAGCTGGAGGACGTACTGGTAGAAGGCAAAGAACTCGCGTCCATCCTGCAAAGTATCAAAGGGCACGAATAAGAGAAGATGCTGCTAACCGTGGTTAAAACAACCCGCTAACCAACATGTGACAGCATAAAATGGCCCTATCAGTCGAAAAAGAATCGACTTCCAGAAATCAAAACCAACAATTCCTCAAAAATTTCGAATGGCAGCATGTGAGTGGTGATAATATGATAAAACAATGACTGCAAAAGGGCTAATACGGCATGAAAACCGAAAATGGGGCATGTATGACTCCGGGCAGTCGAGAGTAACCATTCACAGCGCGAGATTCCTAATAAATCACAGCATATAAAGGCGATAGGGGACGGTAACGGCAATTAACAACAGTAATAAGTAAGCATGGACTGAAGTTAAGCAAGCAAGGCAACAGAAGACCGTCTGACAGTCGACACGTTCGACTCACAGAGACCCTAATCGCGGAAATCGCGCAAAATTCGAATTTATCATGCAAAAACAGTGAGGAATTGCGAAAACATCATCAACAAGCTAATCAAGGGCAAATAAACACAATTTAATCGAACAAATTCGACTAGGCAAGGAATTTTCGAACCCTAATTCAATCACCTCAAGAATTTCGAATTAATTAAAGCTAAAATGCAAAGAGTGTGATAGAAACACTTACTTGATGATGATTATCCTACAATAAGAGCAAATAAACTTCAAATAGCAAGCAACAAGGCGGATTTTAATCAAAAACCCGCGAAACCCTAATTCCCTTTGAAACCCGCGAAACGAACACACAAGAAGGGGAAAATAAGGGGCTATTGAAGAATTAGGTGCTAGTAATAGAATGTAGGTGGTGGATTTGATAATTTTGGGCAAAAATTGGGGATTTGGGGGAAATGGGAATCGCAATTAAGGAGGGGTTAGGGGAAATTAGGGATAAAACAAATAGAAATGAAAAACTGAAATAAGGAGTTAAGTATAGAAAAACTCCCGTCCACTGTTCATTTCACTCGATCGAGTGATTTTAAGTCACTCGATCGAGGACTTTCTCTGTTCCCCTTGCTCGATCGAATAAGGAACCCTTCGATCGTCCATTTCCCTTGTGGCCTTTCTCGATCGAATAGCTAGCAAGCTCGATCGAACCAACTTCTACTCGATCGAGCACAAAAGGTACTCGATCGAGGACTTCCTCGTGTAGACTTCTTTGAATTTCCGTCTTTACTTCCTCGAAATGCGTGCATCTTCCCCAAACCTGCATGAAACATATCCAGACATATCCCAAAATACCAAAAACGCAGAAAACACAGTCTATAGTCTTAGTCTACGCTAAAAAATGTCTAAACTAATTGTCCTAATTAAAAACGTAATAAATAAATTCAAAAGAAATTCAAACGAATATCTATTACACTTTGTTACACGGGGCATTTCCCCGTTTAATTCCCATTAGCTTTCAGTAGCCCCTTGGTGGGCTTCTGACTGGAGGACGTCACTTCAGCGATACTGACCGTCCTCTTTGACTTCCATGAGCTTGAATTACTGTTTGGAAGAGTAGGATGAATGTAGTTCCCATCTATGTAGGTGCGAACTGTCTTCGTCCTCGCCCCTCTGTCATCTTCCTTGGCATCCTTTGCTCCAGTTCGATTGATAATGGTTGTACCACGTCCTTTGGCAACTCCTTTCTTGCCTTCATCTGTACCTGCAGTAAGGGAAACAGACGATTTTTCCTCCTTTTTGCTCTCAGTATGAGGCGGAGGGTTAGCAATAACAGCAATATTCTCCAAATTTTCATCTGGAGTGTCAATAATAGGGTCAACAGAAGAAAGGGCATTGCAAGGCTGAGCTTGCATGGGAGCCCTCCGGAACTTGGACTGATGGAAAGTCAGCTCCTCGTCCCCTACCCGGAAGGTCAAAGTCTTCCCCGACATCTATCTTTGCACGGGCAGTGGACAAAAATGGTCTCCCTAAAATGATAGGGGTGTGCACATCTTCGGGGATATCTAAGACGACAAAATCGACGGGACTAAAGAACTTCCCGATCCGAACAGGTACGTCTTCCGCTACACCTAGTGGCCGTGATAAACTACGGTCGGCCATCCTGGGGACGAGTCATGTTGGTGCAACTCGGTTTTGTCACACCAAGTCTCTTAGCTAGAGACAAAGGTAAAACACTTACGCTAGCGCCTAAATCGCATAGCGCATTATCAATCAATTGCATTCCTATGTGACAGGGGATCGAAAAACTACCCGGGTCCGATTGCTTAAGAGGTAGCTTATTTTGAGATAGGGTTGACCCCATCTCAGTCAAAGCTACGGTCTCATTATCATTAATGGTCCTCTTACGTGCTAAAATCTCTTTCATAAATTTTAAATAAGAGGGTACCTTAGTCAGCAATTCAGTGAACGGCACGGAAACTTCCAAACTCTTCAAAAGCTCAACAAATTTGCTAAACTGTTGATTAATCTTGGTATTCTGCAGCCGCCTCGGGAAGGGAACAGTAATTGGAATCTCGAGTCCCTTATTTCTCGCTTCTAAAGTGTCTTCCGGAGCAAGTTCAGTATCCTTTGGGCGCTTCTTACCTCTCGAACGAGGCCTTTCTGGTAATTCCTCGCTTAAACGAGCACTAGCAGGCTCTCGAATAAGCTTCCCATCATCAATATCACTCGATCGAGCAATGTGTTCACTCGATCGAGCACCTTCTTCAGCAACTTCAGTCGATCGAGCAACATTCCCACTCGATCGACCATCTTCACTTCGATTCACTCGATCGAGCGAAAGACTACTCGATCGACCAGATTCTTCACCATTTCCACTCGATCGAACACCAGTTTTCAGTCGATCGAGTAACTCCTGTGTCGTGAGTCCTTTTCTCTTAACAGAACACTGTTCATCATCGATGATGACTTTCCTCGGGTCCCGATTTCGTATTTACGGTCCTTCATAAGAGAGACCGCTTCTCAACTCTATCAGATGCACCGTCTCATTTGGGTTCTTGTCATTTTGAGTTGGCAAATGACCGGGCTTCCTCGAAGATTGATTTTCAGCCAATTGAGCAACTTGAGTCTCAAGTGCCTTGAATGCCGTGTCCTTCTGTTGTAATTGCTTTGCAATGGCCTGCATCATGGACTTTAACTCACCTATCTCACTCACCCCACTAGATGACGAAGCACCTTGGTTAGGAGGGTTGAAAGACGGAGGCTTCGATAGCCTTGTTGTTTCCGGTGTGGAGGAATATAGGCCGCTCGTCTGCTGATTTGGAGGAGTGGTGGGATTGAGTACGTTGTTCTGATTACTCCACCTCAAATTGGGGTGGATATTCGGCTCGTAATGAGTGTTGTTTTGCCTGTAGTGTTGAAAGGCAGCACATTGCTCATAAGGACTAGGACAATAATCAGCGACATGTCCATCTACCCCACATCTCGTCGCAGCACGAAAGGACCGTCTGTCATGGCATTAACCTGGTACATCCCTGGCTTGAGAGCTCCCCCTAGTTCATACTTGTCGAACCTAGCAAGAAGGGCTTCTAATGCGGCATCGAAGAGGATTCAGACTCTCCTTTGGTTTCCCCTTGAATTCCCGTATTCAGCCCTATGAGTGGCTAAATCATCTATGATTTTCCATCCCTTCGTCGGCCCCAAGTTGTCAGAAAATCGACCGTTGGCTGCCGCATCTAGTATAGCCCTCTGATCATCATATAAACCATTGTAAAAATGGTTGCACAGACTCCATTTTTCGAAACCGTGGTGCGGTATGGTCCGCACTAGTTTCTTAAAACGAAGCCATGCCTCGTGGAAGTTCTCGTCGGGCCCTTGTTTGAAACTTGTTATCTGAGCTCTGATGGCGATGGTTCTCGAAGCAGAGAAATACTTCTTATAAAACGCCAATGCTAGCGAATTCCAATCTGTTATGCCGTGAGCAGCTTTGTCTAAATCCCTGTACCACTCCCTTGCAGCATCGCGGAGTGAGAAGATGAACATAGTTTCTTTGATCTGATCAGCTGTCACGCCAGCTGGAGGGGGTATGGAGCAGCAGTAATCAATGAAGGTCTCCATATGCTGAGCTGCGTCTTGATGCAGCTCCCCGAACCGATTTTTCTCAACCATATTGATGTATGCGAGGCTTAGGCTCGAACTTCCCGGCATCTCCGGCAATTCGAACCCTTTATAGAGATTGTCAGCCGTGGGCTCGGAGTGACTAGCAATGGTTGCTTCCTCAGCCATTTCGGGAAATTCTGGGAAAGTGATAGACTCAAGTGATGAATTGGAAACTGGAGAAGATGGTGGATTGTCTTCGAAAAGCTCGTTCTCGTAAAAGTTACCACGAGAACTAGGCTCTTCCACGGCCTGTTGCTCTTGAAATAGTCTCCTTTTTACGCGCAGAGATCTCTCAATCTCGGGATCAAAAGGTAGTAGTGGCCCAGCTTGCGACCTGCGCATAAGACGAAACTACAGACAAGATATGAGAATAGTCTAAGGAACGATGTTCCTTAAACTAGAAGAAGAATTAAAGATAAACAGCTAGTAAATTAAACAATTGCCTCCCCGGCAACGGCGCCAAAATTTGACACGTCTGTCGCGTACCTGTCAAAAATAAAACCTAACGGTCTCAACTAAAAATGTAGTAGAGGCAGTCGAGTATCGAATCCACAGGGAGGAATGCAACTACAGCTATCTATTTCTAATCCTATGGTAACAATTGGTGTTGATTAAATTTTTGGTTCTAAACTACAGAGTAAAAGGAAGAGAAATAAAGAGGAGAGCAGATAAGGAGGAAAATGATTTGAAACTAACAATAAGAGGGGGACATGTCGGGAACTCGGTTCACTACGGTAGCACAACAACTTAGCAGTAAATGACTCAGACGAACTAATGCGAGACGGATATTAGAAGGTCCTTTCGGTCCACTTCCCACCCTAAAATACCACTAACATAACTTTCGTCCTCATTAGGGTAGTCTACTGTTTATAGCAGGCCTATTTAGTCCAATCTTTCGATCCAGGATTAATTGTAGCCAGATTAATGGGTGACATAGAAGCGTGCACTCAACTAGGTCGAGAATTACAGTTATATTGCTATAGTGACAGAGTCTCTTATGTCAATTCGTCTAATTCATTCACTGCGTCCTCATTATTCTACCGCAGATCCCCTAATCCCAACATGAAGGGTTTAGCTACTCATATTATTAATGGAACTAGCAGCAAACAAGATTCCAGCAGAAGACATGACGAAATAACAATAAAATGCACTAATATAAATTAGGGCAGAAAGAATGATAACAAAAACAAGAAAACAATGCAACAAAAGGTTAATTATTATTAAGAGAAGAAAGGAGATTACAATCTAAGCGATTCCGGCGTAAAGAACAACCGAGTCCGAGTGAAATAATCCCAAAATGCAAGCAACAGTAGAAGGAAAAGTAACGTAGGAAAATAGCAGTCGTTCTAATGTGAAAGATAGTAAAAGAGATAGTAAAGGGAATAGTAGGAATGAATGACTAATAACCTAGTAAAACATAGGTTAAATAGCCAAAACCCCTAAGTGTTTATGCGTAAATATAAAACACGGACTGATTAAAGCCCAATATGTCGAAAACCTCTCGATCGAGTAGGCAAAACTACTCGATCGACCAATGTCTCAGCAGAAGTCCCCCGATCGAGCAACAATCAACTCGATCGAGGACTTGATCATGTGCATCCTACTCGATCGAGGAAGGAACCTCTCGATCGAGCCTCAGAGAGCATAGGAACCCTTCGATCGTCCTATAAACTGCTCGATAGACCACCAATCAGCTCGATAGACCACCTGGGTCTTCAATTCAGCTTACGTCTTCACCCAAATGCCTCGTAGTGCGTGCAACGACACTTCCTAGTGCAACATCTCGCTCTGGGATAATCCCGTCTCCTCTAAATGCATGCAAAAAGGACGAAAAGGAGCATGGTTCCACCACTTTCGCGATCATTCCTATAAAAAGGACAAAATACACCAAAGTAGCAAAATACTATAAAAATAGTAGAGAAATGCATAGAAATACGTGCTGAAATAGGCCAAAAAGACTATACATTAGGCACGTATCATTAGGTTTATGGTGCATAACGTGATCCATTTGTCTTAGTATGGCATTTTGCAAATATGGTTTTTTGAATCGGCAGATTAGTCATCTGACCCGTCCTATATCCAGGTTAACCGGAGTCGGGATCGTCCTAGACTAATGCTGGAAGGGGAACAGACCCTGCACCAGGCATCCATATGAGGCGCGAGCCTATTGGCAGTGTAAGGGGGCCTCCCTTGGTTTGAAAAAAGGAAAGAAATGGCTTGTTTAGGCGCAGGTCAGTCAGTGGTTTAAGACGCATTCTGACCATTTGAAAAACGTTTATAAAACTTACTAAAAATAGGTATTTAAACCCGTTTTGGTTTGAAAGGGTCGTTTACACCGTATTTGTTGATTTGAGGAACGAGACTCGAATAATCATCATTATTTTGATGATATTCGGTGTCGGGTTCGACTTGACAAGCTTGACATGAATAGTTTTGAAAATAATTATGAACTAATTGTTTTAAGTTCATTTGAATATAATTAGTCGATACTCATCATCGTACTCGGGTTAAAATCCGACATGGTATGTAGAACCAAGGATGACTTTGTGTAATACATTTATTTTGGAAATGTAAAGAAATGATGAAAGGCTTTAAAATACCTTCCAAAATGTAAAGAAATAAAATAAAAGGCTTTAAAATACCTTTTAAATGTAATTAACCAAATATTATCACCGAAACACGGATTAAACCGTCATGGTATTAAGAACCAAGGGTGAAAAATGTTTTATGGTTAAAAACTTGTAAAAAGGAAATAAAAAGGGTTTGAAAATATTTGAAATGGTAAAAATCGATTACAAATATGAAGATAGATTAAAGAGGAAAGACGAGAACAAACACGGTTGAGTCTGACCTGGACACCCCATTGAGGCGCGAGCCTCTGTGCATAACAAGGGGCTTCTTTCTCAGGCCAAAACTCGGTTTTGGCTCGTCTAACCTATATTTGGATCGTGTTATGCATGATTTAGCATGTTATAATCATGAAACAAGTAAAGACATGATAAAACAAGGATTTTTACACCCTCATACTTACATGCTTGGTTATGGCGAGAAACCGACGTAAGTGTATCAACTCGTTTGGTTGGAAAAGACTCGGTTTAAAACCGTTTTAGTAAGTAAAAAAAGTGTTTTACTAAGATTAGTGATGGTGTAGTGGTCGAAATGGTCGGTCAAGTGATTTAATGCACGATGAAGGTACCAAACAATGTGTAAGGCTTGTATTTACGATCGGTAGGTCGTAAATACGCATCGGATTGTTACTTAGGAAGTCGAGTCGAGAATTTTAAGGCAGAAAAGAGGGGGCGGACACTCGCTTAAGTTCTCAAATGGGGGCATTTGATGGGTATTTATAGGAAAATGAGTGGTTTGTGAGTTTTGAGCGACGTGGCCACCTGGGCTACTCAAAGAGGCGCGAGCCACGTCGCGGGTCTTCGAAGTGTCTTGTCGCTTTCACACAAATGCAATCATGATTTGTTCTATCCTAGGATTTATAGTCACATGTTTGGTACTTCACCATTCATGAATCTGGGAAATCTTAGCATAGAAGGTTTTGAATGGTTTTTTTTTTGTGGTTGACTCGGTTTGACTCGTTGTTGGAGTCGGGATTAGAATTTTTGAGTCGGTTTTTGGTCCGGTGTCGGTTTTGACTCTAGTTAGTGTCATTGCGACCCCATCGTCATGCATTAAACACTCCAGGTACTTTTGAAAAGTTTTGAAATGTTTTATTTTCGAAATCGTTTTAAGTTTTCCGACGTAAAATTGTACACGAACTGTCGATCAAGCGCCGCGATTCCAAGGCATGTTATAGTCCGATAATCATCGGGTGTTTGTTGGAGTCTCAGCAGATACTGGGTATCTACAGCCTCCCATTGAGAAAGGCAAGGTACAGACTCCAACTTGGAAGTAAAAGGTTGATGAAATAAAGATTGCTATTTATGGGGAGCTAGGAATTTTTGACAAGCTCAAGAACAAGATTACAACCTTGGATGATCCGGGTTGTAAAGCAAAGGAATCGGACCTTGAAGGCCCGAAGAATTCTATGAAAGAAATGGTTGCTATTTATAGCAGTGAAATTGGTTCTATGAAGGGTAAAACCGAAGAAATCAATGGTCTTTGGGATGACGAGTTTGAGAGATTATTCAATCCTTATATTGGCAATGCAATGTCATTTGAATTTGATGAAAGCTATGTTGATTTCGATGCAAGTACCTCTGAAATGGGATTTCTAGCTCATGCCCATGATCACAATGCACCCAAGTCGTCTTGGGATTAGTTTACTACATGTGAACAAGCTTTCGATTTCTTTTAAGGGATGTTGAGCAACATCAACAACGTACTAGATTTACCCCTATGACAAGCTTAAAAAGGAGAGGAATTTGGTGGAATCTTATCTAAATTACCCATTTGTACATATTCTAAGTCTCTAATTTTGCATTTTGTTAAATATTGTTACATTACACCTAGTTTGTTTGCATAATTAGTGTTACTTTACATGAGAGAAGGTAAGGGACGGTTTGCTAATTATGTTAGAAGTGTGTAGATCGAGTAAAAATAAAGTGTGGGGATGCTTAATCACTTACATTACCATTGCCCTACAATTAATGAAGAAATCCAAGGATTGGAAAGAAGATCCAAACTTCTTCAAAGCGAGTGAGGCGGGTTTTATATTGACCACAAGACAAATCAAATGTTGCTTAGAAACCCGCCCAAGCAGAAGACCAAGACGGGCAAGCTGCCCAGGAACCTGCCCGAGCTGAGGAAGAACTCGGACGAGTAGGTGCTAACCCAGGCGATCTGAAAGCCAACCTGAATGAGCTCCAAGAGCAATTTCAGATGCTGCCAGGAACCCGCCCGAGCTAAGCTGAAGTCAAGTGAGATAATTGTTCCTCACGGGCTATAACATGGGATTCCTCCAACTTTACTTCATTTTCCCCAATTTCAAAACACAAAACCTCCTTCTCAAACAAAAACACCCAGCTCTCATATCCCAAATCACTCAAAACTCAATAAAGTCACCCCAAATTTGTTTGAAATTCATCTTTGACACATTTAATCAACTCCAATATCAATTTTAAACCTTCAAATTTCACAAATCACCCAAAAATTGACTCAGCCAAACCTAGGGTTTGAGAAAATTGAAATAAGGCATTATCCAGTTGGGTTTGATTAGTAGCTTGAATTGGTGATTGAATAAGTGTTGTGAAGCATCTTCTAGGCTAATTGATATTATTTTGTCGAAGTTTGAAGAAATTTAAGGCATTTTTTTTGGGATGGTAAGGATAAAGTGAAACACTAAGACACCACGTGGGTCTAATCTTACTAAGAGGCAAAAGACATTGGCTTCTAGGGCAATTGTTGTAGCACCTATGGTGGAGAGGCAAATTGAAGCGCTTATGGCTCCCGGCATTCCGACAATTGAGCCGATTGAAGGATTTCCGAAGGTGATTTTTATTGATGAAAATCATAGGACATCATTTTCTTCTATACTTAGTACGAATGTTTTAGCTACAAAGTTCTTATGCCATGATACTTTGACCCAACTTGGAATTTTGAAAGATACACGGTCCTTATTTGAGTCTATGAGTTTAGGCACAGTTTTTGACATGCATGAGCTTACCTACAAAGCCTTCACTCTTGAGTTCATTATTTCCTTTAAGATAACTACACATGAAGACCAAAAATTTAGATTTCTGTCTTGCCAGCGTATCCCGTATGATTGAAATTCATACTTTTGCAAAAGTATTTGGAATAGAAATGTCTTTCCGATCATCTAAGAAACCACACAAGTTTGATGTCAAGCCTCTTTAGAAGGCTATTTCGGGTAAAGATTTTACTAATTTCTAGGCTTGTTCGGCCTTATTTTTTCATCACCTCGGCATTTGGCTTTGGCACCGCTTTGTGTCAAATACTTTGATAGCAAGGAAAGAAACTTGTACCTTATCAGAACTTGATATGGATTACCTTGAGTCCCGTCTCAAAGTCCAAGTGTCTTACAAATCTCAATACAACATCATACAATTGTTGATAGACCATTGGATGGACTTGTCATCCAGCAAGGAAAAGAAGACTTTTATAGTCAATGGTGGGTTAGTGACTAAGGTTGTAACACCCCTATACACCAAGGTACAATCTCGGTTACCCGAGGCAATGAAAATCAAATAGACCATCAAAGAATGTACTTTAATAGATAAGTTTAAGTGATTACATAACAAAACCAACTGTAAAGTAAAGTACAGTTGTTCTAAAACCAAACTACAACTAAAGTAACAAGAGTATTATGATAACACAGCGGAAGACTACTATCAGATTCGTGGCGACTCCATCCCCAGCTCATCCCGTGCGCATCCATAGTATACCTACTAGACAACTGCTCACCACCCCCGAGTGGAACACCACAGTTTTAAAAACATTTAAACGGGGTCAGTTACTGATTACACAAAACACAATATATAAGATACACCACACACATTACCCAAACTCCGTCCCAACTCCACACACCTGACTACACACTAATGTGTGTAGTCCTGCCAGAATACCCATCGCAACAGGTGTCCCACACCGCCAGTGGGGGACCGCAGCCCTACCCATCTAAGCCCCGCTCATCTCATCCGAGGGATAACCCATGTTCCTTAATGTGCACATCCCCTCTGTGGCGAGTTCCACAGAAGGCGAATCGAGGGCGTGAAGCCACTCCCGCAAGTGACTCCACTCAGCCGAGGACGCACCTCGAGAACCACAAACAAACAATCACAACCAATTACAAAATCAACAATTACCAATTCCAATACGATTTAGACAAATGTTATTAATCAACAACCATAACCAATCAATCAACCAGACAACATATATGTAACCAATAATGAGTAGGAAATCCTACCTGGAATAAGCAATCACAAGATCGTCACAACCAGCTAATCAAACTCGTTCTTCAATGAAATCACCTCCTATCAAACATACAATCATACAATTACTATCTAATAAACACAATACTCCCAAAACCCCCAATTTACCAAATTAGGGTTTCAACCAAAAACAATGAAACAACATAAAGACTATATTAGGATCATACCCACAAAATGACGGTCTCAACGGCGTAAAAAACACAACGATCTGACGACTCTAGCCCTTGGGATTTGATAGCAATGCGAAAGAGGAGAGTACCGTAACTTGTTTTTATTTCTTAGGAAAGTTAGAATATGGTAAAATTAAAAGAAACTGACGAAAGATGCATTTATATCCTTCTTGCGTTACTATCAAAACCCGCAAAATAACCCCTAACACCGACTTACTCGATCGAGTAAGTAACTTACTCGATCAAGTGACCCTTACTCGATCGAGTCCCCATCTTACTCGATCAAGTACCCTTCAGCAGAACACTGTTTCGTACACCAAACATACTTACTCGTCGGAGTACGCCCCACTCGATAGAGTACCCAAAGACATTAAAAACCGTAGTATTACAATTTTCCCTCCTTAAAAAGAACTTCGTCCCTGAAGTTCAACCTATACTTAAAAACAAACATACCCACTCGACCATGACGCAACAACGCAACAAGGACTCAAAACAAAACCTCAACCACAAGTCATGCTGACTCAAAACAACCTACCTCCACAACATGACTCACGATATCGTATCAACTACATTATAGTCTCTCTCGACACAAACTCCATACACTACCACTTACCATCCACAAACGCTGCTAGCTCCCTAACATATTATCCACTAGAAAATCCAATATCAAGACACTCATAAACATCAAACAAAATATTACATTCTACCACCCTTAAAAGGAACTTCATCCTCGAAGTTTACTCCCACTCATAACATCATCATCCAACTGTCAACACTATCGAACTCATAAACATCATCACCCAATTTGACAACACTATCGAAGTATTCTCTCACTCCTAGACATCACACTACTACAAGCACGACCATGATCTTTAATAAAATCAATCACAACAAAGATCCATCCTTTATGCTATACCAACACTCTACTTCCAAATATACTACAACATGTACAACCGTCAAACTCTCTTTATCGCATCCTACTCCTCTTAGGATAAATGTTACGTCCTCGTAACTCATTAATACTAGATCCTTAGCTAGATCTTCTCATTATTCTCATCACCACCGCATGTCAAAGATAACCGCCTATAACCTCAACACCTATAACCATTCCTATTTCCAAGGCTCTCTTACTTAAACAGTTCTCATACCTGAATTCATTCAGCACACCATCTAACCTATACCACAAAATCCTTAGCATAACCAATACTCCAATTCTTCCACATTACCGTAAAACGACATACTCCTCTATACAAAGCACCTATCTCCAAAAGTATAACTCACGATCCACACTTATTATACACACTCACACTAGATCCTCAAGATCTCCCTTTTATTACCACAACTCAACCACAACTTAACACGATACTAATCTCCAACACCCTATACTCACTGTCCCAATAAAAGATTATGAACCACATGCCGCTTCCAGATCAGTACAACACATGTTCCACAAATCACTTGTCATTACTATGTCAACTAATGCCTCCTCTAAAAGAACAACACAAGTACTCCAACAACCTCTTGCAACTGTGTCCCATCAACAGGATATCACTATAGCAAGACAACAACGGGAACATACACAACTCTCTTCCATATCACACTCTACCATCACTCCGAAGCTGAAACTGGTAAGAAACATCAATAAACAAAACAACCATCTATCTTTCCAAACCGAAACTCGCGGGAAACAGCACTAAACAAAACAACAATCTATATATATATATATATATATATATATATATATATATATATATATATATATATATATATATATATATAACTGGAATGTATTTTCGAAAACTTGTATCGTAAACATCTCGCCTGCTCCACCACAACCGATGACGACATCAAAACACCGCCACGAACAGCCACACCGCAACGCGAAAATACCCGCATCACAACACAAAGTACCGTGCTCGGATCAGCACCCGAGGTACAACAACCACATCGATAGACATCACAACTTATACAATTCCATCAACGCGGACTCAGTATAACTTCCTTGACAAGAAAACTTCCCTAAAAACGTCTCTACTAGATAACAACGCAACATATCATACAGAATAAACAGATAAGAACCTCATGAACATCATCCCTACCATTTCACGGAATAAACATATATCATGAATACACATACAAGTATAACTAGCCATGCCAGATCACTCAAACTATCACTTTTGAATATCATTCCATTAGGTTACCGTACCCAACATATATTACAGAACATTCAGATGACAACTTTATAACTATCACACCATACCACTTATCGTGAGGTCAGAACCTCACACAAACGTTTAAACATATCGTAGACCCGTAATCATATCCAACAAGTCAATCCTGAACACGTAAGTTACCACTTGATAAAGGTTACCTCTCGCCCAAGCTTAACTCGTATTCCCCTCATATCATATTCTCCCATTCGCATAACCATCATCCTCTGCCAATTATAACCATACAACAAATACTCAACTACTAGCAACCGCCTCCTAAGACCACGTCTTATACTTCCTCACAACCGTACATATCAATCCGGCCTATGCAAGATCAACCTCTTTAGAATTGTTATCTTTCTAATCTACCATCACCCTTAACCACTAGTCACAACACCACAATGCCACCATTGCTCGTATAACAAATCTCTTACACTCACCTCTAAAATATAACAGTTCATTTCCTAACTTCGGTTAGCATTCTAAATAATGCTATCAAATCCACCAACAAAATTTACCTCAACATTCTTCCCAATACTATCCTTAATTGTATCGTCATCTAACTCTCCACCAAAATCTCATATCGTGCAGATACTCTACCAACGTCTTACTCCCTTAATTCCTCGAAACTCATGACTAATCATGTTGTCCTGAAACTCCTATATAAGCATTAACTCACATCCTCATGATAGTATCATATATCTCGACGATTCCTTACGTCTATATCACATAACTCCGGTCAACATTTTTCTCAGCTTATTTTTATCGTTCTTTTCTCTTTATACTCAACAATACCAATTAATAGTTCATCTCCTTACTCCTTGTACCTAACTCTCTAGTAATCCAGTTACCTTTTCGTTGTTCCAAAACTCAAATTCCATCATTTCATATCAGTACCATCTCAATCTTTCTTACCATGGATCTTCTCTCATCATATTATCACTCACAAATCCAAACTCGTTTCATACTGTTAATTGCCCAAGAAAAGCACAAACTAGTTTTACCTCTTAATACACCAAATCTCCCAAACTCACTCACTATCTACAAATCCACGTCGCGACATGTCTCCATCTAAGTTCACTATGTACCACTCTTCTCCATCCTCCTACAACGACCTTTCATTACATATATTCTTAACCAACATAATCTAACCATCTCCCTCCATAATTCCTTACACATCTCAAGTTTCTACTACCCACATCATTCCTTTCAACCTTTTCATTCTCACGTTCCTTACACTTACATTGCTCCTTACTCATAACTCCTACCTTTACATTACTCAAATTCGCAATTATATCACTCACCATGTCTCACAAAACTTGCACCGTGCCTCAATCAGCTCATCAAAGTTCCTTTTCTTTTTCCACTATCCAACACAACCACATATAAGTCATGTCCTCCCCACCGAACTCATACCCACCATAAGGTGCCACTCACTACATCATAAGATTGGGTAACTTATGCATCAGGACTAACACATATGTAAAACAATGCATAAAGAAGCAAAATAACACCTTTGAATTAAACATAATATGCAATGAAGTCAAAAGATAAGCATATTACCCAAAACAGGGGTCACTAGATCTAATACAGCCTACTCGTTCGAGTAGGCGAAGGTCAGAAGCACGTATAAGAGATTTCCATGGCTACTCGATCGAGTAAGGGTTACTCGATCGAGTGAGGGCCACTAGATCAAGTACCCTACGCATTTCCCAGCACTGTCCAATTTTCGTAAAACGGTCATATCTCAACCGTTTCTTGGTCATTTTGGGCGTGTGACCAATTGTTAGAATCGTAAAAGAACAAGCTATCATCTCCAATTGGAATCACATGAAAATCATATATAAATCTCAAGTTATAACAGTTTAAAGACAACCTCTCTATAATCGAACAACATAACTATTTGATTTTCTCTTTCAAACAACTTAAACATCAACAAAGTGAACAGAAGCGACTCGATACTTATAAAACCACTATCCCTAACCACATGTTCCTACCTACCAAAAGTTAAACAATAACATCTATAATGCTCATATAACATTCAACTTATCAATCATGTACTATCCGCATGCTTTATCTTTATAACTTTTCATAAGACAAAACATACTCATATATTACAAATCCTATTTCCATGTTACTAATACAACAATATTACAAATCCACTTCGTCACCTAAACATATTCATACTAACGAAATTCATATTCTCATGCAATTGCCACTCCATCTTTTCCAATCAATTCATCCATTTCAACCACATTCTTCATCTAACAAGCGCATATGATACAACCGTAGACAAGTATATGAATTTATTATATCACTTTATGCAAACAAAAATTATGTATAATTATATCACATCCCCTAATCACATGTTACTAGTATAGCCACATTATAAATCATCCATCCTGCAACATCATTATTCATCACATATTATCATATATGAACTACTTCCCTTTTCCACCACATCATTCATCCTTCTCATGTACTTTTCCAACAATTCAAAACAATATTGTAATCCAACTATCATGCAACATGCTTATTCACAACACTTTTTTACCACATTTCCCATTCCACCACAATAATTTTCCAACATTTCTATACAACACATCAACCAACATACCCAATAGAACATTAGTAAACACAAAGCGATCCCATGACACCCCATAGTGACCGGTTTAAAGTTGTAGGGAGAGTTCGCGACTTTAGGAGTCTCTCAAGTCTTTGCATTATCTTCTAACAACTCCTACCCGGGTTCATTTTACTTTGACTCCCTAGATTCATTGAGTTCATTAGTTACAGGTTTCAAAATCGTCGCTCTGATACCACTTTGTAACACCCCCATACACCAAGGTGCCTTACCAAGACCACCCAATGCATGAAAGTGCTACCATCTCGGTTACCTAAGGCAATGAATATCAAATAGACCATAAAAGAACGTACCTTAATAGATAAGTTTAAGTGATTACATAACAAAACCAACTGTAAAGTAAAGTACAGCTGTTTTAAAACCAAACTACAACTAAAGTAACAAAAGTATTATGATAACATAGTGGAAGACTACTATCAGACTCGTGGCGACTCCATCTCCTGCTCATCCCGCGCGCATCCATAGTATACCAGCTAAACAACTGCTCACCACCTCCGAATGGATCACCACAGTTTTCAAAACATTTAAACGTGGTCAGTTACTAATTACACAAAACACAATATATAAGATACATCACACACATTACCCAAACTCCGTCACAACTCCACTCACCTGACTACACACTAAATTGTGTTGTTCTGCAAGAATACCCATCGCAACAGGTATCCCACACCTCCAGTGGGGGACCGCAGCCGTACCCACCTAAGCCCCGCTCATCTCATCCGAGTGATAACTCATGTTCCTTAATGTGCACATCCCCTCCCTAGCGAATTACACAGAAGGTGAATCAAGGGCGTGAAGCCACTCCCGCAAGTTACTCCACTCAGCCGAGGACGCACCTCGAGAACCACAGACAAACAATCACAACCAATTACAAAATCAACAATCACCAATTCCAATACGATATAGACAAATGTTATTAATCAACAACCACCAATAATCGATCAACCACCCAACATATATGTAACCAATAACTGAGTAGGAAATCCTACCTGGAATAAGCAATCACAAGATCGTCACAATCAGTTAATCAAACTCGTTCTTCAATGAAATCACCTCCTATCAAACATACAATCATACAATTACCATCTAATAAACACAATACTCCCAAAAACCCAATTTACCCAATTAGGGTTTCAACCAAAAATAATGAAACAACATAAAAACTATACTAGGATCTTACCCACAATATGACGGTCTCAACGATGTAAAGAACACAACGATCCGACGACTCTAGCCCTTAGGATTTGATAGCAATGCGGAAGAGGAAAGTAATGTAGCTTGTTTTTATTTCTTATGAAACTTAGAATAGGGTAAAATGAAAAGAAACTGACGAAAGATGCTTTTATATCCTTCTCGCGTTGCTATCAAAACCCGGCAAAATAACCCGTAACACCGACTTACTCGATCGAGTAAGTAACTTACTCGATCGAGTGACCCTTACTCGATCGAGTCCCCAACTTACTCGATCGAGTACCCTTCAGCAGAACACTGTTTCGTACACCAAACATACTTACTCGACAGAGTAAGTCCCACTCGATAGAGTACCCAAAGACATAGAAAACCGTAGTATTACAAAGTTAGCAAAATACTTTGATCCCGACTTCAACCAAGATGGCACTTACAAACTGGTTAAGGGGTAAACATGTATGAACATGTCTATGCTTGCTTACTGCTTCTATTGGGTGAAGAAGAATGAGAATAATGAGACTATGGAATGGTTGATGAAAGATTGTCCTTCTATCATTGCCGATCCACGCTTTGCTAGGCATAGGGAAAACTATCTTCTCTCAATGTATACCACCACCGCATCAACTCAAAAAGCTGAGTCATCTTTGCCTTCAACTTTTCAAGCAACTCCCTTGATTTCAACTATTCCTCCTTATCATTTTCCATACCAACCTTATGTCCACGATGATCCCAATGTCGTGATGGTAAAAGACTATGTCACGGGTTTATTGCAACATATCCGTGATGAGATGTACAAAGATCGGGTAAACAATTATTATGCCCAATAACTTTCACTCTACAACTTGGCTAGAAAAGGGTTACCTGACCCTAACGGGCCATTGCCGGATTTGGTGGATCAAAAGGTTTTTTTCCCGGAGTTTTACACTTCAAAAGATGGAGAAGTGGTGTGTGAAGACGGAAATGGGAGTGATGGACGGAGTTATAAGGTTAATGATGAATCTATCAATATAAGTGATGATGATCATGATGAAGAGAGTGATGACGGGGATGATGAGAGTGATGATATGGCAACATCAATTGGTGATGATGTGGATGTGGAATCCGATGATGATGGGACTGATGATATAAAAGATTGGGGGAGAAGGATGACAAGCATGCACTTGGTGGATGAAGGCTTAATTAGCATCCATGCCATGGTACTTTCATGTTCCATTTATTTCCATCTTTTATCTCATGTTTAACATAACTTGTATTTCATATTGCACTTCTAGTGTGGTTTTGAATTTGTCTTGATTCTAGTCCTAGCACCATCAAAGGACTTTCTACTTTAGAACATCAAGGTGAAGACAAATTTTAGGCTTCCTCAAGGAAAATCAAAATGACAATTGCATTCATGCATGAGTTTGTGGCCAAACTTCCTCCACTTTGCCTTACTCGATTTGGGGAAGTTTAGTCACATGGAATCCGAGTCAATTCAAATTGGTTCTCCAACCTAATCGAAAGCATACGTCACTTAGTTTAGATTAGATTGCATCACTTGTAATATATATCATGTAGTAATTGCATTTAGTCTTACTTCTGTACTCAAATATTAACTCATGCATTTGCATTAGAATATTTCAGGCAATGCACTTGTATTCATTTCTTATCGCTTTGTATATTTAGGATAATGTCCATGCTAGTGTGGGGATGAGAAATTATATTTCAAAAAAAATTGAATTTTTTTGAAAAATTCCAAAAATATATTCTTTAATTTTAAAAAAAAAACAAAATCCCTAAAACTTTGAAAAATAAAAACCCAAAAACATGATTTTTACTTAGTGTAGACTTGTATATACTTGTTTATTTGTTACTTTTCATATAGGGACTACACCATATTCGAGACATCCTTTAGGGATTTATGAAGAACCACATGGTATAATCGCTCCAATCTCGTTTATGTTAGTTGCATCATGGCATGTAGATGCATTTAGGCAAAATTTTTGAAATGCCTAATTGGGAAGCTTGAGAAGTGTATATAGGCCTTTTTAGATACTTTTTCTCCTTATATTTTGGTTATTAGAATAAATTTAAGACGCCCTAGATAGTGTCATACTGGTAACTTTTGACCTCAAGAGCTAAGGCCTAGTCAAGGGTTTGCATGCGAGCCACCTATCCAACCTTATGATGTGATACAAACTTGGTTAACTTGTCTAGGTGACCTTAATTGACTTGGTGGTTTGACAACCCAAAAATACTTTTCATGAATAAATTTGAAGTGCTCATTTCAAAGATTTTATGTTGTGGAATCGTTTTAATTGGCAAGGAAACCTCAAAGTGTTTTGAAATGTTGAATTTGTGAAATTTAGTCATTTTGATGGTGGCTTACCACTTTGATGTGCATTGGGAGGGGATACATTGAATTGGGCCCCCAACATGGTTGTGAATTCACCCAACCAAAGATAGAGTGACTATCACCCTGAAAAGCTATTGTCTAGAGGTTAACCGGTTGCCTAATGGCGAAAGCAAAGGACACTACCAAGCGTGGGACAAACCCTTTCTTAGACTTTTGAATGTGAAAGTTGAATAAGGTCAAATTTTGAATGCCAGACAAATCCAATTTTGTATAATGACTTGAGCATTTCATTCCCAAAAACCTTTTTGTTATGTCAGCTTGTTGAGCTAGAGAGAATCCGTGACCTTTACACTTGTGAAGAATTCGAGACTTGTTATGTCATATGGCACTAACATCATATGGATCATCCTTCCACCCCATCCGATCTCCCTTGAAGAAAGCATTTAGTGATTGCGGACAAAAGTAGCCTAGTTTGACACCACTTGGAGGTGACTTATTTCTATCCTATCGGACTTAGTGGTTTTTAGAACAAGTATCCATAATGGAGTGTATACCCTTGAATTGTTTCCCTTTTAGTTGATGTCCGCCACTTAGATGAGGAAAGTGGTTATTTTATCGTAGATGCATCCTTTACCTTGTTTGTGTGCTTAATGTATGATGCATCACCATTTTGGCAAATCCTACCTTGCCTTTCAAGAAGGCATTCTACCTCGTGGATGTCTTGTTGTGAGTTTAAGGGAAGAGCGAGACCTGCAAATTGTCTCGTTTTGGATATGTATTAAGACTAGTTCAAATAAAGGTCTTGGTTTTAGTCACTCTTTACTTGGGGTGAGTAAAAGTTCAGTTTAGGAATATTTTATGTGGTTCATTTTGGCGCACTTTTAACCCCATTTTGAGCCCCCCGTTTCGAATGCTTTTTTCGCACTTATTAGGGTCATGTCGGCGTCTGTAGCTTCATATTTGATTTTCTATAAGATTTTAGCCCATTCGTGGGAAAGGAAGAAAAATAGGCGGAAATCGTGCATAAATGGAGCAATTAGAAGCTAAATTTACGGTACTAATGCCAAGGCAGGAAGAGGAGACGGAAACCTGATGGTAGAAGCGAGTCGTTGTTCACTCCATCAAACAAATTTATAATTCTCAACAAGCAACTAGTTACTGGTTAAGTTGAGGTCGAGGTCGATCCATGGGACGATGTACTTTGGGTTCTAAGTCTATCTATCTCAATTTATGCTAGTGTGTCATAATTGATTTGGGTTTGTAGTTGTGTTCTAACTAATGAAAGCAATAAAGTAAAGCAAGGAATAACTTAAAAGATGTAAACAATTAATTAAGATACAACGATGTCATGGGATCATAAGGGAATCATGGTAAGATAGCATAAATGAATTATATAGATGCAAGCAATTTATTATTGTTGGATTTTAAGTTAGTTCATGTCGAATAATTCATAGGAAGGTTTGGGTCGCGGAGCCGAGTCATTTGTGACTGTACAACACCTACAAGTCGAATTAATTCTTCATATTAAACCACATGCATGACAACCAAATCCTAGGGAAACTTGCGTCTCGGAGCCGAGCTGAGTCGGTCAAGTCTTTACAACACCTACAAGTCGACTTGGGTTTTCCCTACTCAACAACATGCAAGGTCTAATAAGACTTGAGTTGGTTTATATCTTACAAGCCTCGTTGAAAAAATAAGAGAAACATGCTACATTTTCAATCAAGCATTTCATCAAACATGATATGTGCATAAGTTCAGGAACAATAAGCAAGCATACAAATAAACTCATTAAGCATAAACTATCCCATGATTAACTCCTCTAATCTTCCTCTAATCCTAGTTAAGTAACTAGTCACTCATTATCATGGGAAACATATAATTAATGGTGTCAATCATCACAACAAGTACAAACATGATAAGAAAATGAGGAAATAAGCAATAAAGAGTGAAGAGTAAAGGAATTATACCAAACTTAAGATGAACAATTGGAAAGGAAAGAATAATAGAAGAAAACTTGATTGATTGATGAAGAGTTGTCAATTCTCCAATAATAACCCAATAATCTTCAATTACCCAATAATAATCTTTGAATAATAATTAAGGAAAGACTAATGTGGAATGATTGAGATTAATCTATTCTAATATACTCCTAATCTAATCTAACGAGACTCTCCATTATGGGAACTTCCCCTAGTGATTATTACAAAATAGAGTATATATAGTAGTACATCATTAGGTTAAGCAAGGGTGGGTTATTAAATAACAATGCTAAGTTTTAAATAGGGAATTGCAAGTCCCGAGGGAGATGCACATTTTGAACTGCTACTCCTAACACGATCCGCCGGTCTTGTCTTGAGGCATGGTTAATTTGTTGGGAAATGTGTCCTCAACAATAGTGCGATCACATGATTTAAGTATCATTATTAAATCTCATTTTAAAGAATACAATTGGGAAGTATTTTTACTGTCAACTGGTCAACATATATCGGTAATGATTGGCTGACTAGAGTTTGACATTCGTCGTGCGATTTGACGGTGGTGATCAGTTGACCCCTTAGGTCATACCTATAGGGCAACACTCTTAATTGATCATTTAATTAATCGTATAGTGTTACGAGTTAATTAAATTACTTGAAAAATTGACGGACGATTTTGGAAGTAAAATTTACGTATCAAATTGAAATGTGATTAAATGAGATACGGTCTGAGTAATCGAATCGTATCATTACTCGGATGAAATTATTGTTTAAAGAAACAATTGGATTTGAATGAATTATTATAAATATGATTTATAAAATTGGTAAAATATTTTGGCACAAGTAATTATGAAATTACTAAGTCGATTTTTGTATGTGACATATTTTTATTAATACTTTGATTTTTAATGTGTTAAAAATACATAACAAATTTATGTTACATATGACATGTGACATCTTTACATTTGACAAAAATAAAATGGATTTCATATCATCCATTTGGGCCGAAATATTTGGGGAATTAACATATTTATAATATGTTGATTAAAGTTAATGGAAAGCATAATGATGATTAACCTAATTCTAGCCATGCACCCTACACATTCTTGTAAAGAACAAATTGTGCATGCATTGGCCTTTCCTTCCCCTCCTACCCGGTTCTACCTAGAAAAGAACAAGGAGTTCTTTTGCTTATTTTAATTATTATTCACCATATGAATTGGTGTGTAATAATTTTATTCATTCACTTCACAAAATTATTTTCTAGTGAGATAAAAATAATTCTCTTCCTCTCCTCTTCTCCTACCCGGTTTTAGGAGCCAAAACCAAACAATTGTTGGTTCAATTTTTCACAAGATTAATATTGTACTAGCTCATATAATATTAATTAGATTAAGAGTTAGCTTTGGGTATTATTCCTAAGGAGAGATCCTACACTACTTGGATCTTGTTCTTCCATTAAAGGAAAGCTCAAGAACAAAAGAAAAGGAGATTTCTTTTGTGCCCATTAAACCGAAATACTCATTGTAAGAATAATGTTTCTTTCTCATTTCTTTAATTAGTTTGCATGCATAAGTTCCACCTTTAATTTTATGACAAATTAATTTTAACATATATGAGTTTGTTAGTGTATATAGATCTACATTTCCTTCAATCAGTATCAAGAGCCACGGTTGTTTGCATGCAAATCGGTTAAAAGTTTTTCCGAGTTATAAGAATAACATATAAAACTTGTAAAATTTGTGTTATTATGATATATCACGAAATTAATCCATGCATGTTAATATTTCTGGTCCTAAAATGTTATAGGATATTTTGGTTAATTTTTCGGACTTTTATTGTTCATATTATACAATAATGGTATTTAAATATGATTTTATGAGTAAAAATGTCATTTTTGGTCTAAAATTAGCTATACTTCGAATTTTCCATTGATTTTTGGATATGTTGTCACATATATTATTTTGAGATAACCTGTAAAGTTTCATAATTTTTGGACTTGTTATGCTCGAAAAATGGATTTTTCATTATTAAATTCGGATTTAGGTGAAAAATAGGTTAATATAAGTTAAATTTCGAATCTGGTCATAGAAAATTAATATGTTGTCACATGCAATTTTACAATATGTGTGTAAAATAATTGGCTATAAAGAAGTCTTTTTGCATGATTTATGGACTTTTGAAGAAAAATAGCATAAATAGTGACATTATTAGTGAAAAATTAATAAAACATAATCTATGACTTAGGAAAAACGTCTAATGTTGTATTTTATTATCTTTTTCAGATCTAAAATTGAAAATTTTATGAATATAATTTTTCCTTGTTTTTATGATTATTTTATTAAAAATCGATAAACCGCAACATTGTTTTTCCGGAAAAATTTTGAAATTTTTAACCTAAGATTTTGAACATTATGAGTGTCATGGTATTTTTCCAGAATGTTCATGAGTTTAAATTTCAAATTTTGAATTTATTTGAAATTTTGTGATTTGTTTGAAGTTTATAGCTTATTTTTGTAATTTTTGGTCCATTTATGAACAATTTTATAAAATATGGGTTAATTATGGTCAAATTATTAGTGAAGACTAAATTTTGAGTCCTAAAAGGTTAGGGTAATTAACTTATGCATAAATATGAGTTTATGTATTTTTGTGATTATAAAATGTTGAAATCACGCAAATCCGTAAAAACCGAGTAATATACGATATTGGCTAATTAAAGGCGATTTAGCATAAAATTGAGCATGTTCATACATATTATAATGCTGCATTTTCTTTATGATTGTCATAATTTTAATTTATGTAATTTTGAATTATGTAATTTTACTTAGTATGGCCTTAGATTTTAATTGGTATTTCCCGAAATGTATGGGAATATCGATTCGGTTGTAATTTTATTGTGATCTCGTATCACCGTTTTGTAATTTAACAGATTTATTTTTATTTTAGTTACAAATGTATAATAGGAATTTATGTAATTTATTATGTAATTTTATTCATTCCGGAGTTCCCAAAAGACGGAATTCTTCAAGAATGGCGATACATAAAGACGGTGTTACCTCGAGATGCGTGCCACAACCGAAGTTCAAGGGACCATTGGAGTTGGTTTCCGAATATGTAATAGTTAAATAGTTTTTCTATTTTAGGAAAGGCCATACTAGGACTTATTTATTTATTTTTATGCTTGCATTTTATTTTATGTCACATGCATCGCTAAATCGCCATAACTAAACATGCATTGTCATTTTATCGAGTTTATCGACCGTGTCAATTAAAATTATCGTAGTTCACCGCTTTAGTTCACTTAAAACGTGATAGATAATAAATTGACATGACCTCTCGCTAAAACAATCAATTGAGACATAGCCTTACCAAATAGTAGAAACCATGAAAACCTATTTCGCGAGGGAGTGCACTCGGCCCTACCGGGGTACAAACCTTGTTACGTAGGGGAAGTGGGTGATGAATGTTAATCCACCGAATTCATGTTGATAAGGGATGAATCGGCCCTACCGTGCCCATGTTGATATGGATTTGGATCATGGACACATTTATTCGAAATTTGGATTGAACTCAACAAAAGTTTTTGATAAGGGATGTATCGGCCCTACCGTGCCCTTATCGAATGTGTTTTGGGCTAAAGATAATCGTTAAATGTAATATTATCGACCAAGAGTTCTAAAAGTAGAATCGATTAAACGTTAATCCACCGAGTTATATTGATAAAGGATGAATCGGCCCTACCGTGCCTAAGTCGATATGAATTTGGGTCTTGGAATCATTTATTATAGTTGGGTAGAGGTCACTATATAA